>NC_141921.1:48865416-49519166 GCF_057802395.1 Ceratotherium simum simum | reverse complement strand
AGTCCCAGCAAGCTATTTTGTAGATATTGGCAAACTGATTCCAAAGTTTGTATGGAAAGGCAAAAGATATAGAATAGCCAGCACAATGAAGAAGACCGCAGTTGGAACACTCACACTACTTGATTCCAATACTTACTGTAAGGGTACAGGTAACCAAGACAGCATAACATTGGCAAAAGAAGAGACACATAAGTCAATGGAGCAGAGTAGAGAGCCCAGAAATAGACTCACACAAATATAGTCAGCTGATCTTTGACAAAGGAGCAAAGGCAATTCGATGGAGAAAGGATAGCCATTCAATAAATGTTCAAAATGGAACAATTGCACATCCATAAATAAAAACAAACCAAAAAACTTACACGCTGACCTTACACCTTACACAAAAATTAATGCAAAATGAACCACAGACATAAATGTAATATGCAAAGCTATAAAACTTCTTGAAGAAAACATAGGAGAAAATCTACATGAACTTGGGTTTGGTGATGACTTTTAAAATACAATGCAAATAGCATGATTCATAACAGAAAAAAATCAGTGAGTTAGACTTTATTAAAATTAAAAACTTCTGCTCTGTGAAAGACTTGTTAATAGAATAAAAAGATGAGCCACACACTGAGAGAAAATATTTGTAAACATATATCTGATAAAACATTTGTATCCAAAACGTACAAAGAACACTTAAAACTCAACAATAGGAAAACAAACATCCCAATTAAAACATGGGCAAAAGATATGAAAAGAGATCTCACTAAAGAAAATGCACAGTTGGAAAATAAACCTATAAAAAATGCTCAACATCATTTGTTATTAGGGAATTGTAAATTAAAAGTCAATGAGATACAACTATACACCTATTAGAATGGCTAAAATCCAAAAGACGGATGACATAACCTGCTGGCAAGGCTGTAGAGCAATGGGCACTCTCATTCACTGCTGGTGGGAATGAAAAATGGTACAACACCTTGGAAGACGGTTTGGCAGTTTTTCAGAAAACCAAACACAGTCTTACAATATGATCCAGCAATTCCACTCCTAGGTGTTTACCCAACTGATTTGAAAACTTACGTCTACACAAAAACCTGAATGTGAATGTTTATAGCAGCTTTATTCATAATCTCAAAAAACTGGAAGCAACCATGATGTCCTTCACTAGGATAATGAACAAATACACTGTATTACATCTATACAATGGAACTGTTATTCAGCAATAAAAAGAAATAAGCTATCAAGTCACAAAAAGATGAATCTAAGGTGCATATTACTAAGTGAAAAAGCTACATACAGTATGATTCCAATTATATGACACCTTGGGAACACAAAACCACAGAGGGAGTAAACAATGATTGCCAGGAGTCTGGCGGGGGTGCAGAGCAGGGGTGGTGGTGGAGGATGTAGATTAGATGAAGCACAAGGGATATTTTAGGGCAGCGAAACTATTCTGTGTAATACTGTAATGGTGAATAGAATATATTAAACATTTGTCAAAACCCATAGAACTTTACAGCACAAAGAGTAAACCTTAATGTATGCAAATTAAAAAAAAACATTTAGGAGGTCAGGGGATCCCAGGATGAAACGCAGCCTGAGAATCTAAATGTATCACAAGTGTATGAAATAACTTCACTGAAAGGGGTGGGGGAAGAAGATGCTGACCTCAGTCACTTTGGAAATGAGCAGAGTCTGTGAGACTAAAGGTGAAATGAACTGTGCATAGTGCTGTACTCTAGTTGATAAAGTTGCTCCCCATGAGAACACGAGTGAACAATTCTGAAACCACAATATGTGTACACTGGAATTGAATGAGTAAGCAAATGGATAGCAGATGGCCAGGCTGATCACCGTTGCACTGGGAGGTGACAGATAAGCAAGGGGAGGAGGCTAGAACGATCCATGTCGTGATGGATCAGAGTTGGAGACACAGTATAAACTCATCTTTAGCTTAATATAGATAGAGATTGTTATGTATACAAATATAGATAATATGTTTACCTACGAGTTAGCACACACATGCTCCTTGCTCTTTCAGCTGAGAGTGACTGGAAGCAACAACAATCTAGTAGCAATGAGCACACCTAGCACCCAGATCTTGATTTCTAATACCATTATGCAGTAAAAGGAACCAGGGATGGTTGGAGAAATGGTTGATTCTATAACTGGGGAAGGAAATATACAAATGAGCCTGGGACATCTTATAGTGTTAGAAAGTAATAAAGTGCTACCCCCACAAAACCCCAAACCCACAGTGATGGGGGGCATGTCAAAGGGCTACAGCAGCCAACTGACAGAGGCCCCAGGGGCCAAAGTCAGATCAATTTCAGCAATAAAATGAAGTTGTATTGGATTATAACTCCAAGTGCAAAATAAATATCCATGAGTTTATACTGACATAAATAAATTATTGAATAAATAAATGAGTGAGAATAGACAGATCTCCCATAGAGAAGAATTCCAAGTAGTTTATGTAGCTACTTCACCTCTAAGGATGTGGAGCATAACTCCCCACCCGCTGAGTGCGGGCTGCACATAGTGACTTCCTTTCAAAGAGGACAGAATGGAAAGAGGGGGGAGAAAAGTAATTACGGTAAAAAGACCCTTGACAAACACCACCTCAGGCTATGTGATCAACGTTAAAATCAACAGTGATAAGTCACTGAAAGTATGTACCCTTGATCTGTGGTCTTTCTCCCCAAATACATCACCATGGTCTAATCATGAGAAGAACATCAGACCAATTCCAATCGACAGACATTCTACAAGACACCTGCCAATACTCCTTAAAACTGTCAAGATCATAAAAACAAAGAACATCTTAGAAACCATCACAGTCAAGAGGAGCCTAAGGAGATTCAACAACTTAATGTAATGTGGTATCCTGGATAGGATCCTGGGACAGAAAAGGACATGAGGGAAAAACTGAGGAAATCTGAATAAAGTAGGGGTTGGTTAATAGTAATATATCAAGATTATATTATACTAATGTAAGATGTTAATAACAGGACACTGGGTGTGGAGTATACGGGAACTCTGTACTATCTTTGCAATAATTCTAACCTAAAACTGTTCTACATTTAAAAAAATTATTTTCAAAACAACCTGAACAGAGGATCTGAGACCTGTGGGACAATATTAAATGGCTTCACATATGTGTAACCACAGTTGCAGAGGACAGATGGTATGGGTCAGAGCAATCTTTGAAGAAGTGATGGCCAAGTATTTTTGAAAATTGGCAAAAGATACAAGCATACATATCCAAGAAGTGCAGGATAAATACAAAGAAAACCACACATAGCAGCATCATAGTCAAAGTACCAAGAACTAAAGATAAAGAAAGTCTTAAAAACATTCAGAGGGAAAAAAACATTACATTCAGGGGAAAAACAATAAGAATGATGGCCAACTTCTCATCACAAGCAATGGAGGTCAGAAAGTGATGGAATGAACTCTTGATTGAATGCTTGAAAGAAAAAGGAACTAGCAACTTAGAATTCTATACCCAGCAAAAACATTTAAAAATCGAAAGTGAAATAAAACATTTCAGATAAAAGCTGAGAGATTTGTCTCCATCACACGTGCACTGCAACATATACTAAAGAAACATCTCCACACAGAAAGAGCACAAAACTAGTTGGAAGCCCGCATGGGTGGGAAGGAATGATGAGCACCAGAAAGAGAAAATAAAGGTAGATAGGGTGAATCAAGTGTTATGGGAGACCCAAACAATGCCTCTGATTAATTTGCTTCCAGTCTAGTCAGACATATCCAAAACAAGCTACCAAAACTGAAGAGGGAAGTCCACGCCTCCTTCATGCTCATGCCCCTCTTCCATTTCCTCCACAGTTCCCAGCACAGGCTGCCATAACCTGCTGGTTGGGGAACTCCTGGGGCAAATTTATCAGCTGTTACAGCTCAGGAGTTGCCTGAGGATATAGTGGGCTCTTGAGGCAACATTTCCCAGACTTAGACGAGACAGTTGTGGTTTTCCACATTGCCCTTTAACTTACACTGCCTCATTTAAGAATCAAGAGAAGCTTGTGAGGGTCACAATCTCCACTGTCCTGTTGAGAAAACCAACAGGGACGTGGGGTGATACACTCAAGGTCACGTCACCGGTGAGTGGCAGAGTTTGGACTTCCAGCCCCCATATTCTTTGTTCTGAGCAAGAGAAAAAGCAAAACAGCAAGCCCCTTGTGACACAAAGACTGAATAGAAATTGCCCACCTCTACTGCTAAAATAGGATCATCAGGAACCACAGCAAACAGACCCCACACAATGATATTTTTCTCCTTCATGATTCCAGAAGGGAGTAGCTCTCCTTAATACCCAATTGACATGTGATCTACTCTCTGTTCTTTTACATTTTCTTGAATAACTTGTGTAAAATGCCAACTATTTTCAGACACTCTACATTAAAAAAAATAATTTTGACATTTCCTCTGAAAGCTTTGTTTTCCTAAAGGTTGGCCTTGATTTAAATAAGTTTTTTTCTCTCTCTTTCTCCCTCCTCTTCCTGTCTCTCTTTCTATCTCAAAAAAAGAGGGTTATGAAGAACTTTGTTGGGTGGAAAATAACCATCCTCCCCAGAGAATGTATAATCAGAGGCTGGTTGTCATGCAGGTGTCGGGTATGTGTTTACATGACCATGTGGTCAAGGAAACCTCAGAGAAATTAATTCTAAGCAGTCTCTCCAAGGCTGGTAGCCTCCCAAGGTGCCTGATGGAAACAAAAACTCATATTCTCCAGAGGGAAATTTTATCAGCCCGAGTAACACAGGATTCTCACAGACAAAGCCAATTTGAACATGGGTTTATGTTTATGAAAAGACAAGCTTCCATGAGTGAGAAACAGCAAGCAGCAGAACTGGAATCCCAAGGATTTCATATTTTGAGATTATCTGATCCAGATTGTGTGGAAGATGGCATCACGGCCCCAAATCTTGACTCTGTGTCTCTGTGTCTACGCCTTTGCCACATGACTTTGCAGCTGCTTCCACTGACGGGAAGAGGACAATCCCCCCTCTCTTCACTGTGGGTTTGCCCATGTGGTTGGCTTTGGCCAACAGAATGAGGCAGAAATGACATATTCCAGTTCTGAGCCTGTGCCCTAAGAGGGCTTGTGTGTTGTCACTTGTTCTCTTGAACTTATGGCAGGACAGGGATACGCCCAGGCTTGCTTGCTCCTCCTCGTAGGAGGATGAAATTCATGGACGAGAGCCATGCAGCAGAGCCCAACCTAGATCAGCTGACCTCCAGCCAACTACAGATGTGCATCATGATAAACAATTGTGGTTTTAAGCCTCTGAGTGCTAGGATGGTTTGTTAGGCAGCTATAGCTAGCTGATGCAGAAAATAACCCAAGTATATTTGAAATATTAAAATACATAAAAGAAAGAATTGAAAACAAGGGCAAGTAACATTTAAAAAGAATAAACTTTAAAAAGAATCAATTGGAAATTCTAGAAACAAAAAAAATGTAGTTGCTGAGATTAAATTAAAAAAAAAACAACACCAAAAGCGAATGTGTTAAGTAGCAGATATAACAGAGCTGGAGAGAGATTTAGTGAATTGGAATGCAGTTCTAAAAAATTTTCCCAGAATGCAAGACAAAGTCAAAGAGACGGAAACTTTTCCCAAAAGGTCACGGAGGATAGAGTGAGAAAAATTGAGCATGTACGTAATCAGAATTTTTGAAGGAGAGAAAAGAGATAATGTGGGAGACACAATATTCAAAAAGATAGGCTACAATTTTACAAAATCAATGAATGTTATTAATCTCAGTTTCAGGAATCATGACAGATCCAAAGCAGATTAAATAAAGGAATTTCATAGCTAGATGTCTCATGGTAAAAATGCAGAATACCAAGGACAGAGAAAACAGCTCAGAGGGATAGAAAGTTCACCTGACAAAAGAATGACAATGAGGTTGTACCTGATTTCTGAACAGCAGCAATGAAAGTCAGAAGACAGTGAAACCAAATCGTCAAGATATTGGGAGAAAACAACTAAGCCCAGGTCTGGTTAACCAGTGAAACTATCACTGAAGGATGAGTGCTAAGTAAAGTTATTTTCAAATAAACAAAAACTAAGAGTTTATGCCTGAAAGATTATTTTAAAGCAATGCTCCTCAAACTTGCCTGATCACAAGAGAGGTTATAGTACAGATTTGGAGGTCCCACCCAGGGTGAGGGCTGTTATGGACTGAATGTGGTGTCTTCTCCTCCATGTCCATATGTTGAAGCCCTAACCTCCAATGTGACTATTTGGAAATGGGGCCTCTGACTAGGTGATAAAGGTTAAATGAGGCAATAAGGATGGGGTCTTGATCTGATAGGGCTGGTGCCCTTATAAGAAGAGGAAGACACACCAGCACTCTCTCTGTCCACCATGTGAGGACACAGCAGGAAGGTGGCCGTCTGCAAGCCGAGAAGAGAGCCTTCACCAGGAGCTGAACTGGATAGTATCTTCATGTTAAGCTTCCAACTTCCATACTGTGAGAAAATAAACTTCTATTGTTTAAGTCACCCAGTCTATGGTATTTTGTTGTGACTGCCTGAGCAGACTGAGACAGGGCCCAAGGTGGGGATTTTTAACAGTTGCCCTAGGTTATTCTGATTATCAAGCAAGTTCAGCAAACACTGTCCTAAATCAGGGCTTCCTAAATGTTAACGTGCAGATGAATTACTTGGAGTTTAAATGCAGATTCTAATTCAGAAGATCTGGGGTGGGCCCTGATATTCTGAATTTCTAACAAGCTCCCCTGTGAGGCTCACAGTGCTGGTCCACGGACCACACTTTGAATAGGAGGCTCCAAAAGTATGTACTTCAAAAAGAAGAAAAATTATTTCATAAGGACTGCCTGAGATGCAAGAAGAATGATGAGCAAAGAAATGGATTAGGATGTGGGAAAAACTAAATTAATGTTGACTGTATTAAACAATGTTACTGATGTGCAGTAAACAAAAAATAAGATAGAAACCAAGTACTTATCCACAATAATATGTGACCAGGGTGCAGAATGAGAAGAATTAAACTTTCTTTTCTTTTTTTGTGAGGAAGATCAGCCCTGAGCTAGCATTCATGCCAATCCTCCCCTTTTTTTTGCTGAAGAAGACTGGCCCTGGGCTAACATCTGTGCCCATCTTCCTCTACTTTATATGGGATGCCGCCACAGCATGGTTTGACGAGCGGTGTGTTGGTGCGTGCCCGGGATCCGAACCCAGGCCTCCAGCAGCAGGGTGTGTGCACTTAACCACTACGCCTAAGTTAAATATGCATATACAAATTTAAGGTAGAGTAGTTCTGCATTCTGCTTTGGACATCAAAAGCCACATAGAATACCATTCCCATCCTAAAAACAAGAAAAATACAGATAATCTACAGAAATCACAACTTTTCTGGAGCCCATCTAGGATCTGAGGTCAGAAGGCAACCAGGAAAACAGTTTCAGAGAGTGGCAAGCCCCTCCAAGCAGAGATGAGATTGTTTCATTTTTGACAGGACCCAGGAGTAAGAGATGGTCATGATACAAGTGGGTAAGAAGAAATCAGATAAAATTTTAACAAATTTTTAAAGGCCAAGTGTGAGTTAGCCTGTCAGTTTGGAATAGCTGGGAGCCCCAGCATAAGGGGATTTTGCACTCACTCACAAATTCTTTCCAGGGGCCTTTACCAGGTGCTGATGAGAAAGATTGGGGGCAGGTCTCAGAAGACCAGAGTCAGCCCCCCTCAGTGGCACAGGCATGCAGGTTATCCACTTCTCCTGAGGTGTAAGCACGAGGCTCCTCCTGCTTGCCAGAACCCTCCTCTTGTTAGGAGCAAGAGCGTTAAGTCACTGGAGGAAGGGTAGTGAACCAGCGAAAATCCGTGGTCTGGAGGAGGGTCAGAAGTAAAAATCCTCTGCCCACAGGAGAGGGACAGGAGACCCCTGTGGGCCCAGGATCTTAGATTGACATCAGGCTGAGGTCTGCTGCCACCAGAAGAGGGGCAGGGAACTCAGGGATAAGGCAGTTTGATGGAAGTGGGAACTGGGGCAAGGATGCTGAGACAGCTCCACTGCAGAGCCCAGGCAAAACAGACATGCTGAAGACTGAGACTGGGCCAGGACATCAGAGATCTCCTGCCCCCAGCATGAGCCTAGAACTGAGGAGCAACAGCAACCTACCATTCACGGAGGGACAAATGCATGGAGAGAAGCCCCCTCTGTGTCACAGGCATCCAGAGACTGCTGAAAGCTGCTGAGGCTGGAGCAGGAACAAGAGGAAAGCCTTAAAGAAGCCTAGGCCCGCTTCTCTAAGCACAAGGTGTAGTAGCCCATTCCTCCCAGATGCCGGAGGAATTTGAAGTCTGTGGTGCACTGAGGGCAAAAGTAGCAAAAACAAAACCCAACCAACTTCTGACCAGATTAATTCAATCCTTCACACTAACACACTGACAGAAGAACAAGTGTGCCTATTTCTGGGTGCACATACAATCTATCTCAGTCTCTGCTCTTCCTCCCATGATGTCCAGCATTCAGTAAAAATGTATGAGACACACATGTAAAAGCAAGAAAAAGTAATCCATTTCCACAAGATAAGGTAACCAATAGAACTAGACACAGAGATAGCCCAGATATTGGCACTGTCACAGAAGGACTTCAAAATAACTGTGATTGTTATGTTACAGGATCCAATGGAAAAGGTGGATAGCATGCATGAACAGATAGTGCATTATTAGAGGGGAAGAATTTCTTTGACTGGCTGACCAGGACACTGGATACATCCGAGGAAAGAACCAGTGAACTTGAAGACTAATTAGGGTCAAACTCTTCAAACTGTATCACAAAGAGTAAAAGAGTGAACCAAAACTGAACAGAACACCCAAATACTGTGCGATAATAAAACGTCCAACAGACATGTATGTAGAGTCCCAGAAAGAGAGAGATAGAGAAAGGGACAGAAGAAATATTTGAAGAGATAATGGCTGAGAATTTTCCAAAATTAGTGATACAAATTCCAAAGAAAAAAACCCAAATTCCAAAGAACACAAGCAGCATAAATACCAAAACACTTACACACATCCCCAACCCCTAGACATATCATGGTAAAACTGCTGTAAACCAGAGATAATGAGAAAAATCTGAGGGCAGCCAAAAAAAGATGAAACATTACAGACAGAAGAGCAAGGATAGGAATTAGAGCAGACTCTTCATCAGAAACTATGAGAGCCAGAAGGCAATGGAGCGACTGAGGGAAACAAAAACCCAGTTAACCCAGAAGGCTATACCCGGATTGATCTATCATCTATCTATCTATCTACCTATCTACCTAGCTATCTAGCTATCTAGCTATCTATCTAGTCTGTATCTATATAATGCAGATGAAATAAAGGCTTTTTCAGGCAAAAGCTGAAAGAACTCATTTCCAGCACACTTGCACTACAATATATGTTAAAGGAAGTTCTTCAGGGAAAATCAAAATGATGCCAGATGGGAATTTGGATTTATATAAAGAATGAACAGCATTGGGAACGGCTCTTTAAAAAAAATAATGTGAGAGAGCCTGGTAAGGCTCACCTAGATCTAGAAGTCATGAAATTCTGATAATTATAAACCTTATATTTGTGTAGGCTCAAACCATATCATCACACCAGATAACCACCTAATAATTGAGATGTGGAGCACCAATGATCCTCTTTTGCAGATTTATAGATTCACTGGCTTTCAGAGAGAACAGGAGCTCAGAGCTTCAGCCTAATGTCCTCTTATTAGAAGAGCAAAACCTGAGCTGAGGTGGAATAAGTCACCAGGACCACACACTCGGTGTAAACAGGCTCTGGGCCGTGTTTCAGTTTAGACGCTGTCACAGGACTTCTTCACTCAAGTGTGTAAGCTTTTGCAGGAGACAGCGAATTGTAACTATTTGTGCAACATTAAAACCTGCTCACTTTTGAGAAAAGATCAGAAAGGATAAGAAAAGAATTTTAAGATTTCGAAATGTCATTTTGAATGGACTTACCTCTAAAGTAATTAACAATAAGTGCTGTTTGTGAACTATTAGTACCTTGTACTCAAGCCGCATGTTACGGCATCCCACAATTAACTAAAATATGTTTCACAAGAATGAGGTTGATATTGGAGATGGATAAAGATAGATCTGTGATAAAATAATTTG
The DNA here is from genome assembly GCF_057802395.1 of Ceratotherium simum simum. NCBI lineage: Eukaryota > Metazoa > Chordata > Mammalia > Perissodactyla > Rhinocerotidae > Ceratotherium > Ceratotherium simum. Next base: position 49,509,016 of record NC_141921.1, on the reverse strand, counting down.
ACAGAAAAAAGGAAACTCCTTAAGGTAGCTATTAATAAGGAACCACAATAATAACAAGGAAAGGAAATATAATCCGACTATTCTTCATAGTTCAGCTGTGAAAATATTCACTCAGTAGAAATACCGTAAATGATGAATAGGGATTTATCCAAAAGCAATGATATACCTATATTGGGAGGATGGGGGCCTGGGTGGCTTAAGGAGCTAAATCTGCCTTCCGTTCAGGGCATCAATAATAATATTGACAGTGGGTCAATGACAAAATCTGATATTTTATTATTAAATCTGATCATGAACAGCATGACAGACATTTTTCTAAGTGTTATTGATGTATTAAATCATTGAAACTTCAAGTAAGCCCCTAACATATGTACTATGTTATGTTCCACTTCACAGATAAGGAAACTGAGGCACAGAGGTATGAACGAAAACTTCCCAGGTCACACGGCTAGGATTTGGGGGAGCTGGCATGCCCAGCCAGGCTGTCAGACTTAGGAGCCTGGGTGGGTGTTAACCACAATCTTATAATCCCTCCCTGTGATCTAACATGGATAATAAAGATGGAGGGATTCAAAGACCAGGTCTAGGACATGAGAAGACACTCCAGTCCAGGGGTTGGCGATATTTTTCTATAAAGGGCCAGATAGCAAGTATTTTGGCTTTGTGGGCCATATTCAGACTCTGTCTCACCTATTCAACTTAGCTCTCATAGCATGAAAGCATCCATGGACAATACATAAATGAATGGGTGCAGTGGTCTTGCAATAAAGCTTTACTGACAAAAACAGGCAGAGGGCCAGATTTGGCCATGGGCCATAGTTTGCCGACCTCTGCACTAGACAACAAATATGGCTGCTTGTGAGGAGCAGAATTCTAGGATGGGTAGGACTGCAGGCATGGGACTATATATCACATGGTAATTTTTATAAAAACATTTGATTTTCTGAAACAGGTTTATCTATAACTTTTAAAATAACAAATATTAAAGCAAAACATCTAAGATAACCATAAAAAGGATAGAAATACAAAACTTCCAAGCTAGTTGAGGGAAATGGAGTGAAAAATAATAGATCGATCCACAAGAAGGCAAGAAAAGAGACAAAAAGAGGCAAAAGAAGCACAAAAGAACACAACAGAAAACCGTCCGTCTCAGTCATCACAGTGAGCACAGAGACTGACTCCTCCAGGAAAGACTGGGACCAAAATCCAGCGATACACTGTTGCAAGAGACACATCTGAAACTAAAGACACAAAAAGTTTCAAAGAAAAAGAATGAAAAAAATAGAGTAAGCAAATACTGCTGAGTAGTTACATTCACGTCAGACAAAACTGAATTTAAAACAAAACAGAACTTAAGGCAAAAGGTATTGTTAAGATAGAAAGGGTCACTGTATAATTTTACGTAGTGGAAGATAAACTAATTCTAAATTTGTATTCACATAATAATGTAGCCTTAAATTAGGTAAATGAATACTTGACACCACTACAAGGAAAATGGATAGTTTGTTAGTGCAAGAGGTTAACACACACATTTTTCAGTAATTGAAAGATCAAGAAAATGAAAAAAAGCAAATATACAGAAGATCTGATGGATCTAATGGATACATCTATATCTGTATCTGTATCTCCACTTCCATCCAACGTTTAGTGGCTGGGTGTGTTCCACAAGCACACACAGATTATTTATAAAACTGACCACATATTAGCTCCAAAGCCAGCCCCAGCAAGTGTCAGAGAATCAGTATCACATAAACCATGGTTTCTGACAATGATGCAATTGTTAGAGACCAGTAAAAAAACGTAACTAAAAAAATATTCAAGCATCTGGAAATTAAAAAAAATTTCTAAATAACTTATGAATTAATGAAAAAAAATTTATAGTGGAAACGGGAAACTACTTAGAAATAAACAATAACACTGCATATAAACCCTCCATGAGCTCCAGCAGGACCTGAGGCAGAGGTCAGCTGTGGGGTCATTTTTTGGGGTGGGGGCACAGGAGTCCTGACTGAGGAGCCCTGGCAGAGACTTCACTTTTATTTAGGGGACCGCAAGGAGGAGGCAGACTGGGCAGGGAGGGTCCCTCCGGTCAGGGCTGGCTCACACTGTTCAGCACCACCCAGAAGAGGACAGGGGCCCCCTGCGCCCCACAGCTGTGGTGGGGGTCAGGCCGATCCCCTGGAAGCCTGTAAACCAGGCGTTTTCAGCCCGGGGAGCCCCGGGCAGAGGTGCCCTGGGGTCTGGGCTCCCCAGGGCTCTCCGTGCAGCAAGCGACTCTTCCCCGTCTGGTGCCCAGGGAGTTGGCAGCGCCTACCTATCCTGGCAGGAGACCCGGAGGGGCCGGAGACCACAGCGGCTGGCAGGGTCCAGCCAGGCAACTGGTCAGGTGGGAGCAGCCCTAGTAGGGGACACCCACCACATCCATAGGCTGCACCCACTTCCGGCTCACAGAAACAGCCTTGCCCAGTGATGGATGATGGTCCCACTGTGGTGCGGAGGGCTCCAGCCAGGGGGGGAACGTTTAAGTAACAAAGGCTGTGATGCTCTATTGTTGAGAGCGCCGAGGTGAGCACTTCTACAGATTCTCTTGAGTCCTGAGCCCACTCGCCTTCAGGAGGCGCGCACCGCACCCACTGGCCTGTGTGCACGCGGTGGATGTGCCCCCCGAGGCTGTGCAGCAGGGGGCAGCTGGGATTTGACTGGGGCTGCCTGGTGCCCAGGTGCATGCACGTGAGCCCCCCGCTGTGTCCCTGACCCGAGAGGGGGACAGTCCTGGCTCCCCCATGCTGGCCTGGGGGGGATGGGGAAGGGACTGCGAGTGGGAGGTGTTCCTGCGGGGCAGCCCCGGCTGTGCCCCCATGTCTCTGGAACCCCAGCCTGGCCCCTCCCTACCGTCTGGCAATAAGCAGAGCCTGTCTGGGAAAGCCGTGAGGCCCCCTGACCCGGTGGACCCGGGGAGGAGGATCCCAGCAGGTCCCTTCCTCAGGGTGGCGGCCATGGAGGCGGCAGGTGAGCCCGGGCCAGCGGGAGGGACACTGCGCCACGGGTCCCCAGCACTGGAGTGTGGGCTCCTGCTGCTGGGCCGGCCGGGAACTGCAGTGCGCTGTGCAGTGGGCTACGCTTCCAGCTGGAGGGGAGGGGGCCGTGCGGATGGGGCGGGGGACCTGGTCTGCGGCATCTCAAGCGTCCCGCAGAGGCCCGCAGGCTCAGAGCCTGCAGAACCAGCTGTGCGCCAGCCTGCACCTGGACAGAGCCTTCTGGAAGGGGTCCCTGGCCCCCGCAGGTCAGTGCCCTCTTCTCGGGTCTGCAGCACAGCCCTGCAGCCTCCGGTGCCCAGGGCAGACCCCGCCTGCTCCATTTGACAGGGCTGGCTTGTCCGGGGTGGGCGTGCACGCAGACCCTTCGGAGGTTGGGGGTGGGCCTGGGGGGAGGCGGCGCCCTCACTCACCTCTGCTGTTGGCGTAGAGGAAGCCCAGGGCCACCAGGGCGCCCGTCACCAGGAGCAGCAGCAGCAGCAGCCCCCCCTCCAGGAAGCGTCGGTGCTTCTGCCCTGACCGGCCAGCAATCTCCGCCATCCCTACTGGGCTTTCGGGCTTCCCCATCACCAAGTCTCTAGACGGGGAAAGTGCACAGCTGAGTGACCCCAAGGCCAAGGGCATGGGTGGCGTCCACCCAGCGGGGGAATGCCAGGGCAGGGGAGACGCAGTGTGCAGCTTCTGAGGCCCTGCCCGGGGCTGGCAAGGACCGACCCTGCCCGGGAGCAGGTGCTGGGTCATTTCGGGATGCTCAGCCCCTCTCTCCATCGCCCAGTGCACCCCCCAGCCCTCACACCCAAGTCTCAGGGCCTTCCGCACTCTCCCTGGACCGGAGTCTCTGAGCCCCAGGGGTGCCCGACGGTGGGGGGAGGCCCAGCCTGCTGGCTGCGGCGGCAGTCTCTCCCTGAGGTTGGCCTCTCCAAGCTGGCTTGCTGGCAGGGGGTGGTCCGGAGACCACTCTGCTCACAGCTTGAGGTGAGCAGGTTGGACCCGGGATGCCCAGCTTCCTGTGCTCGTCCAGGAGCTTCTGTGGTGGAGGCCGCCTGGGCCTCCTGCTGAGGGGGTCCTGGAGCTGGGACGCCCTCCGCGGGGTGACTCGGGCCACCAGGCTCCCTGCCCACCTCTCTTACCTGGAGCCCAGGAGCCAGTGAGGGGGAAGACGAGAATAACCAGTACCCATGCAGGCGGTGACCTCACAGGCCAGGGATGGACATGGCAGGGCCAGCTCCAACGGTCGCCTGGCTGGTGTGCAGTCCCTGTCGTCTCCCTCCGTCACTAGCAGGGACACTTTCCAAGGTGGTGGGCAGTGGTGGAGGACACGGGTGCTGCTGCTGTGTGCGGGGGAGGGCGCACCGCCTGGGACCTGGCAGGGAGGCCCGGCGTCTCCCGGGTCTTTGTGTGCTCCCTCGTGCGTGTGAGTGTGCATGCCTGTGCCCCTGTGTGCATGTGGGTGTGTACACATGTGTGAGCTGTGTGCATATGAGTGTGCATGTGAGAGTGTGTATCCACATACATGTGAGTTGTGCACGTGTGCATGAGTGAGTGCACACATATGACCATGCATGTGTGTGTGCACGTGTGTGTGTGCCGGGTCACCTCCTTTGCTGGCGCTCAGAGCCCTGTCCCTGAAAGTTGCTTGGGCACCTGGTGAGCAGCTGGCTGCTCTCTTGAGCTTCAGGCTTCCATCCTCAAACCCGGTCACACAGCTGACCTCTGGGCCCAGCGCCTGGCCCTGCCCCAGGTGCTGGAAGCCTGAGGGAAGCCTGAGGAGCACAGACCCAGTCCCGCCCTCGGGCGGGTAAGCAGCGGCCGCTGAGACCAACCAGGGCTGGGTTAGATATTCTTACCCACCAACACTCGGGGGTCCACCTGAGTCCTGTCCTGACTCATTGTGGGATCTTAGATGGTCTCTTAACTCCCTGAGCATCACCTGCCACATGACCCAACCCGAGAGAAGCCAGAACTGCTCTGATCTCAGGACCCTCCATGGCCCCCATCACCCCTCTCTGCGCCCCCTACCATCCTCCCTGCCGCACCCCCAGATCCCCACCTGCCCCCCTCACCCCCTGAAAGGGGGGTGAAGGTCATCCCCCCCGAGACCTTCCCTGGGCTCCGTATTCCACAGAGCCAGCCTCAGCCCCATCCCTGCCCCCGACCTGACGTCTGCTTCATCACCAGGCTTGCAACTCTGTGCCACTTGTTTCTATCCCCATTGTCCACCTCCCCCCGGGAACGTCAGCGCCATGGGCGGGGGGTTCTGTCCGCCTGAGTCCTCAGCACCTAGACCAGTGCCCACCAACCCAGAGGCATCAACCAACATGTTGCTGTCGAATGAGCGAGTGAATCAATGAGGCTGGCCAGGTCTGAGCATTTGGGGCTCTGCTTTCACCAGCATCTCTTTTCTTTGATCAGAACTCATGAATTCACTCACTCGTTCTGTTTATCCACTTCATCCTGTCCTGCTGACTTCCAGGGACTTGATATGACAGAAAGGTGCGTACACAGTGAAGATGTTCAGACTGAGGGCTGAGGACGAGGCTGTGGCCAGGCTGCGGCAGCCAGGTTCTCAACTCCCTGGGCACACCCGCAGCCTCTCCAGGCTACTGCGGCCGGTGAGATGGGGTCCTCACAAGAGGGGAACTGTGTGGAGGTGCTGCCCCAGGTATAGGTGAAGCAGCATGTTACCTGCCCCGCTGGTCCCCGGGGACTGTCTGGGCACTCGGAGGGTGTTCTGACAGCCCAGGAAGGTGGTCCAGCAGGCCCCTTACTCTGCTCACCTTCAGGGCACTCCGGAATGGCTGCCACCCAGGGGCAGGTTTTGGAAAGCTGGGTCAGGATGGCCCAGAGCTTTGGTGAGCCAGGGCCAGGCGGAAGGGCTCCCAGGGCAGGGAACAGTGGCTTCAGGTGGGGACCAGGGAAGCCTCCTTTGTGATGCGGGCCTGGGTACCCTGGAGGCGGGGACCCTCTCTCGCTCAGAGTCAGTGAGTTCCATCGGGGGGTTGGGTATGGGGGGAGGGGCCGAGAGCAGCTCTTGGGGTGCCGGCCCGTGCTGTGCCCAAAGAGGCTGCTAGGAAGGAAGGCCAGACCCTTCTCCCCACCTCGCCCACCTTGCCTGAGGGTTGGAGACCAGAGAACCACATTGGCGGGGGGTGGTTTGCCAAGGCCCAGCTGTGGGGTTCCTCCCTGCAGCCTCCAGTGAGGGTGGTGGTTCTGGGGGTCTGGCCAAGGTGTAAGGGGAGGGGGGGACCCTGCTCATCATGATGGGGTTGGGGCAGGGCTGTCAGGGAGGGCCCCCACCCAGAGACACCCACATTCGGCTATCATGGGGTTCTGCTGCCTCCTGCCCCTGGGGACTCGAGGCTCAGACCCTAACCCCCAGGGGCAGGTGGCCCTGGCTAGGGCAGTGGGAGAGGGGCTTCTGGGCATGGCACAGGCACCCCTGTGCTTTGGAGTGTGAACCAGGCACCCCTGCCCCACTGGAGGGGGCCGGGGGGTGGCCCGGGCAGAGCAGGCCCCAGTCAGAACTCAGACTTTGCTTCTTCAGGCCTGACTCAGTTACCAGCAGTTCTGCTTCCAGTTCAGAATGCTGTGGAATGAGTGGTTCCCCCAGCCCCCTGGGACTCTGTGAGGGTGTATAGTGGGGGTGGTCCACAGAGCCAGGGGTCTTGTGGCAAACAGCCCCTCATGGCGGCCGCCTCACTAGAAGGTCTGAGCCGGGTCCTGTTGGAAGATTCCAGTCTACATTCAGATGGCCTTTTAGGTGGGCCCTGCCCTGGGAGGGGCTCAGATCCCAGACACCACCTACCTCCTCAGCCCCTTGGCCCAGAAACCCGTCCAGACCGAGGAGCTGGCAGACGGGCCTGGAGGCTGCTTGGGCTGCTGGCCCGAATGGGGATGAGGTCGGGGTCAGAGAGCTGGAAGTGTCCTTCCTGGGGAGCTGCGGGAAGCCAGGGGCCAGCCTGTCTGCCAGAGGCTCCCAGAGCATGATGGCTCCAGGGACTCCACACTCTACGATGTCCAGCCAGAGTGGCTCCAGCCCCTGCCCAAGGCCATGTGGATGCAGAGGCTGGCTAGTCTCTGGAGCTCAGCCCCCCTTTCCCGCCGAAGCCATCCCGTTCCTCGTTCCTCCTATCTGCAGCTCCGACAGTGAAAAACAGAAACTGTGAGTAAGCAAGGGGCCTGGGGTCCCGGCTGCCTCCCAGGGGCTGTGGTGCTGAGACTTGCAGGTTCGAGGGAACCAAGCGAAGCAGTGCTGGGTGCTCAGGTGCCTGCCAGCCGAGAGAAGCTGGGGAAGGGGTTCCACAGGCCCTGGACGCACCTGATTTGCACACGTAGGTGGCCCCACTGCTGCCCAGGATTCTTCTGGACAGTAGATTTTATTCCCTTCTCCCACATGAGCTCAGGGGCCAGTGGGGGCTCCCTGCCTACCCCTCCCATTTCTCAGACAGTAGATGTGGGACATGGAGGTCTGAGGCCCAGCCTCTGCTCTGGAGTCTAAGGAGGCAGCCTACCATGGTGCGGGAGGCCCTTCCCTCATGAGTCCTGGAACCAGGGCAGGTCTAGAGGGTGTTAGCCTCCATCCCTGCTACTGCAGGGGGCTGCCCCCAGACCCTACAGATGCCTGTCCTTGACTGCTGGGCCCACCCCCTCCCTGACCCGTGCTCTCGGGCCCGGTGGTCTGGGGCAGGTCCTGTCCTCTGCACGAAGACCAGCCCCCTCTGGCAGGTGTGTCTCTGGGCCTCAGCATGGCACGAACCGACCTCCTGGGTCTGCCTAGCCACGCTCCGGGTAGGCATGAGGTGCTTCGCTTAGAGAAGATAAACAGGCTGGAAGATGTTTAAGGACATTTCTGAGACACCCGGAGAGCTGGGCTGAGAGCGGGGCCTCTGGAAGCCCCCACCACACCCTCCCTGCCAGCCACCTCCTTAAGTCAGGCCTTGGGGTCCTGGACAGGAGGGAGAGGGTCACCCCACCCCAGGTCTCCATCATCGAGCCACCAACCCAGCCCCAATAGCTGCAGCCTCAGTCCCCTCCCTGTGAGACCCATCATGGAGTAGGACGAGAGGACAGTGCAGGGTGCTGGCACAAAGGTGTGGGCAGGCAAGACCTGGGAGGGGTGAGGGACACGTGAGGAGGAGCCTGGCCACCGAGCTGAGGGTGGTGGGTGACGGCTGACAGCCTGTTTGGGGGGCTGGTCATCTGTCTTGGAGCCCTCTGCTTGCTCCATTAGTTACCTTTACCCTATCACCTCATGGCTAATTAGCAGTTCTTCTATTAAATTCTTGCTGTTGGAATCACTGGTGTGGTTTCTGTCTCCCAAGGGGACCCTGACTAATCCATAAATTGGTACTAGGAGTGGCCCCTGTCACAGCACCCCCAAAGATGAGATTTGGGGATTGGCTTGGTGTGTCCCTGGGCCTGGCTGGGGGCTGAGCTCCTTGGGAAATGTGAATCCGTGGCAGCAGTGGCTTCAGGAGTGATGGGGCTGTCACCGTGATCGGTTGTGATGTGCCGACTGTGTTGAGGGCCTTGCTGCACATGGCTGTTAGGGCAGTGGTGACAGCCACAGGGATGGCCGTGGGGCGGCACTCCTGAGTTCCTGGAGCATGTATGGGGAGGAAACAAGCTCAAGTCTCTGAACTCTCTGCTCAGGTCACAGCCAGAGAAGCAGAGACCCCCTGGCAGCCCCGAGAGGACACCTCCTTTCTCATGTGTGCAGGGCTGACGTTGCTAAAAGTCAAATGCAGCATTCAACTCACAGAGCTGTATAATTACAATGTTGGTTGCATTTACAGCCTTACCAAGTTTCTTATGAGAAAGTTAGGGCATTGATTGGGAGGGTAGTGGGACCCTGAAACTAGGAATGTGGATGTCTGGTTGGGCTCAGGGGAAGCTGAGAACCTTGAACCCCTATGTCCTCTGAGCCCCTCTTTCCAGTGGAAGCAGCTGCCCTCTACTGTCTGAGGAGAACCTCAGAAGACCCTGAGATAACCTCACGTGGGTCAGGGACCTAGAAAAAAGACGCTCATTCTATTCAAAGTCCACAAACCTCCCCTCCTCCGTTGACTCTAGACCCATAAGCAGGGTCCAATCTCAGCATGCTGGAGGGGCAGTAAGTACAAAGTCTGAGCCAGGAGGAGATAGCACATATACCCCAGTAATTGCAAGATTTCATTAATTCACACTGAGAAACCTGGGAATTGTGCGTGGGAATGGAGCCTAAGGGTGTTAGCCCATGGCAGACCATGGGGTTGGAGCACTGGCTTGGGATGGCTCTATTGATATGGGTGAACCTACCAGATATTCTAAACTTAATGTGTTGGCTCATGTCCACCGCTGGGAGCGACTCTAACAGTTCATTTGGTTGAATGAAATCTGGACTCAAAGGTGGACTATGGTTAATGAAGTTGGGATGCTGAAACTTCCCTAGTATAATGTAGAGGAAGGAATTCAAGGGCACAGGGAGACAGACATGTTGGAGAGGATTTACCATGTGTGAGCAGCACTGCCCACTACAGCCCCTCACAGGGCTCATCAGACTAATTTTCTCCTTAGTGCTATTCCTATGATAAACTACAGGAATACATTTCCTAACTGAACCATCCTTGCATTCCTGTATACACTGCTTATTGTGTCATTCTGCTCAGTGTATTATTCTTTCAGTGTGCCATTGGGTTTAGGTTTGTTGGTATTTCATTTAGGATTTTTGAACTGGTAATTCATAAATGAAGTTGGCATGTGGCTTTCATTTGGTTGAGATTATGCTTTCTTCAAAAAAGAACTGGAAAGCTTTTCTTCTTCTTGGCTAAGAAGTAGTTTAAAGTCATTTGGCATCAACTGTTCCTTGAAGGCCAGTCGGTTTTCCCCCACACCACCTGAAACTGGTCCTGCTCTGGGGGAAGCTCCTTCCAGCCTTCTCTTTCCCTGTGTGGTCATCGTCTTGCGTAAGTTTTAGGTCTACTCTGCAGTTTAGTTAAACACTATTTTCCTAGGAACTAATCCATTTCATCCAGGCCTTCAAATTTATTTGCATGGAATTGAGAAAAGTAGTCTCTTATGATTCTTTAAATCGCTTCTGTGTCGTTATTTTGTCCTTGTCACTTTTTAAAATTTTGTGTCTTTGTGCTTTTTCCATCTTTTTGATTAAGTCAGCTATTGGTTCATCTATGTGATTTTTGAAGACTCATATTTTGGGTTTATTTATTAGTTCCTCCATTTTTCTGTTCCGTTTATTAGTTTCTGCTTTTATCCTTATTAATTCCTGCCTTTGATTTCCCGTTTATTGCCTTTTTCTAACCTCTTGAATTGAGCACACACTTCATCCATCGTCATCTTCATTGCTTAGTAACATACCTGGGGCCAGAACTTCCCTCTGGGGACTGCTGTGGCTCGTCTCCATAGCGGCTTCTCTGGACTGTTTTTGTTACTATTATTTTTCCAACATTCTGCAATTCCCAATTTGACTTCCTCTTGGACCCAAGAGTTGTTTCACATGCAGGGAATTTTAAAAAGTTCATTTATAGCATATGTCTTAAGATTAGGTAATGTTATTGATATCCTATCATGAACATCTTCTTGGTAACCTAAAATGTGGTGATTTTGGGAAAAGCAGCTGCAGCCCCTCTTCTTGGGTAAGAGTCTGACTGACATCAGTTAGATCCACCTTGTCATCTGCTCTGGAGGCCGTCCGGGTCTTGCTTGGTTTGTCCACCTGGGTGCCATGGCATGAGGCTGAGATAACGGCCATCCCTCACGTGTACCTTCAGACAGAGTGGAAGTGGGAACGTCCCCAACACAGGTAGTGGCGGAAAGGGAGGGTTAGAGGCAGGACAGACTTTGCCCGTGGAGCTGGGGAGGACGAGCCCCTCTCTGTAGGGTCCCCAGGGCTGTTTTCTGGTGCAGAACCCGCTCTGAGAGCCAGGAGCCTGGGTGTGGCTCCTAGACACCCGGGCTAACTTGGACTGTGATCATGTGCAAACTTGGACCTCTCCCAGCATTCAGAATGGGATGAGGCTTACTTCACAGTGTCTCTAGGGTAGAAAAGAAAGGACTAACATGTGTGAAGCTCTCTAGCGAAATGCACGCAGTGCTGTACGACTGGCTAGTGGTGAGCTTGTTGACCAGCAGTTAGCTCCACCTTCCCAGCTTCGCCCCATCTGTGAGCAGTCCTGTGCCCAGCAATGAGGGCAGAGACCAGGCCAGGCATCCAGGCTGCAAGGCGAGGGACGCCCCCTGTCACACCCCATCGGGGCCTGGGTTCTCTCAGCCTCTAGCTTGGCAGTGAGGGGCAGGAGGGCCTGGGAGGCAGGTCGGGGGCTGCCCAGGGAGTGTGGGTGGGTCTGCAAAGAGCATCAGCCCCTGGAGCAGGTGGGGCCCGGGCAGCCCTGGAAACCTCCCTGCAGGCTGCACTCCCAGGTCTTGGGGAGGGGAGCGGTTACTGCATCAATCACATCTTAGAATCCTCCAGCACTGAGAGGCTGCTCAGTCCTGGAGCCACCCAGCGGTGGGGGGAGCACAGGGAACTAAGACCCTCCCCGTGTCCTCAGGGGCCGGCGGTCTGCCTTCAGGGCAGAGGTGGGGGACAAGGGGAACACAGCTGGGCCAAGCAAAGGCTGACCTGAGAGGGGAGATGGTGGGAGACGAGCTGTGGGACGGTGGGTGCTGCCGCTTGAGGGGGAAGAAGCCCCAGTGAGCCGTGAGGCGGGGCTGCCTGGAGGAGCCGAGGTGGAGCTGGGCAGCCTCACGCTGTGTGACAAACTCCTGCATGACCTTGAGAGGACAACAGGGACACGATGTCTGGGGGGAGGACAGCAGGAGCAAAACAGGGGTGGGGGTAAGGAGGGCCCCTGGGTGACTCCTCCCTCTGCCTCCGTCCCTCCTGCGGTGGGGGGGGCTGGCCTTCTCCATGACCTTGGCCCCAGGGCCAGCCCTCACCTCACGGCCATAGGGGCGACTTGGGAGCTTTGTCCTTGGGGAGGCCCAGAAGCTGCAGGAGCCCAGCCTGAGGGTCAGGCCAGGGTCAAGGGCCGTTTCACACCCAGGGAAGGGCTTCCTAGGCCAGCAGCCTCTCTCCAGGGCTACAAGGGTCCAGCCTTAATCCTGTCGAACCTGCAAGTCCCAAGCCAGGGACAAGAACCAGGGCCGTTTCTCTGAGGGCCGAGCCCCAGGTGTGGGCCAGGAGGGGCCCAGCTTCTGGGACCAGGCTGCCGTCGTGGCCAAGGGCTCTGAGCCTCCCAGGACTGTCGCTCCAGGCAAGCAGGATACTCCTCCCTCTGCATCCCAAGGCTGGTTGTCCACCACTGAGCCACCACGGGGATGGGAAAGGGGGGGGGGCAGCATTTCCCTAATTTGGGGGAGAGGTGCACTGCAGGGTCTGGACATGGGGTGAAGACGACAAGGCGGCCCCATGACGGCCTGGAGAGAGTTGGGTCAGTGAAGCCGGCAGCCCGAGGACGCCTCCCTCCGGACTCTCGCCCTCAGCCTCTTCAGACCGCCATGCTCAGGGTCCACCAGGAGGCCGCTCTCGGCTGCCGTCCAGGCCTCCGCGTAGCGCCGCTCCTCCAGGCAGCGCCGCCCGTGGCACAGGAACGCTTGGGCAGTGGGGGTCCGGCCCGGCCGTTCCCACAGGCTGCTCTGGGCGAGGGTGGGGGCCAGCTTGAGGGCCTGGGCGAAGGACCCTGCGGCCCCGGCCTCATCCCTCAGGCTCAGCAGCAGGCGGCCACGGGAGCAGAGATCCTCCACCCGCATCGGGAGGTCGCTGTCCCCCAAACCCTCCTGGAGCACAAGGTCCAGGTCCCTGAGTGCCCGGCCAAACTCCCGCAGCTCGGCCAGGCAGGTGGCCCGCAGGCGCAGGTGACAAGCATTGCTGTCCCCGGCCAGAATGGACAGTGAGCAGTAGCCCAGGGCCTGCCCAGGCTGCCCTGAGTTCAGGAGGGTCCTGGCTTCCTCGGCTGCAGCCTGCAGAGGGGACACAGGGAGGCAGGGAGGGACAGTCAGCCTAGAACCACGAAGGCTCCTCTAGAAGGGGTGGAGGCACAGGCAGAGGACCCCTGCCATCCCACCACCCAGGAAGCTCTCCGGCCTGCAGGCCTGGCTCAGCCACCATGCTCCTCCACTCCTCTCCTTCCCTTTCTCATAGCCCTGCTGCCACTCTCACCTGGGTGACCTCCTCCCTCTCTCTCCTTCCCTCCCTCCTCTCCTCACCTCCCCAGCGGGCCCCTCTGACAGGGCCACTGCCCGGCCTCCCACCCTGCCCACCCTCCAAAGGCTGCCCCTGCCCTGAGGACAGCAGCAAACACCGCCCGTGTCCAGCCGGGTCCTTGAGCCCCCTCCTGGCCGCCCCAAGGTCAGGAAGACAGGGCATACCGGTATCACTAGCCAATGAGCTGCCCCTGAAAACCCTGCGCAGCCAGAGTCCGAGTTGGGGGAAAAATGTGCTGCTGCTCCCCCCCGCTAGCGGGGGTGGGTGTGGGGGGACTCATGGCGTTTTGCCCCAGCGTCTGCCAGCATGATGCAGGGCCGGGGTTCAGTGCCTGCTCCCCCGGGACCGGCGGAGCGGTGCTTCAAGGACGGCTGTGGTGGACTCATCCCCAGTCCCAGTGGATGCCAGGGCGGGCCAGAGGTCAGCAAGCGCTGTCCATGCTAGCCCTTCCCCTCCTGGGGCCTGCGGACGGAGGCCCCGGCCTCCCGCTGTCTGGCGGTCCAGCCTGCTCGCCTCCTTCTGACCCCCGGCTCACTTCTTTTCTGAGCGTGGCTGAAGCCCACTCCGGACATAAGACGCCTCACCTCCTCTCCCCGACCACCCCGCGGATGAACCCGCCTGCGTGAGTCTCCCCACCGCCAGAAGAATAAGGTGCATTCAGACCCTGCCTTTCCCGCTGTCCCTGCAGCGGGCTGCACCGACGCCCCGGGCCCCGCCATGCCCCCAACCCCCGGCCCCAGGGAGAAAGCACAGGGCACCCAACACTGGGCAGGCGCGCTGTCTGGGGCGCCAACGCCAGGCCGGGTCGCAGACGTCTGCGCTGGGAGGGGGCAGGGAGGCCCGGCCGGACCAGCGTCCAGCGCCCACGGCGTTGCTGCAGGGGGCTCCCGCGCGGGCGCCGCCGACCTGCCTTCCGCCAGAGGCACAGACCCGGCCGGGCCCTGAGCCCCCGCTGTAACCCTGCTCCGGCCCTGCAGTGACGCTGGCCAGCCACTCCACACCCGCGTGCGGAGCCACTTCCCGGCGGGCTCTGCGCGGCCCCGCCCGCGCAGGCGCAGTGCCCCTGGAAGCGGGGCGCGACCACTTCCGGTTCACTTCGGGTAGGTCCGCGTCGCTAAGCAACGGCACCGCGTCGCGCGGATTCACGGCACAGCCCGAACTAGCCTCCAGGCGGCGGCCCTCCCCCCCTTCCCCTCCCCCTCCCGCCTCCCCCTCCTCCCGCCTCCTCCCGGCTCCGAGACCCCCTCGCCCCGCCCCCCATGAATGCGGAGACCCTCGCCCGCCCCTCCTCCGGGCTGGCCGGGCTCCGGCCGCCCCCCGCGCTCCAGGTCCTGGTGACGCCCTCTGCCTGCTCGGCTCCCCCAGCCCCAGGAGCAGCTGTCCCCTCCGCATCACCGCGGCGCCCTCGGCTCTCTCTGTCCCTAACGCCCGGGTAGCGTCCCCTGCATTAACCCCTGGTGTTAACACCTCGTGTGTTAAGCTCGTGTGGCTCCTGTCCGCCTGAGGAACCCCGGGCGCAGAGCCCGCTAGAGGCAAGGGCAAACGGAGTCTAAGGGGAAACCCTCGCCCCGGGCCACACGGGGTTCATTCCCGTCACTCCGGCCCCACAGCCCGTTTATGCTCTCGGCCTCCCCTACCTGGCGGCCCCTTCCCCACCCGAACCCCAAGAGGTTAAATTCAGCCACTGGAGCGTCCAGTCCCCCGGCCCTGCCTCTCCTACCGCCTCCAGCCAGCGGAGGGGCGCGGTGGTCAGAGCGGAATGGAGGACATCCTTCCTCTGCCCCGACCCACCTACTCCTCTGTCACACCGGCTTCCTTAGCGCTTGGCCCAGAAACCTTCCCTCCCCGCGCCCCTCCTCCACGCCCCTCCCCACGCCCCTCCCCGCCCCTCCCCGCCCCTCCCCGCCCCTCCCCACGCCCCTCCCGCCCCTCCCCACGCCCCTCCCGCCCCTCCCCGCCCCTCCCCACGCCCCTCCTCCCCGCCCCTCCCCACGCCCTCCTCCCTGCCCCTCCCCACGCCCCTCCTCCCTGCCCCTCCCCACGCCCCTCCTCCCGCCCCTCCCTCGCCCCTCCTCCCCGCCCCTCCCCTCGCCCCTCCTCCCCGCCCCTCCCCTCGCCCTCCTCCTCCCCGCCCCTCCCCACGCCCCTCCTCCCTGCCCCTCCCCACGCCCCTCCTCCCCGCCCCTCCCCACGCCCCTCCTCCCCGCCCCTCCCCTCGCCCCTCCTCCACGCCCCTCCCCACACCCCTCCTCCCCGCCCCTCCTCCCCTGCCCCTCCCCACGCCCCTCCCCTCGCCCCTCCTCCCGCCCCTCCCCTCGCCCCTCCTCCCCGCCCCTCCCCTCGCCCCTCCTCCCCTCCCCACGTCCCTCCTCCCCACCCCACCCCACCCCACCCCATGCCAGCTGCACCTTTTTGTTTCTTGAACATGCCAGGCTGCTTCCTACCTCCAGGCGTTTGCCTTGGCCTGTCTGTCGCCATCATGGTCTCACCTCCAGTTCCACCTCGCTAGCCCACTGCCCTGTTCCAGGGTCTTTCTGACACCGACACTCTCTGAAGTGAGCCCCCTCACTGTCCCCCTGACATGCGGTGGCTCCACGGGCGCCTAGTGGAAGGCCCTATACATTCTTGTCGGGCCACAGGCAGCGACCCCAGCCTGACCTCCCTTCACGGCCCCCTCTCAGCTCACCACCTGCAGGAGCCGGCCTCCCCATTCCGCCTCTCCTGGCCAGACCTGGGGCCTCCTGCTCACACCCCCACCCACCTCGCCCCCAACTCAAATCAGGTGGGCAACAGGCAATGCACACCTGCCCTGGGCCAGGGTCTCATGCCCGAGGCGCTGGGGAGGGGCTGGAGTGGGGGCTCCGCGGGGTGCTGTGACCTGAGTGAGGCTATGCCGCTCCGAGGCCTCCAGGAGACGCAGCAGGAAGCCGAGGTCCCGGGCGTCCGTCTCCGCCAGCCCCTGTAGGTCCCGCGCAGCAGCCAGCACCTCTCCCTTCTTGAGGCGGAGCAGGCCCCGTCGGGCTCGCGCGGCCTCTGATGGCGGGGCAGGGTGCAGGACTTCTTGCAGGCGGGCGCCAGCCTCCTCATAGCTGCCTGTCAGGGATTCAGGAAGGACGGTCAGGATGGGGCTGGGGCAGGGGGCAAGACAGGTGGGACTCACTGGTCACTGCGCTGGGAAGCCCACCACAGCCTTTCTCACTCTGCACAGGCTGGGGGAACACTGGCTGATGGAAGGGCTCAGCCCCAGGAGGAAGGAGCTGGGAGCAGAGGGACATAGTGACATCATGCTGGTCACATGGACTTGCCTCTTCCACTCTCCCCCCTTTAGGGGGTCACTAAAGTCCATGACCCTCAGGCCGAGCAGCAGGGCTCTGAGCCCCCTCACCGGGGCAGGGCAGCATGGGACAGGAGCCACCCTGGGCCCCCAAAGGTCTTGGTGGGGGCTCCTCACAGGTTTGGGAGTGATGCTGACAGGCCAGGGAAATGGGGGAGCAGAGAGACCTCCCCTTTCAAATCAGTCCTGAAATGTTTTCAGGATTTTGCAGAAGAGACCGACCTTTTGGCACATGTGGGCTTCAGACGATCCCACCCAGAACAGGGCCTGGTGTCCCGTGGACACTCACTAAGCATTTACTGAATAAATGCTTGAGTTTATGAGGAGGCCTGAGCATTCGAGCCTTTTATGAAACCCCAAATCATGCCTGTGGTGAAGCCACACAGGTGACCAAGAGCTAGAGACACTTATACACCAGGCCCCACACGGGGACCCCATCACAGGTGCTGGGACTTGGGGTGGAAGGGACCTTAGAAGCCATTGAATCCAGGGCCTCTTTCTCCCATTTTACAGAAAAGAATTCAGGGGTGAGCGGATCTGGGACCCACACCCTTGTTCCCCACGCCTGGGCCGTTGCATACCCACGGCAGTGAGCACGTCCACCAGGAGGATGTGCCAGCTCAGCTGCCCGGCATCGATTTTGATCAGCGTCTCCCCCGCGGCTAGGAGGCCGTGGGTGTCCTCGTCGCTGAGGGGAGCCCTGGTGTCCAGTAACCGGCTCAGGAGGGCCCGGCAGTGGGAAGAGAGACCCTGTGTGATGAGGGCCTGGGCCGCTGGCTTCAGAGAGTGGATCTCAGGGACCACCGTCCTCGGGTCGAGCTTCAGAGCCGAGAGGATGTCGTCCACAGCCTCCTGCAAGGGGAGGGGCGCAGGGGGGTGGCAGAAGTTGTCCCAGCTGAGTATTTGTCAAGTGTTCCTCACAGGGCCCGGGTGTTGGGGACACTGTAAAGGGCAGGGAGTCCAATTTCTGCTCTCCCACATCTTGGGGGGTCAGCCAAAATGAGGGCCCGTCTGGTAAGTGACACAAGGCAGAGCATGGTGTATTAGAGTGCTGGGAAGGAGAGGTGATCTGGAAGCAAAGAAGGAGCACACTGCTAGAGAACCCGCTATGACACAGAAGGTGGGCTTGAGCTGCACCCGAAGGGCAGCGAGCACGTGGCAAGAGGGCTGGGGGCTGAGGGTGCAGTTTGGAGGAGAGGAGGGCGAGGAGGTGTCTACAGGCCCCCACCGTGCCGTGGAAGCACAGGAGGTCAGGGCAGAGGCCGGGCCCTTTGGGGGAGGCTTGATGGTCGTTGGGGTGAGTCATGTGCATCTGACCTCTGACCTGGCCAACAGTCAGGAGTCATGGAACCATCGTCACATCCATCCTCCTCCTACTGGTTTTCCACTTGTCTTTTTTGTGGTGACTTTGTTCCCCCCTTTCTACTTTCTTTTGGGTTAATTGAATATTTTTACTATTTCATTTTAATACCTCTATTGGCCTTTTAACTCTGCCTCTTTTTAATATTTTTTAGCAGTTGCCCTGCAGATTACAACATGTGCTTTAACTTACCGCAGTCTATGCAGAATTAACATGGTGCCAGTTCACGTAAGATGTGAGAACCACACAACAGTAAATGTTATTCACCCCATCCTTTGTGATATAGAGAGGTTTGTTCAAAGAAATTAAGAGAAGGAATAAGTTTATTCTTTTGTATTTAGATATGCTCTTTATTTCTTCCAGCAGAGAGTTTCCATCGGGAGTCAGTTCTCTTCATCAACTTCCTTTAGCGTTTCTTGTAGTGCAGGTCTGTGGGGATGAATTTTCATCTTTCAGCTTTCATTTGTCTGAATATGTCTTTAATTTCTCTCTTATTTTTGAAGGATGTTTTAACCTGCTGGAGAATTCTGGGTTGACACTTTTTTTCTTTTAGTGCCTTAAAGATACCATTCCATTGTCTTCTGGCTTCCACTGTTTCTGCGACAGTCATTCTTCATACTGCTGTTCTAGTGTATGTAATGTTTCTTTCTTCCTCTGGTTGCTTTGAAGATGTTATCTTCATCTTTGGTTTCAGAAATTTGACCCAGATGTGCCTAGGTGTGGTTCTCTTTGTATTTTTCATATATCATTACATACGTATGTATTTGAAGAAATAATGGCAGAAAGTTTCCCAAGAAGCTCAACAAATCCCAAGATGATGAGCACAAAGAGAACCACACCTAGGCGCATCTCAGTCCAATATAGATATAGATATAGATGTGTGCCCCGTACTTTCTCCTCTGGGACTCCAGTTACACAGGTGCTAGACTGCGTGGAATCGTCCCAGAGGTTAATGGAGCTCTCTTCATCTTTTAAAAATCCTTTCCCCTCTCTGTTCTTCAGACTGGATAATTTCTACCGGTCCATCCTCAATTATTAACTCTTTCTTTGGCAGCTTCCAATCAGCTGTTAAGCCCATCCAGTACATTCTTAATTTCAGATATTATACTTTTCAGCTCCAGAATTTCCACTTGATTCTTCTTTATAGTTTCCATCTCTCTGCTAGGGTTCCCCATCTGTTCACACATTATGACAGAATTTTCCTTTGAGTCCTTCACATGTGTATCATTTCTGCTTTAATGCCCTGTTTGGTAACTCCAACCTCTGAGCCATCTCAAGCTCTGTTTCTATTGAGTACTTCTTTTCCTGATTATTGGTCACATTTTTCCTGGCTCTCTGCATGCTAGCAGTTTTTGGTTTTGTGCTGGACTTTGTGGACAGTACGTTGTGGAGAGTCTGGACTATGTCGCTGTCCTGTGACGGAGGTCGAGTTTTGTTCTGGTGGGTCATTTTCGTTCTGTGGGACTTGGTTTTGTTCCTTTGAGGGCAGGTCCATTTCAGTTTTGAACTTAGGGTGTGGTCTCAACCGAGGGCCCAAGGTGTTTGGAAAGCTCTCTCTGCTCTGGCTGGGTCAGAACTCCATCTTCCAGCCCGGCCTGACCCCGGGTCACTAGGAGCCCTCAGCCCCACCACAGGTGAGCTCTGCTGGGCCTGAGTCCTGGCCTGCATGAGCAGTCCAGCCCTGAGACAGGAACCCACGATGAATTCCACGAAGTCTTCTCTCCTCTGCATCCAAGAAGCCCCCTCTTCTCTATGGCCCTTCCAGCAAATTCCGGCCACTGCAGCAGCCTGGACCTCCAGTCTCTGCCCCCTCAGCCCAGCAGACCCACTGCCCACGTCCTTGTGCAGCGGCAGGAGAGGCTCCCAGGCAGGAAGTCGGTTCTCACGGGGCTCACACGGGGCTCCCCTCGTGTGGTTTCCCTTCTCTCGGGGATGGCAGTCCTCCACGGCCTCTTGGTCATGCCTGAAGGCAGTTGCTTTTTGTATTGTATGCAGTTATTTTGTTTTCAGCAGCCCAATACCAGTTACCATCTCCTAGCCAGAACTGGGAGTTTGCCCAGAAGCTTTTAAAGTCCAGGGACGGGGGTCTTCTGGAGCAGGTGTGCAGGGGATGCAGGTCTTGGAGAGATAGAGCCCTGAGACGGGTGGATGGAGGATGGTCCTCACCGATCCTTCCTACGCCCTGGCTTGGGCCCTCTGCACCTAGTGCTGGCCACTGGTAACCCGGATCAGCTGGTTACCTTCGCAGGAAAAAAGCCCCATTCTGTGCTGGCTCACGGGAATTCCAGCTGCCAGGTATGGAGCCCTCGTTATGGGCTAGGCACCAGGCTGAGCATCTGACGGCCTTGACCAAGCAGTCCCCCAGGCTGAGTGTCTGACGCCCTTGAACAAGCACCTCTTCCCATTTTACTGATGCTGACACAAGGCTCAGAGACGTTACAGGACTTGCTGGTAAAGTTAAAGAGAGGGGGAGCAGGATTCTGGACCCTGGCAGCCTGGCTCAGAGCTCCTGGCGCCACGCCTCCTCTCGTGGTGAAGGGGTAGAGGGCATGTGGGCAGCTTGGCCTCAGCCCATCTCCAAGGGGAAGTTCATGGGTGTGACGGGTGGGGTAGCCCCTGCTCCACATCCTGACTCTCGGACATGCCGTCTTTTCTGCCACAGACACAGGAGGAGAGGCATTTCTGGGGCACCTCATGGAGGAGCTGCTGGTGTGTTGAGAGCACCTTGGGGCGGGTTTCTAGGACCCGCTCCCGCAGCAGAGGCCCTCCCGGCCGAACCCCGTCTCTGTTTAGTGGGCTTGTCCCCGCGAACCACAGCTGCTTGCTCAGCACAGGAAGGGCGTGTGGAGGGCTGGGCTCCCAGCCACAGTGAGCGCCCGGCGGGAACAGAAACCAGGCTGCCAACACCGGGGTAACACCTGCTGGGCGGAGGTGAGCACCATCTCGAGGTGCTCTCATCTCGGCGGCATCTTGGATGGTTTTTCCTTGCTTCCTAGGATTCCAACATTAAGAAAACTAAGAAACCAGGCAGGCAGGTTCCCTCTGGGCAGCACGTCCACCCAGCGAAGCAGCAGGGCAGACAGCCAATGTCAGTCTCTCGCCAGTGACATGGCCCTTGGCTGAGAAGCACCCTTGTCCAGGGCGGTGGCCGCCTCCGGGCACGTCTTCTCTGTGGAAAGTCCCTGCCCCTGCATGCCAATAATCCATACACAGGCCCTGCATAGACAGCTCAGGTCTCATTATTTTAAGCTGGGAGGCCCCCTGGTGGCCGTGAGGGTTTGCACAGCCACCCAGGCTATCTGAGGCCGGGAGGCACGGGGACCTTCAGTTGAAAGGGAAAGACCCCTGACACTGGGGGTGTGACGATGAGGCTCTGGGAGCCCCAGTGCAGGTGGGGTTTGATGGCGTCTCACACTCGGGATGGCCTGGCCCTGTTCCTGTCTCCTCGGGGCTGGGAACGGAGGCAGCGCCCGGGTCTTTCTCAGATGCTCCTCCCCTAAAGCTCCCCACACCTCTTATGCCCAGTCCCAGGTGAGGTGTGGGGCTGGTACCTTCTGCTGGTCCAGGGCCAGGTGCAGGAGCGCCCGTCCGCACAGCGCCTGCACATTCCCCGGCTCGGCCCGCAGCACGGAGTTGAAGTCGAACATGGCGGTCTTCTTCTGGCCCAGGAACCCGTAACAGCGGGCACGGGTGAGCAGGGACTCGGTTGCCTGACTCCCTGGAGGAAGGGGCATGTGGCATCAGGACTTGACTGTGGCGGGCACAGGGTACAGTGTGTCTGCCCTCACTCAGTGTTTACTGCACCCGTCCTGGTACCCAGCGATGGCGGACGGGAGCGTGCACCAGCTGCAGGGCCATCGTGGGAGCTCACCGACCACTGGGCACCGAGACACGTGGGGGCCGTCTGGGTTGACCTGGGGCCACTGGCTGTGGGGCACAGGGAGCCCAACCAGGCCGGGTGGTGTCTGAGAGGGCTGGGGACAGACAGAGGCGGCTTCCAAGAGGAGGGGACCCTGCAGCTGCACCTGAGGTGAGGCCAGGCAAGGGCAAGGAGGGGAAGGGTCCTTGGCACTGGGGCTGGAATGGCTCCAGGCTGAAAAGTACCGGGTGGGCAGGGAGGAGCCGCCTGAATTCTGGGCACAGGAGGCCCCTCTCCAAAGAGGTCGCTGCCACCACACCCCTTCCAGGGGTCTGTCTAGTGACGGACACAGGGAACCACATGCTGGGCCCTGCAGGTTGCTCTGGGTCATGTCCCCTTCCTGGCTAACATGTGCGAGGCACGACCTCTGCACCAGGTGCCATCCCCGCACTGTCTGAGAATGAACTCCCCCTATCCTCACTCCCACCCTACACAGGCCTCTCCATCACCCACCCGGAGACGAGGAGAGTGAGGAGGCGCCCTGTGAGTGCAGAGCCCAGAGTCTCCCAGGCATTCTGCTCCCGAGTCCACATTTTCAGTCCCCATGCACCCACAGAACTCGCTGTGTATCCTTGGGAAAGTCCCTTCCCCCAAGAGCAGGTGCTCTAAGCCATGGCACCAAGGACGCCCCAATCCGATGCTTGGGCCAGGCCCCTGCCCAGCGCCCAGGGTGGGCACGGCGGGTTGGCCGGGCGAGTGGGAAGCCAGGCGCACACACAGAGCCTCGCTCTATTTCTGGGAAGGGCTCAGAGGAGCCAGGCCCTCACCTCCCACATTGGAGGGAGTGGAGCCTACCTGGAAGAAGGGCCTTGGCTGCCCTCCTACCCTCAGGGCCTGGGGTGTGTGGGACGGCAGCCCAGGTCCCAGCGGGTCCAGCCCCTCTCCCAGGCTTTAGCGTGTTCACTTGGATGGCCAGGGCCTCGGTGCAAGATGCCCTGAGCGAGTGGCCCCTGCCCCATGGATGCTCCCGGGGTGCACACACCCATGAACCAAGCACATCCTCGGACCCCCAGGTCCCTGGCCCCCAGCATGGCTGAGGCTCCCCACGCCCCCATGTGCCTGGCACAGGATGGGAGCCCTGGGGGCAGACAGGCAGCTCCTACCTGCGGAGAAGATGGCCAAAGAGAGGTAGGCGATGGCCTCCCTGGTGTGGGCCTCACCCTCGGCCCTGCTCGGCCCCGCCTGTAGGATGGCCAGGGCCCTCGCATGGCAGTGGCCCTGCAGGAGCTGCCGGTCTTCATGGCAGAAGACGTCCAGGGTGGGCTGGAGGCAGGCCGTGTCCCCGGACTGGACCACTTTCTTCACCAGCTGCAGGGGAGGGCGAGTCACCACAGTTCTTCCCTGTGGCCCACGCCCAGATCATCCCACCCCTTTCTCCTTGCAGGGATGTGGCTCACGGGGAGTGTGGCTCCTGGGGGCATGGCTTGAGGAGGACAGGGACTGCATGTCCCCAGCACAGGGCACAGGGAAGGCTGGGGTCGCTGAGGTGTGAGTGCTCCTCTCCCCTGTGTGATGGAGGTTTGGGGGTGTCCCAGTGTCCCTGAGCCACGCCTCCTCTGCCATGACGTGCAGGTATCTGTCCCTTCACAGGTCCACACACAACAGGTCCAAATGAGGAGCACGAGGAGAGGGAGCTTTCAAATCACGAAGTGACAGAGGGCATGGGGGGTCCTTCAGAAGGCGAGGGTCAAAAGCCCTGGACCAGGCCCTGCTCTGGGCAGAGGGAGACCCCAGGTGGACATAACCTCAGCTCTCTGGCCGCTCCATCCCAAAGAGACCCGATGCTGCTCCTGCTGGCCACATGCGTGTGGACACCGGTCCCAGAGCACCCTTTCTTCCCGCCTGCATGGCCCAGCACAGGGAGACCAGAAACCTGGCCAGAGGGGGAGGAGGAAGCCGACAGGGCCCAAGCTCTAGCCCCAAAGCCCAACATCTCTGCCTTGAACATGACCTTCTGACCCTGGTTCCCGCAGGAAGCCCTCCTAACACTGGAGGGAGGCAAGGTCCCACTTCTCCTGGGAGCAGAGTGGTCTCAGAGAGGTGAGGCAAGCAGGGCGTGGGGGCCCCTGTGCTGTCCCCCCAGGACAGGGTCACGTCCAAGCCTGGTCTACATGGGAGATTTGGGATGAAGCTCGGCCTACACTGGACTCTTGGTCCTTTTTCTTCATAACACAACAAAAGCAAACATGGAGCATCTGTTGGAGACTGGAGAACTGCTGGGCCCTGGGGTACCTGCTCCAGCTCATTCCCACAACAACCTGCAAGACCAGGGCACAGATGAGGAGACTGAGGGTCAGAGAGGTGAGGGACCTGCTGGAGGTGGCTGAGCTGGAGGTGGCAGAGCCCGGGGCTGGGACAAGCTTTGCCTGCTCCAAAGTCCAGGCTGTCTGGACCATGGGGTGCAGAGCAGGGGTCACGGGAGGCCTGGTGCCCTCCACAGAGCTGTGCCCCGTTTCCACCTGCCCTTCTGTGGCCCACTGGGACCTCCTCACCTGGTTGGCGTCATAGAAGAAGCCCCTCCGCAGCTGCAGCAGGGCCAGCCGCACCAGCACAGGGGCCGCCTGGGGCCTCTGGGAGAGGGCCACCAGGAGGGCCTTGTGGGCGTCATCCAGGTGGCCCAGGCGGTACAGGGCGTCGGCTGCCAGGAGGCGCGAAGCCTCATCTTCCGTGTCCAGCTCCATCAAGAGCGTGGCCAGCTGGTGCACGCCATGGGCGTTCCTGCTGGGAGAGCAGCTGGAGGAGAGCCGGCCCCTTCCCCACACCCCCTTCACCTGCCCAGGTAGGCGTGCCACAGGCGAATCCTATCCCTGTGCACCTGGTCCAGGCAGCTCCCTTCCCGCCAGGCTGCAGAGACCCTGTCCTGCTGGAAGGACCCTCATGCACGCCGTCCCCAGAAGCCCTGGCTGCCCTTTCCAAAATCCAGCCCTCGGCCCCCTCCCGCCACCCTGTGGGGCAGGCATCTTAGAGAGGGGGAATTGAGGCTGTGCGCTGATCCCCAGCTGACCCTGCCTTGGTGTTCTTTTCCACAAAAACAGGATAACAGTGTTGGCCTTGTAGGCTCAGGGGTGTGTGGTAGGCAGAGCTGGGTAACACGCAGGTTGCACTTGGAATGATCCTGGTGCACTTGTGGGGACGTGAGTGAGCTCCCACAGGGAAGGGGGGCCAGAGCCTTGCATTTGACAATTCCCAGAAAGAACAAACAGCAGGGCCTCAATCACAGACATGAAAGTTCCTCCTCACCAGCAAATCAAAACAATGCAAATTCAGCAACCAGGAGGAAGAGGAAGTGTTGGGGGGGGGGAAGGGGGGGACTGACATCAAACACCCCCCAGGAAGCCCCCAGCTCAGAGCTTTTAGCTTTGCTGAAACACCTCGTGCCACCTCCCAGCCGCCAGAGACATGCAAATTAAAACAGCTGCAGGTCCACCCGCTGGGCTGGCAAAGAATTTGCAAAATGAACATCAGGTGTGTGGCCAGATGGACAGCAGCAGGGCCTGAAGTCAAGGACATTACAGGGGCCGTGCTCCCTGACCCGGGAACCACCTCTGCCTCCATCTTAAGGGCAGAACATCTTGGAGACGGGACGTTACCCATGATGCATTATAACTAATGCCCAAAGGAATGCATGGTGGCTACTGGGCTGCTCATGAAGCATGTCAAGTGGCAAAGGAAATGTTCATGATCTATCGAGTAAAAAACTGGAATATAAATTGCATATACTACATAAATTCAGTTCTGTGATGTATATTTCATAGGCACA
Organism: Ceratotherium simum simum; assembly: GCF_057802395.1. Lineage (NCBI taxonomy): Eukaryota > Metazoa > Chordata > Mammalia > Perissodactyla > Rhinocerotidae > Ceratotherium > Ceratotherium simum. The sequence continues at coordinate 49,483,407 of NC_141921.1, read as the reverse complement.
AAGAGAAACAACTAGAAGGAGATGCTAGCAGTGGGATAATGGGTAAGTCTCATTTTTCATTTCCGTTTTTGATTTTCTAATTTTCTATGACAAGTAAGTCCATAGTGCATCACGCTGTTTGGGACCAAAGGTCCCAAGATCTGGGCCCTGGCCTTAATCTGCTACCAATGCTTTAGGGAAATCACCCAGCCGCTCTGTCCCTCAGTTTACTCATCTGACAAACAGGAAGAAACACACCCTTGGCTACCTCGCGCGAGACCAGAATGAAGCAGCAGCCCCAGGCGGGCGCTGGGCTCTAGTTTTTACCCTTCCTGAGCAGTGGGGCTGTCCATCTCCGCGGCCTTACTCGGGCGGCCCGGCGCGCCCCTGGTTCCCAGGTCCGGCCTCCGCTGCAGCATCCGGCGGCCCTCCTCCCGCAGAACTGTCAGCAGCAGCCCCCGCTGGTTCCAGGGCACGTAGGCCTTGGCGACGAGCAGAGTCTCCGCGGGCCGCAACCGGCAGGCGGTGACATAGTCCAGCGCGCCCAGGAACGCGCTGCCCGCCAGCACCCGCAGCAGCCCGCGGCCACACAGAGCACGCACACAGCCGCCCGGGTGCGGCGGCGCCTGCTCCACCACCGCCTGGAAGTCCTCCCGGGCGCACTGCGCGTCACCGGCGTGCAGCGCGCAGAAGCCGCGCAGCGCGAGCAGGGGCGCACGGTCCCCGGGGCGCGCGGGCCGCAGCAGGCGCTCGCACAGCACCCGGGCGCCCGCCGCGTCCCCGGCCAGCAGCAGGCACTCGGCCAGGCGGGCCCCCAGTGCCGGCCGCGCCCTGGGCGGCACCACGCGCCGCAGGACACGGAGCGCACGGGTCACTGGGGCCAGCAGCTCGCGGTCAGAGTCCTCTCGGAGCTCGACGCGGCTCCGCACGGCCTCCTGGAAGTGGGCGAAGCCCACGTCCGCGGCCTCCTGCACCTGGGCACACAGGCGCTCCCGGTCCCCGGCCGAGAGAACGGCCTCGAACTGCCTCCGCGCCCCTGAGGGGCTCCCGCGGAAGGCCTCATGCAGGTCCAGAAGCAGGTCTTGGGTCCCGCTGTCCAGGAAGAAGGCCGCAGCCGCTCGGGTGACCAGCAGGGCGGCCAGATGCTCCCCTGTGAAGAGAACAGAGGCGTTGGTCCTGCCTGTTGGGCCAACTCTGCCCGTGGTGCCTCCCATAGCCCCCTAACCGTCCAGTGCTTTGGAACCTCTGAAGATGTCGCAGCATCTCAAGACTTCCAGTAGCCCAGGGCGTCACAGCACCGGGAAGAGCACTGGCAGCAGGGCCCAAGCCCACTGGTGACAGACCAGGATCAGAAGCAGCTGCCCTGCCTGCCACCCCAGCACTCTGCTCTCAGCAGTCACAGTCTGTCTCACCTTCAGCCAACAGGGAAATTTAGTTACCACGCCTCTTTTTATCCCCCTGACCTTTTTGTTTTTTGTGAGGAAGATTAGCCCTGAGCTAATATCTGTGCCCATTTTCCTCCACTTTATATGGGACGCCGCCACAGCATGGCTTCACAAGCGGCGTGTCTGTGCGCGTCGGGGATCTGAACCTGTGAACCCTGGGCCACCGCAGTGGACCACGCACACTTAACCGCTTGTGCCACGGGGCAGGGCCTATCCCCCTGACCTTTTAATGATGGATTTTAGGGCTGAGTTCCCTCTCTGGTATCAGCCTACCAGGTCAGAGCTGAAGTCTGACTCTGTGACATTGGTAGGGCCTGGCTGTTACTGCCGCATCTTTGTTTCTTGCCTTCTTTGGGCTACGTTGGGACCCAACACCTCCCTCTTGAAACAGAGGTGGCTCCATCAGGTCCAGGAAAGAGGAGACGACACCCTCAGTGCTGCTGACAGAGTAGAGTCTTGGGGATTGACTGCATCCCGCTGTGCCACAGTTTCCTTTTCTGCTGTATAATGGGGATTCCAATGGTCTACACTCACAGGGCTATGAGGATTAAATGGATTAATGTATGTCCAGTGCCTGGAACAGGGCCTGGTGTGCAGTGTGACTCAGTGAGGTTTCGCATCAGCAGCAGTGTCCCCTCCACCATCGTCACACTGTATGTCTGAGCAACTTAAACACACTCATGTGAATGGGGGCTTTCTGACTTCCGAGCCACCGCATCCCCAACAGGGCTCCCGAAAGGCGCACACCTGAAAACTCAGTGCTGCCCAGGGCTCAGGGTCCTGGGTGCCCACCCCTACATTAAGGTTAGAAAAGTGCTGCTGGGGAGGGGAAGTTCTCAGAGCCCTGGCCGGTCTCCACCTCGTCTCTGAACCTCCACTTCTGTGCTTTTCGCACGGAGTCCTTCAGAATTCTCTAGGAGTTTCTGTCTGTAACCTGACTCGATAGCCATGCAATAATGATCCTTTACACTGAAACAGAAGAGGGAAAACACCTTCACCTCTGCTGGAAGCAAAACTGCCGCCAGGCTGTCCTGTTGCCATTGGGGGAAGCGTCACGTCACAGCTCAGAGTCATGTAAAAAAAGCATCTTGCAGCCTGATGTCAACCAACCAACCAAGCAACCAACAACAGGGTCACCCTGTCTCATCCTGGTGGCCAAAGTAAAGGAAACGTTGAGGCTTTCCTGCCAGTTACCAACTCCTGAACACAACAGCTCTATCCCTGGTTTGTGCAACAGCTCACGGACCCCAGGGCGCAGCAGCAGGTGGAGAGCCCTTGGGACCTGGGGCGAGTGGTCATCAGAGACCCACATGGAAGTGTGTCCTCCGCTCTGCTTTCAAGACTCCAGTTACACACGTTAGACTTCTAGATATTGTTCCACACGTCACCAGGGCTCTGCTCATTTTTCTTCTGTTCTTCATATTGGATAATTTCTAGTCCATCTTCAACTTCACTGACTCCTCTGCTGTCTCCAACATGCTACGAAATTTTCATTTCAGTCATTGCTCTTTTCAATTCTCGAATCTCCATTTGGTTCTTTTTTTATAGTTTTCATTTATCTGCTCAGATTCCATATCTTTTCATTCATTATGACTATATTTTCCTTTAGTCTTTGAATATATTTATAATAGTTCCTTTAAAGTCCTTAGTCTGCTGATTTCAGCACCTGGATCATCTCAAGGTCGGTTTCTATTGACTTCTTTTCTCCTGACTGTGGCTCACATTTTATTTTCCTGTTTCTTTGCATGTCTAGTAATTTTTTATTGTACACTAGACATCTGGTTGATGCTTTGTAGAGACTCTGGATTCAGTTACGTTCCTCTGAAGAGGACTGAATTTTATTTTAGCAGGCAGTTAAACTGGCTAGGAGCAAACTCCATATTCTGTCTCTTCTCTGGTGGGCAGCAGCTGGACTCTCTCTGTGGTTCTTGCAGCTTCCAGCTGCTGCTTTCTCAGGCTCCCCCGCATGTACAGTCTGGGGGTCAGCCAAGGAGCTAAGTGGATTCAATACACAGATGGTGGGCCTCACTTCCTGATGTGGTTCTCTCCTTCCAAGGATTTCCCTTCTAACTTTTCTCAGCCCTGAACTCTGTCCTGACATCTCAAGCCAGTTAAAACTGCAGCTGTCTGTTTTACATGGATAAAACACGCATTGAGGTGTTTCCTCAGGCAGAAAGCTACAAACATGCAAATTTCATCTGTACAGTCCTCATCTTTCAAGGGTCAGCTTCCAGTTTCCGCCTGCATTTGGTCACTGTTCAGTGCCTCCAACTGGTTGCATTTTATTTTTTGTCCAAAGTTTATAATTGCTGCCTGTGGGACACAGAGTCTCGTCAAGCTACACCACCATTACTGGAAGCCAGACTCTTCTATCTTTAGATTTAAACATTTTGACAATCTGGGGGATATAAAATGCTATCCTATTATTGTTTTAATTTTCATTTTCCTGATTACTCGTGAGGCTCATTTATTTAAAAATACTTTTTTGCCAATCTGGTGGGTAGGAAGTGGTATCTCATTGTTTTAATTTGCATTTGTATCATTACTATGATGTTGAACATTTTGCACATGTTGATTAGCCATCTGTGTTTTCTCTTTTGGGAAATGCTTTTGCCAATTCTTGTATTATATATATTTTTTCTTATCGATATGTAGGAATTCTTTAAATACTCTGGGTACTAATCTTTTGCCCATTGTACATTTTGCAAATATTTTCTCTCTGTTGTGGATTGTCCTTTCATTTTCTATAGTTATGGGCAAAACAGAAGTTTTAAATTTTTGATTTAATCACATGTATCAAATTTTCCTTTATTGTTTCCACTTTTTGTATCTTAAGAAGCCCAGCTGTACACAGAAGTCTTAATGATATTCTCTTATATTTTCTTTTAGAAACTGTAAAACTTAGCTATTCACATAATCCACCTGGAATTTACTGTTTTGCATGGTTGGAGGTTGAATAATGGTCCTCTTCTTTCCTTACAGATTTTATGGGTCTGTTTCCGGCCTTTCTAATTTGTTGTATTGGTCTTTCTATCTACCCCTTAAGTCAATAGCCTTCTGTATCGAATAATATAGCTTTGTATTAACTGGTAGAGCAGATCCTTATACCACCACCTTCTTCTCCATCTTCTCCTTTTCCCCTCCCTCCCCCCTCCCTCTCCTTCTCCTCCTCCTTCTTCTCCTCTTCCTCCCTCTCCTCCTCCTTTATTATTGGTCCTTTGCTCTTCTATTATAGTATCAAATCTTTCTAACAATGGACATTGAATATCTCTCCATTTATATAGATATTCTTTTCATACAGTTTTATAATTTTCTCCGTAAAGTCCTATGACTCTTTGAAATAAATTATTTTCTGTTGCTATTGGTAAATGGTATGTTTTTAAACCATAAAGTTTCTATTTGTTGCTGTTATCTATAAATATAAATGATTTTTATATATACTGTTAATTGTTACTATATCTAATACATTTTTGTTGTTTCTTTTGGGAAACATGTTGTCTGAAATAATGATTACTTTGTTTCTTCCTTTCTAGTCTTACATGTTTATTTTTCCTTCTTATCTCATTGCATTGACTAGCATCTCTAGTACAATGATAGATAAATGGGAGAGTGGGCAGCCACCAAAATCTTGATTTTAAATGGAAGGCTTCTAAAATATCACCATTAAGTATAATATTTCTGGTAGATTTTTGATAGATGTTATCTTTTTCAATTAAGTAAGTTTTCTTCTGTTCCTTGGTTGATTAATTTTTTGGAGTGTTAAATATTATAAAATACTTTTTCTGAATTTGTTGCAGTGGTTATGTGTTCTTTCTTCCATCAATGAGTGTAGTGAATTATATTATGATGGAAACATAAAATTATAAATCCTATATTATTTAACTCAGTTTTGGCTAAAACGTGCATCAAAAACTGATGCTTTGACTCAGTTAGCAGTTGTATCAGTTACTGTTGCTGTGTAACAAGCCACTCCAAGACTCAGTGGCATGAAACATCGACCATTTCTATTTGCTTATAATTCTTCTTCAATTTGGGCTGTGTTTCCCACCTATGGCATAGTTCTTAATGAAGGACCCTGAACGACTGGGAGGTGGTTGTCCCGGGCGCTTTGGGAGAATAACCATTCGGAGCCCTGGCACCTGGATGCTTACCCACTGGGAGATTTAAGTTAAAGCTATTCTGACTCTGCATCTTGTCCTAATACACTGAGTTTCCCTGTTTGTCTGTTTACCAAGGCAGAGCACTTTCCAAAATATAGAAGGGTTTGTTCAATGTTTCCAAGGACTTTTGATAAGTAACGTTGAGATTAGAGTACATTTATTATGGGAAATTTATTCACACTGTAAGCCACGCTTGCGTTGCTGGTGGTGATAAGGTGACTCCTTGTGACATAAGTGACTTTTGTCTAATTAACAAAGCGATTCTAAGGGAAGGCGCTCCCGTCCACTTCAGAGCCAAGGCAGGACAGACAAGCTCCCTGGCAGTCCCCTCTGGGGGTGGGGGCAGAGTTTTCTAGCACACTTGCTCCCCAAGGCTGTAGCCCTTTAGGGGTTCTGGATTTCTGCAGAGGTCTCTACTAGTGGAAGACCACTCCACCGTGGGAGTTGCTGAATGCCCGCAGCCTGCCGTGGCGTTGGCCCCTGCTCACAGGCCACTGCACGTGTGTGCTTTGGGCACCGAGGGTCCCCTACTCAGGATTCTTGGTGACTGTTGAGCATTTTTAGGTAATTTATATGGGAGGGTTTCAGGGTATCTGGTCTAGCATACTTCCAGAAACAACTTCGCCCACTCACATTCCAGTTCTCTTTGTCTGCTCCTCCTCTCACCTTGCGGTCATCAGTAACCTCTGTGTGGCACACTCAGCAGACACTTTTTGTCCTCTCCTCAGGAAGGAGGTTACAGCGGCAGCCTTTGGTGCAGTGCACAGCACTTCATCTCGCAGACACCCTCCTCTCTGGCCCTCATCATCACCCTGCAGGCTCAGGGTTCCTCCTTCTTCCTGTCCTCCTGTCCCCTGTGCTGGGTCCTCTTTGGGGGGGCCAGGTGAGGGGTTAGGAGCATCTAGGGGCCATATTCCAGCCTACCACGAACATTCCGCGTGCCCTTGGCAGTCCCAGGGGCACTGGGGCCGTGGCTGCACCCACCTCAGAGGGCTGTAGTGCAGACTCAATGAAAATGCACATCAGACTCTTAGAATGGGGGCTGCCCACTAAGTGTTCAGTGACCAGCCGCCAACAACGCCATCCGTCCGGCCCCTCCACGTGGCTGGCTGCCCCACTCCCTCCCTCTGTGCTCACTCCCTCTCTAGACCCTTGACTTTAAATCCCTTCCTTGTGCAGACGATTCCAAACCCTTCTTCAAACCAAGTGCCCTCTCTTCTCAAAGCTTCTGTCTAGCTGCCTAAGGACGTGTCCACTTGATCGGCTCAAGGGACATCTTTTTGAGCACTTAGCGGGTGACACCATTTTAAGGGTTTGATGCCCATTTTCACTGAATCCTCACAGCCACCCTCAGAGGTGGGTGCCACCATCTCCACATGCACACGGGCATGGAGAAGCCACGCAGCTGGTAGTGAGCTCGGAATGCTCCAGGCAGCAGGAATGTGGCTCCTGGGTGCTCCTAACCACCCAGCCCCCCGCCCCACCCCCCACCAGAAGGAAGACCCAGCAAAGGGGCCAGGCAGGAGCAGTAGCATCTCAAACTGGGCATGTCTGATGCCCCCCGTCCTAGTCTGCTCCTCTCTGCCCTCTGCACTCCAGTAGCTGAAGGCAAAGTCCTAAAATTTTTCTCGACCCTCCTTCTCCATGCCCACTTTCCACCGTTAAATCTTCCCACAATCTTATCACTTCTAACTCAGTGATATCTCAGACCCATCGCCTCTCTCTAACTCTTCCTCCTTGATCTGAGCCTCCATCATCTCTCACCTGGACCATGGCCACTGCCTCCCAGCCTGAACCACCTCCCAGCTTCCCAGCCGGGACCACCTCCTGGCCTCCCAGCAGGCTCTGTTCTCACTCTGGCTTTTACAGCACATTCTGCACCCAGCGGCCAGAGGAAACTTTAAAAATGCAACCCAGAGCACCTCACTCCACAGTGAAAACCCTCCAGCAGCTCCTCGCTGCTCTGAGGGTAAAATCCAAGGTCCTTTCGAGGCCAGCAAGGTTTAGCCATGGCTACTGTCTTCAGAGCTCCCCCGACCCTGCCAATAGCCACTCTGGGGCCATTCAGTGGCATAGACTAAAGTTCTTTCTCCCTTAGGGACCTGGCACATTCTGCTTCTGCTGCCTGGAATGCTTCGGTCTCAGCTCAAATGACACCTCCTCTGAGAAGCATTCCTTGACCACGAGGCTAGAGCAGCACCCTGCGTGTTCCATTTCTCAAAGCACGTATTTTGTTTGCTTCTTTTCTTGGGTACTTCTTAAGTGCAGGGGCCTGTCTGTCCTGTCACTGTGGTGTCCTCAGCCCCAGCACAACCCCCACCCCTGCCATAAGCAGGACTTAACCATGCTGTGACGGAATGGCCGGAGTGACTTTCGTCCTGGCCTTAGGGGGATGTGAACCGCACTCATACCTTGGGGTCTGCTGCCCGTTGGGTCAGACTCAAGGGCCCGGCTGCAAGCTGCCCGGCAGGCCTCATATCTGCCAGCATGGAGCAGAGCTTCAGGAGACAGGGCATCGCACCAGGTGCCACTGGAGTCCAGGGCAGCCAGGAGTCCCCGGCAATCAGTCTCCTGCCAGCTGGTGCTGTCCCCGGCCTCCTGGTGCCCCGAGATGTAGTCCTGGAGGGCACCGACCAGCACAGGGAGGTAGGGCTGCTGGTGGGTGCGGATGAAGGTCACGGTCCGCTCAGTGCTCGAGGCAAAGGCCTGCAGGTAGTCGGCCACGCCGGCGTCCACTCGCGTCCTCGACAGGATCCAAGCAAGGGCGCGGGTCAGCTGCAGCTCCAGGGTTTGCTGAGAGTGAGCATCCAGCAGGGCACCGCAGCGCTGCACCACCTCTGCGTGGCGGCCGTGTGCCAGCAGGCCGGCCAGGGAGTGCAGGACTGCAGCTGGGTGGTCCGGGCAGAGGGTGGCCAAGAAGGCTGAGGCCAGGCTCCCCGTCAGGGAGACCACTGTCATGCCGTCCCAGTGGATGGCCGGGATCTGGCTGTCACCGCGGCACCAGGCCTCCAGGGTGGCCACCACGGGTGCCCCCCGCACCTCGGCCAGGGCAGCTCGGACCCTCCGCACCGCCGAGGGGGCGTGGCAGCTGAAGGCAGCCAGGTAGAAGGCGGTGGCCAGTGGGGGCTCCCCCAGGGCCAGGTGCTGGTCCCCCTCCCGGCAGAGGCAGGCCACAAGCTCCTGGGCCGACATCACATCTGTGTCCCCGAAGGGCTCATGTCCAGTCCTCATGGGTACCTGGAGGAGAGGGTGTGGTTAGTGCACAGGTGGCCATCAGCTGGCCGGCCCTACAGCCCCTCAGCCCTGCTACAGAGACACCTCCCTGCCCTTCCCCACTGAGACCCCAGTGTCAGCACAGAGCCCTGGTGAGTGAACACAGGGTGAACTCAGCGTGAAAGGGTGTTCGTGGTACTTCCTCAGCAGGAGGTCCCCATGGGGCTGGGGGCATCTACCAGGGTCTCCCAGCCCAGGCTCCCAGCCCACTATTTGCCTCTGGGTCTCAGTTTCCTCCTCTGCAGAATGGGACTATGACCCTGGTCAGCTATTGACGCTCTGTGGACATCCGACCTCTGAGCACCCAGGTGGGGAGGAGTTGGATGACCGGAGGGGTCACAGACCCCCGGCCCTCACTCCACTCCCTGCCCCTCCCAGGACCTCTCAGAAAGGCAGAAAGACCACTCGCCCCTCTTGGGTCAATCCAGGTCACAAGGCCGCAGTCCAGCAGTCTGAGTCTCCAAGGAGGAGCCTGACCCCAGGGCCGCACTCCACCACCTCCCACCCGTGGCACTGCAGGGCTGGGGCGGGTGCTGGGGCTGGTGCTGTGGCGGGGGGCACCTGCCTGGCTCTTGGGTGGGGGTGGGGGGCAACACTGGCCCATGCCAGGGGCTCGCTCTGGGACCATCTCTGCCACTCCCCTCTCCCCCTCCCCAGACCTTCTGACTTGAAGAACTAACTACTCAGGCCTTTTCTCTCCTGAGTCCCCAAGTGCCTGAAAACAAGCCCCCCACCCAATACATGCTCTCTGACACACACAGACACACGCACAAACACGCTGAGACACACGCACTCACACGCGCACACACTCACACGTGCCCACACACGCACACATGTGTACACACAGACACGCTGCACACACGCTCACGCACTCAGACCCGCTCACACTCGCCTGTGCTCGGAGGCTGTGGCCGTGCGGGGCGCGCGGGGAAGGGACAGGCGCGCGCGACCCAGACTCGCTCCCGGCCCGGTCGAGGGGCGGTGGGCGCGGCTCCTCCGCAGGGTCCGCGGGGCTGGGCTCCCAGAGATGCCCGCGGGTCTGGACGGCTGCGCGTTTCCCGGGAGAGAGTCAACAGCCTGGGCGCCCGGAGGCTCAGCGGCGCCCCCAGCGGCCAGGCGCGCCCCGCCCCGCCTCCAGGCCCCCTCTCCCACCGCCCGCGTCCCCTGCCGCTCCCCCAACCCCCCAGTCGCAGACCCCGCCCCCAGGCCCCCTTCCCCGCTCCCCACTAGCTGTGACCCGGTGCCCGCCCCCCCCCCACCCTCCTTCCCCCGCGCCGCCGGGAGGGCGGGAGGGGGACAGGAGAGCCGCCCCGCAGGGCCAGGCTCCCGCGGCCTCAGAGCGAGAACCCCGGTTTGTGGGGGGCTCGGGGGTGCGGGGCCACGGGGACCGGAGTGGAGCTGCAGGTACCTAGGGCGTGCCCTCACCTGGACTCTCACGTCCTCACAGAGGAGGAAGAGATCCAGGGAGGTACCAGGCCCTGGGCCCCTGCTACCCCCAGGACTCGGCCTTTGCTTTGGGCCGGCCCCTCTTCCTGCAGGATACTTCCTGGGAAGTCCGCCTGGGCTCCTGTGGGTCTTCCCGCCCCCCCTCCCGGCCGCGGGTCCCGGTCCCCACAGGCTGCTCTCAGCAGGGGTAGAGGACCTGGGCCTTTGCACATCCAGCGCCTCCCAGTGGGCTTCCGCTCTCTGACCTGGTTACCTCACCCTGAGCAGAGGGCCTGCCCCTCCTTGCAGGGGGCCTAGAAGGTGGCTCTAAGGAGCTGTGACTGAGCCTGCTGGCCCAGCATTACCTTGACTGCAGTTGAGGAAAGGGCCTAGCATCGGGGATATTTTAGGAATCCCCACCCCCCTGTCCAGCAGCCAGAAGGGAAGGTCCTGGGGTCCGAGATGCAGAGCTGGTACAGGCACTGCCCTGGGAAGGGAGGGGAGTTGCACGTCTCTGGAAAGATGGTCTTGCTTTGGGCGAGGGCCCCCCCTCAATTCAAGATGCCAATGCAGACTCCCAGTCCTCTGCAGGGCTCAGGGGACCAGGTGGAGTGCCTGCTGGGAGGGGGGATGTGGGTGCAATGAGGCAGGGCAGATGGGGGCACTGGGGGTAGGGGGTGCTGTGTCTCTGATGTCCTTTCCAGGGTCCAGCCTCCTTGGATGAGGCCCGCCAGCCCGTTAGGGAGGGCACGGAGGGCTGAGGCAGAGTCTGGGGTCAGGGTCTGCAGGGGACAGGCAGGTGTGAGCAGCAGGGCCTGGTCTCTCTGTCCAGCTCCTGGCCCCGTCCTTTAGCTCCTCGACATTCACAAAGGCACAAGACCCGAGCGATGCACGCAGTGGTGACAGTTTATCAAGAGGTTTCCCACTGCTTTGATTACTTTCATTTTAATTACCCTAGTTAGGCTGGAGCGGTAATGGAGAGGGCTGTCCCATGGTGCCGCGGGAAGGGCCCGGGGCGTGGAGGCGGCCGGGCTGCCTGACATTTGCCATCACATTAGCCCTGATCAGTCCCCTCCATCTCTGTGCTGGCACAGTGAGCCCGCGGACCCACAGGCACTGGCTGGATGAACCGGGTGGTCATAGCCCCCACCTGACTGCACTGCACCTGCTCCGTGCAGTAGGCTGTGTGGGATGTGGGCCCACGAGCCGGGATCACGTCTGCAGGTGTGTGCTGCTTTCGGTCCTGGTGACGACTGAATCCGAGAGGAAGGGGCTTCCCATCGGCGGCGGTGGAGAGGGGTTCCGCCTTTCTGACGGGTGTTGGGAGGCGGTGGTTCTGAGCATTCACCCTCTGCACTGCTGTGCCCGTCAAGTCCTGGACAGGACAGGACAGGTGGTGTCTTTGTGGGGACTTTATGGCTCATCCACAGCTTTAGGGGCAAATGGGGTGTTGTTGTGATGGAAGCATTAGGCTCCTACTGAATGCACTTAGACTGATGCCCAGCTGGGCCAGGAACCAAGTAAGAATCAGCCAGGAGCCCACAACTGGCGCGTGTCATTATGGACCCTGATGAGAGGAAGGGCCCAGGAAGTGCGCCCGACACCCAGGGGCTGTCCCTCTGCCCCCGTGGGTCTGCCTGCCCACCTGTGTGTGCTCAGACCTGGCCGGGAGCAGGGAGGGACAGGGGACTCCCTGTGCTCCCCAAACGGTCATGAGGTGGCATCGTGAGGGACGTGGACGCCTACTTGGTGGTCCCTGCTCCAGACATGGCCTGGAGCCATGCCCGGACCCTGGGGTAAGGACCCGCCAGCAGGAGGGAGAGCTCTGAGCCCCGTTCTCCCAGGTGCCAGCAGAGGCACAGCAGCGAAGTTGGAAATTAAAGTGGTTTATGAAAGTGAAGGGTTGTCGACGGCCTGAGGTCACCTTGCATTTTGGTGGCTTTTACCTCGTGCGAGGTGGGGTGGGCGGGCGCTCCCAGGCCCCGTCTGCAGACGCACAGAGCAGGGGGCCCCCATGCTCTGCTCCACCAGCAAGGGCGCGCGCTGACGTCGTGGTACAGGCGTCTTCACGGGCCCTTCCCCCAGTGCTTCTGGGAGGACTGGGGCCACCAGGTTCTGACGCCACTTTACCCGTCACCGTCACAGAAGCAGCTGTGCTCCGCTCACCCTCGACCCCTCCGCCCTCCAGACACCCAGGTGCTCCCCGAGTTCGGGTTCAGTCCCAGCGCTGAGCCCAGAAACTGGGAGTGGGGTCCATGTCCCTGTCTGCAGACCCACTGAGGCCCCGAGGTGCTCCTCTTCCGCCGGCAGGGAAGTCTGGGCCCTCCTGATGCCCGTGAGCTGCCAGCACCACCAGGGCCCAGGGCAGGGCTCCCGAGGGGGGGCCCTTGGCACCACCCCGGAGGGGAGCTGGGCAGGCCTTGTCTCCCCCCCGCCCCCCGGTCCAAGCAGCCCCAGGCCTGAGCTTCTGTTCAGTGATGGCGCTGTCTCCCTGCGGGCTCCCCTACCCCTTCCCCCTCCTCCCCGGGTACCCAACTGGGAAGGCAGACTCATTTCGTCTCAGCCAACCCCAATGAGAAAGGGAGACCCTTAGCAATGGCCCATGACTGCACCCAGCGCCCCGCAAAGGTGGCCTTGGGCTCTCTCAGGGGTGCATCCCCCTTCTCCTGCTCCCTCTGGAGCCAGGGGCAGCTCTGGCCATTTCTCTGGGCTCAGCGGCCATCCAGCATCCTGTGAACTCTGTGCTCTCTGAAGGTGTGTGAGCCCACCCAGAGGGCCCTGGCTGCCAGGGCGCAGGACACCCCCATGAGTCTGAGCAGCCCCTCCCTTGGACCTTACCTGTGGGAGCAGTGGCCGGACACCAGTGGGGATCCGGAGGCCAGGGTAGGTGGGCCCTGTCGACACCAGATGAAATTTCAGCCTCTCGTCCCACTGCCAGACGGGCAGGCACTGTAGGTGGAGGACCCGACACGGACGGGGTAGCACAGTTCTCTGGAACCCCAAGCCTGGGAAGGGGAGGCCTCTCCTCTCGAGGCCCTTCCTCCCTGCCGCTGACCACCCGTGGTCCTGGACCCCTCCCTTGCTAGCCTCGGCGCTGAGCTTCTGAGCCCCCACCTGGCAGCAGGCAGGGGGTAGGTGGGGGCACACCTGTCCCAGAGCTGGTTCCTCCCGTTCTATCCGTTAGTCAATAATGCAGGAGGAGCATCTCCAGCATTCCTCACCCATCTGTCGCTCGGGGAGTGTTTTAATCTCCATTACAGGGATGGCAGTTTGCCGAGGGGTGGCCCCGCGCTAGGAGTGCTCTTGTGGGTGAGGCTCCTGTTTAAGGAGGAGCAGGTTTGCCGTATTTATGTCCTAGCACCAATGGAGATGGCCTTCTGTTGTTTCCAGGGTGGCTTCTGGGGTTCCCCTAAACTAATAGCTCCTGCCCATGGGACCTAGCCCTGCGCCCCCTGCTACCTGTCCCCCAGCACCCTCGTCACTCAGCCTGGCCACACTGGCCCCCTTGCTGTGCCTGACACAACCCTGCTCCCTGACAAGCCTGTTTCTGTTCCTGCCCCAGGGCCTTTGCACTGCCAACCCCTCTCTGCCCACACTTCCTCCCTCACCCTCTTCAGGTCTCGGCTCAATCGTCCCTCCTTAGAGAGACCTTCACTGACCCCCCTCCTCTGAAGTAGCTCCCCATCCTCTGCTGCTTGGCTGCGTCACTCCCTGGCACTGTTCACTGTCTGTTGTTGGCTTTCCTCATTGGGATGTTGGCTCCAGGAGGGCAGGGTTGGGCTGCCACTGCCCAGCAGGCGCCTGACAGGTGGGAGAGGAAGGAAGGAAAGAGGGAAGGAGGGAGGGAGAGAAAGAAGAAGGGAAGGAGCGAAGCCGGGCCTTCCATGACCTCCGGGCTGCTGTGCAGGGAGGGTCCTGGCTCCCTGCGCGGAGGTCAGCCTCCAGTCACAGGTCTCCTCGAACTCAGCACTTTTAACGGATACCACCTGCCGTTGCTGTCAGAGCAGATTCCAAGGAACCAGCTCCTTAAAAGCAGAAAGTTCGGGAAGTTTGCTCTCCCCCAAAGCTGCCCAACTTTCTCCTTTGCCTTTTCCTTCCTCTGAAACTTCGCAACCATCAGGGGAAGGGGGAGATTAATGGGCCGAGCCCGCTGGCTGGTTTGTGTACAGAGCCTATATTGGTTTGAACTAATCAAGTTTATCAAGCAGGCACGGAATCATTAATCACGCAGAAAAATAACACAGCGAAATGACTTTTCAAAATGTCATTGGTATAATTATCATCTTGTCCATTACACTAAATGCCGCCATTTATATCTGTGACGCTTAAGTGTGCAAACAGTAATTAACGTGGTAATGAACTGGGGGCCCCGGAGCCTCCCCTCCCTGAGCTAATTTGCATGTTAATTATCATTAGCGACCAGGGAAACAAGTTATAAACAGCCTAATTAGCAGCCAGATCATTTTTACAAGAAATCACATGCACTTTGACACGTGAGCGAGCGTTAGATTAATGAAGTCAGGCGGAGCTGCCCTCCTGGGGCACTCTCTGGGGGTGTCCTCCATGCAGAGGCCTTGGTGGCCTCTGTGGCGTCCACCAGCAGGATGCTGTTAGGAGTTGGGGCCGTAGCTGGACGCATCGCTGCTTGACAGGCGGGGTGCTGATGAGGGTAAAGTCTCAGGCCAGCCCCTGACGCTGTCCAGCGCTTGGGCCGCTGCCTCCTACTCGGGCAGTGGTCTCAGGACGGACAGGAGAAGCCGAGAATCTGGCCTGGGCTGGGCGAGACCAGGGGAGGCTGGGTGGTCACTGATAGAGAAAACATCTTTCTGACACTTGTTCAAATGGTCGGGAGGTCTTTATTGGAGACTGCGGCAGCAGTGAGAGCGCGGGCTCCCGTCTGCATGCAGCAAGGACAAGGGGCTGACCGCCGAGGGGAGGGTGGGGGGTGTCAGTGCGTGGAAAAGGATCAACAGCAGACCGCAAGGGCAGGGCGATTCCGGCCAGGGGATCAGACAGCAAGGGGGCAGGTTCTTGCTAAACTGGTTCTTGCTAAGCAAGAACTTAGCAGGGTTCTTGCTATCCTGGACCCAGCGGGCTGAAGACACGGCCGAGGTGGAGGCCTCGTGCAGAAGAGGGCTCGAGGAGCCCGTCTGAAGTTCGGTCAAGGAGAGAGGCTTTGTCATTACAAATGATGTCTTTGTCACCTGTGTCAAATGACGAAGTCTTTGTCGTCACACAAAAAATTCTCTGGTTTTGCACCTGCCCCCTCTCCTGGACCCACGGCTCCTCGGCCAAACACTGGGACTTGCTCCTCACAAGGGGCAACATTCACCCAGCTCCTGTTATGTGCCTGGCTCTGTGCCAGCTTCTCGCCTGCAGAACAGCCCTGTTCTGAGAGATAAGGAGCCTGGCCAAGGCCCGCAGCCCTGTGGCTGCTGGTGAGCCCTGGTCACCTCTCTGACTACACCAGCCTCCAGGCGGGCTCCTGCCCCAGGGCCTTTGCGTCTGCTGCTCCCGCCTCCCAGAGTACCTTCGCTCCAGACACTGGTGTGGCTCGAGTCACTCAAGTCTCCTCTTCAGAGAGACTGCACAGCTTCCCCATCCAAAACCCACCCCATCACGCATTTTACTGCCTGTCTCCCTGGCTGGAACGTCAGCTCACCAGGGCAAGGGCACATCCTCTTCCCAGCGCCTGGAACAGCCTGGCACACAGCAGGACTCAGTAAGCCCTGGGGAGTGGGGTTAAGGCTGGAGTGCATTCCTGCAGAGCAGGGGTGGCCCCAATAGTGAATGGTTTACATTCCGGGCGGGCGGTCTCTGTCCCACCTACTCAACTCGCACAAAAACGGCCACAGACAGGTGTGGACGGGTGGCGTGGTGGTGTGCCACTAAAGCTTTATTTATGGACGCTGACACTTAAATCTCACTATTTTCATGTGTTACAAATATTACTCTTCTTTTGATATTTCCAACCGTTAGAAAACGTGTAAATCGTGGTCAGCTCACGGGCTGCACGAAACCAGCGGGGGCAGATGTGGCCGTTCTCGCACGTGAACTTTAAAGCCGGTTGGTTCCGAAACAAGCTGCGCAGAGTGTTTTGGGGGGACTTTCATCAAGTTACTGATTCCTTCAGAAAGGCTTCTTTCATGCAGATCCTGCGCATTCTCAGTCGCTCCTCCCTAGCCCGTGTTTCTCTTTCTGTTGCTGGTTTTCTTGGGGCGTTTGATTCCATTTGGGATGTGCTGTCGTTTGCATACACGAGAGCCGTGGATTTCTCTGTACGTTTCTGTCTACAGTCGAGTCGCTGATGTTTCCTGTTGCGGGAACAGCCTCTCAGCTGACGCCAGTGGGTTTTCCAGGCACAGATCCCGGCCCCTGAGCCGCCAGCAAGGTGCTGGCGTCGGGTGATGAGGCCCCCTTACCCAGCCCTGGCTGTCCCTCAGCGGTGCTGCTACGTAGGGCGACCCCGGGGACCCCGGCCCCTGCCTCTGGCTTCCGCACCAGGACCGGGTGGTTGGGTGGGTGTCGTCATTTCAGACGCCTCCACGCTCCCTTCAGACCCTCCGGGCCACACCTGCTCTCTTTCCAGCTCCACGTGGGCGCTGGCACCTCCTGGCGTTGGAGGGCATCCTGTTGACGCTGTTGCGGGCTGTGCCCAGAGCCTGCGGGAAAGTGAGCACCCTGAGGACCAGGGGAGCTGGGATGGAGAGTGACCACTTCTCCCTCGGCACAAGGCAAGGCCCTGGACACAGGCTGCTGCGAGGGTCCCACAGATCAGGTACACTGGGGGGCTGGCCTGGTGACAGAGCTGTGCTCTGGGCCACCCTCCACCCCCACCTCCCTCACCGCTCTTCCTCAGTGAAGTCATAGCCCCAGACCTCCCTATTGGGCTGTGCTTTCCGGGGTCCAGACAGAGGTGGTCCTGGAAGGCAGACCCTCAGGATGGGGTTTTGGAGCTGGATCTCTCACGGATCTGAGGGCACCAGGCCCCACTGCTAGGGGGAGCGGGTGGTGATACCCCCGGCTGCAGTGCCTTGCAGGGCCGGGGCTCTCAGCTGGGTCGAGGTGCAGGTGGAAGGTGAGAGGTTGGCTGTGCAGCAGTGACCCGAGTAAGGGCGATGACGCCGACGAGGGCTGTGACAGGGCCGCCTTCTGTTGTCCGTGCTGGAAGCTGCAGAGAGAGAAAACCATCAGTTGGAGCTGCATGTTGACAAGGCAAGCCTGGAGCCGAGGGCCCGTGTGACGGCTTGGGACGGGATTCTTACCAATTTCTCTTGAAGCTGTGGGGCAGACCCTGCTGAAATCAGACCCAGGATCTAGTGGCGGGTGGCAGGGCTGCAGAGGTGGCTGGTGCTCAGCCTCAGTGGGGCTCCTGTGACAAAGGCAGGGTAGTGACAGCAGAGAGCAGGACCCCGAGGACTGGGATGGGGACACGGGGTGGATGTGCCTGGGACTCTTGGCTAGGTGCCGCTGAATCCTCTGGGTCCCCCAGAGAGGAGCACAGCCCCTCCCGCCCCCCATCGGGGACTGTGGAGGGACTTACCTGAGGCAGGGGACTTTTGAGACAACCCTGCTCTCCTGCAGCCCTGCCCACCCCCCTCCTTATATCAGGGTGGGTGCAGCACTGCCCAGAGGGAGGTTCAGCCCCGCTCTGTCCATACTGAAGGAATCGCAGGGCCGGCCAATGTGTACCCACAGGGCGGGGGGAACACGTGAGAGTGGACCTTGAGGTTGCTGGGCCGGGATGGGGGGACATGAGGCTGGATGGATGTGGATGCTCTCCCGTGACTCAGGATTCCGCGCTCTGAAAGTCCGCTGGGACGGCCCCTTGGAGAGTGTGAGGCAGAGACGCTGGGAAATGCCTGCGTGGTCTAGAGGAGAGGCCAGGAGACTCTGGGACATGGGGGCGTCAGGATGGATTTACTGTGTGAGGCTGCAAGGCTGGAGAACCCAGCAGGGCCCCAGGGAGCTCTGTTCACTAAGGCGATAAGAAATAGCGTCCAGTGGGGGCGGGTGAGAGGGCCTTTACGAAGCACTGTTCACTGAGTGTTATGGCAGAACTGTGTCCCCCAAAAAAGAGGGGTTGGAGTCCTGACCCACAGGACTCGGAATGTGACTGTATTTGGAGACAAGACCTTTAAAGAGGTGATCAAGTGAAAATGAGGTCACTAGGGTGGCCCTAATTCAATGGGACTGGTGTCCTTGTAAAAAGGGGGCAGTCTGGACACAGACACGCACACAGAGAGAGCACCACGTGAACACGGAGGAGAGAGATCTGGGTGCCGCTTCTACAAGCCAAGGAATGCCGAAGGTGGCCACCAGAAGCTGGGGGAGGCCTGGAACAGACTGCCTCACAGCCTCCAGCAGGAACCATCCCTGCCAACACCTGGATCTCGGGCTTCTGGCCGACAGAACTGTGAGGGGATGGATTCCCGTTGTGTAAGCCGCCCGTCTGTGGTCCTTTGTTTTGGCAGCCCCAGGAACTGGTGCCCTAGGGTACCGAGGAATGCACTGGGAGGTGTCCAGGTCGAGGAGAAGCTGCATTCACTAAGGAAAGGAGTGCTGGGGGCAGGGTCGGGGTTGTGGAAAAACTCCGCATGCTGTCCTCTGTGGGTAGGGTGACGATGCTGCTGTGGGCCTGGCTCCGGGCCTCAGTGCCGGGGAAGAACTCCAGAGCTGGGGGGCAGAGGCCATGTCAACCATCACAGGGGAAACTGCAGCTCTTCTCTAGGTTCCCTGCACCCCCTTACTGAAGGGGGGCTGGCACCACTCCAAGTATGGATAAAGCACATGGTATGGGCAGAATTTGCAGGGGACACCCTGTAGGGTATCAATTCCGCCTGGACTAACAGCCCCGCTGATTTACCTCTTCTGCTGGGTCACCTGGGCCTCAGCGGGCCCTGCCCCATTTGGCCTGGCTGTGGGGGCCTGCAGTCTGCTACACGTGCCCTCCCATTCTGGGGGGACCCAGGGTGATGGTGCCGCCCCTCCTGGGGTGTGCCAATATCATGTGTGCCGGCCTCTGTGGGGGAAGCAGGAACACGGCGACCGAGGGGACAAGGTGGGCACTCGTGCACGTCGGCCAGCACTAGCCACGCCCAACGTGGAGGGGGCACATCAAGGTCAAGGATGCCAAACTTTCTACCGGGTGCCTCGGGGGGCTTGGACGTGACACCAGGGAGGGGCACATAGATCTCCTGAGGATGATCACCTGTGGTCTGGCCTGACGCCTCTACCCAAACCCACTCTGCTATGGTAGTCCTCGCGCTCTTGGGCTCAGGCCTCACCCCAAAGGTCATGAATGAGGCAGGTTCCCAGGCCCCAGGGGCAGGTGAGTCCGATTCACTGGACCTGGGACCAGGCCCCAAATCGGCATTGGTGAGGATCGCCCAGGGTTCCTGATGTCAGTGGATGGAGGAACACACGCTGGGAGCCGCATGAAACCCCCGGGGAGCCAGGGGCCCAGAGCTGAGCGCACTGCCCCTTTCTGGATGCGCCTGCCTCGCGGGTTTCCTTTTCCAGGACACCCTTCCCCGTCCCCACCACGTCTAGACTCAGCTCAGCCTCCTGACACCTGGCCCATCGTCTGACAGTCTGGAGCCTCTAGCTGCAGCCCCCCCCCCACCCCCAGCCTGTGCGCGGTGGTGTCCCAGGACTGAGACCAGCTGGCGGGCAGCACATGGTTCTTGGCCGAGGGCCCTGAGCTCGCTCTGTGAGCCCAGCTCCCTGGAGCCTTTGCAGCAGCAGCTCTGCGTCCAGCCTGTGCAACGTGCTGGGCCTGGGCCAGTGGTTCCAGCTCAGCTGAATCCCCTTTTATTTGCTCTCCAGCGCCCTCCTGCAGGCTTTGGGGACTTGCTGGCCCACCTCTGCCCAGTCCATCCATCCTCGTCCCCATGGCTGGCTCTGGACTGGCCCCCCACCCTCCTGCCTGGGATACAGGCCCTGAAGTCACCAGGATGTCTCCCATTCCCGTGGTCTCTGTCCCTTTGGTGCCCTCGCCCTGTCTGGCTCGCGGTCTTTCTTGTGGTGAGGACAGCAGGATGAATCTCCTCCCCTCTCCCTGGAAACCCTCACACAGCCCGGGATGAGCCCCAGGTGTGGCGGGCTGTGACTGACACCGCTGCCCAGGGCCGCCCTCCCTGCGGCCTGTGCTGATCCGGGCGGGCCTGGCCCTCGCTCTGTCCTGCCAAGGGCTGCAGCCGGCCCCGGGGCCCTGCGTGACTGCAAGAGGTGCCTGCACGGTGGGAGGCCCGGGGAGGAGGAGCCCGGCTTCCGCGGGCGCTCATTCATTCAGGATGTGCAGCCACTTGCTTGGTGCTTCTCCATGCGGGGCCCGGGGCTCTGCTCCATGCCCGCTCCTCCTGCGCCCCTTCCTCCCCACAACCCCGTGGGGCTCCGGGAGAGATGGGGGCAGCCCGGCTCGCACGCGGGGAGAGGGCAGTGAGTCCCTCTCCCGTGGGGATATCATGCCGTTGCAGGGGCGCTGCTCAGATGTCCTGTGGAGGCAGGTCCCACGGGAAAACCCTCCCTCAGCTTCTCTCCAGACCCTCGGCTTCTTCTTCCATCCCACCCAGGATCCTTTGGGGCCCACCTCAGGGTGCCAGGCCCCCACCTCCAGGCAGCTCTCCCTGACTGCCCAGCCTCCGCCCTCTGACTCCCGCAGCACCCATGGTCTCATTCTCTGCGTGGATCATTTCTCCTTCTCTGCTTTGCAAGGTACATCATCCCTTGTCCTATGAGGACCACCAAGAACCCTGATGGGCCATGACCTCCTTGAGGACAAATTCTGGGTCCCTTTCCTCTCTGCCCTCCCTGGCCCAGTGGGTGGGCTCAGCAGGGTGGAATGATTTGGAGGATTAAGAAGGAGTCCTTGGTCATGGGCAGTGTGTGTGTGAGGTGTGGGCCCCAGGGACCCACGGGCCAGCGAGTGGACAGCCGTGGGGACAACTCCGGCTCTGAGCCTCTGGCCCTGAGGGGAATCCGAGGCCCCTGCCTGTGGTGTCCAGACCAGCCCCAGCCTCCTAGCCCAGGGCCAGGCTCCAGCTCTAAGGCCAGTGTCCAGAACCAGGGAGGACAGAGGAGAGACCTCCAGAGAGCAGGCAGGTGGCTGGCCCGGGCTGAGGCCGTTGGCCAGGGGCAGGGGCATGGGGGAGCTCTAGACCTCAGCACAGGGGACCCATATGCTGCCCTGACCAGCCTCCTGGTCTGAGGGTGTCACGGGGCCTGCCCCATGGACGACAGTGCTGTCCTCATAATCCTCATCACCATCAGCATCTGGAGAGACATGGGGAGGCCTCAGGGGTACCTCCTGCCCATTTCTTCTCTCAGGGAAGGACTCCCAGGGGGTACAGTTCTGTGAAGTGATGTGGGAAAAACACTTGGAATTTCAGCTGAAAGAACTTTGCTATTTTAAAATATTTAAAAATAACATTTCCCCGCCGGGATTTGGTGACGCTGTTCACATGTGTGACAGTGTCGTATTAGCCAGCCTTTGCTGCTGTAACAAATGGCCTCAGCGTCTCCCTGGCTTCTAGCCACGGATGGGAGGGCTGCCAGGTGCCTGTGGCTCTTCTGGGCTCCGTTCAGGTTCTCATTCCAGACCCCAGGCTGAAGGTGTGGGCTCCGTCTGAGCCACGATGACTTCATGTGAGTGTGGCGGGCCGAATAACGACCTTCCCGACACACCGCCACGTCCCCGTCCCTGGAACCTGAGAATACGGGACCTTGCTTGGCAAAAGGAATTTAGCAGATGGGATTAAGTGAAGGATCTTGAGATGGAGGATTACCTGGGTTGCGTAGGTGGGCCCAGTCATCACAAAGGTCCTCAGGGACCAGGAGGGCCGGAGTCAGAGACAAGTGACCACAGAGGCAGAGATCAGAGAGGAGAGAAGATGCTGCCCTGCTGGCTGCGACGATGGAGGTGGGGCCACGAGCCAAGGAATGCAGGCGACTCTAGGAGCTGGGAAAGGCGAGGAGCAGGTTCTCCCCTGGGGCCTCCGGCAGGAACCAGCCCCACCAGCACCTGGATTTTAGCCGAGTGAGACCCATTTTGGACTTCTGAGCTCCAGAACTATAAGAGAACAAATTTCAGTTGTTTTAAGCCACCAAATTTGTGAAACTTTTTTGCAGCAGCCACAGGAAACTGATAGAGGAGGGAAAGGATGAGAGGAGCAGAGCCAATCCTGCGAGTGTGTTTCAGCTCCAACCCGATGGAGCTGTGCGGCAGGTGTGCTCACGTGCCAGGGGCTGAAGCTTGTTACATGGCCGCGCCCGATGTCCATGGGGTCAGGAAGCACGCTCCCCCACAGGGAAGCAGGGCAAGGGTGGGAGGGAGCCAGCGATGGTGGGAAATGAATACCACTCATCCCAATATGTGGTCACACGTGTTTGCTTCTCTGATGCATGCAAAACACCCCAACCCCTAAAAGTCCTGTCCAGTCCTGGCGTCATGCTCAAAGTCCAGGATCTCCCGATGTGCGTCGTATCTGGACATGGCTCCTCTGACCCGGAGACCTGGCCGCTGAAAAGATAAGTGATCAGCCCTGCCTAAGCCAGCACAGCTGCTGAGCCAGGTCCAGCGCCGTCCAGGCTCCTGCTTCCACCCTCTGGGAGTCCTCCCGTTTTAATCCCCTCCCTGGCACATCTGCAGAGACCTTAGAGAAGATCACCTCTTTGGTGGCCGAGGAGACTTCTCAACTGGTTCCCCACCTGTGGAAAGCTGGGGGCCAAGGGTTGTTTTTCATCCTTAACGGTTAGTCCAGGTGGGCAGCCCTCTGGCCAATGCTACTGTCTTGAAATCTTTTCTTAAAATGCATTTGTCAACCAGTCAGCTCCATGTTCCAAAAGCCACACCCGCAATTCTTCTCCAGATGTGTTCCCTCTTTAGACTGAATCACAGGTACTCACTAAGAGCCATCTCCATCCCATTGGAGATCTTTACGTAAGACGGGAATCCTGTCCTCCGGCTTGGTCTTTGTCCCCAGGGTGGGTCTTAATCTGAAACCTTTTACTTTTCTTCATCAGAAAGAGTTGCGTCTTTCGACCCTGCAGTCCCAGAGTTTCTGGATGCCCGTTTCCTCTTCACGACCACTCGCAAACAGACCCTCGGTTGTCTGGGCCACTCCTCAGCTCCTCGTCTCAGTGCAGCCTGTCCAAGCCGACTCACCACCGAGGACCTGCCTGGGCACCTCCTCACCCAGAGCCCACGTCCATTAGGTGCAGGTCTGCCTTCCCAGGCATCACAGGCATCTGTTTCGGGAAACAGTTTGCTATGTCGTGACACGGGTCTCCATGCTTCCAGCTTCCTGTGGGCTTTCTTCCCGCCAAAGCCAATGGTGCAATAATGTCATTGTTGGGGCAGGACCTACTTTGGTACCAATTTCTGTATTGATCAGCTTTTGCTGCAGGAGCAAACAAGCCCAGCATCGCAGTGGCTTACAACAGCGTTCCACGAGGACTGCAGGCTGACTGCTGGTGGGGGTGGTGGTGGAGGGCAGGAGCCAGAAGGCAGAGCCAACCCACTCCAAGGCACGGCGAGCATTCTGTCTGCCTAAGCACGTAACGTGGCCAAGCCAAAGTCAGTAGGATGGAAAAGCTCTGACCAGGTGTGGCTTGGGAAGACTGGGAAGGGAACAGATAATTGTTGACAAATAATACAATCTTCAACAGCGGTTACATGAAAACAATGTTAACACGTTTGGGAAAATACAGGGTTGAATACGCTTAAACGTGTTCCCTCACTGCAGACTTCTCAGAGCCTTTTATAGGCTAGTGTGTCGTGAGGTTCCTGAAGCGTGCTCTGGAATAAAGAACACCTTTAATCAGAGAACACTCTCCTGCCCCAGAGAACTTACATGCTGCAGAGCCCTTTCGGGAGAAGCTGTTGTCACATACGATGTGTGATTTTTGAAATTGGCTACTTAGTGACTAACACGATTATACCCAGGTATTTTTGTATAGCTATGTTTAGCATGATTTAAAGCCAGGAGAGATAGGCAGAATCCAATTGGATGCTGTTTTCTTTCTTTCTTTCTTTCTCCCTTCCTTCCTTCCTTCCTTCCTTCCTTTGAGGAAGAGTGGCCTTGAGCTAACATCTGTCGCCAATCTCCCTCTTTTTCTCTTTTCTCCCCAAAGCACCAGTACATAGTTGCATATCCTAGCTGTAGGTACCTCTAATTCTTCTGTGTGGGACACCGCCGCAGCATGGCTTGATGAGCGGTGAGTGGGTGGTGCCCAGGATCCGAACCGGGGAACCCCGGGCCGCTGACGCAGAATGCGTGAACTTAACCGCTATGCCACCGCGCCAGCCCAGGATGGATGCTGTGTTATTGCCCATAGGAAGGAGTTGTGGTCCTATCCTATAGAGGGAAGATGAAAGGATCCAAGTTCAAAAAGTTGGGTGAGAGTTATATAGGGGCTGAAGGATGAGACGGCTCTCGTTCCAAGTGTCTGCAGCTCTAGCCGAGAAGGCGTGTCCCTGTTTTCAGAGAAGGAATGCAAGGTCCACTGGTCAGCTTGTGCCGCAGTGACAACCAGCCCAGCCTCAGTGGCTTACAACAACCGCTGATTTCTTGATCATATTACATGAGGACTGCCGGTCGACTGCGCTCTGCTGCTCTTGGTCAGCTTGGTTCCAGGGACCCAGGCTGGCCCCAGTCCAAGTGAGAGTGGCGGACTTCCCCGGGGGCACCGAATGATGACTGGATTTAAACCCGTGGGCTTGGGCTGTGAGACCAACCCTTTTTAGGTCTGGAGCCCATAGCGCAGTGGCTATAAAAAGCTCGACTGTGAGGACCATGAGAAAGGTTACTGGGGGGGGAGGGGTACGAGCCACCATTTCCCTGGAGGGTAACCATCCCTGTCCCCAAGGAGAGTGGGATCAAGTGGAGAGATGGCACAGTAAAGCATGTTCATATTTGTTGTTTACTTAGAAATACTGTCTCTGTGTTTGGTATTTTAAGTACTTGCAGTATTTAAGAGAGTTTGGCATATTAGACTGTCCAATAGACCAGCCTTACGCTTCTAGTGTAAAATTTTTAAGTAACCAATTCAGATTTTTGATTTTAAGTTGAACGGTGTAAGATAACTTTAAGTCTGAAAGTGGTATGGGAATTTTAAAAGAATTTAAGCATTTTTCCATATTTATCAATTTAATTCATTAGAATTATAAAAGTTATTTAACAAGTACTTGGGGGAGTTTGTTTTTATCAGAAAATGGAAGTATTTTAAAAGGAAATAAAATTTATTCTCTTATAAATGTTTAAAATGTTTAAAGGAATTTAATTACTCTCCTTCCTTTAAAAAATGATGTTGCAATTTTAAAATCAGAAAAAGAATAGTAACATTTCAGTGTGTTACTCAAGAGCTTAAGGAAGAACGAGGCTTTTAACTTTATAAGGGGCAAGAACCCCGGGCCAGAAGCAGCTGGGGCATGGGGGGCAGGAGGGTGGGCGGGAGCTGTGAGAGGGAGCAGGTGCCTCCACCCGGAGCCGAGTGGCCTGCTGGCTCCCTGGCCTGAAGGACGAGGCTGACCCTTCCCTTGCCAGCCTGCCCTGGGCTGGGGTCTCTGCCCAGAGGTCAACCAGAAGGGGTCTAATTATGCAGCTCCGACTCCAGTGACTTGGTGCAGCTGAGTGCCTTGCTGCTGAGCAGGAGGGCCAGGGGTCTGGGGTCCGGGGTGGGGCAGAGCGCTGACTGGGGGTTTGTTCTAAGTTTTGAGTGTCGCCCAGGCTGTGACAGCAGTGACTATGAAGCCACAGCAAAAGGGCAGTTCTGTGGTCTTGGAGTCTATTTTCCACAATACCGAAATAGTATGTTATTTTAAAGGTACACACATCATTTAAAAAAATCAAAGAATCAAAATATCTGCCATATTTGAGATATAAAAATGCTTACATATATTATAAAAGCAAGCAAAAATATATTTGTGAAACTGTAAACATCAAACATACACTATCATTCTATTTTTTTTTATTGCAGTAACCTTGGTTTATAACATTGTATGAATTTCAGGTGTACATCGTTATACTTCTATTTCTGTGTCGATTACATGTTCACCACCCAAATACTAATTACAATCCATCACCACACGCATGTGCCTAATCATCCCTTCCACCCTCCTTCCTCCCCTCTTCCCCTCTGGTAACCACCAATCCAACCTGTCTCTGTGTGTTTGTTGTTTTTATCTTCTACTCATGAATGAGATCATATGGTATATGACCTTCTCCCTCTGACTTATTTCGTTTAGCATAATACCCTCAATGTCCATCCATGTTGTCACAAATGGCTGGATTTCATCGTTTCTTATGGCTGAGTAGTATTCCATTGTGTATATATACCACATCTTCTTCATCCATTAATCCCTTGATGGGCACTTACGTTGCTTCCAAGTCTTGGCTATTGTGAATAATGCTGCAATGAACACAAGGGTGCGTGTATCTTTACGCATTGATGTTTTCATGTTCTTTGGATAAATACCCACCAGTGGAATAGCTGGATCATATGGTAGTTCTATCCTTGATTTTTTGAGGAATCTCCATACAGTTTTCCATAGTGGCTGCACCAGTTTGCACTCCCACCAGCAGTGTATGAGAGTTCCCTTCTCTCCACATCCTCTCCGACACATGTTATTTCCTGTCTTGTTAATTATAGCCATTCTGACGGGCGTGAGGTGATATCTCATTGTAGTTTTGATTTGTATTTCCCTGATAGTTAATGATGTTGAACATCTTTTCATGTGCTTGTTGGCCATCTGTATATCTTCTTTGAAAAAATGTCTACTCAGGTCTTTTGCCCATTTTTTAATTGGGTTGTTAGTTTTCTTTTTGTTGAGCTGTATGAGTTCTTTATATATTTTGGAGATTAACCCCTTATCAGATATAAGGTTTGCAAATATCTTCTCCCAATTGTTAGGTTGTCTTTTCGTTTTGTTGATGGTTTCCTTTGCTGTGCAGAAGCTTTTTAGTTTGATGTAGTCCCACTTGTTTATTTTTTCTGTTGTTTCTCTTGCCCGGTCAGACATGGTGCTTGAAAATACGTTGCTAAGACTGATGTTGAAGCGCGTGCTTCCTATGTTTTCTTCTAGAAGTTTCTTGGCTTTGGGTCTTACATTCAAGACTTTAATCCACTTTGAGTTAATTTTTGTGTGTGATGTAAGATAACGGTCTACTTTTCATTTTTCTGCGTGTGGCTGTCCAGTTTTCCCAACACCATTTGTTGAAGAGACTTTCCTTTCTCCATTGTATGTTCTTGGCTCCTTTGTTGAAAACTGGCTATCCATAGATGTGTGGGTTTATTTCTGGGCTCTCAATTCTGTTCCATTGATCTGTGTGTCTGTTTTTGTGCGAGTACCATGCTGTTTTGGGTACTATAGCATTGTAATATAATTTGAATTCAGGGAGTATGATACCTGGAGCTTTGTTCTTTTTTCTCAGGATTCCTTTGGCTATTCAGGGTCTTTTGTTGTTCTATATAAATTTTAGGATTCTTTGTTCCATTTCTGTGAAAAATGTTGTTGGAACTTTGATAGGGATTGCGTTGAATTTATAGATTGCTTTTGGAAGCATGGACATCCTAACTATGTTAATTCTTCCAATCCAAGAGCACGGAATATCTTTCCATTTCTTTGTGGCTTCTTCAATTTCTTTCAGCAATATTTTATAGTTTTCAGTGAACAGATCTTTTGCCTCTTTGGTTAAGTTTATTGTTAGGTATTTTATTCTTTTTATTGCAATTGTAAATGGGATTGTATTCTTAATTTCTCTTTCTGCTGCTTCGCTGTTAGCAACTGATTTTTGTATGTTGACTTTATATCCTGCAACTTTACCATGTTCATTTATTAATTCTAAAAGTTTTTTGGTGGATTCTTTGGGGTTTTCTGTATATAAAATCATGTCATCTGCAAATAGTGACAGTTTCACTTCTTTCTTTCCAATTTGGATCCCTTTTATTTCTTTTTCTTGCCTGATTGCTCCGGCTAGGACTTCCAGTACTATGTTAAATAGGAGTGGTGACAGTGGGCATCCTTGTCTGGTTCCTGTTCTTAGAGGGATAGCTTTCAGTTTTTCACCATTGACGATGATCACTATCATTCTAAAATAGGGTATTAGCAAATAAATGAGTTAAAACAAAGTATTTTGTAAAAAATGTTAAGCATGATGTAGCACAAGAAAAGCTCTTTCTGAGTCACAATAACTCTAAGAATGATGAAGAGATGCTCGTTACTCCAAACATCTCTCTCTGACTCTTTATCTCCACGTGATCCCATCTGTAGCCGTTAGCTAGAGCCGTGTAACAAATCACCCAACGCTTAGTGGCTTAAAATGGTCGGCACTGATTATTGTCCGTGTGTCTTTGGTCAGCAGTGGATCAAGTGGGTGACTGCAGATCCAGGCTGGGTCTGGCTGGCTGCAAGCGACTCAACTTTCCTCCACATGGTGTCTCATCCTCCAATAGGCTGGCTTGAGCTTGTTCTCATGGCAGAAGCTGGGTTAAGAGAGATATAGAAAGAGACAGAGGGAGAGAAAACACAAAACACGCAGCCCAGATTCAGAGAGTGGGGTGGACCCTCCCCTCTTGCAGGATCGTTCCAACACCACCTTGCAAACAAGGCAATGAAGAGAGGGGTGAGGACCAGTCACTACTGTGCCATCACTATGTGGACTTGGAGGTGCTCTTTGTAAATAATTTTTAAGGATTGCCCTTCTGTGTGGGTAGCAAGCTGTCATCGTTTAGAGAGAGCCCTTCCAGTCTGTCTTTGTTCCTTGGGTTTTGTGTGGTCTGCGTGGAGATTCCGACACAGTGATCAATTGATTGATCCCCCTACCGTCAAGTACAAATTCCAACTTTCTAGACGTCCTCTGGACTGGAGCTGGAATCATTCGCGCACAGAAGCTGGTCCACACTGCAGCGTGGCTGCTTGCTGTGGCTCCTGCTGGCGGCCCATCTAGACTCTGGGCAGCTCTGCGTGGCTTTGTCTTCTTGCAAACCGAGCAAATGAATCCTTGTGAGACCTCAATCTCATGATGTAAAAGATGAGATTTGGATTTTTTAGAAATACTGAAATCACGGCAGTACACCAGTACGTCTTCCAGGGTCTTGGGTCTTAAAAATAACCGGGTACTATGGGCCGCTAGGGTGCAGAAGTCCTGGGAAGTGGGGTTGCCTTGCCTGGGCTGAGTCTGCTCCTTAGCGAGGCCCCCACCCCATGGGGTGTGGCTCCCCTGAGAAGCCCCGTCCGGTGCTTTCCCATGGCCCCGGGGACAAAGCCCACGCTCCCCAGGAAGGCTGCATGCTTTCGCTGTCTGGCCAAGGCCTGCTGTGGTGACTTGACCCCAGGACATTGGGGTGTGCCAGCATCGCCTGAGTGCTGCTTCTCTTGGATCCAAACAGAAGCTCCTCTTTGACCTCGTCACAGGTGGGGGACTCAGTGTCTATCTTTTCTGGGGCTCCCTGCAGTGTTGCAGAAGCCTCCAGGCCCTGCAGGGCTCAGAGCTGGGTGAGAGATGCTGGCCTGGGCCGGGCCCACACACACTGCTGCCCCACTGCTCCGGCCGGCCCCCGGGAGTTGGCTGAGGCCTCACTGCTGCGGGGGTGCCTCGTGGCCCCTCACAACTGCCACTGCAGACACCCAGGCCCACCCACATGCTCTCTCTGCCCCCCTCTCTCCTGGGGGTGCTCGGGGAAAGCAGGCAGCACTGTTCTGGGCACCCCGACTCGGGCCTGGCCTCCACTGGGCTCTGGCTGCACAGCTCCCCCGCCACAAGCCCCCTTCACGTCCTCCTCGCCGGGAAGTCCTGAGCTTCTCAAGGACCAGAAACACGAGAGCTCTTTCTGCACATGTGCACGGGTGTGTGTGAGCGTGTGAGCTGTGCGTCTGCACATGAGTATGTGCATGTGTGCAATCGTGTGTATATGTGTGCACATGTGCATGTACACACGGGCACATGTGTGTGCATGCATACACGGGTGTCCATGTATATATGTTGTTCGTGTGTGCATACACACATACGCATGTATGCTGTGCAATTGAGTGTGGGCATAGATGTGCACAAATGCATGCATGCTGTACATGTGAGTGTGTGCACGTACATGCAAGTGTTCATGTGTGTGTGTGCATGTACCCCAGGCTGTTGGTGAGAGCTGACGCCCGTGCAGCCCTAGTTGAGAGCTGGCTGTGCTCAAGCTCTTTTCTGTGCAGTGCTCTGAGGCTTAAGTGCCCCATGGAGGCGCTATTATCTGCCCACTGGGCAAATTTACTGCAAAGCTAGCTTTAGGGTCTTCACTTGCATAAGCGCTTCCACAAATTTTATATTCTTTCTGTTAAAGTGGCCCCAGATTGAAGAGCTTCAGGCCCCACAGAACCTAATCTGCCCCAGCCCCATTTCACAGTGTAGGAAACTGAGGCAGAGCAGAGCTCAAGAACGGTGCAGGGCCGTGGGCCTGGAGACTGTTCTGTGCTCTCGGTCATGCACCCTCTCCTGGTGGGCACACTTGCCTGATGCTGCCACACAGCTAGCTTTTCCTGGGGTGCCCGTGTGGCCCAGGCTAGATGCAGCCCCCTCCCTGGCAGTCTTTCTCTCCCAGAATGGGCCTGGCTCCTATATCCCTGAGTGTCTGACGTCGCTGGGCCCTCTCCCTGGAACTGGGGGCTGGGGGCACGGGGGTCTAGGGGGCTGGGGACCAGGGAGCTAGGCGGCTGGGGTCCCAGGGTCCAGGGGGCTGGGGTCCGGGGGTCAGGGGGCCTGCAGGGGTAGTAACCCCACGCTCCCAGCGAGCCAGGCCTCTGGGAGGGGCGGAGGTGAGCTCAGTCTTGGATTCTGAGTCCTGGCGGCAGCCCTGGCTGTATCCTGCCGCCCCCCCAACTGCCCAGGAGCGATGGTGCAGTGGACAGAAACGGCCCAGCTTTTGCCGTCAGGACAGATAAACAGTCTGCTGCTGTTTATTTCTGCTGAGACCGCCAGCCCCCTCTCTGGAGCCAGGGGAGTCGCTTGTGCCGGTGATGAGAGAAGCCCCCCGCCTGCCTGGACAGGCGGATTCTGCTGGCCGGCCGCCGCTCCCCGGTGTCCCGGTGGGGGCGTCCTTGGGGTGAGATCCAGAAGCTGAAACCTCTGAGCCAGGCTTGGCATTTGGCTCCAGGGAGCAGCGCAGCCAGGCCCTGGGGGCCAGGGGAGGGGTGTTGGGGCCTCTGGTGGTTTCTGGGGGCCCGGGGGCTGGGCAAGTGAACGTGCAGGTTGGGAGGTGGAGCTGGGTGGTGCTGGACGCTAGCAGGTGGTGGATTCAGGCCTTGAGTGCAGGACCCCACATCGGCGAGGGCTGCAGGGGTGCCGGGGGGCGCCCAGGAGAGGGGCCGCCTGGGAGGACGTTAGCTGACCTGTGGATGAGCGGGGCCGGGGAGCCCTGGGTCCCAGGGAGAGGCCAGCAACATACAGAAAGGAGGACCCGGGGCCTGGCCCGACCCTGGAGCCCACAGCTGGTGCCTCTCGCTCACTGCCCCGTCCTGTCCCAGCCGGGTGTCTGGGCCCCTCCAGCCTGGGTCTGCCCCAGCTCCTCCTCCTCCCTGTCACCAGGGTCCTCCCTCCAGAGTACCCAAGACCAGCAGCCCCCAGACTCCGGCATCCCTCAGATCAGCACCCTGCAGAGGGAAGAGGTCCAGACAGGGCTGGCGGGTGACTTGGTGCTTTGTGCCTCGGTTTCTCCATCTGGGCAATGGGTGGAGGATGACCTGATGACCTTGATGCTTGTGTGGCTCTCCCTGTCTAGGGGCAGGAAGTGACCTCTGGAGAGATGGGAGTCTCACCCGAGCACAGCCTCACCTCCAGATCTCCCTTCTGACCTCAGTTTCCTTCTCAATAACCTGGGCTAATGACGCCCCCACCGAGGGTGTGGGTGGTCAGGGAGACCATCCCTCCAGGACTGCCCAGCACCTGCCCTGCTCACAGCAAACACTCGGAAGACACTGGCTCTGCCTGTTATGGTCAGCACCGGGCCTTGCAGGGCCATCTGCGGCTCTGGTCAGCTGGAGGTGGTCTGCCTTCTGGGCCCCCAGCCCCCGTGGTCCAAGGCCTGTGGTCTCAGGGGCCTGAGCCACCCCTGGGGGTGGCCACCCAGGATTCCCGCCCGTGGTCATTGCACACAGGTGCCAGCAGAGGGAGGCCGCACTCCATGCACAGCTCAGCCCTTCGTAGGAGAGGCTCCCTCCCTGGGTGTGCGCGGGAGGGTGGGTGGAGGGACAAAGGCAGGAGGCTCGGCCATCTGCAGGGGCTGGGAGGCGGGGCCTTGGACCTGGTCTCAGAGAGTGTCGCCATGAACAGAGGTGAGGGGTGGGGAGAGGCTGGTGGCCCCCTGCCCTCCGAGAGCATCCACACATGGTCCTCTAGAGTCTGGGCTGGGGGACGGTGCACATGACGGCATCCGGGCCACCCCAGGCTGCTCCACGGCTCAGGAGGGGAGACTGAGGCAGGCGGGGAAGAGGCCACACGGCCTGCAGCTCGTGCGGGTGGTGGACTGGAGGCCAGGTTGGCAGCCCCCGGCCAGGTTCTAATTGTGGGGCTGGGGGGGTCCGGGGATGAGAGAAGGTCCTGACTATTAACATCCACAGAGACGGGTTTCCTGCACCATCTTGTTCTGGTCACACAGGTCTCTGTTCCCCGGGAACCAGTGTTGGTGGAACACGGTCGGGTGGGGGTGGGGTGCTGGCGTCCACACTCACCACGGCCTGCATGACATGGTCTGTGAGCAGCCACCTCCTGGCTGGGGACTCTGAGTGGACAGAGGCCAAGAGATGGCCCCACAGACTGGGGAGGGTCTGCCATGAGAAGCTGGTGTCTCTGTTAGGGCAGAAGAGCCCATGTGAATGACCAGGGGCACTGAGGCCTCAGGGACATTGGTGCAGGACCAGCCTCAGGCCTGGGGGAAAGTGTTTTCTTCCTGTGGCCTGACTGTTGATTTTGTGACAGTGCCCCTGGTGGTGGTGTATTAGTCAGCTCAGGCTGTGTAACAAATACCAGACTGGGTGGCTGAAACAACAGACACACATTCTCTCCCAGTCCTGGAGGCTGGAGGTCCGAGATCAAGGTGTCGCGGGGCTGGCTCCTTCTGAGGCCTCTCTCCTCTGCATGTGGATGGCCATCTCTCCCCGTGTCCTCTCAGCCCATAACAAGAGGGCTCAGGCCTTGACTGGAGCAGCCTCTTCCGTGGCTCTCGTGCCCACAAGCAGAAGCGAGCTGGGAGAGGTGGGGGCGGGCTGTGGGGGCGTGTCCGAGCGGGTCAGGTGAAAACACCCGTCTGCAGAATAGCTAGCACTTCCAGGCCAAGAGCTTCGGAGAACAAAGTCCCCCTTCCCGTGGCCCTGGCTGGAGAATGTTCTCTCCTGCGATGTCCCTGGCTGACTTTGGGTGGGAGTGAGGCCGCAGATTCGCTCCACTGGGCCCAGGGTGCCTGCGTGTCCAGTAGTGTATAAAGTGCAGACCCCGCGGAACTCGAATAAGTCCGCCTGGGAGGGATTCCTTCAACAGCCCTGAAGGACTCCGAGGCAGTTCGTGAGAAGGACTCAAGATGGGCCTGGGGCCTGGCGCTCCTGCTCAGCAGCTGCAGTCCAGTGGAGACCCCCACTTGCCCTGCTCCTCCCTAGCCTCCCTGAGAGAAAGCTGAGCTGCTCTTGTTGGAAAACAAAACAAAACTTGCTTCCATGTCCTTCAGGGCTGTGTAAGGAATATGTCAGGGTTTGACGAGGCTGGGGATGCACGTCCACATAACTGGGGTCTGGGGACCACACAGTCATAGGGAATGAGGTGGGGTTGCCTCTCAGGGAGCAAGGGTGGGGAGGGGAGGCAAGGGGAGAGGGAGGGAAAGGGACAAGAGAAGGGGAGAGGAGGGGGAGGGGAGAGAAGGGAGTGGGGAGGGGAGGGGAAGGGAGGAGGAAAGCTCGAGGGCCCAGCATCCTGTAAGGGCACTGTTTCCTCCAGTCCAGTCACTCAGCCGGTATTTGCAGCACCCACGGTGAGCTGGGCACGGGGATGGACACAGCCCTGCCCCCTGGAAGTTCTTCCTTCAGTCTCACCCAGGTTCCTCCAGCGTTCCCCGACCTGAAAGGAGAGGAGAACTGGTGCTCCATCTGCCCTCCACTGGATCCTCAGTGAGGGACAGACCCCAAGGACATCGTGCCTCGGCCTCAGCACCTGGGCCTCACAGGCCACAATGGGCTTCCCCGTGTTTCCGTCCATGTCTTGTCTTCTGGAAGGGCTGAGGGCCCTTCTAGGGTGACTCCATGTCCCTAGAACAGGGCCCAGGGTGGCCCAAAGTGCACACAATTGCATCCAGGGACCCTGTGACAGACACATCCCGCTGGGCATTTGAGGGCATTGAGGCCTCTGGGCCGGGGGCCACTCGAGGTCACCCTGGGGGTATCAGGGCCTGACTCCCAGACCCCACTTCTCCCCCCGGGGAGAGTGGGAGTGACAGCATCTTCTTTACAGTTGGCTGGGCTGGCTCCCCGGCTCCCTCCACCCTGGGCCCCGCTCGGGTCCCTGGGGACCAGAGGAGGCCTCCGGGTGGGGGTCCCGTCCCGGGGTTGGCACCATCACCGGGCTCTGCTCTAACAAGCAGCACGTGTGCGTCTCAGCTCCAGCTTCCTGTGCATTATGAACACGCCCAGAGGACTGGTGTTTTCCGGCAACGGGAGAATTTGGCCCCTCTCCCCATGTGCCTGCCATGGGGGTCTCCCCACCCTGGCAGCGAGGGTCTTGACGTCTGAGTTTGCCCGACACAGCCTGGGAGGTGGGGCGGTGGCCCAATGATGGTATGCATCCAAATTTGGGTCGAAATCCAGGGGTAGGAATAACGGTGTGGACAGAGATGTCTGAGTGTAGGAGCCATTAACCACCAGGTAACAGATTTGATTAATTTTGTGCCTGGAGGGTTTTTTTTTTCTTTTCCCAAAGAATCAGAGAAAACAAAATATTTTTCTAATTAAATAAATCTACGGTGCAGGCTAATGGAGCCCGTCTGTGGGTTTGTGACAGGGCAGGGGGAGACGAGGAATAATGATTTTATTTTTTCATTAAATAGAATTATAGGCAGTTACTCAAAGCAACGCTGAGCCTAATTGAAAGAAACCCATTTCTTCTTAATTTACTTTCACGGTTTTGGATGATAAAAGAGTGTGTTCGTTGGAAAATTAAATAAAAACACAGCACAAGGAAAAGAGTTTCTCTAGATGCGTTACTTGCTCCTTCAAGCTTTAAGTAACCGTCACCAGGCTCAGGTGAGAAAGGGGGAGACTCTGGCCACGGAGATTCTGGCGGGGGGTCTTGGGGGGCCGAGGCAGTGCAGCAGCAGCGAGACCCCGAGACCTCAGGCTCTGCGGGGTCGCATGTCCCCAGTAGGACCTGCTGCACACACTGCCCAGGGCCCGTCCTGGACCCCCTCCCCTCCTACCTCCATGGGGTCTGGCGTGTCCCTCCAGAAAGGATTTCTGCTCATCAGAATCATTGAGAAGTTGGCTGGCCTGGAAGTGTGGGGCCATCAGGACTGCCCGATGGAGTCTGTGCCCCTTGGGTCTGTGTACACCTTGGTTGGCATCGTCTCTGTCCTGGTCCCCTTGGAAGGCTCCCACCTGCAAGGTTTGTGCTGTGGTCTCTGACCAGGAGCCTCCACCATCCTCTCTGTGCGCTCGTTAACTCTCTGCTGGCCCCATTGTCTGATGCTCCACTTCTTTCTGGAAACCCTCCCTGACTAGCCCTCCCCTCCACTCATCCCACTGTGCCCGGCTCTGAATGTGCCCCCTGCCACGGGCAGCGAATGAGGATGCAGCTCTTTGAGTATTTATTGAGCTCCTACTGCGTACAGGAGAGCCCTAGGAGACCTGGAGCGGGTGGGGGGTGGGCGGCACAGCCTGCCTCAGTGGCTGAGGGCATCCAGAGCTGTCCCTCGGAGTTTTCTTCGATGCCAAGAGTGCCCTATATCTGCACTGTCCAGAAAGGTGCCCACTGCCACGTGTGGCTGTTGAGTATTTGAGATGTAACTAGTGTGACTCAGGAGCTGAATTTTAAATTTTATTTATTTTAATTAATTTAAATGGAAATCGTCACTTTAGCTAGTGGCTACTGCGTTGCATAGTAGTCTTCGAAATTCCGGCGACATCCTCACATGTTCGATACAATCTTCCGGCACAGAGAGGAGGTCGCAGCATCTCTGTAACACGCACCCCTTCCTTCCTTGCTCAGTTTTGGGGGCAAATAGCATTTCTCAGGTGAGAGATGTATACGGTCAGACAAGCGTGAAGATGTTTATTTTTAGTTGAATTGATTTTTTTTTAAACATGATACAAAGTTCAGAATGCACAGCAGTCTCCAGTGAGAAGCAAGGTCCCCCCCACCCAGCTGCCAGCAGCCCCATGCTCCTGTCTGAGCCCCCCTTATCTGCTTCTCTTTTACCCCCCGAGTCACGATGAAGGGAGGTGCCCATGGAGGGCCGAGTACCTCCTGTGTTCCAGCCGCTGAGCTGCCAGCGACAGCAGAACGGCTACGACGCCAGCTACAGTCACCAGCCGGGTGCCCCCTCGTTATGACCCGGAGGTGCTTTTCCCTTGTAATGGGCCATGTGAAGTCAGGGCTGCCCGGGAACACTCAGGATGCAGGGTGGCACAGACCAAGGGCCTTACCGGGGTTTTTCTGGGTATTTCTGGCTGTGAGCCCTGTGTGTTAGGGCTCTGGCTGACCTGAGGCCACGGCTGCTCTGGAGTGAAGAGCTGCTGTGGCAGCCCCCTGGGGACCCTGCCCCCAGACTCCTCAGAATCTGGACTGGGAGCACCCCTCCCCAGCCCCCGAGCTCTCCTGCCCCGTCTTGGCTCCAGCCCTTGAAGGCCTGGTCTCTTGGGGCCCTCTCGACCCTGCCAGGAGGGGCTGGGAGCAGGCCTGGGGTTAACAGTGGGCTGGGGGTCCCCCGGTGGGGCCTCCACCTGTCCGCGCTGCTGTAGCCAAGCGGTCACCTCCCGGTGAGGTCACTCCCCGTGGGGCCGCTTTGCTGGGAGGATCTGTTTCCACTCATGGCTTCTGCTACTTTTTACATGAACTACTTCCCGGGAAGGGCCCAGTGGCCGCAGATAATGGCTCCCGTCTGTGGAGCCTCCCCGCTGGCTCTCCCCCTCCCGCCTGCTCACCAGACCCCTGGAACCCAGGGCAGAGCTGCTCCTGTCCCCTGGGGTGGCCTGAACTCCCCTGGGGGAGGCACCGACGGGTCCGTATTGCAGCCACTTGTCCTTGCTCTCACAGGACCTGGGCCCGACGGGGACCTGCATGGGCCTGCCTGGGTCAGCGCGGCCCTCGGAGGTCCCCTCCAGGCCACGGAGCTCTGCCCGGCAGGAAGCAGACACTTCACAAAGGCTCCTTATGCAAGGCTGGTCACACCCACCCACCCGCACTTATTAAGTGCCTGCTGTGTACTCAGCCCTGTGCCGGACCCGAGGCCTGGGGTGGGTGTGTGAGCACAGCAGAGAGCATAGCCGTGTGTGAAATCCTCATCTTGCTCCTCTCCCAGGGGAAACTGAGGAGCCCCAGGCCGCCTGCCCCCGTGTTCCATTTCCCTCGTGAAAGTCGGACACCTGGCAGATTCCGACACGCGCGTCCACTCTGATCACACCCTGGCTGCCTGGCTGGTGGGGTGGGGAGGGCTCTGGCTGCGTCTGGGCTCAGCAGCAGTGTATGGTGCTTGATTAGTGATGTCTGCCACATGGGTGGGACGGAAGAGTGGGCATGCGTGGCAGGTGTCTGCTGTCTGTCGACTGAATCATTTCTTAGCCCGCCCGGTCCTCGTCATCTTCGAGGTGGTGAGGGCGGGTACTGCTGGAACCCTCTCCCCCGGGGCCTCACGGCCTGGTCACCAGGTCTTTTAATTACCAGCAGCATCTTCCC
Organism: Ceratotherium simum simum; assembly: GCF_057802395.1. NCBI lineage: Eukaryota > Metazoa > Chordata > Mammalia > Perissodactyla > Rhinocerotidae > Ceratotherium > Ceratotherium simum. Next base: position 49,445,217 of record NC_141921.1, on the reverse strand, counting down.
AAAAGTGTTCATAATTTCACTGACCCCACGACGCATATTGATCAGCACCTTGTTTAGCATGAAGCTGCGTGTGTGTGCACCAAGTGGAGAAGAACTTGTGCTACCAGCCAGGTGCAGAGAGCGTGGAGGCAGGAGGTTTGCTGGCTGGGCCGGGGGGCACGTGGGAGGCATCCAGGCTGCCAGAGCAGGAGGAGGTGCTGTGCTGAAGTATGGGCCTCGGCTCAGCCTCAAAGCCTCACCTGCGGGCTCTGTACCCCCTTCCTCTGCCCAGGGGTGCTAACGAGAGAGGGACTGTGGCGGTCAGCGGTGCCCTCCTCTTTCCGGAACCCTCTGTCAGCAGCCCCAGCGCCCACTGCACCCTGAGTAGCCCCCGTCTTCTGATGGGTGAGGCGTGGCCCTCCTGCCCTCTGGCCATCACACCCATGAAGGGGGAAGAAGAGTCCGAGGGGCCCACGATGGCAGACTGGGACACCATGCTCCCCACGGGGTCCCTTCACGGACGAGAGGTGAGGAGGGGTCTGCCTCAGCCTGGCGGAAGGCAGCCAGGGTCGGACAGAGAGGTGTGGGGTGCTGAGCCAGAAGCCCCCTCTTTGAGGGTTTTGGGGCCCCTGGCACCACCCACACATCCTCCCCAGTACCTCAGACCTCTGGGGTGGAAGCTGACCCCGCGGGAGCACCGTGGGGGCAATTAGGGCATGTGGCCGACCCACCAGCCACGGAGGCTGGCTGGGGGCATGATAGACGGGAGCGACCGTCCTGCAAGGCCGTGACAAATGTTGCTCTCACTCGCACGCTCTCTTTGGAATCCTCTAATACTCCTCGAAGGTGAAGTCCCATTTTTCCCCTGTAATCACACTATTAAACTTTAATATCCAGTATTAATAAAACATACTTTCCCTAATAGAGCCAGCCGAGGCTGGGAGTGAGCGAGTGCGAAGATGGTCCCTGGGTGACCGTCTTTAATGCTCTCCCTGCGGGCCTGGTGCTGGGGGGGCAGTGGCGCCGAGCGAGGGCCATGCCGAGGGGAGAACAGTGCCGACAGGGTCTCCTGACCCCTCTCTGCCCCTCGTAGCACCAGTTCTCTGCCTGGCCCTTCTGCCGGACACTTGACAAGCAATGTGGGGCTTCTCTGCACAGGTGTTCAGGGGACCATCACCTCCTGGGGACCAGGCAGGACCCTCCCCCTTCAGTGGGGGGTGAGCAGGGTCTGTGCTTCAGCCAAAGCCCACTTCCCGGTAAAGGGCCCACTGCAGAGAGGGGGAGCCCCACCCACTGCGCTGTGGCCAGGCCGGGCGTGACCTGCTGCCCGGGGGCAGGGCTACCGATGACATTTTGCCCAAACTGGGACGCTCTGGAGAGTGCACGGGCGCGATGCACTGTCAGCCAGGACAGCGGGGTCTCTTCAGCCAGCTCTTGTCTCTCACCCTCGGGCCTTTGTCTGGGAGCTGCCCTCCCACCACACCCAGGCCATCTCCAAGCCCACATCAGTGCCACCTGCTCCCTGGAGCCTGCTGGGGCCCTGCCAGCTCGGCCCATCCACATCCCATGTGTAGCCTGAAGAGGCCCCGCCATGCGGTCAGGACACCAGGCTGCGGAGCAGCCAGACACGGGTCAGAAGGACAAACAACAGCTCCTGCCACCTCCCCAGGGCCTCCCCGAGGGCGGCGTGGGGGGTCTGGGTTATTGGCAGGCTCCTGGGTGCAGGCCTTGGTGCCGCCAGCAAGAGCAACCTGGTCATTTGGGTCGCTTCGTTCCTCTCAGACATGGCTTTACTTTACTTTATTTTTGAGACGTAAGTTACAGTTCTAAGGTCACCCTTTTAAAGCACACAGTTCAGTGACTTTTACTATAGTTGATCCTCATTATTTGCAGATTCCTGTTTGCAAATTCACTGACTTGCTAACAGGCATTTGTAGCCTCCAAAGGCATGAATGCAGGGTCATTCACAGACAGTGCAGAGCAGTGAAAAATTTGAGGCACCCGTGGAGCAGGTTGCTGGCTCAGGTCAAACAAGGTGACCTTCTGGCTCTTGTTTCAGCTCAGAATGAATGTCTGTCCTTTCCTGGTCTACAGGGCCATGTTTTCTGCATTTTCCTTGGTGATTTCATTGGAGTGCTGTCCTGCCTGCCTTGGCCTCCTGCGGGCTGACTGTGCACGCACACGGCAGAGGGAGCCGGACCTGTACTAACCACCCCTCCACCCCTGCAGCCATCATCGTCCAGGCGAAACGTCACTCAACACTCGCTCAGAGGCCTCTCGGGAATCGGCCTCTTGGTGATCGTCCTGCAGCCCCTGAGGTGGCACTTCCCTTCCCTCTTAGAGGTAAGGAGACTGGGTGCGGATGGAGGGGCTCAAGTCCCTTTCCTCTGCGCCTGCGGACCCAGGAGGGTCAGTGTCTTGTCCCAGCCCTCTCCTGGCCAGCCTGGGCCAGCTTCATCTCTGCCTCCCCAAATGCCAGCCTGTCCAGGGCCCAGAGACCTGGAGGAGCAAGGCAGGGCCCCGGGGTATGCAGGCTGCGGAGCCGGGGGAAGGATGAGCCCCACAGCCCCACAGCCCCCAGGCCTCGGATGGAGGCTTGAGGTGTTTATAGAGGCGGAGGCCAGCCAGGAAGCAGGGGGACAAAGAGGCTTTGCTGGGAGGAGCGGCCGGAGCAGCGACGGAAACCTTCATGGAAAATCTGGCCACGGCTCTCCCGTTCCTGGAGGGCAGGCAGCGGCAGAGGAGAATGGGGGCTTTGTGTGGCTGCCTCTCCTTGAGCCACGGCCGCCCCGCCCTGGCAGCACGTGGCTTCCTGCCTGCATTCCACCACCTGGAGCCTTCCAGAAGCTTGGCCTCCTTCTGGCCGGAGCCCGGCTGTGTGGTTGGGGCACGAGGCCCCAGGGACCCCGAGATTGTCAGTTCCAAGACTGTGGCTTTGGAGTCCAGGTTTCAAGCCATGTCCCTGGGGCCTGAGCAGTGGGTGGGTGGGGTGGGGCGGGGAGCAGGAGCTGGACCATGGGGGAGCCACGGGCTGGGAAGTCTAGCCCCACAGGAGCCATTTGGAGCCCAAGCTGGAGCCCCCCAAGAACTTGTGAGGTCATCTGGAAAAAATCAAGCAGGTCCCTTCGAGGAAGGTTTTAGCCCTCCAGTCCCTTTAAATCTCACCTGAGGACGAGAAATACTGAGTGAGAGGTAGTTTCCGGGTTATTGTTCAGACCAGAGCCCTTCAGTGGGGGTCCCACACCTGCCTGGGCCGCCCCTCTCAGCCTGGTCCACACAGCAGCCCCCGGACCCTCGTTCTGCCACCTTGGCCCCGCATATAAAACCTCCTATCTCGCCCCTCTGCCTCCCGTGCCTCCCCTGCACCTGCCAGCCTCTCCCCTTCTCTCTCAGCCTCGGCCTCGTCTCCTGAAGGACGGTCCCTGGGCCACAGCGGTCCCAGCCGCCTCATGTCCTCAGGCAGTGAGGTAGTCTTGCATGAAAAAGTGGTGAAGCAGAAAGGTTCCCATATATTCACTGATACGGAACTTTAAGATTAATTATGATTTCTGCAGAAATCCCATTATGCAAATAACAACCATTTTCTTCTGAAAGGCTGCAAGTGGGCTGCAAGGCCGGCGGGGTCCCGAGATCCATCTCCCTGACCCCCCAGGGCATTATCTCCAATGAAACTTTGTCTCACACAGGCGCGGGGCCGTTGAAGCTTTCACATCTTTTCCCAAAAAAGATCAGGGGTTTCTGGGTACAATGAGTTGTGTGTTTTTTTCCCCCCAGAACAACAGCAAAATGCTCTTCAGGTTTAAGTCGAAAGATTCCGTGGCTAAAGGCTGAGAAGAGATCAAAACTCCACTGAGAACTGCATAAAATAAGGATGCTGCCTATCACTGGGAAGGTGGTGGGACAAACCACAGCTCACCAGCGCTGGCCAGGGAAAGCACAGAGCAGGGCGGCTCTGGGCACAGAGCCTTCGCCGTCGCTGCCTCACCGGCCCCTCCGTCCATCTACTGTCAGTCTACTTAGAGGCCACCACGGGGCAGATGTGAATTAGCGCCCTGCCCATGTGACGTGGGGGTGCTTCCTCACCCTTTGTTTCATTGTCACTGGAAACTCGTGAAAGCAGAAGGGAAATTCACTCAATCAGAATTGCTTTGGAACACCACCATAGGAACAGCCGGATTTGTGTGTCCCCACACAGAGGCAGGAGGTGGCCCTGGAATCTAGCAAACACATTGACTCATGCACAGAGGAGAGAGGCAGGCAGTCACCGCATTCTGATCTTAATGCAGAGTTGAGACATGTCTGTGAGAGCTGAATGTGACCACCCCATGGCCATGAGGTGTCCATCTTCTTGGCGTGCTGCTCAGAGAGACGGAAAGTGCACACGGCATTCACTCTTCTATGTGGGGAAGCATCACGCAGTCACGTGAAGGGAGGGACGTGGTAAAAGCATTTCTTATGACACCAATGATGTTAATAAATCTGATTTCCAGGATTCCCAGTGTGTAGCTTGAGGGGGTCATTGAGTACTTTGCACCTGTCACATGAGGGATCAAATATAATAGCTTTCTTTTCCACCTTCATTATGGAAAATTGAAGCATATGTGCATGCAGAAAACTGCACCATCATAACTGAACACACTTGAAGAACCACCTCCTGGATCAGGAAACAGGGCATCCCCCCACGTCCACTCCTGGATCAGGAAACAGAGAATCCCCCCACGTCCACTCCTGGATCAGGAAACAGAGCATCCCCCCATGTCCACTCCTGGATCAGGAAACAGGGCATCCCCCCACGTCCACTCCCGGATCAGGAAACAGAGCATCCCCCATGTCCACTCCTGGATCAGGAAACATGCGTCCCCCTGTATCCACTCCTGGTCACTTTTCTGCCTTCATCCCGTAGCATCCTGACTTCCCTCTGCATACATTGGTTTTGTCTCCTTCTGAACTTCATCTACACGGAGTCACACACGTGGCCTCCTCTGTGTCTGGCTCCTTTCACTCAGCGTTGTTTGTGAGATTAGCCGGTGCCACGTGGAGGTGGAGTTTGGCGCCTTCTTGCTACACAGTATTCTTCTGTAGACGATCCGTCCTTCCGCCAGTAGACATCTGGATTGTGCTTACCTTGGGGCTACGGCGAATTGTGCTGCTGTGAACACTGTGTGTGTGTGTCTGTTGGTGAATGTGTGCACACATTTCCATTGAGCATATGCCTGGGAGTGGAATTGCTGGGTTGTAGGTATGTGTAGATTCAGCTCCAGCAAATACTGCTGCTCAGTTTTCCAAAGTTGCACCAACTTACCTCCTCACTAGCGGTGCATATGAGTCCAGTTGCTCTACATTCCTCCCAGCACTGGGTACTGTTGGTCTTGAGTTTTAGCCACTCAGGGTGGCAGGAGGCGTGTCTCATTGTGGTTTTAATTTGCATTTCCCTGATGAGTAATGACATTGTTTTTTTCCGAATGCTTATAGGATACCTTTTGTGAAGCCTGTTCAAGTCTTTTACCCATTTTTGGATTATTAGGCTATCTTTGGTTCCTTCTGATTTGTAGAGGGTTGGTGTATATTCCAGATAAGAGTCCTTTACCAGCTATATTGTTGCAAACATCTCTCCTAGTCTGTGATTTCCCTTTTTACCATTTTGTCTTTTGGTCAGGGCTTGTGTATTCTACTTAAGAAATCTATACATACCCCAAAGTCACGCAAATTTTCTCCTAAGTTGTCTTCTGGAAGTTTTTTTTATCTTTCATATTTAAAATCCAAAGTAATTGATGGTTAGGAATGGTGTGATGTAGGGATCCAGATTTATTCTTTTCCATACTGATATCCAAGTGACCCAGCATGTTTCTTGAGAAGATCATCTTCCCCCCGCCACACTGTCATGTCACCTTTGTCCTGTGCCAGGTGACCATTTATGTGTGGGTCTGTTTCATGGGTCTATTTGTCTGTCCTTGCACCAACACCACAGCTCCTTAAAGACTGTATCTTCCTCCTAAGTGTTGATGTCTGGGCTGCTGGTCCTTCAACTTTGTTCTCCTGTATGATCGTCCCGGCCATTCCCAACCCTTTTCAGTCTCATACACACTTTAAAACTGGCCTGTCAACTTCCACCAATAAAAACTTATTGGAATTTTAAAATTAATATTGAACTGAATCTATGTATTAATTTGGAGATAACTGACGTCTTTACAACATTGCATCTTCAATACATGAACATGGTATAATCTTCCATTTATTAGGTTCTTTGTTACCTTTTTAAAACAATGTTTTGTAGTTTTCTGTGACAGGTACTGCATACTTAAAATGTATTCTTAGGTATTTGATTTTTTTTATGTTATTGTAAATGATATCATTTCACTTTTGGTCGTTTTATTTCCTATTTGGTTATTGTCCATGTAACCCTCAGCCTGTGTGTGGAAACTCTCACTTGGCCCACTCCCTAACCACCATCAAAACCCAGGCCAGTCAGCTTTACCAGCTCTTTCAAGCCATTTTCAGACCAGCCTGGGAGCCAGCCCTGCTCTCCCCTAAAAGCCGTGTTTTGTGAGTAGGAAACCTTCCCATATTCTCTTGGGGGGTGTGTGTGTGTGTGCGCATGCAAGTGTAATCCTCAGTATTGGCATCTGAACCAAATTTTATTGGGGGGTGGGTGGTCCATCTTGTTTCTTGTGGGGTGACTACAACACTAGCATATAAAAATGTAATTGATGTTTATATATTGACTTTGGACCCAGTGACCATACTGAATTTACTTAATCCTTCTAATGGCTTATCTGTAGATTCTTTAAGATATTTTGCATATAAAATCATGTTGTCTGCAAATAATAAACATTCTATTTCCTCCCTTCCAGTCAAATGCCTTTATTTCTTTTTCCTGCTGTATCACACTGCCTGGGACCTCCAGTGTAGGGCTTAATAAATGCGGGAGGAGCAGACATCTTTCATTTCTAATCTTGGGGGGAAATCTTTCAATACTTCGCCATTATGTGTAGTCTATGCTCTAGCCTTTTTGTGGATGTTCTTTATCAGGTCAAGGAATTTCCCTTCTATTGTTTTCTGAGAATTCTTTTCGTTATCATGAAATTTTCCCTGCATTCTACTTATCTTTATTTAAATGACATGTAGCCTAATTCCTGTGTCATCAGTGCTAACTCCATACTTGTGTGAATCTGGGGTGAATGTCTCCTTGTATTTTGTGCCTTAGAAGCCTTGTCTGACTCACCCTCATGCTGGCCCCAACTTTGAAGTTTGTTAGGTCTGTGTTCTGTCCCAGAATATGATAAACTTTGGTTAATATTCCTTATGGACTTGAAAAGAATGTGTATCTTGCCGGTTTTGGGTACAGTGTTGTATATCTGTAAATTAGGTCTCGTTTTAATTCATGCTTGTCTTGACATGAGTACAGCCATATTTGGCCGTTCCATTGACCTAAAGCCACCAGCATACAAAGAAATATAAAGCTGCTTTCTGTGTGGTGGGAACTGGCCCTGCTCCCACAGAGAGAGTTGCAGATTGTAACATCTCAAGGCTCTTTGGGTGTCCTAGCTCGGGACGGACTGGCTACCTGTGCCAGGCTGCGATGATAACCGGGGAGAATAATGCACATACACAACTGCTGGGCTGGGACAATAGCCAGGGGGCTCAGTGCACATCCACCACTGATAACCATTTGTACATGGGAACACTAAAAGCTTGCTCTGCAAACTCTGTAACTGCTTACTCTGGAAATTACTGATGCTATATAAACTGCTGGAAACTGAGGCCTGGTGAGAGTCTCACCTGTGGAGGGGACGCCCTGCCCAGGACCTCTGATGATCTGATTCCCGCCCAGCCTTGTCAAGTGAAGGGACTCTCCCCGGCAGTGAGTAACCGATCTGAGGTGTTCCCTTTTAGGGCAACCTGGTGTTTCTCTTTCCAGTTGATTTGTGTCATTTCCCTTCAGTCATTGTGGATGTTTCCCTTTCCGATCGATCTGATGTTTTTCCCTCTCCTTATATGATCTATTCGAATCTGCTGCTATCTCAGTAGATGTGGATGTTTTCCCTTTCCAATCGAGCTGGTGTTTTTCCGTCTTATTATTTGACCTATTCAGATCTGTTTGTGGACTATCGCCTTTACTGTCCTCTATATAATAAAATATACCTGTGGTCCCTTTGTTTGGAGTGGAAAGTTTCTTTTACGTCTTTGATCGAATCCCCTGAACCTCTCAAAACAGTGTTTTCATACAGGTCTCATTCTATATTCTTACTGAGCTTCTGCCTTTCTCTCAGTTACAGGCTGAGGGAGATGAAAATTTCCCATGACGATGATAACTATTTCCTTTATATCTGTCCACTGTTGCCTTGTATGTTTTGAAGTTGTATTATTAGGTTCATATAAATTTACCATTATTGAGTTTTCCTGAAGGAGCGACCGTTTCGTCTTCATTGACGGGGCCCTTTATCTCCAGCACAGCCTCTCGCCTTGTCTGGTATCAGCTTCTGTTCGGTTAGTTTTATAGGGCACAGACTTTTCCATCCTTTTCATTTTGATGTTTGTATCTGTGTAGTCAAAGTGTGTCACAAGCAGCATATAGTTGGTTGGTTTTTAAAAAGAATACAGTCTGACAATCTTGATCTCTCAATTGGAATATTTAGTACTTTTACATTTAATATAATTACTGGTTTTGGGGGTTTAAATTTACCATCTGACTATTTGTTTTTCTATTGCACCCATCTGTTTTTTGATCCCCTTTCCTCCTGTTTCCCATTTTATTTCTTTCCCTTGCTGTTAACTTATTACACATTGTATATTTTATTCTTCTTTTAGTTTTTACCCTAAAGATTAATGCATGCTTGGTTTATTAACTCCACTGTAATTCTGTGCTTCTGTCACTGCTAAGAGCAGGCAAGCACCTTAGGATATTTTAACTCAATTTATTCGCTCTTACATTTTGTGTTATTGCTGTGATACATGTAAATTCTATGTATATTTAAAACCTTATAAGGTATCATTATTATTGTTTTATATAGTCAAAATTCGTTCATATTTATTTACCTACTTATCCTTTCTATGCATTTAATTGTCTCGTGAACTTCATTTCTCCAGTTTGGAATAATTTTCCTTTTGCCTGAGAACTCTTTTCAATATTTACTTGTGTGTGTGTGTGTGTGCTGCTATGTCAGTTCTCTCAGTTTGTGTCTGTATGCAAATTTTTTTGGCCTTCATTAAAAACAAACTTTATTGAGTTTTATTTACATAACATTAAATTCACGTTCTAAGTATACAAGTCAATGAATTTTAGCACAACCACTACCACAATGGAATATTAGAACATTTCCATAAAGAAACCTCATGCCTATATAAAGTCACTCACCATTCCCTCCCCCAGCCCTAGGCCACTACTAATCTACTTTGTGTCTCTGTACATTTGATTTTTCGCATAAATGGAATCAAATGATATGTGTTCTTTTGTATCTGGCTTTTTTCAATGAGCATGTCTTTGATGTTCATCCATTTTGTGGAAGAATTGATACTTTTATGGCTTAATATTCCTTTGTGTGGACAGACCCTGTTTTGTTTATCATTCGACAGTTGATGGATGCTTGAGGTGTCTCCTCTTTCTGGCCTTTGTGTATAAAGCTGCTATGAACATCTGTGCACAATGTACAACGTTGGCTTTTATGTGGACACGTCTTCACTTCTCTTGGGTTTAGATCTAGGAGTGGAATTGCTGGATTATACATTAGTCTATGTTCAACTTTTTAAGGAATTGTTGGCCTTTATTTTCAAAGTTATTTTCCCTCACATTAGGATTCTAAGTGGGTAGTCATTTTACTACGGCACTTTAAATATAACACTTACATTGTCTTCTGGCTTCTGTTATTTCTGTTGGGCAGTCCACTATCAGTCTTATTATTGTTCCTTTGAAGGCATTTTTCAGTTCTAGAATTTTCATAGATTCTAAATTTTTGGTGAATTTTTCTACTTTCTTAAATATACCCGTGTTAGGTCTATTTCTGGTAACTCCAATATCTGGATCACCTGTGGGTCTGTTTCTACTGTCTGTTTTCATTTTTCCTCTCTTGGTTAGCCTTGTTTATTAGCTTCCTGCAGCTGCTGTAACAAATTACCACAAACTGGGTGGCTTAAGACAATAGAATCTTGTTATTTCACAGTTCTGGAGGCCAGAGGACCAAAATCAAGGTGTTGGCAGAGCTGCACTCCCCCCAGAGGCCCCAGGGGACATTCATTCCTTGTCTCTTTTGGCTTCTGTTGTCTCCAGGCTTTCTTCAGCTTGTGGCCACATCACTCCAATCTCTGTTCCCGTGGTAACATGACTTTCTCCTCCTCTCCTTGTGTGTCTCAAATGTATATGTTCCAGAGTTTTAAGTCATACTGGCAGGAGCTTGGTCTGCTGTAAGCTACAGTGGAAGGGGAAATGTATCTTCATGTATAATAAATGTATAATAAAATTAAAATAATTTCAATACTGAGTATGAAATAGTTTATTTCTTTACAAAATTGAACTGGGGTGCAAATGATTCAACATCAAAATTTGATCTCTTCCCTTTTCTGTAATCGTTTGAGAAACAAGTTGATAGCAAGCCCTTGAGCATATTTTGAAAGCACATCTAAATTCTGCAATAGAGCATGGAGAAACCCTTCAAGTCTCCTTGGGAATTCTTTGGCTTTGATCTCTTGAGTCTGTTTCTCCTGTCTCTTTCAAACGTCACCTCTCACGTGTTGAGATGCATGGCAGTAACAGCGGGGGTTTTGGAGTCTGGATGCTCCGTTCAAGCCCTGGATCCACCCCCATAACTGACCGGTGCCCCAGTCTCCTCGGCTCTGAACTGGGAGCGATGGTAACACCCACCTCATCGGGTGGGGGATTCAATGCCTATGAGGTGTCAGGACGGGGGCTCACACATGGTGAGCACTCAGTAAAAGTTAGCCAACAGTTTCGGCATAATTCTAGGTTCTTTTTCTGTCTGAATATCCAGAACTTTCCTTCAGCTACCATTCCTGATGACCTGTAGTGTGAAGAGCATTTCTGAATTGAGGGAAACAAGGAGAAAAGGCAGAAGCCGTGTAAGCCCCTGACTCACGGCTCCAGCCAGGCACGGCTGACTTGGGAATGCACCAGCCATGTCCCCCCCCCAGCTGCAGTCCAGGTCACCAGCCTTGGTGAATGGCCCCTGACCGACCCCCCTCTCCCCACCCTCCCGCCCCCACACCTGCCCCCTAATTCCTTCACTCCTCACTTCACTGTACCTCAGCAACAGTTTCCCCACATGAGATCTCTAAGCTCTAGACATAGACTTAATCGGGGTCCATCAGGAATTTGGACACGGAGAACAGAGCTGAAATGAGTCCCAGAGAGAGTCCCAGCTGGGGCTGGGTTTTCAGTCCACGTGGGCGAGTTTCTTTCTTTTCGGCCTGAGCTGGGGATACCCAGGTTCTCCAACATGATGCACTTCTCAGGAACGTCCAGGGCTGGGAGCAGGCACATGAGGCATCCAGGGTCTAATCTCAGAGATGGCTGGGAATAATCACCAGAAATTTCTTTTTTAATGTAAAGTTTAAGTTTGTGTATCAGTCAAGAGCACTGGTATCTGAGGTTTAAAACATAAGTCTAGAAGTCTCCCAGCTTCCCACAGCACAGTTTGTCTCACGTCAAAGTCCCCTGAGATCTAGGGCGCTCTCCTGAGTGAGTGCACCTAAGCCGTGTCTCAGGGATGCAGGCCGCTTCCTTCTGCAGCATCATCTGGGCCCTTTGCTTCCAGTCAGAGGAGGGGAGTGGCGACCTCACCAGCTCTTAATGGCCTCACACCACTTGGAGTTCTATGGGTGGGACCCAGTCACATGACTGGGACTCGGGCTGGGAGATGGGGGCACGGACAGGTGCTTTGTGAGGAGCAATAGTTTCTGCTACCTTTTGCTTTGGGCTTTTTAACATGGAAAGTGCTGCTCTGCCGGCTATGATGGCATACTTGTGCAGCGGGGAGAGGGTGTGTGTTTGCAGGTTCCCAAAGAAGGAGAAAGACCATAACCCTCGAGATATGGGCTGAACTGTGTCCCCCCCACATTCATATGTTGAAGTCCTGACCCCCAGGACCTCAGGGTGTGACTGTATTTAGAGGTAGGTCTTTAAGAGGTGATTAATGGAAAATGAGGTCATTAGGGTGGGCCTTAATCCAGTGCAACTGGTGTCCCTATAAGAAGAGGAGACGAGGACACAGACACACACAGAGGGACCATGTGAGGTCACAGGGAGAAGATGGCCGTCTACATGCCAAGGAGAGAGGCTTCAGGAGAAACCAACGTGCCGACACCCTGGTCCTGGACTCTAGAATCACAAGAGAACATGTTACTGTGGTTCAAGCTGCCCCGTCTGCGGTGCTTTGTCACCCCCCAGCCCCCGCACTCACACACATCAGAAACATGATAGAACTGTCGAAATGCATGTCTTCAGCTGCATAAATTACGAAATATGTGTCCTGCTTATGTCTGTTCTACAATCGAGAAAAACTAGCCATTGTTCATTAGGAAAGATGTTTTAAAAACAGGAAAACCATGAGCCCACTGGCGTGACTCCTCCATTGCACCATCTCCTGGAGAGAAGATGCTCAGCCCCATCACAAATGGGCCCTCCGTGGACATGTGGTCCATCTCTCCTTCGTGACTGGTCACTATTCTTAAAACCAGGAAGCAGACACCGCAGGCATCCTCTCGTTCACCCCAGGAAGAGCCGTCACCGCCAGCTTTGCTCCCATGGTCGTATCTCCCTGGCCAGGCTGCTCCCTCCTGAGGAGCCTGCCTGAGGGGACAGTCTTTGTTTCATCTCGGTGCTGGGGGTGGCGCTGCACACAGTCAGCCTGGAGCCTGGTTCTTGCTCTGCCCCCCACTCCCCAGAAGCACACTCTTCTTTCTTTGCACCTAATGTAGCGTCAAGAATTGGAGAAACCTGTATGTCCCCCGCACAGGGTGACCAACTCCTCCCCATGTGCCCAGAACTATCGCAATTTTAAAATGGAAAGTCCTGCCTCCCTCAGTCCAGGTTGGCTGGCCATGCATGTCATCTTTTCCGGTTCATCAGCACATGGCTGTGGTCTGGGGGCCCTGCCCATCCCGTCCACTTGTCTGTGGAGCCCAGAACTGTCCCAGGCGTGTGGCAGCTCTGTCCCCGTCCTGGGCACTGTGGAGGGAGTCTCTGCCTGGCTGGCTCCTTCCTGTCCTCTGGGCCCAGCTTACCATCACCTCCTCAGAGTGGCTTTCTGCTCTCTTGAAGAAGCCAGTCCTTGTTATTCACTCACCAAACTCCGCTCTTTTTCCTCTGACTTGCCACAACATGTAAAAAATGCACTGAGTGGCTTGCTTACTTCCTCGTCTTCCGTCTTGTTTCAAGGCCTTGGGCTCTGTGGGTCTGTTTTTCCATCGCTGAAGACAGCACAAAGTGAGGGGCTGGCATCCAGAAGCAGCTTGGCGATATCCAAGGGGGGCCTGAACCTCTCTCTGCCCTGGGTGACCTTGAGCCAGTCTGGCTTTCTCAGGACAAGGTATGACCCCCAATCAAGTTATAGTGCACTGCTATCTCCCCAGAAAATTCTCTCCCATCCTTTGCAGAGGATCCCCCCTCACCCTCCATCCCAGGCAACCCTGGATCTGATTCCTACCACTGTAGGTTAGCTTTGATTCTTCTAGAACTTTACACAAGTAGAGTTGAAGTATGTGCTCTTCTTGGTCTGGCTTTTTTCTCTCAGCGTGATTTTTTTGTGATTCATGCAATAGTTCACCCCTTCCAATGCTGGGTAGTTTGTTCTATGTATGGCCATCCATTGTATCCATTGTATGTATCCGCCATCCATCCAACCAACCATTGTATCCGTTATATATATAGGTACATTGTATCCATCACATGTACCCGTTGAATGGATGGGGCACAGGATGTTTGTCCATTTACCTGTTGATGGACTTCTATGTCGTTTCCACTGTGGGGCCACTATGAATACAGTTGCTTTGAATATCCACTTATAAGTCTCAGGGTGGACACGTTTTCATTTCTTGGGTAAATACCCAGGAGTGGAATAGCTGGGTCCTGTGGCATTTTTAGGTTTAACTTTGAAGGAAACTGCCCAGCTGTTTTCTAGGACGGCTGCACCATGCTGCATTGAGGTCCATCCAGTTGCTCCAGGTCCTTGTCAGCACTTGGCATCCTCAGTCTCTGTGATTTTAGCCATCCTGACCCTTCATTTTATTTTATGCGCAGTATTATTCTCTTCTGCTTTTGAGCAGGGTCTCTGCGGCTTCCTGCTCTCCTTTATTTGGCCTCCTCTCCCCTACCCACTACCTTGCCCCTCCAGGCCAGGAAGGCACTGGGTTGAGTCGAGGTGGGGTCAGCTTAGCGCCAAGAGCCTGGGTCCTAAGACACAGCCTGAGGTGTGGGTCTGGTCCTGCTGTCGGGGCTAAGTCCCAGCTGGGAGCTGAGAATGGAGTCATGGGGAGACTCCCGGGACCTCTGGCCGGTACCGGCACCTGCTGGGCCATCAGAGCCCTGCCTGGGAGGAGGCAGGAATGAAGCTGATCCCAGGGGCAGTGGAAGACTCTGACAGACCACGAGAGGAGGGGAGCAACTTCCGTGGGGGACCTCGTACATCCTGCTCAGGCCGAGGGCTGGGCAGTGTCATGCTGGACATTCTCTGACCTAGTCCTTACCTTCCCTGGGCTGGGAGCTAGAGCTCCATGCCACACGTGAGAAGCCAGGCCCCAAGTGGCTCCCTGGGTTAGCCCCTGGGCTTCTGGAAGGAGAGGCTGCAGGAAGGGGGAGGAATCGTGCATTAGGGGGAGCCAGCTCACCAGGTTTGGGGGCCAGGGCCTAACCAGGAAGTGCAGTGGATGCTGGGGACAGAATGAGGAGGGGCCGTGAGCCCGTGTGCCCCCGCCACAGCCAACGCTCACCCTGCAGCCTCACAGCTTGGCCCAGGAAGCCAAAGGGATCGAGGGATCAGCCTACAGCAGCTGTGATCTGGGTCTTCACGTCCTTCCCCGGAAGGACAGAGGCATGTCAAGACTTCCAGGGGAGTGTGCCAGGAGGGTCCTACACAGTGGGGTCTTGGTTGGGACTGCCTGCGTCGTGAACTGTTCTAGAGAAGCCATGGCTGCAGGGCGGTGTGCACGATGGTGTGGACCTTTAAGTCTGAAGCTGTATAAGCAGACCACGAACCAAGGTCAGAAACGCAGACTCTTGCCCAAGACCCTGCAAGGTGGTGGGCAGAATGTTGGGACTCTGCTTGGAGTTTTGGTGTCTGTGGCTCAGCCTGGAGCCCCGAGCTGGTCAGTAACGGGTGGGTTGGGTCTCGCCTGCCCTTCCTCCTCCCGGCCTAGTCACCAGCCCGCCCATTTCATTGTTTTCCTTCCCTAGTCCCAGGTTTGGGGACTTTAAAAAAAACAACAACACCTCCTTCATTAAGTGATGGTTAATTCAGTTTCTCTTCAAAAAAAATTAATCAGAGACATCCCCAGCTACCAAACCGAGGTCTGATCAGCTGCGATAACCAGCGTGCCCACACGGCGGTGATGGGATTCCAGCCCGGAGCACGGAAACTTGACGTTCTCGACAGCCTGGAAATGTAGGATTTCCGTTTGGCTTGTGGGATACTGAGGCCTGCTCCAGGGACCCCATCTCCTGCTATGCAGCCCCTGCATTGGGGGCCAGCTGGGGCCGTGCAGCTTCAGCAGGGGGGAGTCCTGCCCTGTGGGGCTGCCTGGCTCCCCCTCTTTTCCTCTCCATCCCTCTGGGAAGCTTCCAGAACCCCCCTGGACTTTTTGGCCTGTGGGCTGCAAGCAGGAGAGCCCGGGCCCCAGGCCAGCCCTCCTCGGCTCCCCCTTCGCCCATGGAGCTCACCGGTTCTGCGCTATCATGCCCTCTATCGCCTTTGTGCGAAACGTAATCCATAAAATGCTTTCGTGGTAACCTTATCCATCGAGGCCAGCGATAGCATCTCGCGGCCCCGTGACAGGCAGGAACTCGCAAGCATGGAGTTAATAATGCAGACTTTCAGAAAAGGAGCCTGGCAGAGGGAGCCGTGGATGGGAATAAAAGGGCCGGTGTGGCTGTAATTGGGACCATGTGAACTTCCTCGGAGGAGGATTAGGGGGAAGAGACAGGCCTTGCCCGCGAAGATTAGTTTCAATTAGATGGGCTGGAGGCGAAAGCCCGGGCTCGGTGAAAGATTAAAACAAGAAGGAGAAAGTTTCCGTGGCAGTGGCTCTGGGCCTGCAGCGGCCTGCAAGATCCGCTAATTGAAGGCAAAGCATGCACGGAGGATGCTCGCTCCCTCGGAAGAACGCGCGCTAATTGATTCGACGCTGGCTTTGCTTGGCCTGCCCCCTGCTCTCCTCACGCCCCTTCTCAGATATGCATTTGTGCTTGAAACCAGCTGGGGTGGGGCCAGGAGGGGGCCGGCAGGCTAGGGGAGAGCGGAGGGGCAGTGGTCAGCGGGCTGCCCTTGCTGGACACTGGCCCCGTCACCTGGGCCTCTTGTCCTTGCCCAGTGCCATTGTGTGACGGTGTTGGGGTTGCTGCTGGCTGCAGTGCTGGTCTCCCACGGCCACCGTGACCTTGAGAGATTTCACCTGGGATCTTCAAAAGGGCTTTGGGCTCTGCCAGGCCTGGGCGTTCCTTCATCTCCCAGGGCCTGGGCCCTGAGCTGGGTGCTGCACCAGGACCCTTTCTTCCCCTCTCCTTCTCTGCCTCTTACTTTCCCTCTAAGAGAGGTGGGGGCGGGGGGTGGGGAACGGAGACCTGGTCCCAGCCAGTGGTCACCATCCCACCCTCTGCCCTGGCCCCGGGGAGAGGCTCTGTGAACCAAGATGGACGCTAAGCTTGGTGCCCATAGCTGGCACTGTGTCCTGGCCTGGGAGCCAGAGGCAGGTGCCCAGGTGCGGCCGGGGTGCCCGTGCCTGCACTTCGGGGACAGGGCCAACTGTTTCCTGGCCCATCCTCAGGCTGCTCCCCTCCAGGCCCTTCAAGCACGTAGTGTGTGCGTGTGTTTTATAAATCCTTCCCATTGTAATGACAGCTAAATTATGGAAAATGCATTTTCACAGCTGGTGAGAAAAGCCATTAGCATTAATCAAGGAGCCAGCCTCGTTGGGGATTCGCAGGCTGAGTTTTGTTGGGAAGTCATGGACGTGCTCAACAGTCGTTAGTGGGATTTGCCTGAAATGGGGCCGATCAGTCATCTT
Organism: Ceratotherium simum simum; assembly: GCF_057802395.1. Taxonomy (NCBI): domain Eukaryota; kingdom Metazoa; phylum Chordata; class Mammalia; order Perissodactyla; family Rhinocerotidae; genus Ceratotherium; species Ceratotherium simum. The sequence continues at coordinate 49,428,012 of NC_141921.1, read as the reverse complement.
TACTGGATACTCGCGGAGCCTCCTCGCCTGGCACTGAGGGACAAGCTCACTACAGGGCACCTCAAGGTCACTCATCCCCCACCCTTTACTTGGGTGGGCCCTCTGGTTTTCAGGGACCCACCCACAGCCAGGAGCCACCTTTGTCTCAGGTGCCAGGGGAGGCAGTCCTGGTGACATCTGTGGCCAGCTTGGTCACCTAGCAGGGGACAGGTCATCGGCAGCAGCAGAGGGCCTCACTGTCCTGGCGTCCATTGGGCCCACTCACTGGACATGTGGCCAGGAAACTTGGTGTCATCTGAGCAGGGCCTTCTCGGGTCCTTGTGGTCCTGGCCTCACAGTTCGCACAGTCTGTGACCTCCGGCCCCAGGTAGCCCTGCCCCCGGCACACAGTAGGTGCTCAGAAATGCCAGGCAATGAGTCAGTAACAGTCAGGCCGTCAGCAACTTCTAGATTTTGAGCGTTGGCTACATTAAGGCACTGTGCCAGGGGGATTTTTTAAAATAAACTTTTAACTTTGGAATAATTTTAGGTTAACAGAAAAGTTGCAGAGTACAGAGAGTTCCTACACACTCTTCTTCTTGGAATTCTTTCCCAAACCCTATAACTCCTGTGTAATCGCAAGAGAAACATCAGACAAACCCAGATTGGTGGACCTTCTCCAGGACACCTGGCCAGGCCTCCTGGGGACTGTCCCCACACCCCCCTGCCCAGCTGCCTCCCTTGCTAACATCACCATGACCCGTCACGGGAAGATACTGGCGGGGCACGCCCTTGGAAACACGCTCCAGACTCTATTCAGATTCACCTGTTAACATCCTCCTTCTGTGCCAGGGTCCCGTCCAGGGACCACACGGCACTCAGTCGGGATGTCCCCTGGTCTCTTCTGGGCTGTGACAGCCTGTGTCTTCTCTTGTTTTCCATGACCTTGGCAGTCTCCAGGGGGACTGGCCAGGTCTCCTGGAGAATGTCCCCATTCTGGGCTTGCCTGACGTTTTTTTCAAGGTAGACTGGGGGTGTGGGTTTGGGGAGAATATCTCTGAGGTGAGGCGCCCCCTGTTACATCATATGGGGGCACCTGCCGCCTGCAGGACATCACAGGGGACGTTGACCTGGGTCCCCTGGTTCAGGTGGTGCCTGTCTCTTCTGTAAGGTTACTCGGGGGCTTGGGGGTGGTGGTGGGGGTTAAGCTCCGCCTCCTGTGGGGGTATCAGCACAGTGTTTTTTAGCAAGAAAGATTTGTCCCTTCTCCCTCCCTCCTTCCCACCTCTCTTCTTTCTTTCTTTCATCATTCATTTGCATCAGCATGAACTGATGGTTATATATTATGTACTTTCTTATAATCCAATATTGCATTATTTATTTTTTGGCTCAAATATCTCTAGCTTCGGCATTGAGAGCTCCTTCAGGTTGACTCCTGTGTCCCTTTCTCAAGTCCCATCTTTTTGTTTTTTGAGCACTGTCTTATTCTCCACCACTACGAGATGCTCCAGGCACATCTTGCATTTTTCCCATATCAGCCCTAGAAGCAGCCATTTCTCCAAGGGCTCCTGGTTCCTTTAATCGGAGAACAGGATTAGAAACCAAGGTCTGGATGCTGGCTGAGCTTCTTGCTGCTGGGGCGTCACTGCTGTGCCTCTCAGCAGACAGGGCTAGGTAAAATATGTGTGTATACCAACCCGTGTACACATGTGTGTACACTAACCCACGTGTACACGTGTGTACTAACCAATGTATACATATGTGTGTGTACCAAGGCATGCATACATACGTGTATTGATTAACCCATGTGTATGTATGTGTACACTAACTGGTGTGTATACATGTGTGTACTGATCCATGCATACATATGCGTGTGTGCTAACCATGCGTACATATGGGTGTGCGCTAACTGTGCATACATATGTGTGTATACGAACTGTGCATACATATGCGTGTATACTAACCATGCAAACATATGCATATGTGCTACATGCATACATATGCATGTATATTAACCCGTGCATACATATGCATGTGTGCTAACCCGTGAACACACACATATCTAGAGCTGCCAGGGTGGTTTTGAAAAGGACTGTGGGAAAGATCTGGGCTTGCCCAGAGTGAGTGGGGGACGAACACACAGTCTGTGTAATGGGGTGCTGAGGGTGGGGAGACACTTTGGGGTCAGGGAGCCATTGGTGACTTTGCAGATGGAGGACTTGAGCTGAATCTTGAGGGATGGGTAGGGTGGGAGAGGTGAGTGTGTTGGGGGGGATTCTGGGGGACAGGGAGAGCCAGAACCAGGAAGACCATTTGGGGTTCAGTGAGTGGACGAAGTAGAGAGGGGTAGAGCCTGGGTGTGGGGTTGAGCACACCAGGCTCAGGGAGCTGTCCCGGGCCCTCCGAAGCACATCCCACACTAGAGGCTGCCCCTGGCCCTGGGAGGATGGCTTGATGGGGATGCTGAGGCGGGAGGCTGCTCCTTGCCTGCCCTACAGGAAGAGAGAAGGGAAGAAGCAGGCTTCCAGCAAAGGCGTCAGATTCGGCTAGCCCTTAGGCTGTGCAGAGGTGGGGGGCCAGGTCCTTGGTGTCTGGGGCCCCCTGGGGTCCCCGGGATGTGGCAGAGGCTCAAGGGACAGCAGCCTCCGCTTCTCCTGGCCTCTGGCCATTCAGGATCAGCTTGGGCCTCCGTCCTCTGCCCTGCCTGGTGGTACCTCACCATCCCTCATCCTGTTCCACCTGGGAACTCTATTTCTGCTCACGGGGCCGGCCCCCGTGTGGTGGGCACTGCTCACAGGGCCGCCTGGTTCCACAGGTGCTGTCGCTGTCCCTAGGTCTCAGATGGGACAACCGAGGAGCCCAGAGACTGAGCCACCTTCCTGGGGTCACTCAGCAGGCGGTCTGGCAGTCACCCCACCCCCACCCTACAACTGACCACAAGGCTCTGGTCTCAGCTGCTTGAAGGACCATTTTCTCCAACAAAAACCTTGAAATTCAGTGTCTGCAACTTGGAGGTTTCCTGTGGGAGGGGCAGCACCCCTGAAGGTCTGGGCCTGGGGGTGGCTAGTACCCTGAACCTGCAGGGCTGGGGGATGGGGCGCACAGTCCTGAGTTGGGGCCTCATTTGAGGTCCTGACTCAGCCACCTGCTCCCTGGGTGACCTTGGACAAGCTGTTGGACGTCTTTTTGCCTCAGTTTCCTCATCTGTAAGGTGGGATGATAACACTTGCCCCACCAACCCGCAAGGTTGCCAGGGGGATGGGAAGGGGCAGAGCATGGGTAAACTGTGACGGGCCAATGAAAAGTGGGTGACGGCACACGTTTTGTGTCATTGTAACCAATTTTGCAAAGGGAGTGAAGGTGCTTCCCATCTCTCTGTCTGGGGAGGGAGGAGAGGGTCTGCACTGGATGATGGATCCCCGCCGTCCACACTGTCCAGCCCCAGGAAGGGCCCAGGGGTTGTCGGAGCCTCGGTAACCCACCATGGGCTGCCCCTCTCCCAGCACTAGTGGGGCTGGAGCGGACACTGTCCGATGCACAGGGGTCTCCACGGGCTTTCTCTCGGGGTTGGGAAATCACCAGACCGTGTCTTCCGCCCCAAACTGTGGGCTACCTCAGTTGTCTCGGGGCTCCTCCTCCCGGGGTGAGGCCGCCAGTCGGGGGGGAGGCAGGAGGGCACTTGCCCTTTGCCATCCGTGTTTGCCTCTCGAGCCGCATTGGGCCCCCAGGCGATGGGTGCGAGTCCCTGAGGACTCCCAAGGTCAGCTGTGCGGGTGAGCCAGACCCCTGGGGACGTCTGCTGGCCGGGTGCCTCCTCTGGGGGGCTGCCCCCCTTCTGCCTAACTAAAGAAGCCTTTTCTCAGAGTTTTGCTTCTTCCTCAGCGATCTTTTAAAAATTAAACAAAACCAAACCAGTCTTTGGGGCTTTCCTTGTTAGCGACACGGACGGCCTCTTGTTCTCACCGTCCCTGGGTGTCAGACACGTGGCTTCCCTTTTTCCTTTTATGTGCTTCCCCCTCTGGCACACCGGCAGCAGTTTTTGTCTGGGGGGCTGTTTCTCACCCCCCAGGAGAGTCGGGAATGGGCTGGGGGTGGGCAGGAGGCTCAGGAGCTCCGATGAGGAAACTTCCGGCAGATTGAGTTGAGCAAGGGGCCTGACAGGGCTTGGGGAGGCTCACGAGGTGACCGACCCTGGTCCTGGGTGAGGAGGGAGGGGTGGGAGTTTCCGGAGACCGGCTCTGTGTGGTCCAGACACCTTGGTGTTCAGTGACGGTGGCCCTTTCTTCTGGGGGTCGTGTCCCGGCCCCGGCAGCCCCTTCCCTGGGTGGAGGCTGGTGCTCACTCCCGGCCCTGGCACCAGGGAGGCCCTCCTTGGGCCAAAGACACCCCGCTCCTTCTCCAGGTCGACGCCACCAGGGACGGACGGCCTTAGAAACCGCCCTGGCCTCCCTGGGAGCTGGTGGAAGGAGCCCCTCTGGGACAGACAGGCCTTGCTGCTTCCGGGGAAGAGGGTCTTGGTGGTTCTGCCAGCGGGGACCACTGGGCTGGTCCAGAGCCCTTGGCACAGCCTCTGGTCACCAGGCTTCCCATCTCCAGAAGGCCAGCACTGCTGCCCAGTGGGCAGGACCTGTCCTCTGACTCCCTGGTCGCCCTTAACTCACCCTCCATCCCAGGACCATTGGAGCTGGGGCCGGCTGGAGGAGGGTGACCCCAGATGAAAACCTACTCACACCAAATACGTCACTGAATGCTCACTCAGGAAGCCCGGAAGGAGAGGGACCTCATCTGCCCTCCCCACATGGAAAGGAGAGGGGCCCCACCAGCCCTCCCCACGTGGAAAGGAGAGGAGCCCAGTCTGCCCTCCCCACATGGAAAGGCAAGGGGCCCCACCTGCCCTCCCCACGTGGGTGGGAGAGGGGCCCCGCCTGCCCTCCCCACGTGGAAGGGAGAGGAGCCCAGCCTGCCCTCCCCATGTGGAAGGAGAGAGGCCCCACCAGCCCTCCCTACGTGGGAAGGAGATAACCCCACCAGCCCTCCCCAAGTGGAGCTTGGCTGGAGGCAGCCTGGGCGCCGGCAGGAGAGAGCAGGGGGGCCACCCGTATCTGCGCACAGTGTCAGAGGCGGTTGGGGACCAGCCTGTGGGACAGGTGTTTTCTGGGGCAACAATCACCCACGTTCATTTATTCTCCATCCACTTGGGTGTTTGCCCTCGAGAGGCTGGGACTGACCCGACTGTGAACTCTGTCGAGTCTCCAAAGGCTGGGGACGTTCATTCTTCATCACGCAGAAACGGGAGATACGAGTGCCCCCCCCCGGGGCGGTTTGCACTCCAGCTGGTACCACAATTCCCACAGAGAAGTCTAAACACAGGCTGCCCCTGACCCACCTCGGGGTCCAGCCCCAGTGCCCAGGAGCGCCAGTGCACGGACGGCCGAGGAGTGTCCGCAGAGTGCGCTGGACTGGGAGCAGATTGCATTTGCTAAATTTAGTGTAAACTTCAGGCGCGACTGATCAGCGACCTTAAAGGTTCTGTTCATTCGTGGCTGAACCAGGCTTCCAGCTCCAAATTCTTAAAAGTAAACGCAGTAATGATCAATTTGTTAGCAATAGCCCGCAATAAATACCTGATTCCCCCATCTGGCGAGATGGCTCTGGGTGCTGTTTAAGTAAACTGATGGCGGGTTGTTGGGCTGTGGCTGGGTGGGTCCCACCTCCTCGCACCGTGGCATCCCTGGGCCGATTGCTTCTCCGGGTCTCAGGATGAGATGGCAGAGCTGGGTTCCCCACCACGGCCCCACAGATACTTCCCAGGTGACGGGAAGACCAGGGCTGTCGGGGGAGCCTTTTGGAAGGTGGTCAGGCTTTGTCAGGCTGGGGCCTGGACCCTTGCAGGAGGTCAGCTCATACAGATGGCAGCCAGCAATTTGGGCGCCTCTTAAACCTTCTTCTTTGAGGGAGAATGAGCGGAGTGGAGGGCCCAGGCAGGCCCCCCATCCGTGAGACGGGTCACCTGGTAGCTCCCATGAGGAAGAGCTCGGGGCTCTAGTCCCAGGAGCGTCTGGGGCCTCAGGCCCTTTATGGGGGCCCCTTTCTCCACGGCACACGCCTCCAGAGCCAGCACAGTCTTCGCTTATCTGCCGCGGCCCCCAGCGTCCCCCAGAGTTTTGATGAAGTTTGTGACTTGTACAGAGGCCACGTTTGGGTCCGTGGGAGGGAGTGAGCACCCAGCCCGGGCGCCGGGCAGTGAGGGGCAGCCCAGAGGTACTGCATGTGGGCAGGCTGGGTGGACGGCCCCAGGGTGGCTCTGTGCTCCCTTCTCTCCCGTGGCCGAGGAGTCACTGAGAAATGAACCCTCGACAGCAGTCAAGTGGCGGCAGACCCAAACCAGAGGTGCTCCCGCTGCCTGCTCCAGGGAGGGGCAGGAAACCACAGCGGGGGTCTGCCTGTGGAGAGGAGGGGGCTGTGCTGGGAACAAGGGGAGGAAGATGTCTTCCCCGGGACGGCCCCACTCCCCACGCTGGGGTTTGGCAGAGGGGAGGGTTTGTGGCCCTCGGCCAGGCTGACCTGATTGGATTCCTGAATCCTACAACACCCGTCGGGCGAGGAGCCCCTGGAAGATGCTCCTGGATGGGGCCCCGCTCTCCCCAGCAGTGCAGCCTGTGGGGAGGGGTGTGTGGGGTAGCCGGGACCCAGCTGAGGATGCCGGGCCCCTCAGACCCTGATGGGACTGGAGAAAAGCAGGATCCACATCCTTGGAGGCAGCGGGAGGTCCGTGGCCCTGAACAGAGTTGAAAATAAAATGCCGACTTAAAAGGGCAGCAGTGTAGGAGCACGTGCCCCATCCTAGGGGCTGGGGCCTCCTCGAGGGGCTGCGCTCTGCAGGGCACAGGTGGGGGCCAGGCCAGGCACCAGGGCACAGCCCCACTAAAGCTTAATTGGGTTCCATTCAGGAGGGCCAAGCCCCCGGGTCTCATGGAGGGGGTCTTTTCCTGCCACTGACTGGGCTTTGAACGACTTGGGGGGTGGGGGTGGCTCTGGGGGCCAGGCTGCCCATTCCAGCCTGTTTCCCTGAATTAGGCCGCACTGCAGTTTCTCCAGGAAGGGAAATGGATATCAACAAACTTCCATCCCCAAGATCAAACCGCTTCCTCCCGCCTGCCCTGAGGACCCCTCGTGCCCCACCCTCACCGTCCCCAGCCCACGTCCTCCTCGCCTCCCTGCCCCTGCATACCGGGCTCAGGCATAAGGAGGGCGGGTAGGGTGTGGGGATCCAGGGGCCGGGACAGGCAAGGGGCTGCTGACAGTTGCCGCCCTGTGTTTCAAACATCATCAGAGTCTGTGGGGTCCGGACAAGATGGCTCTCAGGGGCTGCGGCTACCCGCAGCCCCCAGTGCACTTGAACCAAGGCCATGTCCAGCAGGGGCACCTGAACACTCTGCCCCAGGCAGCGCCTGCCGGGTGGGCTTGTGGGGTTCGGCGTTGACCCCGTGACATGGCCTTCCATGCGGGCCCCAGAGAGGCCTGCAGCGCGAGGCTCCTGAGGGTCCGGGCAGCTTAGCACAGACGCGCCGGTTCTGAAGCTGGGTGACCGAGATTTTCTCCTTAAAGTGGGCTTCCCTCTTCTGGGGGCTGGGGGGCGGAGCATTTAGCATCTCCTCTCACTGCGCCATTTAGAAAGCCAGCAAGTGCAGAGAGGGGAAGGTCGCGGCCCCCCGCCCTGCGAGCCCGCGATAACCACCTTTCAAAAACGCTCATGTTGTGAGGGACCCTGGGAGGGCAGGGTCTCAGCCAGCACAAGTAGGCTTGGGGTGCTGGCGGGGAGCACTGGGAGCCGTGCATCCACTCTAGCCTTGCCTTTCCTCTCCTGAGGGTCACCCCGGAAGGGGCCCAATGCCTGCGGTTTAACCCCCTTGTGGGGCTGTGGAGAGTAAGAGCCCAGAGCGACGGCCGTGACGGACGCGTAGGTAGCCCTGATCAGATGAAGGGCTCCTCCATCTGGCCTATGCCTGCACCCCTGTCCTCCTCCTGGGCTGTGGGCGGAGCCCTGGAACGGGTCGGGGGCATTCATTGTGTAGCCGCACAGACCCCTTTGGGGACTTGGGTTCTGAGCAGGATGGAGAGGTCCCCCTGGACCCATGTCATCAGTGTGGGTCAAGGTCTTGTGTCTCCCACCTGTGGGGGGCCCTGGACAGGCCGAGGTGAGGAAGGGGTGGGCGGTCACGGATGAGGACCTGGGACAATGGGGGACAGTGGGCTCCTCTCTGAGCAGCCCTGGGAGGAGGCTGTGTCCACAGGAGACTCCAAAGGGGTCTTTCTCACAGCTCACGCATTACTATGAGAGAGAGGTGACCACTCCAAGACCACACGGGCGGTGGTGCCAGGCTGGCCTTCACCCCAGGTGTGCCCGCCCCGATGGAGCAAGGAAAGTAGAAACATGGCTGTGATTTGAGGACGGGGGTGGGGGGCATGGGGAGAGGAGAGAGGGAGACAGAGAGACAGAGGGAAGGGAAGGGAAGGATGCTGTCCCAAATGGTGCTTCTAAGACCCTCACGCAGGGTTGGCCCAGCCCCTGGGGTTCTCCTGACCCCTCCTGGTCTGGGGCTGGGGCTCTGGACAGGCTTCCCTAGAGAGATGGCTGTTGCAGACAGCAAATCTCCCGGAATCTGAATGCCGGGGGGGCCGGGTGGTGAGGTGGAGGGGTGTCAGGAGGCCTCGGCCAGCCCCTCCCTGCCCCGGGCCTGAGTCTGGCTGGCCGTCTGGCCCTGTGTAGGGTTGCACTGGTTCTGTAATGTAGAGGCCAGAATAGTGACACTCTGATGGTGACCACAGCCAGGTCGCCTTGGAGAGACGGTCTCTGCGAGCCCGGACTGCACCAGCGCTTTCCCATCTCCTCATTTCATGCCCCACATCCTCTGAGGGACGTGCATCTTACTGCTGAGGAAGCCCAGGCCCTGACCAGTGGAGTGACCCTCCTGAGACCTCCAACCCCAGCAGGTCAGCTGGACCAGGGGTGCTGGACCCCACTGCACCCCACGGTGACAGGCAGAGGACACAAGCACTGGCTGGATGCTCCCAGGCCAGCGGGGGCCACACCCCATTCCTACCCGTAGCCCAGCACTCCAGGAGACTGGTGGGCCGCCCTGCCACCCCTGCCCTACAGAGGCTGAGAGAGGCGCTGTGATGCACTGGGGGGCCACCAGCCATGCACTGGGGGTTCCTGCCAAGCGGGCGCCTTCGTGGCGGGGGCTTGTGGGCCCACAGTCCTCTCCGCCCAAGGCCGCCCGCCCGCAGGTTGACGGATTAGCTCTGCTGCCTGGCCAGGCTCTGCGTCCTTGCCCTTTCCTATGCCGGGAAGAGACGGCAAGCTCTGTTTATTTAGACTTTTCCTAAAGCTGACAGCTTGAATCAGGCTAATTTACCTGAAGTATACCAACCGTCCTTGTATTTATTTTACGATATTTCACCGGCGTAACCCAATCCCCGCCCTCTCCTGCCTTGTTTACGGGGCCGGGAGCGCATCTGTCTCCCATATCACTGCTCTGCCCTTCGTTTCAAGGATGGCAGAGAGGTTTCCACGTGGGGCGATGCGGGGGCAGGGGAGCCCTGCACAGGCTGCCCCCAGGACAGCGGGGGAGGTGCTGCGCGACTTCTGGATTCGGGGTGCGGGCCAGACCTCAGGGTGCCCCGTCAGCAGGGGGAAGGGAACTTTCACGTGACTGTTGGTCCCAGCCTCACCTGGTGTGGCCCAGCAAAGGGGCTAACGCGGCCCCAACACAGACACTGTCATTTACTGAGCTCCCTGTGTGCGCAGCTCTGGCCTGACTGTTCCCTACGAGCTGCTGGGCCCTGGCTGCTAGCCCATTTTGCAGAAACGAAAGACCCTCCCCCAGAGTCACACACAACCCAGCATCCGAGCCGGATTCCAGCCCAGGCCAGGCTGCTCCGGAATGCTCGGCCAGCTCCGGGGTCATGCTGCCCAGCTCAGGGCACGGGCCAGTGGGCTGGATGTCTCCCCCAGGGACAGGGCCGGGGGCTGCTGGAGGTAGGTAACACTGTGCAGGGAGGGAGTGTACCACCAGCCGAGGGAAGGCCGTGCCCTCAGGCCCGGTAGCTCCAGTTCAGGAAACAGCTCAACAGAGGCAGAGACTTTGTGCACAAAGATAAGAACCGGAGAACAAGTGTGCGTCCACCTGAGAGCAGGGTTACTAACTTTGGTGCAGCCGGGCCCGGGGACCAGACAGGAACAGATGGGAGCAGGCAGCTCTGGGGTTTGTGTGTTTTTAATACTTTTGGGGAAAAGAAGGCTCTGTTCCTTTAATACCAAGATCAGTCCCACCCCAGGGCCTTTGTACCAGCTCCTCCTTCTGCCCAGAACTCCTGCCCAGTCCTCCCCGTGGTGACATTCTGGCCTCAGCACAAATGCCACCTCCACCAGGAAGTCCTTCCTGACTACCCGTAGGTCACCCAGAGCCCAGGCCCCAGCATTTCACTGTTTTGTTCCTTCAACTGCCCTCTGAAAGGTGTGTGTCCCTCTGTGGTTTGTGTGTTTGTCGTTTGCCTGGTCCTGGCAGCCCCCACCAGAGGGTGAGTGTGAGGCAGGGGCCATCTCACTGGCCGCTGCGTCCTGGCATTGGGACCAGTACCAATGGGCCTATTCTCAGAGCTCCACGTGTTCCCCTCTGCTCCTGAAGCTGTGGTCCTCACGGGGTGGGTGTTCAGCCTGGGTTGGTCACTCACTGGGTGACAGGGCCCAGCCTGCCCATGGGGTCCCTGCAGCTTCCCTGGGACCCCTCACTGCCCTGGGCCCTAGAGACCTGGCTGGGGAGGAAGGCTGCCCTCTCTCCACTCCCAGGCACTATGAACAGCCTGGTGGAGCCTAGCAGGCAATGCTGGCCCCCAGGCACAACGTGGGCTCAGGGCCCTGGGGGCTGGGGGGTGCTGCTTTAGAGAAATAGACCTCTCAGTGGCTCTCAGATCACAAGAAGGAGGGTAGGGGTCTCGTGCCACGGGGCCATCTTGGCGTGAATGGACGGATTGGCGTGAATGCCCCTGGTTGGGGCAGAGGCCAGTGAGCGAATGGGGAAAGTCCGGCCTGTGCCGGGGTCAGTGGGAGGGGACGGCTGGGTGGGGGTGACGGGAGGGGCTGGGCCACCGGGTGGATGCTGTCTGCCTGCCTGTGCGCCGGCTCCTCTGCGTGCGAGTGCGCTCCCCCCGGGAAGGGCCAGGGCTGCACTGTGCCATACATCTCTGTCAAAATCTCTATGAATAAATTAACCTTTTTAAAGATTAGTGCTCTCTAATACCTCAGGGTTTTCTAAACAGAACAAATGCTAAAAATATTTTGACAGAGCTTGCCGAGTTTGCAGGGTGGCTCATCAACGAAGCCCAGACCCCAGCCCTGCCACCGGCGCTTGCGGGTGGGGGCGTGAGCCTGGACCTCAACACGCTGGGCCCCAAGCCCCAGGGAGAGGCGTCGCCCAGTGGGGTGGGAGCAGGTAGCGTCCACTCCCCGACCCCCCCAGGATGGAGGGGCATGGGAGAGGCCCAGGGAGGTGGGGCATGAGGGGCCTTGGGAACAAGGCGGGCGGTGGGACGGAGAGCCCCTCCTCTGTGAAGCCTCCGGGTCGGCTCGCACCACGAGGGGCTCTGCTGCCCTTGTGTCAATAAATCTTTCTGTGTCTGCCGTGTGCGGGGCTCGGGCTCTGCCTGTTCCTGGGGCAGCGTCGTCATGACCCTTCATAGAGGAAGTGAGGCTCCTGCCTCACCTGCTGGGAGGCAGTGGGCCTGGGGTGGACCCCTGCCTGCCCCTACCCCCACCAACTGCCTCTGGCGCCAGCCCTCCCTGGGTTTTCAGGTCTCCTGGACGCTGACTACCATCCCCTCACCTCCCCTGACCCCTGCATATCTAGCCGGCTCTTCTCCTGCCTCCACTTAAATGCCTCTTCCTCCAGGAAGACTTCCCTGACCCCCTGAGGCTGAGCTAGGTCTGCAGCATCTCCAAGACATTGCAGGGCCTTCCCTCTTAGAAACCTCCAGTCCTGGGCATGCTTTTCGGGGGGAAAGTCCTCCGTCTCGTCGCTGCCAGGGCTCCTCTGTGAGGCTGGGCAGGCCTGGGAAGGCTGGCTGAGTCCTCGGGGTGGGAGCCTTCTCTTTCCTCTCTGCAAGTCACAGGGGCCATCTGGGGACAAGGACTGGGCAGCCAGGTGGAGGTGGGGCGGCAGCAGAGCATCTCCAGTGGGTTCTCCTGTGGACGCCCCAGGAGTGGGAGCTGCGGCCAGGCTGGAGGGGCAGGTACTTGGGGAAGTGAAGTCTACATGGCACAGGAGCCTCCTAACCCACTGTCCGCTTCTGAACCAGGGACCAGGGACCCAGCCTGCCCTTGGTGCTGCCCAGTGTGGCTTCCCTGGAGGCATGGGCATGGTTGGCCCCAGGCCCTGTTTCTCTGGGGAGGGGTCACTGGGCACCCGGGGGCCGTTAGCTCCTGCTTCCCACTTTCCTAGATGAAGCTTGTCCTTCCGGGGGCGAGGTGGTAACATTAACCGCCTGCCGACCTCTGCTGGGGCGGTGGTTGTGGGGCACAGCGGGCTGAGGGCTCCACCTTCCTTCTCAGGCCCTGGGAGAGCAGCCTGGCCGGAGGGGAGGGGCGGGGTCAAGGTGGAGCCCGACCGTCCTGTCCTTGCATTTGCTCTGGGAGGGTTCCTGTCCCCTCCCAGGCACCAGGGGTTGAGACTGGGCTTCTCCAGGTGGCCCTGGGCACCCAGTCTAAGGCGCCCCCCGCCGCCCACCCGGGTGCTAAAATGCCACCTGAGCACAAACTCGATTTCGCTTTGAGATCCCCCGCCTGCCACCAGGGAGTTGCCCCGAACTGCAGCTTTATCTGAAAGGTGACGTGAAATTAGGGACTCAGCTTCAAGGCTGTGGCTCTGTCCTGGGCAGTGGCTCAAGGGACACGCTCCTCACTTCCACAAGCCCGGGCCTGGTCCTCTGATGGCCTAGATCGGGAGTCCCGGTCCCCCCCATCCGTCTGCCTGCTGGTCCCTCTGTCTGGGTTAGAGCCTGGGGTTAGAGTTTCTCCCGATCCTGGAGGTGCCCTGATGTGGGGCTCAGGGTTCCTCCCCGCAGGCCAATTGTGTGGGTGCAAGCTCTGCTCTCCTTTCCAATTCCACCCCTCCAGGAAGCCCTCTGGGAAGCCCCAACAGTGGATCAGACCCTCCTCCCCTAGTCCCTGCCCCGGCCCCGCAGGGCTACCAAGTTCTCGCCTATGCCAGGGTTGACCCCCTCCCCGCCCCTCCTAGGCTGCCCACACCTGGAGGATAGAGACAGCCGCTCACCTCCAGGCCTCCAGCCTCTGCCCAGGCCCGGGACAGAGCGGGGACTCGGGTATGCGTGTGGAGGGGTGATGGCGGGGTGCCAGCCTGCGATACTTCACAAGGCAGCCATCTGGCCAAGAATCGAACATCGACAGCAACAATGCCAAGAACCTTGAGTGCGTGCCGCGTGTGCGTGCGTGTCAGCTGCCTCTCCCCATTTAACCCCAAAGGACGCGTCGGGCAGGAGCTGTCATTCCCCTCGTCACCGACGAGGACATGGAGTCCAGGGAGGGACGAGGGAGCATTTGGTCACGTCGGGCATCTGTGCACCAAAGCCGGGCCCTTCTCTGTACTGCCCGCCCCAGAGAGTTGAAGAGTTGGCAGGGAGGCCGCGGGGCAGAGAGAGGCTGGCAGAAACCACAGAAGGTGAAATAAAGGTGGCTGATGGGTTAGCTCGCGTTGCTGAGAGCCAGGACCCCGCAAGCCAGGCGTGCTGGGCTGTGCTGGGCTGGCAGACAGGGTCCCTCAGCCTCCACAAGCTCCCGTGTGGGCAACAGTGGCTCTGTGCTGGGGTGGTGTAAGGCCGGCTCACAGAGATGTTCATTAAGTGGCAAAAACACATTTCATCCTGAGTTATTTTATTTAAAAAAAAGTGCATCAAATACTTTCACAGGGAAAATGACCAGGCCCCTTTGGACGCACCTTCTGTGCCAGAGACTGCGGGGGTGGGGCGGGGGGCTGTTGGTGGTGACAGTGGTGGGGTCCTGGGGATGAATAAAGGAATAAAGCACAGACCCCGCCCCAGAGTAGCTCCGAGTAGGAAGGAGCTGCCAGGGTTGGGGGGGATTAAACCAGGCAGGCTTCTTGGAGGAGGTGGACTTCGAGCTCAGGAGTAGCCTACTCCTGAGTACTCCTACAGTCTCTGTAGCAACTTCCTTCCATCGGGAAATTTAAACCTCAGAGTGAAGAGGGAGGGCCCCTCTCTACCTTTGTGGGCAAAATTGAGAGACGCGGATGAGGACAAGCGGAGAGAGATGGACATCTAACGTTCTGTTTGAGAAGGCACCAGGGTGGGGCTGCACAGATCCCCCAGACACTGCAGGTCAGTTTACAGGACCTGGGGTCCCTAAGGGTGTGGCGAGTGCTGCCGTGTGGGGAGGAGCAGGCAAGAGATTCCTGAGTCCTTAGGTTTCTATTCCTGTGATGTCATGGTTTTGGCTCTGCTGGCTGGTCTTGGAGTGACCAGTGAGCGAGAGCCACCTGCCAGCCAGTGTCCTGCAGAGTCACCGCTGGAGAGATGGGGCGACTTGGCATCTCGGGGACCTGTTGGGGGATGGGGGAGAGGTTCTGCTCCAGGGAAACCCCTGAAGATTTTCCATCATTCATGTTTGGGGGATGGCTGGAAGGGGCTGGTGGTGGGGAAGATGGAGAGACCTGTCCAGCTGGCTCTGGTCAGGCCGCCTGGCTGGGCCCACCAGGGGTCAGTCCCCGGCTGGCTGGTGGGGGCAGTCTGGCTCGCGCCTGGAGGTAGGACAGCACTTCCCCGACCAGCTGGCTCCTGTCTGTCCTCGGTCTGTCCTCTGTCTGCCACCTCCCCCCTCCCCCATATTTCGTTACGGTGCAGACATCAGTGTGGGCGCTGGGCCTCCATGGGCGTCTGGGTTCTGGGGTGGGGACCCTCTAGGAGGAGCAGCCTGGCGGGTACTGGAGGGCGGGACTCACTGGGTCTGGCTGGCATCCCCAGTAACCCAGCCCCACCCGTGACTGACACAGACACACGGAGTTCTCACAAAAGGTAATTCAACAAGCTTTGGCCCAAATCTCAAAATTTGCTTACAAGGACCTCTATTTATAGAGCCTCCCTCTTCTCTCTGGGGTCAGTCAGCCATCCATACAGTTTCAAGAGTTTATAACTCTATTATTAAATTTAGAGCTGGCTGCGGTTTTAATTCAGTGAAAACTGCATACCGAGGGGGGAATCACGGAAAGTGTTTTAGGGTGACTGCCAGCAAATGTGTTTCCAGTGGGCCCCCTGGAGATGGCCCAGGTGGGTCCAGGAGCCCCAGACCGCAGCCTTTCCGGAACCTACGCACTCAGGCAGTCCAGCGGCTTTTCTGAGCCCTGGTGTCTGTCGCCCTGGGAAGCCATATGGGTTCACTGAGCCTGAATCTGGCAGCTGCGGCTCAGGGAGGTTTCAGCCCGGACAGTGTTCGTCTTCCTCCTTGCATTTGAGGGGAGCTGCCCAATGGGTGGCCTCGGTGTTCTCGGTGCTGTGGCCTGGAGGGTGGGAGGTTGTCATGGCCTGCTGGGGAAGGGGGCAGCTGGTAGACTCCAGACCCGTCCTGCCCATACGCCCAACCCCCCGGGGGGTTTGTGTCTATTCTAAGCCAAGGTGGTTTTGCAAACCCGTCTGTCCCCTTAGAGCAAAGTTGGGGTGCGGGGCCAGGCCCCTGGGCGCGCTCAGCAGTAGGAAGGGCACAGAGTCAGCACCGGGGCCCTTGTTCCTTTGGGTTTCTCCTTCTCTTCCCGCTTCTTCAAATGATTCCTGAACGCAGTGCAGCGTCTGTTCTCAGTGCCCGCCCACCTCCCAGCTCTCCGAGAGAACAGCTTTCCAGGTGCTCCTCAAGCTGCCGTTGCCTCGGTTGGCTGGGCAGCCGAAGGGGCCAGAGAGGATGGGCAGGCAGCAGAGAGGAGGCCGGCTGGGCGGCCAGAGCTGACGGAGGCTGGTCCTAGGGGGATCTGCCTGCGGCAGCAGGAGAGAGAGAGGAGGAGGCTCCGGGCGGCCAGTAGGTGGTGTTCCCAGCCCACTTTCCCGTCGTCTCTGCTCGCCGCCTGCCGCCGCCCGCACCTCCGCGCAGGCTGGGCACATCTGGAAATGTTTGATTTGATAGAGTGTCGCTTTACATTGCAGAAATGAGCGTAAGCGGTTTTTTGACCCACCAAGTGAGAAATGTGATCTGGGTTTTACTGCCGACCCTTAAATAAAAAACAGATCGCTTATTAAACCATTATCTATCAGGGACAGGGAGGGGCCCGAGCGGACCCGGATAGGGCACAGATGGAAACGGATGCGGCTCTGTGTCCTGGCGGGGCTGGAAGCCGGGGGCACGGGTCACCCAGGTCACTCCTAGGGGCAACACGACGAGGAGGAGGCCTGGCACCCACTGCTCATCCCACCCACCCCTTTGCCAGCTGCCCGTGGAGTTTTGCCAGTTTCCTTGATGGAGGAGGGGTGGACAGGTCATCGTCTGGCTACTGCTTACAGGACCCCAAAATCTATGCTCCCCATCAAGAAGGCTGGAGGGGCGGACTTAGCTTGCACGGCTGGTGCCAAGGTCAGGGGTCTCCACAGCCCCAGGCAGAGGGCTTGGGCCTGGCCGTGCCCAAGGCTCCTCGGAGCTGCGCCCGCTGCTGAAATGTGGGTGGGCGCAGGCCCTCCGCCTCCTTTGGGGTCTCTTTCCCCGGGACTCAGCCCCGAGCACACAGCTCTCGGGGAAGAGTGGTGCCTGGGCTGTGCAGCCGGGTGCACAGGGGCCAAAGTCCGGGGTCCCTTTCTGGCTGGAGGCGTGTCTTTACAGTGGAGTCTTGTCCTCCGCGGCCTGCTCGCTCCGTCTGGGGGTCCTGGCCTGCCGGAGAACCCAAGGAGGGCAGGAGTGTGGCAGGCGATCAGCTCCCACATCCACGGGGCGTTTCTCGTTTTGAACTGTTTTGCCCAGTGAATTGCCCAGTGTTTTCGCTGTGTGCTCTAAAACGGCGTTCTGGTATCGCCTCCCTTTCCTGCAGTATTTTCAGTGAAGGAGTCTCCATCCCAGCTCTGTGGAGTGGTCCTCAGTCAGCTGACCGGAGGCCACTTGAGGTCCTCCTGGGCATTTCCCCAGCCGGGACCCATCTTGGGTATGCCGTGTGGAGGCTCCAGCCAGGGTCCTGCTCGCTGCATGGACCTGGGGCTTTCCTGAGCTGGAGCCAGAGGAGGCGTGGAGAAGATGGTCCGGCTGACCAGGCCGGGGGCAGAGTTGAGACGATATCCAGAGGGCAGCATCATGGAACCACCCAGGAGGACAAAGGCAGAGCGGATGGGAGAGGACGGGGTCCAGGGAGACTGTGGAAGGATCAAGGAGCAGCGACAGTGTTGACAAGCTGATGGCCTGAGGACGGAGGCCAGGGGAAACGCGGAGGGGACGGAGCCGAGTTGGCCCGCACTGAGCTTGGGTGGGAAGGACGCACTGAGAGGACGACCCCCCAGGTCCAGGCGGGGTGACCGGGGGTGCATGGGCTACAACGGTGAGCACTGGCTATTGTTGGTGGCAATGATGTCACTCAGCAAACCTCTGTGAGATGCAGAGCCCTGAGTTGGGGAGTCTTGGAGATGCAGGAGGGACCCACAGCACCGATCATCTGATGTCCTCTTAACAGTGGAGACAATTCCTGACCACTCAGCCTGGCTGTTTCGCTCGCCCTTTGGGCTGGGCAGGCTGGCCCTGGGTGTGGTGCTGGGGATCCAGGGGTGGCCAGTGCCGTATCTCAGGGGTCAGGGAGAGGTGGCTGGGCAGGAAAGGAAGTAGGTCCAGGGGCGCCGAGAGATCCCACGGGGGCACCTGAGCGGTTGGGGAGGCACGGGGTGGGGCAGGTGTCAATCCATCTCCACTGGGATTTATCGAGCTCCCGGCCGGGGTGTGACCAGCAGTGACACCCACAAAGCACTGCCTTCAGTCTGACAGCTGCGCCGTGGGGGCTAGCACCCTGCTGTGCAGACTAGGAAAGGAGGCCCAGAGAGGGTCAGTGGCTGGCCCAGGGTCACACAGCCAGCAGGTGACAGCCTAAGATTTGGAGCCACAGGGGTGGGGGCAGGGCAGGATCCCAGGGGTCAGGCGCCCGTGGTCAGGGGCCCTGAGTCCCACCCGAGACAGGCATTGCTGTAGGGGAAGGAGGGGGGCGTGGAGGAAGCGGCGTGGAGGATAGTGGCCACAAGGTCACGCCCCCACTGCCTGTGGTCATGGGGTCCTCAGCTCAGCACGCCGGCCTCGATTGGCCACCACGTTCCTCACTATGGCCTGCTGCCTGCAGTGGACTGGCCAGAGCAGATTGACCTCTGCTGTCACAGCCAATAGAAATATGGCGCTGCCCTAGTCACCGTGTAGCTACAGTGACGGCCGAGATCAGGTGCATGCGTGATATATGGACCCACACCCCACGAGGCCAGACGCACGGCTGTTCCCACACAGCCGACCTCACCCGGCCACTCTTGACCTTGAATGGGGGTTCCGACTGTGGCAGGGACACTCAAGGGTGGGCGGGGGGTGCCAGGTCCCTCAATATAGGTGGGGCTGCCTCCTGGGGGTCCTGTGGAGCCTGGGGTGGCTGGGACGCAGGGTCTCCAGGTGGCGGCCTGGACGTGGGGGCTGCACCCGGCTCAGCTGGAGATGGGGGGCCTGGCTCAGGGACAGCTAGGTCCCCGGGCTCCTGATGGACAAGGTCCAGGTTTGAGCCAAGGCAGGAGGCTCCCCGATCCTGCCCCCCGCCCGGGATGCCCTCCCCTTCCTCAGGCCCCTTGTTTTTGGCCACATGTCTGACTCCCCACCCACTGAGGCTGGGGCTCTGGCGATGGGAGCCTGGCCTTCCCTCTCTCCTCTCCGGGCTGCCTCCCTGACCCCCTTCTTGTCTGACTGCTCCCCAAAAGACCTGCTGTGTTATCTGCTGGTGGCCCCGGCCACGGTTCATTCTGGAGCTCTGGGACCATCTGGTCCTTGATTGCCACCAACACCTGGTTCCCGGATGCTCCACCTGTGACCACCTTACATTGAGGGGCACACAAGCGGGGTCCCTCAGCTCCATAGCCACACCCGCTGCAGGCCAGAGGGACCATTGGATCCCGCCCCGCCCACTGGCATGCGAGGGGGGCCCACATACCGGGACAATCTGCTCTGCTCTTCATTTGTCCCTCGCCACGGGGCATGGTGGATCTTGGCCCAGGCGTGTGTTGCTGTGGTGTCTACACCGCATGATCGCTGCCGCTGGTCTGTCACCCACGGCCGGTCAAGGAAGTTTCCAGGCTCCTCAGAGCACACACATCCCAGGCCCTTGTGGGGTCACACTGATTTGCTCCATGGAAAATAAAACCCCAGTGGAACCGGCTGCTCTGGGGACGAGGCTGAGATATGCAGGGATGCCTGTTGCCGTGCTGTTGACCAGTTGACCGGCTGTTGACCGGCTCAGAGGCCGGGGCTCAGTGCTCAGCTGGGCACCTCGGGGAGGCAGGAGAAGTTGCATCACCCCCAGGAGGACCCCTATGCACTCTGTGTCCCCGACGGACTTGGGGGAGATACCCCAGTTGTGGCCTGGGGGCAGGCAGTCCCCACCCAGGTAGGTTTTATGATGCCCACCATGCAGGTGGGGAAACCGAGGCTCAGAGAGGTGACGGGTCCCGGCTAACACAGGGCTGGGCATCGGGTCTCTTGAGAGCTGCTGCGGAGGGAAGGGAGTGGGTCCTGGCACCGTGGGGTCTGGGCCAAGGCACCCATGGGAGCCCTGCTGGCTGGGGGGCGTGGGGCTGGCACTCGATCCCTGCTGGGGGTGGGCAGGGGCAGAGGGTGGCCAGAGGAGGTGGAGCGACCTCTGTCCACAGGGAGATGTGGGACCCGATGCTCACTTTCTGAGGCCCCAGGCGATGCCTCCCTACCCCCCCGCCCCACCGACTCTGGTTCCTGGGGAACAGGCAGAGCACCTCCTGTGGGCTCAAGGTGCAGAGAGACACAGGCACAGGACAACTGCACCACGGTGCAGCCCCTGGGGCAGAAGGGAAGTGAGGTGGGTGGTCAGCACGGCGGGGGGGCCAGGACCTCCACAGTGGAACTGCAACCTCCCAGGTTCTGAGGAAGATGAGGATCTGATGTGGCGGGTGACCAGGCAGGCAAGGGGGTCACAGGCAGAGGGAACAGCCTCTGCAAAGGCGCAGGGGCGAGAGTGGCCTCTGCACCGCTGTGACGCCAGGCTAAGGTAGGGTGTGGCCAGTGGGCCAGCAAGAGGTGTCAGCTCAGGGGGCTGGGGGCAGGGCTCGTGGAGGGCTGGATGCTGCCCCTCGGGCTTGGAGGTCACACTGGGCAAATTATCAGCTGCTCTGCCCCTGATCCCCTCTTGCCGACGAGACACTGTAGTGGGGGCCCAGCGAGGGCAGGGACTGGATTGTTATTGATAGGGAAATCCTGGGGACACAGCAGGTGCCAAAAAAGTGTTTGTTGGCTGCACAAACGAAATGGATGAGGCGGCTGTCTTGGGGGCCACGTGAGCTCCTCTCCACCTGTGAGGTTCCAGGAGCTGGGTCTCTCCAGGGTGCCATGCCGTGGGCTTCGGTTCAGCAGGCGTGTACACTGATGTGTGTACACTTGTGCACACAGCACACTCACGCTACACTTGTGTGTGCATGCACTCGTGAGGCATGCACACTCACACTCATGTGAGCACACACATTCATGCACAAACACCTGTGCACACTCGTGCAGGCACCCATACTTATGTAAACATGCATGCTCATGCACCCACACACCAGTGTGAGCACACATACTCATGTACCCACACACTCGTGAGCACACATACTCATGTGCCCACACACTCGTGTGAACACAC
The DNA here is from genome assembly GCF_057802395.1 of Ceratotherium simum simum. Lineage (NCBI taxonomy): Eukaryota > Metazoa > Chordata > Mammalia > Perissodactyla > Rhinocerotidae > Ceratotherium > Ceratotherium simum. Next base: position 49,407,103 of record NC_141921.1, on the reverse strand, counting down.
ATACTCATGCACCCACAGACTTGTACACATGCACACTCATGCATGTTCACTAGTGCACACACACCTGCTCTGTAAGCACACCCACTCGTGCACTCACACTCTGCAAGCACAAGGGGATCCTGGCACGTGCAGCCTCTCACCCCCCTCCCCCTCCCCCTGGCATCTCCGTCTTGCAGCCCCCCCCACCTGTCCTGGCTGCAGCCAATGTGCCTGGGTTAGACACTGGAGCGTATTCAGGATTGATTATTCTAATTAGAATAATGCATGTCTGCACGGAGAGAAATTGTATCCAGAGGGCTACCGGGGCAGTTATGGGGAGGTTCCGCTCCTTCACGATGGAAAACAGAAGAGATCAAGCGATTTTAGTCTGGAGAACCCTGGGCGGTGGAACAACGCTATGGGGCCTGATGGCTTGTTTGGAGTTTGCGTCCAGAGGGAAGGGTGGGCACTGGGAGGAAGTGACTGGGTGCGGGTCTGGGCCTGGTAGAGGCTGCCTGGCCCCACATTACCCCTATGGGCTGTGGGGTCAGGCGGGGAACAAGGACACCCACCCTCTCAGAGCCTCCCCTCCTGCATCTGGGGAGTGGGACAGGAAAGTTGGTGAAGTTGAGAGATCAAAGTGTCCCCAGGCGAGCTGTGGCTGCACAGCAGGGCCACCCTGGAGAGGCCCCGGACCCCCTGGCCAGTCCCATTGCCTGGAGCCTGAAAAGGCGGAGGCTGGTTGGGAAATCCCAGGCCCCATGGCCAGGCAGGGATAGAGGACTCACTGTTCATTCCCAGGGAGGCCCTCTCCACCCTAGGCTGAGCAGGAGCTGGGCCCGGAGACTCCATAGTTCCCGGGGGACATCCAGGGCCACGGCCCTGCCTGCCAACCCAGGGGAGTTCTTTGCTGCAACTGCATTGCTGTGGGCTCTGAGGGGACAGAGTTACCAAGGCTCAGGGGCACATGCCTCCACCCCTTCTTGTGGCCAGGGCTGCATACCTAGGGGGCAGCACACAGGCCATGCTCCCGGGACCTGGGGATCAGTCGGCCACCCCCGGGGTCCAGTGCCCAGCTTGTCTCCACCAGCCCAAGTTGATGGGCCTCAGAAGCGGGCCTAGACAGGGTCCGCCCCCTGGACCCCGCCGTCTTCCTGGACAGGGCCCACAACAGTGCCCGGTAAGCGTTTGTTGAATGAAAGCACCAGGAACGGTGTAAGCATCTTCATTCCGTGGTTTGGAACCTCTGCCCCCCACAGAGACCTCGAGGGCTGAGTGAACCCGGTGACTCTGCAGAGACGGAGGATCCCACATCAGGCTGCGCCCCGACCCGCCAGTGCTGGGGAGCTTCTTGCAGGGCACAGGACGGGTGGCTTCTGCACTCCTAGCTCACCGAGGGGCCCCGAGAGCCTGTGGGGGGCTGCGTGGGGCCTACTGGCCCTGCCCAGTCCTGCAGGGGTCAGGGTGGACCTCCTGCCTGGTCCAGCTGTCCCATGGACCAGGGCCGCTGGGTACCCTCCCCAGTCAGCAGCCCTGGGTTTCATTACCCCTCGGAACCCCGAGCCCCGGAAAATATCCCAAATGTAACCCATCCCTGCAGTGTGATCATAACAGGCTTCTGTTGGGCTGAAAACGTGCTTCCTTCATCCGGGTTCCATACTTCACAGCTGTGTGGATGTGAGCAGGAGGCAGGTGGACAAAGTCTGGGGACAGACCCCGGTCAGTGCCATCCGCCTGACCCTCCTCCGGCTGGACTAGAGGGCAGCCAGCAGGGCATTGCGTGTGCTCCTTGCCCCAGGGCCCAGCGCCCCTTGGGTCTGCCCACTGTCTCACCTTGGACCTGGTGCCGAAGGACAGAGCCGTGATGGGGTCGGGGTGGGAGGGCCTCGTCCTCCTCGAGCAGGCCTTTCCGGCCGCGTGTCCATTCAAGCTGGAAGGACATACATCTCTAGCTGGTCAGAAAGGGGCCTCCCAGAGTGCCTGGATGGCAGACCCCGTCACCCCGGGGAGGGGGTGGGTCGCAGCCCGTGGCTGGTCCCCCCCGTCCGCTGTGGGCACCTTGATTTACTGTCCCTGCCCCTTTAACGGCCTTCTGGGGCGCGGGCTGCGAGCCCCTCCCTGCCCTGCGCTGCCCGTGCGGCTGAGCTTGGGAAAATCTATTAGGGCCAAGTCATTAATCTGGGGCTGCCGCCGCGGGCGCTTTTGGGCCCTCTATTTAATGGGCTGCTTCCTGAGCTCCGGAGCCGTGCTGCTCGCCTCTCTTGATCAGCTTTGTTTAATTATCAAAATATTTGATGCAGAAAATTGACATTAGTTCTGAAGGTTCTGCCCTCCTCCCCCGCCAGCTCCCAGTGACACCGAGTGCCTCAGCCGCTGCGCCCCTCGCCCCAAAATAGCAAGTGGGCCGCCCAGCCTGTGCTCGGCCAGGCGGACACGGCAAGCCGCCAGCCCAGAGCCGGCGCGGGTGAGGGGCCGCCTGGCCCTGCTGGGACCCTCCCTGGGCGCTGGGGCTGCGCTTGGCCTCACTCCACGCCTGTCCCCCGTTTCTCCAGTGTCCTGGCCTGGGGGCCGCTCCCACAGCCAGGGGCAGCGTTGGGGAGCAGCTGGAGCTGGGACACGGCTTTGCTGGGCCATCGAGGGGACTCGGGTACCTTTCTGTGTTGGAGCTGCCGCTGCACACCTGAGCGAGGGGCCCTGCCCAGGCAGCTCCTGACCCTGAATGGCATGGTGCCCCGAGCATGACTGGGTCCTGCCATCTGGGTTGTCGCCAGGGCCTAGGCCCCATCTGGGGAGCCCCTGGGGGCCCTCTCGGGCAAGGCCCAGGCCATGATGGAGAGCAGAGCCCCTGAGGGATGGCACGGTCCTCCTGGCCAGCTGCAGGGTCAACGCCTGCAGGAGAGGCAGGGACCAACCGGTCAATGCTGGGCTCGCGGCGCAGCTGGGGCTGCTCAGGCTGCTCCCTTCCACAGGCCGAGCCCGGAGCCTGAGAGGCTTCTTCAGCTTCTGGACTCAGCCTGGGGACGGCCACAGCTGTCCTCTGTGCACAGTTTTCATTTACACTCAGGCCAGCAGTGGGGGGTGCTTACCGGGCCCCGTTCAGGCCTGGGTGCTGGTCTTGGAACTCTGTGCGTGTGCACGTGTGCCCACTCACGTGTGCCCCGTGTGTGTGCCCCATGTATGCGTGTGTGACCACACGTTTGTGCTTGCACGTGACCCGTGTGTGCCTGTGTCCCAGACACCTGCATGTGTGTGCCCATGTGTGCCTATAATGGGCTAACCCTGGGCGATTACTGTCAGCCTCCGGGACGCCCATTCCTTCATTTCCCCCGAGCCCCGCCCCTACTGCCCGGTTCCTGGGTCTGGCCCCATCTGACTGTGGGAGTCAGTCTTTGCCTCCAGAGGTCAGTGGCTGCTGGCTTTGGCCTCCTGGTCCAAGTGGTCAAGCTCAGGCCCCTGCATGTGGTGCTGGGGGCAGTGGGAGCCGTGGCGGGCTCTTGAGCAGGGCTGGCATATGAAGGAGCACAGGGAGGAACATGAGTCTAGGATCAGCAGACCCAAAACTCATTTGTTTGCTCACGGTCCCTCAGCCTTGGGTGCACTGGCATTTGTCCTCGAATGGGGCTTATTTTCAGATGTCAGATAATTTTCAAAACAGAAAGCAGTTTCAAGGTTGAGAAGATACTGTTATGGAAAACAAATAGCAGTCAAGCCTGGACTCGTGGGTCTAACTTGCAATCAACGTCCCTCCGCGAGGCGCAGGACAAAGGAAGTGCCGGGCTTAGGTCCACCTGCGGGAAAAGGAAGACAAGTAAGGCACACGACCATGTGGATGACAGCACGGCTCCCTGGGCACGGTGGGCACCCGGGAAGCAGAGGGGCGACCGTGACAGCGGGTGTGGGGCCCTCCAGTTAAAACCCGACCACATCTGTCTGCACCAACACGGACCGTGCGTTCAACCAGCCGGTGGAATGTGGTTCCCAGAAGACATGATGTCACCTTCCCCTTTCAGAAGTTGGGAATGACGCTGTCTTTTCTTTCCCTGTGGCTGGCTGGTAGTGCCCACTTCCACCCCACCACTTCCCACATCTCCCGGTGGTAATCCACACGCCGGCCCCCACCGCTGCCACGTGAGGCCCTGCCACCCCTGTCAGGAAGACACCGAACACCATGTCTGCCTGGCCACCTCCACACGGGGTGCCCTGCAAGAGAGGGTGCCAGCAAACTGGCGTTTACAAAGGGGAGCCCCGTATTCTGTGTTCTGGGAACAGGAGCGAGCCAGATCCCGTCTTCTGTGCTGGGTGGAGGATTGTTCGTGAAAATGTTTCCCAACGTCTTGCTGATTTCTGTGTGACGGGGAGGGAGAGGGGCTGCGTGCGGCCTGTGATTGGAGGGGCTTTAGGGGACCCTGATGCTGATGGAAATTCCCAGGGCAGGGGCAGGGCCGACTTGGGCCATGCAGGGGCACAGGGAGGCCCTGGAGGTGTCCTGAACAACCTTGGGTCCTACTTCTCTGGGGCTGCCGTCCACAAACCGGGAGGCTTGAGATAAGAGAAATCGATTGTCTAACAGTCTGGAGGTCAGAAGTCAGAGATCAAGGGGTCAGGCGTCGGCAGGACTGCGTCCCTCCGGAGGCTCCAGGGGAGGATCCTTCCTGCCTCTTCCAGCTTCTGGGGGCTCCAGGTGTTCCTGGGCTTGTGGCCACATCCCTCCAACCTCTGCCTCCGTCATCACACAGCCCTCTTCTCCCTGTGTCTGTGTCTCCTCTTCTTATAAGGACATCAGCCATTGGATGCGGGCCCACCCTAAATCCAGGGTGATTTTACCTCAAGATCCTTAACTACCTACAACCCTGTGAGGCCCTATTCTCAACTAAGGTCACATTCTGGGGTTTGGGGTGGATGTGAATTCAGGAGGACGTTATTCAATCCACGGCACGGTGGGAGGCAGTCTCCTCGCTTTCATTGAGAAGCTGCGAGGAAGAGCAGCCTATGATGACCGGCATGGACACTGGCTCTCCCTGCAGAGAGCTGCCCGCAGAGGAGTGTCCCCCGGGCCGGGAGGGCCCTCCCTGGAGCTGAGCGCCGCGGGGCCTGCATGGGCTTCTGTTATGGGCCTGGAGGAGGGAGGCTGCAGGTGGGGGGGGGTGGGAGGCGGGGGCTCCGCCTGCGGCACGTCTATGATTGATACACGTGCGGGCACGGTGACCGCTCTTTTAAATCTTGGTTGAACCGAGCGGGGGGTAAATGAACACACTCATAAATAACCATGGTAACGACCTGCCGCCAGCACCCCTGGCCCCGCGGTCTTTGATCTCATTATTCTGGACGCCACTCTGTGGCGGTGGGCAGGTGAACGTTGCAAATGCTCACGGGGGCCTCTGCATTCTTATGGCGAAGGCGCATTCTGCTCGCTATCAGGGTGTCTCTGGGCACAAGGGGGGCAGCATTTCCACACGTGGAGAGCCTGTCCCCCACCCGTGGGCTGTTTGTGTTTCTGGCTCCTAGAGCAACACCCCTAGCCGCCCGGGCTGGGAGCTGAGTGGGGGTGGGGGGAGGGGCGGGGGGATGTGTGTCCAGAGCTGGCCGCTGCCCTGGGCAGGTGGGGGTCTGCAGACGGGGGCAGCGGGGGCACTTGGGAGGCCATGCTTGTCTGTGCTGTGAAGGGACAGCCTCTGCGGCCACCTCGGGGAGAGCTGGTGCCTCTGCCCTTCTGCCCCAGCTGCCTGGACACGCGGGGGTTAAGCCTCCTCCTGCATCAGAGCTGCTGTCTCCGGGCGTTGTTTTCATCTGTATTTGTTTGTGGTCAGAAGTCATCACAGACCAAGGCTACTGAGACCTTGACTTTTCCCTGACACTTACAATTATTGCCGCCCCGGGGACTCATTTTCTGTGTGGCCACCTGCTGACCCGGCCAAACACCAGTTTCAGCCATCATGTGGCCTGCCAGCCTGGCGCTGTCCTCTCCCCATCGTCCCCGCCCACCACAGAGGACAACACCTCCTGCCTCCCCTAGACCCAAGAACTGTCCTGGCAGCCGGTGTCTTAGAGCCCCCACCCCAGCATTGCCCCCAAAATCCACCCTTTAAGCACTATTTTCTCCCCATTCCTGTGTGCTACGGCGTGGACGAGACACTTGGCACCCGGCTCATCAATAGGCCTCACAGAACCTAATAGCCAGGCCTGTGCCCACCCAGACCCCTCCCTCTCAGCACCTCTGCCGCCTGGCCAGAAACGACTTTCCTGGTTATGTTACACTGGTGTGGAACCTTCTGACATGTGGGCTGAGGATGGGGAAGAAGGTGAGGAGGGAGAGGAAGGGCAAGGGGAGGAAGAAGAGGGGGGAGGGGGAGGAGGGGGAGGGAGGAGGGGGAGAAGAGGGAGGAGGGATATGGGGAGGAGGGGAGGAGGGGGAAGGGGTTTGGGGAGGAGGGGGAGGAGGGGAAGGGAGGAGGGGGAGAAGAGGGAGGAGGGGGAGGAGGGATATGGGGAGGAGGGGTAGGAGGTGAGGCGGGAGCGGGGATGGTGTAGAACTGCCAGTTTCTTCTCATCTCCCCCTTGTGCTGTTTCCCAGATGAGACATGTGCCACGCAAGCCCAAGCCCATTCAGGCCCCCTCACTCCCGGCACACCTAGTCCCCCACAGTCCTGCACTCCCACACACGCCCAGGTCCACGCCCGGGTGCCCACTTGACATCCCTCTCTGGGGCAGCGGACTCCCCTCACCCCCATGCCCAGTGCCAGCTTGAGGGGAGGGCTGCTGTGGTCAAGGCTGCCTGTCCTGTGTGGGGCAGTGGCCTGGCCACCCTTTGGAGCTTGCCCAGCACTGGGAGACAGGTGGAGACCCTGACTGACGCCCGATCCTCTTTGAGGAGTGGCTGCTGGGAGGGAGTGACTCTGTGCTGCGGCCTGTCCCCACCGACCCCCAGCATGATGGCGCGGGCCTGGGCCTCACTTCTACAGAAGCTCTGACTGGTCCTGTCTGGAAAGTGCCCGCTGCCCCCAGTGGGGGGCTCAGGGTGAGAAGTGCCCTAAGTATTCGCTGGCTTGTGGGGGAACCTCCATTTGCACTATGGGACCCCACGGAGATGGGATCCCACAGCAGCTGCCTGGGGGTCACAGGTGACTGTGATGGGGGGCGGGGAAGTGACCCCCTCTGGGAGGTGGGGCTCTGAGCCCTCCTCCTCTGGCCCCTCCTCCTCCCTCTGACTGTGATGTTTCTTGGCCTCCGACCCTCCTGGAGCCTGTCATGGGGGTCACCATACCCTGCCTCCCCTTGAATTAGGTTGGCTGCTGAGTCCTGATATCCACTCTGCTGCTTGTCCACTGTCCAGCCGCCACGTGCCCAGGCCCCATCTGGCCCCCTGCCCAGACTCCTGCCATCCTCCAGCCAGCAGACTCCCCTGTGTCACCTCTCCCTCCTCCCACTAGCCAGGCCACTCAGCTGTCCTTAGAAACTGGCAGGGCCCCTGTGGCCCTCTGGGGCCTAGGCCCCTTTAGCCTCATTCCCACATGTCCCAGGGACCTGATGGTCCAGCCTGGTGATGGCTCTCTGTCCTCTGTGTCCCTGCAGTGCTCTTCCCCCCTCCTGGCACAGCTGGTCTAACCAGCCTCGAGCCCCTGCTCACATGCGGCTCCAGAGCCTCCAGCTCCCCCTCGATGCCCGATGCCCACGTTGGAAGCAATGTCTCCTCCCCTAAGTGTGGGCTTGGCCTGTTCACTCTCTGCTCTGTGTCATTCATTAATCCTTACCCTCATGTGTTCATCAATAAGCATACATTGAGCACCCCTGCATGCGTGGGGCTGTGTCAGGTGATGGCACTATGTGCCCTGTGTCCTGGGCATGACCAGTGGCTGAGGGCCATATGGTGTGTGAAGGAGGCCCAGGGTCCAGAGTAGGGATTCCCCAGTCTCCCTGGGCAGGCCAGAGAGGGCTCCAGAAAGGAGGCAGCACTTAGGTGGACCTTGCAGGAGAGCAGCCTCTCCTGTCCCCCAGGGAGGGACGGCGGGAGCAAGGCCACAGGCTGCAAACCCAGGAGGGGTCGGGACAGACGCCACCCTGGCCGGGGAGGCAGGAACGGGCTGGGCAGGGGGGTGGGCAGCCTGGCAGGCAGCAGGGGTGGACTGTGTCCTCTAGGGTACTTTCCCAGCAGTGCTCCTCAGAGCGTGAGTGAGCTGGGCTCTGACAAAAGGCACGCTGGGTAAGTAGAGGCAGCTGTTTGCCCCTCTGGGAGGGTAACGGGGTACAGAGCTCTGAGATGCTGATGGGAAGGAAACTTGTTTAGTTTTGTTTAACCCAGCGTCCCCCCAGAACCCACTCCCTGCCTTTCCTTTGTGCCTCGAGGCATAATGAGTTAGTTACCATGCTCTGTAGCAGGTCACCGCACACTTAGTGGCTTCACATAACACATGTTTAGTATCTCACGGTTCCAGAGGTCAGGAGTCCAGGCTCAGCTGGGTCCTCTCCTCGGGGTCCCACAAGGCTGCAGTCACAGTGTCGGCCGGGCCGCGTTCTCATCTGAGGGCTCTGCTGGAGGAGGATCCACTTCCAGGCTCATTCTGGGTGCTGACAGCAGTCATTTCTTTGTGGTTACAGGACAAAGGTCCTCACTTTCTTGCTGGCTGTCAACCAGGGGCCACTCTTGGCTCCTAGAGGCCACCCACAGTCCCTGCCCCATGGGCCTATCATAAGACGGCCGGCAGGAGACTGTCACTGCAGTTGGTGCAGATGAGCCTTTCTTGTCTGAGGTAACCTGACCAAGGGAGGCTGCACCCACAGCTTTGCCATATTCTATGGGCCAGAAGCAAGTCACACTCTGCTGGCCTCAAGAGGAGGGCTGTGCAAGGGCGTGACTCTGGGTGTGACCTTGGGAGGGAGATAGGAGGGCAGCCCCCAGGCTCCCGCTTCTCTCCCTCACCAGACGCCATCTCCCCTGGGGGCAGGCAGAAAAGTGTCATCTGTGTCCCCAACACTCGGGGACTCAGCAGGGGCATCACCAGTAGGGAGAGGGGGTGGTGCTGGGGTTGTTCCGGGTGGCATGGCCGTGGCGTCCTGGGGCGTAGTCATGAGCTCAGGGGGCAGTGTGTCATGGACTCCACCCTCCAGGGATAGGCCTGTGGCTGTGAGGTCTCCAGTGCTCCGGCAGTGACTGGAAACTTCCTTCGGGCCCCAACCTTCGCAAGGTGGGAGGCGGTGGGGGGCCCGTCCACACCAGGCGTCAGGCATGGGGCTCCTGCTTCCTCACTCCAGCTTCTCTCGCGCGAGTCCCCGAGCCACTTCCAGGGGCGGCAGCTGGTGGAGGTGGAGGTGGAGTCTCGTTTCCGGTTGGGGGCTAGGCCACATAAGGGGTCCGAGAGGGCTGGCTCTTCAGGGGAAAACGTTCTTTTTAGGCAGCTTTGGGGGCCTGCGTGGAGAGGAGGACAGCGGGGGTGCTGCTGGGATGGTGGTGTGGGGAGACTCCTCTCGGGGGCCCGAATCTGGCAGACAGTGGGGGACTCCTCCCTGTCCCCCATCTCTGCCCTGAGAACAGTGTTGGGGGGTCAACCCTTGCTGGCGGCAGCCCTGACATAAGGTCCAGCAGATACCTGATGCTGAGGCCGCACAGACCGTCAGGGCTCAGGTGGGTGGGCCAGCCCTGGAAGCTTGGCGGTCACACCTGTGGGTGGGCTTTGGAGGTGGACTCTAGAGAGGCTCTAAGTTTGGACAGAGAAGGAGTGAGTCTGGGCCCTGGGTATCCCACAGGAAGAAGTCAGGGAGATGAGAACGGAGGAAGGGGCCAAGGAGGACACTGGACCAAGGAGAGTGGGGGTGAGGTCAGGCAGCCACGAGAGGCTGGAGGGGCAAGTTGTGGGAGCTGTGGACCATGTCAGATGCTGCCATGGGGTGACCCAAGGGAGGACGGAGAAATGGACGAGGCGTTGGTGGGCGGAGGCCCCGACCATACAAGAGCAGTTCTGGGCTGGGCGGTTCTGAGGAATTGGCTGGGGATGAGAAAGGATGGAGGGCAGGGTTGGGGCTGCGGGGGCCCCTCACGTGAAGAGTTTTGCTATAAGGGGGATGGGTCTTCTAATGGCTACCTGTTTCCTGACGGTGGTGCTCCCTGCTCTAGGAGGGTGGTGCTCCCTGCTCTAGGAGGGACTATCCCTTGTTGGGAGGGGAGAGGGGGCGGACCCCTAGTGGGGCAGAGAGAGGCGGCAGACTCCTGCCACCAGCAGCTTTAATCAGGAACCCTCCCAAGGCTCTCACCTCAGAACAAAGGGGTAGGGGGCCAAGATCCCGGGCCCCAAGGACCAGGAGCGCCTGGTGGTGTCCTCCTGGGGTGGTGGGGGCTCCTGATAACAAGACCTCCAAGGGCCCCGGGGCCCCATGTGGTCCCAGGCACAGGGAGACAGAGGGGCGTGTCCAGGTCCCCGGCCAGCCCTCCTAGGTGACATCAGGGCTGCGGGTGGGGGCAACTCCCTGGGAAGGGCCTGGGGGCTTCCGGCTCATCATCGAGGCTTCACCAGCCTGACCGGCCCGGTGCCCACCACCTGACCCCTTCTCAGGATCTGTTTTGATTTCTACTTAAAGTTTCCCGAGCGGAGGGTCCCTGGGGCCGTCTCCCGCTGTGCTAATAGAGCTATGCATATTCGATGAGCGTCGGGGTGAGGCTGGCGGCCTGTTCAACGGCTGGCTGGCGGGTAATGAGCCCGGCGGGGGTCCCAGGCTGCCCGTGATCCGTCATTGTCCAGCTTGGCAGGAGCCATGGGCTGCAGCCCCCGGACTTCAGACACACCCTCAGGAGGAGGCCTGCCCGTGCACCTGGTCCCAGAGCTAAGAGGACTCGCCCCACTTGGGCGGCTGCTGGGAGGGGCCTTGGGCCTGGAAGCCAACCGTGGTCAACTCTCAATCCAGCCCTTCTGGCTGTGTGACTTGGGCACAGCTGCTCAACCTCTCTGAGCCTCCACGCCCTGCACTCCGCTGCAGGGCCTTTAATAGCCCCTGCCCCAGAGGTGCGCTGTGAGGTGGAAATTGGAGAATCCACGTCCAGCCTCAGTCCAGCCCTAACACGCAGAGGGGAGAATAAATGGTGCTGTTTTACTGCTCACGTCCCTAGTGTTCCATGGGACACGGTTTGGGAAGCACTGTCCCAATACCTGATTCCCTGCAAAGTGTGAGGAAGGAGCTCCCCGGTGGGTGGGCTCGGAGCTGTAGGGCACCAATGTCCACGGGGACCTGGCCAGGTGGGCCCCTCTCTGGGCATCTGGGGGTTTCCCGAGGGCTCCCTGGAGGAGCAGGCAAGAACTGGCCCTTTCCTGCAGTGTGGACGGTCTCTGAAGGCAGACTGGGAGCCTCTTTGGCCTCAGGTCAGTCCTGGGGCCCGAGAGTGCCTGCTGGCCCTGAGGGGAGGCCCGTGATGTCTGCCTGCCTCCGTCCACTCAGGCCCTGGTGCCCGGGAAGGCCGTGGATACCGTTGGCCCCCGCTTTGGTGAAAGCCTCTGTCCTTGACACTCCATTCCCACTAAGCACGTTTCACTCCGTCCCTGGAGGTCCTGGGGTTAAACCCCATTCCCAATGCTGCAATGCGGCACCGCTGGTGACAGAACTACCCACAGGTGACCAGCACCTTCCTGGAAGTATGGGTATGGAATTGATGAACTCTGGGCTGGCCAGACCTGCAGTGGGGATAGGGTGGACGTGGGCAGGGACAGGCGGTGATCAGGTCTGTGCCTCCAGCAGCCCCTGGGTGCAGCCATGGCCAAGCGGGTCTGGGCTCCTCCCTGCCCATGCCTGACCCAGTGGCCGTGTGCCAGGGCGCCCCTCCCTCCACTGTCCACAACTGGCCAGTGTTCGTGGGGTGGGCTCAAAGGTGAAACTGCATGGCAGAATCTAGTGGGCCCTGGGATGTGATGGGGGCCTTTCTCTTTCTTTTTTAGCCAAAGATTCCTAGAGTTTGGGATCCAGAGAGAGTGCCAGGTCATCTGGTTCAGCCTCTCCTGTAGGGGCAGGAACCAGGTCTGCATAGGGAATCTGTCCCTGCCAGGGTCACAGAGTGACGTGGGCCTGCTCACTGTTCCAGAGAGAGTGTGCTGTGTGAGGTGGCCCCTGGAAGCGGCAGGCTCTCGGCAGAACCCAGCGTAGTGGGAACGGGGAGCCCCAGGGTGGGGTCTGCAGGGGCACTGGGCACCCATCCTGCTGGGTGTGGGGCCACGGCTGTGCTCAGTCCCAAGAGGGTCCAGGAGCCCCGCGCACCCCGCCCCCTGCCTCCCTCCTCCTGCCGCGGCGCCTTCCCCTCTGGCCAGAGCTCACAGTTCTGGGCACAGTGACACCTCATGTTGGGGAGTGCTCCCCACACCCCTAACATCAGTGGTGGCCCCATGCAGCAGAAGTTGGGGCCCAGGCCGGGGAGTGTCTGAAATGAGATGGGTCAGAGCTCGGTGCTGGGGTTCAGGCTTCTTGCCTGAGGGTCCCAGGTGGGGGCAGAGGCCATGCTCACCTGGGACAGGGAGAGGCTTTGACCCAGCGAGGCTGCTGCCCTGGTGTCCCCAAGCATGTCCCCAACCCCCGAAGTCTCTAGGGAGGATCTTTCTTTGTCCCTTTCGGCTTCTGGTGGCTCCAGGTGTTCCTGGGCTGGTGGCATCACTCCATCTCTGCCTCCGTCGTCACATGGCCGCCTTCTCCCTGTGTCTGTCTCCCCTCTTCTTACAAGGACACCAGCCATCGGATCAGGGCCTGCCCCAAGCCAGTATGACCTCCTCTTAACTCGATCACGTCTGCAGCCAGCCTGGTTCCAAATCAGGCCATGTTCACAGGTACCAGGGTTAGGACTTCAACACATCATTTGGGAGACACAATTCAGCCCACAACAGGGTGCTCACTGAGCTCCTCGCCACGTCAGGCTCCACAGGGGCCCAAGGGGGCCCACCCCCTCCCTCAGGCAGGGATGCCCCTGACGGGGGAAGAGGAGGTGGGGGGCCATTGGGGTGGATGTACCTGAGGGGGCTCTGTGGAGTTGCTGGGCAGCAGGTCAGGGTGGGCAGGGCGGCCCTGGGTCAGACCGGAGGGAGTGGTCCAGGCCGGCTCGCAGGGCTGGGTGCCGGGCGCTCTCAGGCCTCGGGGTGTCTCCGCCCAGAGCCAACGCAACACTGCCTTCCTGCAGGTGGAGCCAGGCCCGGCACTTGTCTGCGCAGGGAGGAGAAGCCAGCTCTTCAGTCGCATCCGGACACTCACATCCTCCTACCTTCTTCCCGACGTCTGGCCAGGGGGCTGGAGCCAGTGACATAGAAGGCAGGATGCCCAGGTACAATGGAATTTCAGGGAAACAAAGAGTCTCTCTTAGTGTAAAGATACCCCCAACGTCGCACAATTCCTTGTTTATCTGAAATTCACAAGTGCTGGCGTCCTGTATTTTATCCGGTAGCCCTAGTTCGGACGTTGCCCTCAGGCCATTGTGGTCTCGATCCAGCTGCTGTGTCCACTCAGGGCACGGAGGAGCTGGGCCCGGGATGAGAGGCCCTCCCTCGGCAGCCATGTGGCCGGGATCCCCCCGGCAGCTCTACTCCCCGATCCTGGAGGGGTCATGTGGAAGGACCTGCATGTTCTCCCTGCTCGGGGGCTGGCAGTACGGGAGGCCTTCCCCATGGGTCCAGGTGAGGGTGACAGTGGCATGGCGTGGAGGGGCCATCGACAGTGGCATGGCGTGGAGGGGCCATCCGCAGTGGCTGGCAGAGCTGGGGGCTGGGGCGGCCGCACCTCACACAGCAGGCTCAGAACCGTGCTGAGAACTATTCCTGAGCCCCCCGTGGCCCCTACCCCCAGCCCCAAGCATGGGGCTGGGACTTCAGGTCGGGGCACCTCACCCCCTTCCGCGGTCCCAAGCCAAGCATTGAGGCCAAGGCTGGGCTGTTCAGATGGCCTCGGGGGTGCACCAAGCTGACCGAGGTCCGGATGGTGCATGTCTGCTTGTCTGGTGGACCTGTGGGCTGGCCTGGCTCCACTCCCTGGGCCACCGGCTGCCCCGGCTAAGAGGCCGAGTGTGGGCAGAGCAGGGGCAGCCCACCCACCGGCCAGCCCTGTGGGGCCTCAGTGCAGGCGCCATGAAAACGCCTCGGCCGCTGCCGTGGGGACCTGAGCCGAGCTGGGTTCCTGAAGCCGTTGCAGCTGATCCGTGGAGGCCGGAACGTCTCCGGGAGAGAAATATGGAAGCAATTACTCTGAGAGCCGTCGTTTGAGTAATTCCCAAAGAGACCTCAGGGCCGGTCCTTGCGAAGCCCGGTGCACGGCGCCCTAATGAAGCAATTAAGGCAAGCCTCCTCCGTCTTTGATCTCGATGGGGTAACTTTTACAAAAACATCACGGAGCGATAGATGCCCATAACTCAGGGTCCTTAATTGTACTTAATTTGTTTGGAATACGAATGTGCATTTAATTACAGCCCAGCTAGGCCTGCAGGCTTCAAGCAGGGCTGTCAAGGAAAATTAAGACCCAGTTTGCTTTCAAAGTTACTGGTTTCTATCAGGCAAGGACAGCGGGCTTCGAACAGAAGGTTACAGATAATTAGGCCAAGAACTACAGCCGAAGACGGTGCGTAGAAGGCACTGCTGCCTGGAGGGGGTGGGGAGGCTCAGAGACCCTGGCGAGGTGCACGGGCAGCAGGGCCCTGCCCTGTCCAAACCTGGAGCTCAGGGAGTGGGGGGCTTGGCTGGAGTTGGGACCGTGTCCACAGTGGAGGTCTGCCCAAGGCAAGGCCTGCAGGGCGTCTGGGACCTCAGAGTGCCCTGTCACATGGGGCCTGCTTCTCTGCCTGCTGGCTTCTGGTGAATTTCAGCCACCAGGACACACATGAGATGTGGAGCATCACTCTGGAAGGGCTGGGACAACCCAGCCCATCTGTCAGATAAGAGGTGGGGAAACCAAGGCACAGAGCAAGAGCTTGTCCTTGTCCATTGTCACATGGGACGTTCTGGCACAGAATGGTGGTGCCACCTCCTCTCCTCTCCCCGTCCAGTGTCTTTCCTGCCTGGTGTCCACGGGGCAGTGCATGTCCATGGGGCATCATCTTGCCTGGCCTTGGACACACTGCCCAGCCATCAGTGATTTCTGGGGAAGATGTGGGCTGATTCTGAGCGAGGACATTTTCAGCCAGTGAACTTGCACATCGCCCCTGGGCCAACGTGCAGACGAGAGAGGAGAGAGGATGCAGCCCATTCCACACCCAACACGTGCTGGGACCTGGGCTCCTGGACACACCGAGGTTGCATGGGGACCTGTAGGGCTGACATCCTCACTCAGTTCAGAGAAGCCCAGGCCTGCTGGGGTTCCTCACCAGACTGAAGCAGTCTGGTGAGGAATGGGTGGGGAGCCAGGTCTATGCAGTCCAGAGAGAGAGAGAGAGAGAAAACCCTTTTTCTCCTTTCTAATCTGGGTTACCACATGCAGACATGCACCTGCCCACATGCACAGACACACACGTGCACATTTGCACACACGCCAGTACACACGTGAGATGCATACACACATGTACACACAGAGATGACAAATGCACAGCCCCCAGATGCACATGCATGCACACACACGTGCACAGACACACACGTGCACATGTGCACACACGCCAGTATACACGTGAGATGCATGCACACATGCACACACAGAGAGGACAAATGCACAGACCCCCCCCCACAGATGCACACACATGTATGCACACACGTGCGCACACACACACACACATGCCTGGGGGGTCACGTGGACTCAGCAATCTTTCACTCTGCTGGCCTGTGAGCTGCCCGGGTGCTGGGCGCCTGACCTTGATGACTTTCTCTCCAGCTGCCCCCACCGTCCATCCCTCTCTCGAGGACAAGATGCTAAGTTTGCCAAAGACCTAAGAAGAGCCCCTGACCCCCCACTTCCTAGGAGACGCCCTGGGTGTACATCGACGCACTGGGGTCACTGTGGGCAGGCCCCCTGCTAGGAGGCTGCAGCCTGGCCCGACTCTGACTCTCCCACCCTCAGTGTGAGGACCCTGCAGTGCCTCCTGTCACTGGGGTCCTGGTGGTCTGCAGCCCTGGAGGAGACTTCCGATGGTGCCCAGGGCAGCTCTGGCCACTGCCCTGCCCCGAGCTTCCCCGGCCAGCACCACAGGGCCCCTGGGAAGGGGGATGCCTGGCCCTGGGTGGGCGGTTCCTCTCAGGTGTTGGGGGTTAAGTAACTTGCTCTAAAGACCCAGCTAGTGACTGAAGGAGATGGGTTCAAATGCGGGGTCTTGGGACACCTCTCATGTTGTTCCCACTGTGTCACCTCCTCAGTGAAAGGGGGCTTTACATCAGGGCCCCCTGGAGTGCCAGGCCCTCCCCAGGCCTGTGGAAGGACACCCCACTTTACTGGAGGTGTCTCCTGGGCCAGTGCAGTGAGGAGGAGCCCGGGCCTGGTGTGGATGCTCCCACGGAGGCTTCTCGTTCCACGCGCTGTGGCCACTGAGTGCCGTGGGCCACGTCCTACGGGAGACTGCCGACTCACCTGGACCCCTCACTGTGGGAACCGACCTGCCTTCTCCATCCTCACTGGGCTGCAGCCTTGTTGGGGGCACCTATCCATCAGGTGTGAGGGTAGCATTAACAGTGACCCGCAGGGATGTGAAGCACACACTTGGAGACTTGCAGGCCGCCAGTGTTGATGGGGCTGCGCTTGGTGCTGAGCACCTGGCTGCTGTGTGCGCAAATGTCCCGGGGCAGCCATAAGCACCACAGCCGGGTTCAGACAACAGCAAGCCGTCCTCTCCCCGCCTAGTGGCTGGAGGTCCGAGATCCAGGTGTGGGCAGGGCTGGGTCCCTTTGAGGCCATGAGGGAGAATCTGCTCCAGGTCTCCCCCAGCTCCTGGTGGTTTGGTGGCTTGGAGTTCCTTGGCTTGTAGATGCATCATCCCCATCTCTGCCATCATCTTCATATGGTGTTCTCCTGTGTGGGTGTCTGTGTCCACATTTCCCCTTTGATAAGGACACAGCCCTAGTGGAGATGGGGCGCCCTGCTCCAGTGTGACCTTGTCTTAACTAATTACATCTGCAACGACCCTCTTCCCAAGTGGAGTCACATTCTGAGGTCCTGGGGTCAGGACTTCAACAAATGGATTCGGGGGACGCGGTTCAGCCCACCACGACAATCCTCGTGGGCTGTTGAGAGGATTAAGCGAGGAGGGCATGTCGGGGGGTGGGTGGGCGCTCAGCGCAGTCGCTCGCCACGGAAAGTGGTGTGTCATTACGGTTCATTACGAATGCTCCCCCTCTTCTGGGCCTTGTTGTAGCTCCTAGCTGCAACGTTGGAGGAGCCCGGCTTCCTCTGGCCGAGCACCTGGCACGACCTGTCTGTGCACCCACTCAATTCCCCAGTGCTCCGAGCCAGGGGGTCTGCTCAGTTGGGGTCCAGCCAGGAGCACAGAGTGCACCAGGAATCCCCCGAGGGGGGTGAACAGAGGTGTGGGTCAGGCTGAGAGGCCCAAGGGGGTCGTGCATGATCCAGGGAGAGTAAGTTCAGGAAAATGGGAGAGTCATGAACGCGCAGCTCAGAGCAGAGCCCCACAGACCGGGGGACATCTCCCTTCCGAGCACTGGCTGCTGCCCGCCTGCTGCTGGCGCCTCTGAGACAGGGGGATGGGCTGGTTCTGGGAGCACGAAAGAAGTTCAAGGCCAGAATGAGCCACAGCCGCCAGGGCTGGGGGCCACTGCTTGGGACAAAAGTAACAAGAGCAGCATGTAAACATGCCTACCCTCCCCGCCCCGCCCGCCCCCACCCTCCCTGCCCCTGCCCTCCCCATGCCCACTCTCCCTGCCCCTGCCCTCCCCGCCCTGCCCTCCCACCACTGTCTGGTGTCCCTGTGGGCAGAACCTACCAGGAAGCCAGCTGACAAGGGAGAAGTAGTTTTTCGGGTCCCAGCCCAGCATCTTGACACACAGAAGGGTGGGCTTGGAGCTGAAACAACAGATTACGTGACCAGCACCATCCGCCCCCTTGGCTGCTCTGCGTCTATGCACACTGTCCACACGTATGTAGATCTCCAGTCGACAACAGCAGCCAGTTCACACTTCTGCCTCACCGGATGCAATTACCCATCCGAAGAACAAAGACACTTTTACCCTCTTTTGTAGAAGGGGACAAGATCTGATGGTCACGATGCTCATTTCCTGGCGATGGTCATGGCATCGTCTCTGGACAAATGTCAGTTTCTCTCCTGGTTCAGCTATGATATTTTGTTTGCTTTTGAATAAATATTTGCGTTTGAATGTTTTGTGGTCCATAGAATAAATTAAGTTAACCACTGCTGACAATCCATTGGTAAAATAATAATGGGAGAGGAAAAGGGAGGAAGAAAGGAATCAGTACACATGCATGTACACGTGCACACACATGCTCACAAATGCACACACGCACACACATGCATATGCACATGCACACATGCATGCACACACATGTGCAATCATGAATAAGAAAGCATGTGAATACGCACGGCAGCTGTAGCCTCAGTTCCCATAACCGGTCACGGGCCGTGGCACATATTTACAGTACCCTCCGTCTCCCACTACTCGTTCTGTTTCCTTTGCCCTCGTACAGCAACTCAGCTGGTCAGGGGTCTCTCCCTGGTGGGGTAACTCAAACTCAGCTTGCTGATGGGTCTGAATCCTCAGTGGTCCTGCTTCTTTCTCCATTGGTTTCCACCCTCCCAGGTGAAAGTGCAGAGGGGCGCCCTGGAGGATGTCTTCACTGCAGCAACACCCAAATTCCCCTTTGGATGTGGTATCAGTCCCCCCAGCCGGCACAGGAGCTGTTCGCGTGCCAGTTGGTTCAGTGGCATGCAGAACCCCAAACGGCCAGGTGCCAGTTCAATGGAACCACGGTTATGTCACCTGATGGAAGCATTCCTCCCCAGGAACCAGGGCATCGGAACTGGCAGAGTCCAAAGTCACAGCGACGGGAAGTGAAGAGAAGGGATCAACGAGTGTAAGAGCGAGAGGAGCCCCGTCTACCTCTTCCCCTCCCTTCTCAGATCTGAGTGTTTGGCTGTGGGAGGACAGCACTGTGCACGGCTGTTGATTCAAGACCTAAATTGCACCCTGATGACAGAGACCCAATTAACACCGTATCTGAGTTCTTACTTGGCC
The DNA here is from genome assembly GCF_057802395.1 of Ceratotherium simum simum. Taxonomy (NCBI): domain Eukaryota; kingdom Metazoa; phylum Chordata; class Mammalia; order Perissodactyla; family Rhinocerotidae; genus Ceratotherium; species Ceratotherium simum. The sequence goes on along the minus strand of NC_141921.1, from coordinate 49,388,003 downwards.
TGACAGGGTGATAGGGAACATGGCAGACCAAAGAGTTGCAAGGGCAGACCCCATGCTGCACGACTTTTACTGTGAATTGACTTCTTGGTTGGAAGCAGTGTTGCACGGAGCGCCACGATGGTGGATGAGGCAGAAGCACATGCACGGACAGTGGAGCTGTCCGAAGCATTGCGGGCAGGTAAGGCAAATCCAGATCCGCTGAGGACGATTTGTTGCCCCCTCTGTGATGGCAGAGGTCCGGGGTAATCAGCCAGACGCCAGTGAGTGGCACAAATTCCCAGGGAAATATGCCACCAGATGGCCCAGTAGTGGCTTCTGCTTTGGGTAGGTGAGTCACGTGGTGGCGGTGGTGGCCGGATTGGCCACATCTCTGAGCCCACGTGTAATCTCTGTACAGTGGGTTGCTGTAGCAAAGTGCCAAAAGCTAGTAGGTTTAGAACAACAGAAATTTGTTCTCCCACAGTTCTAGAGGCCGGAAGTCCAAAGCCAAGGTGCTGGCAGGGCTGGCTTCCTCCAAAGGCTTGAGGGAAGGACCCTTCCTTGTCTCTTTCAGCTTTGGTGGCCCCAGGAGTTCCTTGGCTTGCGGCTGCATCACTGCATCTCTGCCTCTATCGTCATGTGGCCTTCTCCCTGTGTCTCTGCCCTCACATGTCATTTTCGTCTTCTTTCAGGGTCTCCAGTCATGTTGGACCCCACCCTAACGGCCCCATCTTCACTTGGTTATGTCTGCAAAGGCCCAAATCAGATCAGTCACAGGAACTGAAGATTAGGACTTGAATGCATCTTTTTGGGGGACACAATTCAACCCATTACAACAAACATCCCTACCACCACGACCACTTTGTGTGGGACCACTGAGAAAGCACTGGGGTGGCTGGGAGAGAGAATAAGTGCCCCCTCCCGGATGATATTGTCTGCCTGGATTTTGAGAGCCCCCTCTGCAGTGGACGCCCTTGGGTGCACACACATGGGGCGTCAGCATCTTCACACTCTGTGCTCATTCCAGGAGATCCATCCCACATCCTTCCCTCAGACCTCTCCATCACCCTCTTCCTCTTCCTAAGCCCCGGACCATGCTGGGCAACCGTTGGCGCCTCCCCTGAGTCAGTGCACAGCCACACCTTTGGCTGCTTCTCCATCTCAACCGACTGGACCTCCAAACATGGTGCTGGGAGTTTTGCCCACTGGAAGGCTTCCTGCCCACCTCCCTCTTCTGGACACTCTTGATTAGAGCTGCCATGCTCTCATTTACTTCTGGCTGGTGACAGAAAACAGTTCAGAACCATCTATAAACCAAGCCTGAGTTTTCTGTCCTCGGTCAAAGGTCATAAGGAAATCCTCATGAAGCTGCGGGTGTGGAATGATGAGGAGGTGCCAGTGTGTCAAGAGCGGGGGTTGCAGGAGTCCCAGCCCCTCTGCTTAGCATGCTTGTGTATTCTTGACCAGCTCGAGCTCCGAGACGCCACGCCTACACGATGAGGGACTGCCGCTGCCACGCTTGACCTAATGGCCTCATGGCCCAGATAATGCCCAGCTGAGCTGTTCCTCAACAGAACAGTTAGCCTCAAGGAGGAGACATGCGTTTGCTTCCAAAGCCTAGCTTTCTGCACTGTGATTTCTGGTCCAGCTTCTCTGGGATTCCAAGCTGCACCCCTATTTGCCACCAGCATCTCCAACGCCATCAAAAATGCTGGTGGTGAGGTCGGCAGAACAGCTGCTCGGCAGCCCAGACCCACAGGTCTCACCTTGGGCCCCACTCAAAGCTGGAACCCTGGGAATGCCCTGGAACTGGGAGCGGCCAGCCCAAATGTGCCATGTGTTGCCTCCGAGACCCTGAAAGCCCCCCAAATGCCGTTTCTCTTCCTAGGCACAGGCAGGGCATGGCACCGTGACTTCTCTTTCACTTTGAGGGTCCATGTTTCAGATCACACGTCCCCAGAGACCTCACCCATGCGTCCGGTTCCTAGATTTCCATGGGTTTATGACCCGCCCTCTGGAGCAGATGGGTCTTATTAAGTCATCCAAGACATTTGTCAATTCCCGGTCATCAGGATCAATTGACATGATGGCGTGGCTGGATGGACCAGTGTGATGCTTCTTGGGATCTCAGGGTGACTGAGATCTTTATAGACAAGATTACGGCAGTGAGCAGGAGATTAATGGAGGCCCAAGGTAGGATTGTAAAGGTGGCCATTATCTCTTCCAGGTGGAAGCAAACTCTCCACAGGGACACTAGGAAAACCGCATTTACCAAATCAGCAGTCACGTGCCATCTGCCACGGTTTCAGTGATTTTTTCAGCGGAGCTTCCACAATTGGAAATGTGCGTGTGGTCAGGTCATCACTGATTAAGTTTAGAATCATCCTGAGCTGTGGTTCTCAACCGTGGGAGACCCCCTCCAAGGGGACATCTGGCCATGTCTGGAGACTTTTTTGGTTGTCACAACTGGAGGGATGACACTGGCGGCTAGTGGGTAGAGGCCAGGCATGCTGCTAAACACCCCACAACGCACAGGACGGCCCCACCACAAAGAATGATCCGGCCCCAAATGTCCACGGTGGGGAGGTTGAGAAACACTCATCCAGAGTCATTCTCCGAGACGCGTCTGCCTTCTGCACGTCCAGGGTCAGAAGTCACCACCTCCGCAGACGCCGAGAGTGGCCCTGCTGGCTCTTTCTTCACGGTGCGCGAGGCTGCTCTTGGTGTGTCCGTGTGGGAATAGAGAAGTCCAGGCTTCCGCCGTCTCTTCCCTCTCCAATAGGCCTCATTCTGTGGCGAGGGGCCACCGTGGGTGTTCTGCCAGTGGCCAGCTATGTCTATCCCAGTTGTGCATTCGGGGGCCGAGGCAGGAATCTCAGGCCCACGCAGCCCACCCTGGAGTGGATGTGGGCCGCATGTAAGTGTCCCCTGAGGGTGGTGACTGGCGGACTGCAGCAGTGTTTGGCGTCCCCAGGAATGGGTGACAATCAGAACCTGTGACCTCTGAGGGTCTGTCCTCAGGGCACAGCCAACCTGCTCGAAGCCTGCAGGTCTCTTGGGGCAGGTGTGGAGGGAGGTTGAGAGCTGGTCCTTGTGCTGGTGTTTCTGGATCCTTCCTCAAGTGACTGCTGCCCCTGGACCTAGGGGCTCAGAGTGTGAACTGGCTTCAGGGGACCTGGGTGAGAGGCATGACTCTCCAAGGTGGTGATTCAAGGCAGAGAGGCATCCTGCTGTGTGACCGAGGCAGATTTTGCTGGGCCATCCATCTGTTTTATCCCTGGAGACGCTGAGATCAACTAGCTTTGAGCAAAGGACAGCAAACGTTCTGTCACTTCACCCACTGCCCAGGACAGTTCTTGTCCTCAGCTGTCCATGGCCCGGCTGCTGCTATTTCAGAACCCCGTCATTCCCACTGGAATCAGCAACCCCACCCCAGCAAGTATGGTCCCCTGAAGTGACCCCCCTCCCCAAAGATATCTAGGTCCCAGTCCCTGGAACCTGGGAACGATGCCTTATATGACAAAGTCTTTGCAGATGGGATTAAGGTAAGGCTGTTGAGACGGGGAGATCACCCTGCGTTATCAGGTGGGCCTTAAATGCCATCACAGTGTCCTCATGGAGGGGGTGGGGGAGATCCGACACATGGAGGAGGAGGCCGTGTGGAGACGGAGAGGAGGATCCCTCACTGACATGTTCCTTCTCTCCCCCAAGGGGAAGGTGCTCCAGGTCCCTCCCGGGTCAGTGGGGTGTGAGGTGCATGTGACAAATACACCCCATCCTTTCTCGTCCCAGACCTGTGGGTGCATCTTCCCCTCGGGCCAGGGAAGCTCTGGGATCTGAACTTGGCTGTCGGCCGCTGTTGAGTCCAGTCTGTCCACCAGCCAGTCAAACCGGCGGAGCGGCTTCAGCCAGCACAGCAAGTCTACGGGCTCAGGTGGGAGACGCACAGTCGACATTGCATCCCACCCCTGGAACGACACCCGAAAAATCGGCTCTCAAACGATCTCCCTGAGGTTTTCGTAGCGAAGCCTGATGCTTCTCTGGGCGTTTGAGCCACCTGCTCCTGAGTGTCTCGTCTCCTGTCCCCCAGAGCTGGCTGAGGTCAGACCCCAGGTGTGGGCCCAGAGGCAAGAAGGGGTGTGGCTGGATCCTGGGGAGACCAGGAGTCCCTCCGCAAAGGGACTGCGGGTGTTTGTCGCGAGATCTTCTGATGAGGAAAGGTGCATTTCTCCGACACGGGGGCACCCTCTTTCCGGCAGGAGCCTCGGAGAGAAGCAGAGGGCCGAGACTTCCACCTTCATCCACGTCCACTCGAATGTCCGGCTCCACATTCCCAGGCCATCACCCTCCTGAGTGGTGCCCGATCTTCACAGAGGGGCTCGGCCATCCGCGAGGCCGGTACACGTGTGTCGACAGTCTGTACACTGAAGCTCCGGTTCTGTTTTCAGGGAGTCGTCCCCGGGGCTGAAAGCGATGAGCTTATTCGAGGGCCGCTGCGCAGGCCTCCGGTTCTCTGACGGTAACCGTTGCTCGCCCCCCTCCCCGTACGTCCTCCAGGGCGACGGATGTCAGCTCTCTGCAGTCGCCACTCCTACGTCACGGTCAAGTGCAGCCACCACTTGTTCCCCCAGGCACGTACTTCAGAAGGAGCTTAATCACAACCAGACACAGGTGACAAGTTTATTAACTGCAATGCCGCTACATGGCGTGGACTGCTAGCATCCCGTTTTTCCTTGGCAAGGACATCCCCAAGCTGTCCCCGTGTCCCAGCTTTGATGGTTTGGGTCCTGGGTCACTCCTGGCACTGGGTATCAGCTGGCGTCCAGTCAGGAAAACTGAGACAACCCTGTGTGTTTCAGCAGAGGGTTAGCATGGGAACCAGCGGCGCAGGCTGTGAGGGCGAATGCAGGGGCCCGCCACCCCCCCAGGTGACCCGTGACCCGTGAGCACTGGGGCTGGGGGGCCGAGGGTCTGTGGTTGGGGTCTCGCAGAGCCGCTCGTCCCCATCACAGCACTGCTTACACCCGGCCCCTGTCTGCAGTCTGCTGGCTCTCCTTGTCTCCCCTCTCCTCCCCCCTGTCCCCCCTTTACTGTCCAGGAAGAACTTACACGCATGAAGTGCACACAAACCTCCGCCCCCAGATCAAGGGGCAGGACATTTACACACCTCAGGAGGCTCCCGATCACCCATCTCCCCCAAGGGTCACCTCTGCCCCGATGTCCACCTTGACTGCTTTGTTCCCGAGCTCCTCACGCCAGGGTCCTGCAGGATGTTCGCCCATCATGCCATCTGGGAGGTATGACCTCCTTCTGTTCGCGGATCACTCTTCGCTATCTGAGGGCTTCTCCTTTGTTAGCTGGTTCTTGGTCTCTCCCCACCAGAGGGAAGGCTCCACGGGGTCAGGGGCCTCGTCTGTCTTGTTGTCTCCTGAGCCCCTGCCTCGGTGCCTGGTGCCCGGCAGGGACTCAGGGAAATGTTTGCTGAATGAATAAACAAATGGGGGAGGGCAGATAGACTCACAAGGCAGGACCAAGGGATGCCCCAGGGCTCTGGCTGGAGGGAGACCGCTTCACCCTCCCTGTCTCTCGCCCCGCGGCTGCCTTGTGGGAAGGGTGGGAACAGGTGTGGAGCCCCCTCCACTGGTGCCAGGGTGTATTGGCCTTGACCCAAAGGAATGCAAGTGGTGCTTTGGAGAAACTGATCCCCGGTTCTCACTGCGCCTCCTGTGTTTGAGTCCCTGGGCTGCTCTGAGTGACCGTGGACCCGACAACCTCTCTGAGCCCCTGACGGGCACTACGCCCTCCTCCCAGTGTTGTAAAGATGTGACCAGACAGCCCTGGTGCACGCACATTGGGAACATTCATTTCCACTTCTTCATAAAGGGGAGGATCCAGTGAGTGTCATAGGAACCCTCTTTGCGTAAATCTGTTTGGTGGTCTTCTCTCTCCGGGAAGGCAGCCCCCACGCCAAGCAGGAGACTCCCCAGCTGTCTTCCATCTCCTGGCAGCGAGCTGTGGCTCTGGCCCTGACTGGATGCGGCATCCCCGAATCATTGGCAGGGGACACCAACATGCTGGCTCCGTGTCCTCGCTGGCCCAGCTTGTTTCCAAGCCGTTTGCCCTGACCTATCCCTGGAGCCCCAGAAAGGGAATTCTTGGCAGGGCTCTATTTGCATAATTCCCAGAGCCCTTTGCACATCATTCATTCATTCCCTCATTCATTTGTTCATTTACCAGTCAGGTAGGGGCAGCCCTGGGCGCCTGGCCTTCCAACCGGCAGGGAGGGAGGCAGCTGCTGCGTGATGCTCTTCTCCCCTCTAATGGCCACTGGTGTGGGGACATGGCAGACAAAGGCCCAGATGGATCCGGGAAGATCGGTCTTCTGATGGTTTCACCATTGCCCCAGGCTGGGCAGGCTGGGACCAAGTGGAGGGACTCAGTACAACCGAGCAGTCCATGGCGACCAGGAGATAGGGTAGCCCTGCCCACCCAGCCAGCAGTGTCCACCTGAAATTTGGCACAAGCCAGGCTGCAGCCCTCGATGCTGCCCTCTGCCATCGGGCACATGCAAGCCCCACAGCAGCATGGCGGGCGGGTGGCAGGGCCATCAGAGCTGGTGAGCATCCACCACGGACAGATGGCGCCGGTCATTGCCCTCGGGCCCTGTAGGCCAGCCAGCCCTGTGTCCCCAAGGAGGCTGACCTGCAGGGACACCTCTCTAATTGCTGCCCTCTGGGTCCCATGGGTTTTGGCCAATGCAGTGAGAGGGCAGGGGAGACCCTCTCCCTCCTCCACCCGCCAGGCCTGGGCATCATGCCGCAGCGGCTGGGCTCCCTTATCCCTCCTTCTGTGGCAGGGTCCTCAACCCTGCCACCCCTCCGTAAATGGCCCCTCACAACCTCCTGCCTATCTGGGCCACCTCTTCTGTGCCAGAACTCTGACTGATTAAGATGGGCTTGAAGGTTGTGCCCAGGACCTGGCTGACCCTTCACGGCCTGGAGGGGTGCTGTTCCTTCTCTGGACAGCAGCTCACAGGGGCAGAAGGGATGAGGCTGCCCAGGTGCGACCGTGCCTCTGCCAGGTGCCCAAAGAGGACCCCTCAACAGGAGGGGCTGGGCAGTGCCACTTGCCAGGAGCCCCTCCTTGAGGACGTCTCTGCCTCCACACACACATGGTGAATCCACGGTCCGCACGCGAGCTCATCCTGGGGCAAACCCCCTCCCCAGGTGCAGCTGGCTGCGCGAGGGGAGGCTGCGGCGTGGGGGAGCGCCTGTCTCCACAGAGGGGCTCTCCAGGGGCCCACCCCTCACGCCGTAATCTGGGGATTTTCCTGGCGTGTCGTTTTTAGCAGATGTCATTACCGTTTGGAGTCTGATATTCCGGTAATTATCTTCCTGGGCTTCACCCTGAGCCCTAGTACTGCCATTAGGGGCTCAACATGGGCCCTTAAAACAGCGACTGTTTACAGCATGTGCTGTGCCCCATGGAGCAATCCTGCCTCAGGTTCCCTGGCCCGGTGCGAGGCTGGGGCCTGCAGGAGTGCAGCCGTGTCTCCCGCAGTGGCTTGTGAATCTGCACAAGCTCTGAGTGTGGTCGGGAAGGCTCTGAGGACCGCAGACCCAAGTCCCAACTACCCGAGACAGAGCTGCATCTGGCCAGCCTCACTTGGAGGCCACTGGGCAGCAGAGTGGTCTGGAGTGGGGTGTCCATCCCTGCTCCACCAGGGCCCCACGTGTCACCTTCGCTGGCCTGTTTTTCAGGTCCAAATCTGTAAAATGGGCACAATCAGAATACCCACCTCAAAACTTAGATGCATCTTACAGAGTGAGAGAAGCCAATCTGAGAAGGCTACATGCTGTGTGATTTGAACTATATGGCATTCTGGAAAAGTCCAGTCTACGGAGACAGTGAAAAGATCAGGGGATGCCAGGGGTTGTGTAGAGAGAGAGAGAGGGATGAATAGGTGGGGCATAGAGGGCTTTTAGGGCAGTGAAACTACTCTGTATGATCTTAAAATGACGGATACATGTCTTTATACATTTGTCCAAACCCACGGAACGTACAACACCAAGAGTGACCTCAATGTAAACTATGGACTTTGGGTGACAATGATGTGCCAGTGCAGGGTCATGACTATACCAAATGCCCCCTCTGTGGGGGGTTGACAGTGGGGGAGGCTGGTGTGTATGGGGGGCATATGTGAAATCTCTGTACCTTCCCCTCATTTTGCTGTGAACCTCAAACCACTCTAAAATATAAAGTCTATTTTTTAAAAAATGTACTTTGTCGGGCTTGGTGAGGCCCAAATGAGATGATGTGTGTGAACTGTGTGCCTGGCACAGTCACAGTGAGTCTCAAGAGCAGCAGCCGTGTGGGCAGCTTGGCTCAGGTCTCAGGACAGAGAGGACCTCGTGATGCGCGGGGGCCCGCCTGGAGGCAGCAGGATGGGGACATGGGCCCCGCTGTCCATCAGGAAGCTAATGGGACAGGGCCAGCAGGGCTGCTCACACCCCTGCAGGCCGGCGACAGTCGGGGGTGGCCCCCGGGCCCGAGTCTCGCCCCCCATCTGCCTCTGCGCCAGGGTGAAACCGTGGAAGGGTGTCCCCGGGGGCAGTGGCGCTCGGCAGCTCTCAGAATCGAGAGTCGGTGTGGAATCTTTGTTAGTGGCTGGGCGTACATCTTTTGAATTATAAATCGATAAATAGTTAATTCAAGAATAGAACTCTCTTGAATATTTCATGCTGCCCATGCACCACGGCTCTTGGCCGGGATGTTGATGGAGCCACGGCGAGGAATCCAAGGCAAACTTCCCAAACTCCTCTCTGCGCAGCTGGGGACTCAGCGGGGAGAAGGCGCATGTCCCCTCCACTCACCTGGGGCCGCGCTGGACCTGTGTGATGCCCAGGAGGTGACCTCCGGGAGGCTTGGGCTTCGTCCACCTTAAACCACTGCTGCTCAGAGGAGAGAGAGGTTTGAGGAAAACGAGGTGTTTTGGGGGTTTGTGTCCTGCCAGATTTATATGTTCAAACCCCAACCCTCAATGCCTCAGAATGTGGCTGTATTTGGGTCTTTAAAGAGGTGATCAAGGTCTCATGAGATCATGGAGTGGGCCCTCACGCAACATGACTGGTGTCCTTACAAGAAGAGGGGATGGGGGGGCCAGTCCCCTCACGTAGCAGTTAAGTGCACACGCTCTGCTGCTGGTGGCCCAGGTTCGGATCCTGGGCACGCATTGATGCACCGTTTGTCAGGCCATGCTGTGGTGGCGTCCCATATAAAGTGGAGGAAGATGGGCACAGATGTTAGTCCAGGGCCAGTCTTCCTCAGCAAAAATAAAAGAGGAGGATTGGCAGATGTTAGCTCAGGGCTGATCTGGGGACACAAGTGCACACACAGGGACGACCGTGTGAGGACATAGGGAGAAGACGGCCGTCTACACGCCAAGGAGAGAGACCTCAGGAGGAACCAGCCCTGCTGACATCTTGATCTCAGACTTCCAGCCTCCAGAGTTGTGAGAGAGGAAATCCATGTTGTTTAAGCCACCCGGTCTGCTGTGCTTTGTTACTGCAGCCCCAGGACACTGACACGGGAGGCGGCCGCGTGTCCCTCTTCCCAGCCCACACCAGTCTACAATGGCTCAGCCACGGCAGTGTCCCTCCTGCCCCCTTGGAGACCAGGCAGGAGTCCAGGCCCAGGTCCAGCAGAGGGGACCTCGTCCACTGCCCCCAGGGAGTCTTGTCCCTGGGGATGAGTGGAGGGACGCCGGCCTGCCCGACTGTGAGTTGCCATTCCCATCCCTCCCCTTGTCGTTCCTGGGCTGTCTGACCGAGCCAAGGGCAATGTGTGACCACATGGACGCAGGACAACTTCGAGGTTCAGAAAACCAGTGTTGGCGTCAGGCACATCTGTGTTGAACTGCATCTCCTCCCCCATGAGCTGTGAGGCTTGGGTACACCTCTGAACCTCAGGCTCCTCATCTGTGAAACGTATGCTCGCCACGTATGGCTCTGCACTTGGAGCGGTGCGTGCGCCACACGGCTGCGTGCGGCTCTGTGCTTGGAGCATGACTGCGCCACATGGCCGTGGTGGCTGTGGTTGCTTCTGCTGTCACTGTTGTCCTGGGGTCTCCTGCCTGGACCGTGGTCTAGGAGTGGGCTCTAGCCAGGAGGAACAGGACCCACGTGTGCCCACCTGGTGCCCAGCTGCAGCTCTAGCACGTGGTTCTGGCCCGACAATCGCCCTTTGTAAGTCGTGGGCCCACCTGGCCCATGGACCGGCCCTGCTGGCCCCGGGCTTGCCCTGCAGTGGGTCCTGCCACTGTCAGAGGAGCCTGCCATGCCATGGGGAGCTGAGGGACCGGCGGTGTTTGGGCGAGCTTGGTGATTTTCTAGAAGGCTGGGGGACCTGGGGCAGCCGGGGCTCCCAGAGGGACCTTTCCCAACTGCGGCCCCTGAGCCCCCAGCCGTGTGTGCTTCTTGGTGGAGTACAGGCCCTTGTAAGGAGAGGTCTGTTTGCTCCCACACTCACTCTTTATTGCCTGCATCCCCACCCAGCTAGGAGGCTCCCGAGGGTGGGCCTGGCCAGCGCCTGGGACAGCGGAGGCACTGAGGGCCGTGTGTAAGCCGAGCAGTGGGTGGCGCAGGGCAGGCCTGTCTGGGCCGCTCTCTGCGGGGATCATGAGGAAGTCAGCTTTTGTCTGGTCAACACCTCGGGCAAGCAGGTCCTGGATTCTTTGCCCACGTGGTCTGGGTGGGGCTGAATTACCCCCCACTCAGGTGCAGGCACCAGATAGCACACCCCCTGAGTGGCCTGCAGCTGCTGTCCCCCTGAGCTAGCTCCGGCTGCTTCGGAGCAGGGAGGAAGGGTGGTGATGCTCGGGGGCTTCTGGTGAGTGGGGCAGACCTTGGCATAGCGTGCTGGCCTGGGATGGCCTCAGCTGGCATCTGAAGAGCTAGAAAAGCCACGGAATGCAGCCTACCACCCAGCCTGGGTTAGGTGGGTCACGCTCAGCGTGATGTCTGGGGAGCCAGGCCCTGCCCCTCGCTGCGGGACACCGGGTGGAGAAGCATCAGTCCACGCAGGGGAGGACAGCCCACCCTGGACACCCAAGCCCCGAGTGGGCCCGTCAGCCCTGTCTGTGCATCCCCCTCACCCCCTGACCCCTCCCCTGCCCCACACCCCCAGGAAACCCCTCGAGAGGGGCGTCCTCCCTGGGTCCCAGGACCCCTGCCCTCAGGAGTCACTTGCAAGGGACCCGGCTTCGTGAAGTATTCAGTGGGTGCCACATTACCACCCAGTGTACCTCCCCCAGAACATTCTAGACCGGGGGACTCCAGTGGTCAGTGCTCTAGGCCACAGCAGTGTCAGGGGGGCCCCAGGCTGTGTCTACATGGATCCTGACTTGGGTCTCTGAGCATCCCGTTGGAGGCCCGTGGGGGATGCTGGGGGAGGGTCTCCAAGGCGGGGCTGAGACCCAGGAGCCCGCAAAGCCACTCTCGCTAAACTACCCCGAGGTTTGCTTGGCCCCTTTGTCCCTGCAGCCAGTGTGGACCTGAGTCTCCGGGGGACATGGCAGCGCTGTGCACAGGTCTCCCGGCCCTCCTCTGTGGGGACAGGAGGCGGGCACTGTGGATGAGCCCTCCAGTCTGGGGGTGCGGGAGACGCGGGCGTCACCCCACAGATGGACACGGAGCCCAGCAGCCAGGATGCCCAGAGGCTTGGGGGCCACAGATTTATTCTCTGCCCTCAAGGCCAAGAGAGATGGCCGGCGGCTGCCCCAGGGGCCCTGTTGTGTCCCCACAGTGGATGGCAGCCCTTCCCGGGCACGCTGGTGGCCTTGGAGCAGAGCCGTGCACCGCGGCTGCTGTGCGCCGTGGTCCCCCTGCAGCCCTGCCTCTGAGGCCTGTTAGCTAGCTCTGCTGACAGCGCAGTAACAGTGACAGTAGATTAATATCTCTTTAATCAGCCAAAATGAACACGGCGCACGGTGACAGTCCAATTTTCTGCTAACAGATTGTAGCCCATCTAAACCCAGCGCTCAGCTGACTTCTGCTTCTGCCAGAGATAATTCAGCATGGGAGGACCAGCCACTGGCAGCCCATCCGCCGCCTCGCGGTCAATAAATCTCGCCACCGAGGTGTTTCTCTCCCACCTGTCAGGGTGGCCGCCCGGGGGACGGAATGAGCCTCCACGGGCCGGTGGCATTTAGAGGTCTTCGAAGAGCAGGGAGGTGCGTCATCTCCGCAATTGAGGCTGGGCCTGCGTGAACCTTTTCCCGCGAGGGGGCCTGAGACTGCGTGTCTCAGAGGCCACAGGAGATGGGGAGGGCGGGGGCTGTGTGAGCGTGTGACTTAGTGTGCACACACGTGGGTGAGCATGTGTGAGGTGTGGGTGTGTATCATTGTGCACATGGGGTGTGTAAGTGTGTGAGGGGGTGCATGTGTGAGCATGTGTGTCTGCAAGAGTGTGGTGTGTGTATCAGTGTTCACGTGGGGTGTGTCAGCCTGTGGGTGTGTGCACCAGTGTGTGCACATGTGTGAGAGGGGGAGAGTGTGCACATGTGTGCAGTGTGTGGGGTGTGTATGCATGTGTGAGCGTGTGTGTGTAAGAGTGTGAATTGTGTGCATCAGTGTGCATGTGGAGTGTGTCAGCATGTGTGGGGGGAACCGGCTGTGTGCATGTGTGAGGGGTCAGCGTGTGCACGTGTGTAGAGTGTGCGAGCGTGTGTGCGTGTGTGTGCATACAAGTGAGTGCAGCACAGGCTCGTATGACTCTCCAGCCGCCTCTCCCAGTCCGCGGAAGTCTCTTCTCTTTCCCGTTTTCTCTGCGTGGTGCGGAGAGCAGCCCTTGCCCCACCTGCCCTGCGAGGAGCGTCCGATGACGTGGAAGGTGGGTGCTGGCGGCACAGCTGCAGCTGGCCAGGCCGCTTCCTGGGCAAGCAGGTGGCACCCGGCGTGGGCCTCCTGCCTCCATGCTGGGCACCTTGGGGCACTCGGGAGCTTCTGGGTGGCTCTTCCCAGCGGCGGCTTTCACACCACAGGTGGAGACAACTCGTCTCTAAGTGTGATCGTGTCACCAGCGTGGCCCTCACACCCGCCGGCCGCTCCCCGTGGGGTGGCCGGGGTGTGCACAGCCTGCTGCGGCCCTTCCTGGGAGGGCCTATCCCTGCAGCTGCGCCTCGGCCTGGCTTCTCCTCAGGACCAGATTCCTGGGGAGTCGGTGGCAGTAAACTCCATCCCGGCAGCCGGGGCCTCTACACTTGGACTCTCCCTGGTGCCCAAGTTCTAATTACGTGCTTCGTTTGCAGGGCTGGGTGCCAGGAAGGGAAGCGACCTCCCAGGGGCTGGGCCCGGGCCTGAGTCACGGAAGCCCTTCCAGGGGGCCTGGCACCGTGAGGGGCCTGGCAAACTTCCCTTTCAGATCCTCGCCACCGGCATAAATTCTTTTTTTAAAAATAATTAACATAACTGAGCGTGAGAAACAGTAATTGGAGGTCACGCTTCTAGCCCTCCTCAGTGAGCTGGATGGGGAGGTGCTGAAGGAGGTGCTGGTATGGCGTCTGGCTCCGGCTGCAGGCGGACGGGAAGACGGTGCCCGTTGCATCAGCATCCCGGCCTCCATCCCTCGTGTGTGGAACAGCCAGAGCCCAGGCCTTGGGACCACCCTGCTAGCCTTGAGACTGCCTCCTGCCTGCACCAGGCGATGAATCCGCAGCAGCTCTGCTCACCGTGGGCCAGCTTTCTCCCATTCCTTCAGGGCTGAGAACCTGGGGGGGTCTCTCACCCCTTGCTGCATGGGTCACCCTGCCCTGCCGCGCTCCATGGGCCATCCTGTTGGCTGAGCTGACTGGGAATGAGAGATGGGGCTGCAGGCAGGAGCTCAGCTGCCTCCCTAGATGCTGTCCCTGGGCTGCTTCATTCATTCGTTTGGCAAACATTCCCTGAGTGCTCTGTGTGCTGGTGTTTCCAGCTGAGTCATGGTCCTGGATGTGTTCACAGTCAGGTGGGGAGACAGCACAAAAAAAGTGACCTCCCAGCCATCTGCCCTGTGCAGGGCTGTCGGTTAGGGCAGGAAAGGCCAGTAGGTGGCACTCGTGCCATTATTGTCCCTTCCCATGGCCAGGACAGACATCGCTAATCAAACGCAGCACATTTCTCTTTGAGGAGCAATGCAGCTCCCTGCTCCAGGGTGAATCTTTTTTGAGGGTGGATGTGGGTTGGGTCCCACTGGAGAACCCGTCCATGTGCTGGATCCCTCCCACCCAGCTGGGCCCCCCCTCCTACAAAAGTCCAGAGCTTCACGCCCTGGCTCTGCTGCCTCTGCCTGGCCAGACGGAGGTCCCCATGGGCAGGCACACTGCACAGTCGAACTCAAACCTTGGGGCACAACATTCAGTGTGTCTGTGTGGTCCACTCACCAGCTGTTGACAGCATCAGCACCATGCTGGGCCCCACCACGGCCCTCCCACCACCCCTCAAGGCCATGACCTCTCACCCCAGAGGGGTCATGGGTCTTGCTGAAGTCACTCAGCTTGCACATATGACCGTGTGCCTAGCTCCATCCTTGAGGCCATGCCCAAGCTTCATGAGCTGAGGGCCGGGGATGAGGGGACCCATGACAGCCTTTCTGGCCTCCTCCTCTGCTGAGATCCTGGAAGGTGGGAACACATCCCTGGTCACCCCTGCACAGCCACCAATGGAAAGAGAGCAACTCTGCCCATGGGGCCAGTCTGATGGCAGCAAGGCTCTACTTGAGGGCTCCCAGCACAGGAGAGCTTCACCAGGGCCTGCTCGGGTGGGACCGGGGATGAGGGGAGCCCAGGTCCACTAGCCACTCTCTAGAGCCAGCTCTTGGAGACAGCTCTCTGCACCAACATGCCCCCTCCAGCCTCCTGGGGCCAACGCCCTCCTCAGACAGGCACTCCGTAGACCCTGCCCTGGAGGGTGAGGGAGGGAGAGGGGCCCAAGTGAGAAGGTCAGGGTGTCAGGACAGCTGTCAGTGGAGTTTAGACCTGGCAATGGGGTGACAGCTGGCAGGGAGGTGACAACTCCCCTGATTCCTGCTCCTCCTGACTGTCACCTGCATGGGTTCCCACTGGATGGAACTAGATGGAAGCCAGAGGACACAGGTGCCATTGCTGCTGTCCACACTGGGTAGGGGACAGCAGAGGTGGAGCATGGGGCAGAGGGGCAGAGGGGCAGATGTGGCCCACGTTGAGGCTAGTCCCCAGAGCCCACCCATCTGCTTCCTCTGACGGACGGTGGGCGTCCTAAGTGGTTCCGGGCTCCTTGTGCCCGTGGCTGCACATGCTGCTCTCCAGCTGCCCCCAGCAGGGTCTCCCCCAGACGCACTGACCTGGAGGAGCCTCAGGCCCTGGATCCCTGCCCTGCATCCGCCACTCCCTCAAGGAGTGTCCTCTGTGGAGGCCTCACCACTGCTCCAGGAACAGCTGGGCCGTCCTTCCCCCTGTCCTGCCCCTCGTCCTAGCATGTCCACCTCAGCTGGGCTCAGCTGGGAAACCTCCCTGAGTGGACCGAGTCCAGCCCCAGGGGCCTCTCCCCGGAGGCCTGAGGATTTGCTCTGTGAACGAGATGACGAGGGCCCAGCTCTGAGTGGACGGGGAGGCTGGGCCATGGGCATGATTCCCGATGAAGCTGGTGCCCGCTCCCCCTGCCCACAGCCCTGCGGAAGGCAGCCTTGCTGGCAGGAGCCCCAGGGAGCTCTAGAGGGGGACAGGGGACTACTCTCCAGACAGGCCTCTGGAGAAAGATGGAGATGCAGGCCAGACCCTTGGCCCCACTGGGAAGGACCCCGTGGCTGGCTCAGGCCCCGGGGGCGGGATTGGCAGGGCACTGAGCTCTGCTGGGGTGGATGTGGGCGTGGGGAGCATGCCCTACAGTGGGATCCTCAGAGGGCCGGGCAATGCTGTCTGCAGGGCCCTGGGTGTGGCCCTGGCCAGGCTCTGGCCGGGAGAGCCCTTCCAGGAGGGCTGCCGGGGGCCAGGTGGATCTGGGCAGCGTGAACAGAGGTAAACTTGTCCCCACTTCTCCTCTGTTCCCCACACACCTGCATCGCAGCTCGGGGCCCTTTGGGTGGGAAGGGAGCTGCTCCCCTGCGCATTTACTGGGTCTAGCCTGGGGTCTTTCCCAACGCATTTAGAGGGTTGAGGGAGGGGAGGGGGAAGGACAGAGCCCACATGCACACACACGCACACATACACAGACGTGTACATATACCCCACACACTCCTGAAGACCTCACCCAGGGCCCAGGGCCCCTCCAGCCTCTGCCGGGGCCTGAGGGGGGCAGGCAGTCCTGGGGGCCACAGGCTGTGTGCAGGGGTGAGAGAGACGCATGTGAGTGTGGCACACGGGGGAACCACAGCAGCGTGTGTTCACGTGGCACCCTGCTCCAGGCATGCACACACATGGCTGTGTCCTCGGGCACCTGTCTGGGGCACTTGCACATCCTCATCCGTGCTCCTGCTCAGGCGCCCGAGCGTGGCGCCAAGGCCAGGGTCACCCCAGGCTGGCGGGCAGCTGCTGGGGGCTCTCTGGGCTGAGTCCACTCTGCTGCCACAGTTCCAAGGCACCGTGGAGACGGGGCGGCAGCTCCCCAACACCCCAGGCTCCGACCCAGCTGCCCCAGAACTGGGATCCGAGGCCTCGGCCCCAAGGCGGGTCCTGACCCGAGGGCCGCCCCCCATCGCATTTCCTCGGCCCCATCGCGCGGCAGACAGGTGGCATTTCCCTCCTGCCTGGTCTTTTTTCTCCCTGTCACGACGACAAGCACAACCGTGTTCCCTGACAGATGGAAATATCAGCCCTCAAGTACGGGGACAAAGCAGGCTTTAAACTTTAACGAGAGGCGTTAATGGAAATAAAATGTAAAACTCTCCTTCAAATGTGGGGTTTCTGTTTTAACAGAGAAAAAGTGCCCTAAATAATAAATAAACGATGTGTGTTTCAGTTCTTTTACATGCGTGAATATTTAAAACATGCAAAAACGTGGAAGACGCATTTGCTGCGAACAAAAGGAAACACTTATTTAACCCCAAAAATGAATAAATAAAGGAAGGTGTGGGCCGGAGATGGCAAAAACAGAGCAGATGCATATTTAACGCGGGTGACTGGGGCCCGGGGCTGCGTGCAAGTGGACCTGCCCACGGGCTGACCCGATGGGTGCGGGGCCCACTCTGGATGCTGGCCCCCATTGCGGTCTCCTGGGGTCTGCCCCGGAGCCCAGACCAGCGTGGGCAGCGGAAGCGCTCGGCCCAGTCCCCGTTCCCCGCAGCCCCGGGCTCCCTTCTGCACACTGCCTGCTTGTCTACTGCTTGCAGAGTTTGGAAACCCCAAACCTGTTCCCTTCCTGCCTCCTGCTCGTCCTTGTGTCGTCGACATCTGGACACCATCGTTTATTTAGTGCCGCTGCGTCCTTAAGCACCAGGCCCCAGGAGCTGCCCAGGACTGTGGAACAAGGCGCCCCAAACTAGGGGCTTAAAACTACAGAAATTTGCTCTCTCCCAGTTTTGAAGCCTAGAAGTCTGAAATCAAGGTGTCCGAAGGGCCGTGCTCTTGCTGAAGCTCTAGGGGCGTGTCCCTCCTGCCTCTTCCAGCTTCTGGGGGCTCCCGGTGTTCCTGGGGCTTGTGGCCACATCCATCCAGCCTCTGCTTCTGTCCTCACACGGCCGTCTTCCTCTGTCTGTTCTTAGTCTCCTCTTCCTATAAGGTCACCAGTCATGTTGGGTCAGGGCCCACCCTAACGCCCTCAGTCATGTTGGGTCAGGGCCCACCCTAACGCCCTCCTCTTAGCCTGATTACACCTGCAGAGACCCTGTCTCCTAATCAGTCACATTCACAGGTACTGGGGTCAGGACTTCACCACATCTTTTTGGGGACACAATTCAACCCACAACACCAGTGCGCTGTGAGCCCTTCCGGGGGCCTCTTACGGGCAGGGAGCTGGTACTTTCTACCACTTGGACACCTGGCGTCCCACATCTCAGAATCGAGGGGGAAGCTGCGAGATCTCAGGGGATTTGGGGAATCGATTTTCAACCTTGTCCTGCGTTTTAGTGCGTCTCATGTTCGCGAGGTGTTGACGGGGTGGTTCCCCGGCTCACGGCCCCTGCTCCCGGCACTTGCAGACGTTTTAGAGAGACAAATAGTCACGTGGATGTTCACGTTCACACTCATTCTTCATGACGCCTGAGGGCGGATGTGCAAGGGAAGAGGGAGAGCCGGAACCTGGGCCTCGGGTTCTGCCTCTAGTCGGGCCACCTGGGCAAACGCAGGTGGTCCTGACTGAGTCTTCTCACCTGAAAATGGGCATCAGACAGATGCTGCCCCCTGCCCCGGCAGCGGGCTGTATAAGGAGAGAGCACACCGGTGGGCAGGTCCTTGGTTAAAGGCAAAGTGGGCTCATGAACAGACTGATTCCTGAAATTAAAGTGGGCTTTGTCAGAGTCTCTGCAGACCTTCCTAGAAAGACTTAAGAAGAAAGTGGTATTTCCTAGGGCACTGTCTGGCCTTTCATGCTGCCAATGGTGACGATTATCTCACTGCCTGATTAGTGGTTTCTGTGTGGACACTGGTGTCTCGGTCTTACTAGGATCCTACAGCACCTGTGCGAGACAGTCCTTGATGGTTCCCGTCCTGCAGAAGAGGAAGCGATGCTGAGGGGCTGAGCGGCTGCTGTGGACTCGCAGGAGGGCAGAGCCAGGATGGAGAGCTGGTCAGGCCCTGGGCCAGGCACAGCCCTGGCTCTGTTCCCCTGGCCCGGGCCTGGGGTCACCTGGGCCTGTTGACCTGTGCCGGCTCCTCTGCTCCATTACCCCACAACCCTGGAAACCCAGTATTGCTTTTAATGATTATTCCTTTTGCTCACCCATCTTGGAGGTTTCACGGAGTAACCGCTCAATTATTCATCGCCTCTGCTCCCTGGGATGGAGAGGCAGTGGAAAGGCTGGAGACGGCTTTCTCATGTCGGCTCATTAATTTTTAAACCTGGTCACGTTGGTGGCCAGCCCTGAGCTGTGTCCCTTTCAGGCCATCGGGAAGGTTAGGCCAAAGGGACTATGTGTTCTTGGGTCCTCGTGATTGAGGACGGCCCAGGAACGTCCTAGAACAGAGCAGAATTCCAGGCTTCTGGTGGAAGAAGTTTCCAGACCCGTAAGCAAATTGGTCGATCAGAGGGGGAATTCTCAAAGGCTGTTCGCCAAGGCGGGGAGCGATGTCCGGAATTATCACATTTGTCCCTATTCCCCTCGGAGGAGGGAGAGAGCAGCCAGAGAGCACGAAGCTGCCAGTTTCCAAGAGGGGAAACCGAGGCGTGTCCAGACGGAGTTTTCTCCTCTGAGTGGCTTTCATTAGAAAGTCACCTGGGGGCCCGGAGGGGGTCTGTGCAGAGGCCTGTCCCCCCACACCCAGGCAGGGAAGCTGACGTCCTAAGTGGTCCTGCAGGCAGACGCGGAAGCTCCTGGGATGGCGGCTGCAGCAGGTCCAGACTGTTCTCATTACGGCCAGATAGAACCTATGAAATTATAATACTAACAACATCATTTATTTCAGCAGCATGGGGGCAAAATGGCTTTATAATGGTGTTTTACACGATACATGTGCACCATAAATATTCCCATAAAAACAAGCATTAAAATATAAAAGTGGGCCCCCAAATATCAGAAATTGGGGGGGAGGAAGCCCACAGCAAAGCCATGTGACGGTGGAGCTTTCTTGCCGGTGGGAGAGACGGAGAGATGCCCCTCGCCTCCCTCTTGCTGACGGGGGCAGCAAGGAGAGCCACAGGGCTTGGCACCCCTGTCTGCCTGGGCTCTGTCGAGAGGCTGTGTCCAGTGAGGAGGGTGTGCCCCGCCCCCTGGGGTCCGCCCCTCCCAGAAAGCTGCCCTCAGTGTCTGGGGATGGGGCCCACTCTCTGGGCCAACACCCTGGGCTCCTGCCTGGCCTCTGCTCACAGCTGCCCCTCCTTGGCCCCCCACCATGCACTCCCCCTGTCCAGACCTTCCCAGCCAAGCCCACTGTCATGGTGGACCCGTGTGGCAGGGCTCGGAGGTCCCCCACACCCAACCTGTCCACCTACAGGCTCTGCCTCAGATCCTGGACCCTCATGTACGACGGGACAGTTGATCCCTCTCAGTGCATCTGTGCCAGTGTGGTTGAACCAGCTGTACGCATGTTAGTTAACTCATCTACGTGCCACAGCTGCCCCACACGGGAGGCTGGCAGAGAGAGGGTAAGCAACTTGATCAAGGTCACACAGCCAGGAAGTGGGGGAGTCGGGATTTGAACCCAGCCACCTGGCTCTGGACTCCTGAGGTCCCTGAGGAACCCTTATTGCCAGAGGGGCGGCCCCGCCCGGCCCAGCTGCTGGCCAGCTCTGACCATGCCGGGCCCGGCTGGCCCTCCCTCCTGCCTCTCTGACACACTCTGAGCCGTCGTCTCTCCTCTCAGACCACTGCCTAATGCAGGGCTCCCGCTGGTCCTGAGGGGCTGCACTGCTTGGTTACTGTTGCCCCTCCAGGAGGGGCCCAGGCCTTGCCTCCAGGGTCCTGGCCCAGTGCTCCCGCTGTGGCCGCAGGCTTGGGTGCTGGGAGGGCTCCTGGCAACTGGAACCCTCCGTGTCCAGAAAACCCATCTCCTCCCCAGACCTGCTTGTTCCCGTGACCTTGTCCAGGTGAGTGGGGGGGGGGGGCGGGGCATCCATGAGGCCACCCC
This sequence comes from Ceratotherium simum simum, assembly GCF_057802395.1. Classification (NCBI taxonomy): domain Eukaryota; kingdom Metazoa; phylum Chordata; class Mammalia; order Perissodactyla; family Rhinocerotidae; genus Ceratotherium; species Ceratotherium simum. The sequence goes on along the minus strand of NC_141921.1, from coordinate 49,367,296 downwards.
AGGCAGAGCCCTCATCTTAAACACGGTGCTCTGCCCCCCGAGTCCACCCTGGACTCCTCTCCCCCACCCCGCCATGGAGTGTCAACCTCCCCAGTGCATGCCCCACCTTTGATCCCTGGGACTGAGCCCCCAACACCCCATCCCCAAGACCCCATTGCCGGACCACAGCCCTGTTCCCAGTCAGGGCTACTGGCCAGAGGCCCCTGCATGCGATGGCAGGCCCGTGCCTCACTTGGGCTGCCCGCCTCGGCCCCACTGTGCTCTCTGCCCAGCTCTCCACTCCTGTCTCAGCGATGGGACCCTTCCCTGCAGGTTTCCGGAAGCCACATCTCACTGCTGGTGGGATGCTTATTTGAGGGGAGGCGGGGGAGGCTGATGGAGGAAGGGGGAGCTGAGCCCCCCTCCCCCGCTCCCCCACCCCTGACTTTGGCCTGGAGAGCTGAGGGCGGGATGGGTTTTCTTGCTGGAGCCCAAGGCAGGAGCAGGGCAGCCTGGTGTCCGGGAGATGGTGAGGGACAGATGCTAACGTGGGCGTTGTGTCCTGAGGGGGAAAGCCAGCTCTGCAGGGAGGACACCCCGGGGAGTCTCCTGTCCCCCTCCCCCGCCTCCTGCCCCCTGATCCTAGGTCTCCCGGGACAGAGCTGGGTGCACTGGAAGCCGCAGCACCTGGAGCCCCCTGGTGGTGAGTGGCCGCCACTGCAGCGGCCGTCAGGGCAGGTCCGCAGGTCCAGTTCCATCCTGACCCCGTCCTTCCGGGAGGGATCTGCCTTCCCTGGCGTCCTGGGAACTGAGGGTGTGGCTCATGGCAGGGCGGCCAGATTTAGCAAATAAAAATCCGGGATGCCCAGTTAAATTTGAATTCAGATCAACACAAATAATGTTTTACTATAATATGTCCCATGCAGTATTTAGGATATACACTAAAAATTTAGTCGTTTTCGATCTGAAGTTGAGATAACTGGGTGTCCTGGATTTTATCTGGCAAGCCTAGCAGTGAATGATTGTGGCAAGAACAAAAGACAGAACCCGGGACAGTAGGGAGATCCCCCACCCTGCCAAGGCCAGGGGATGGAAAGGATGCACGGGGAGTGGCCGGCCAAAGCCGGGCAGTCAGAGCCCAGACAGGGCCCTCACCCCATTGCCAGGTGGGGAGGTGGAGGGCTGAGGAGCAGGTTCGGCCCTGCGGAAGGGTGGCCAGGCGTGGGTCCCAGGTCTCCCCTCAGGGGCTCTGCAGGAATGCGATTCTGCCCCCACGGAAAATGTTACTAAACAGCTTCGTCAAGCTATATAATTGGTGTACCACAGCTCACCCATCTGAAGTGTATGATTCAAGGGTTTTCAGCATATTCATAGACATTTTCATCATCTCAAGAAGAACCCCGGCTCCCTTGAGCTCCCACCCCTCCCTCCCTCCCCCCTGCAGCCCGGCCACCACAAATCTACTCTCTGTCTGTGTGGATTTGCCCGTTCTGGACATTTCAGAGAATTGGAATCATATGACCTGTGGCCCTTTGTGCCTGACCTCTTTCACTGAGGGTGTTGTTTTCAAGGTTCCTCCAGGTGGTAGCGTGTGTCGGTGCTTCACTCCCTTTTATGGCTGAATAACACTCCGTCGGGTGGATGTCCCACATCTGTTTCTCTACCATCCACTGACGGACATCAGGCTGTCTCCACTCTGTGGCTGCTGAGCAGAGCTGCTGGGACACTCGTGTATGACTCTCTGGGGGCCATTTCCCAGAGGCATGCCCTGTCCCCCGGTCCTGGGAGGATTCCAAGCAGCCAGCCCACCAGCTGCGACTTGGGACGGCCCCCAGTGACAGCCTGTCTGGACCCAGTGAGGTCAGCGTCGTCCTCAAGGATGGCCCCCCTTCTCTGTCCTCTCTCTGCCAGGGGGGCTCAGCAGTTGGATGAGGGGGGCAGAGGGCCCTGGGGCTCAGGAGGGAGGGGTGAGCCCAGGCCCATGGGACCAAGGTGGAGGGGCCCTCGGGGGACATTCAGGGAGGCATGGCCTCCAGCTGTCCTCTCCCTGTTCCCTCGGAGACCAGCCCCACTCAGGGATCTGGGGCACCTTCTCTCTGCTCCCCACCCAGTCTCCCACACCAGGAATGCTGACGCGGCCTGACTGCAATGTCCCTGCTCCTATGAAGCCTTCCCAGACACTCCCCCTGCCAACACACACACACACACACACACCCAGGAGGAACATGTCCTCTCCCCACGGCCTCAGCTTTCCACTCACTCCTTACCCGGTTTTGACTGCAGTGGGACACTGATGTCCTGACCGCGGCTGAGCTCCCAAACCAGGCCAAGAGAAGTGTGACCGGCTGCAGAATGACCCCCAAGGATGTCCCATCCTCCCCTTGGAGCCTGTGAATCTGTGACCTTGTGTGGCAAAAGGGACTTTGCGGATGGGATTAAGTGAAGGATCTGGAGATGTGGGATTGCCCTGGAGTGTCTGGGTGGCCCAGTGCCACCACAAGATCCTTTTAAGAGGGAGGCAGGGGTCAGAGAAGGAGACGGGATGATGGAAGCAGGGGGTCAGAGTGACAAGGCCCCGAGCCACAGAATGCTGGCACCCCTAGGCGCCAGACCATTGCTGCCCTCACTGTCCCTGGAGCCTCCGGAGGGAATGCAGCCCTCACCTCGACAGCTGCCACCCGCCCCGGCCTAGCGGGTCAGCATCACCTCTTGCAGTGATGGGACCCTGGGTACCTACTCTGCTTCTCTGGGCCTCGGTTTCCTTATCTGCAAACGAGGTGGCATTGTCCCCCCAGGGAAGTCGAAGAGACAGCCATGCTGAGGCCCTAAGGACTCTTACATTTGGGGGCCGCTTAGTGTGTCCACAAATTCTTCCATCCAGCAGCCTGTATTTCTAAGGTAAGGGAGGTTACACAGGGCCTTACATTATAATTTTTTTCATAATTTATAGAATTATTTAATGTACTTCTTTGCTTGGGACAGGTCAATAGCTAAAATGTGTTATAAATAGGAGCCTGGGATTATATCTAGATTTTAAAAAGCTCTTGTGGAACTAGACCTCACACACACATCTTTTTTATTATTTGGGGGGAGATGTGAGCAGCTGCATTTCCTTCTAGTGCCCACCCCGCCCCCCGGGTATGCAGGTCTCATGGAGCCCATGTCTCGGCCCCGACCCAAGTGTGGGAGGAGGAAGTCCATGGAATTCTCCAACTGCAGGATTCCCAGACTGAGTGCTAACTCAGAGCCCAGCCTGAGATGCCGTGCCCAGGGGGCCCCCGCCGTGGCCACAGGAGTGGGGGCTGGACGCCCCCCGGGCGGTGCAGGAGAAGGGGAGCTGGCCGTCTACAGTCCTGGGGGCCTGCCTACGGGTTTTTGAGGTCTCAGAGAATTTCAACAGCTGTTTCCATGAACTTTCCTGGCATCAGGGGAGCAGCTCCCCAGGATGGCCCACGGCTGGGCGGAGTCTAGTCCTCAGACAGTGAGCGAGGCTCGTGTCCTCTGGGTGTTGTCTCTGCTGGGAAGCATTAGGGGAGGGGCTGGCAGATGCCTGGCACGAGGAGGCCTCGGAGCAGTGCCTCTCTCACGGGGGCAGTGGGACATCCTGGGCTTGCGCGGTGCCCGGCACGTGGTCCTGGGTGCTCGGGGACACGGGGCTGGAGGCTGGCCCTCCTGCCCCACCTGCGGGCAGCATCTCTTCTAGCCACTCTGCAGACGGGAGACTCGCACCCAGCCTGGGGAGAGGCGTGCCTTTCTTCTGCTGTGTTATCTCAGCTTCTACAACAGAGACTCCTGAGGACGTGCAATTCACAGAGTGAAGTTCCATCAGTTGATTTCAAATGCAAGGCAGGAAGGTGCCCCGTGGTCCAGTCTGAGAAGATGACCGCTCCAGATGAGGACTTCATCCCCGAGGGTCGAGGACACGCTCCAACATCTCAGAGGTTCCAGGGTGTTCATGAGCCGCGGCGTCCCTTCAGTGCAAGACAGAAGACACGGAGGCACGGGGGTCCGCGGTTCTGCGACTCCCGCCCTGTCCAAGCAGAGAAGCAGTCACTCTTCTTTGGTGCCAAAGCACCGCTGACGCCAGGCATCTGTCGCCAGCTCCCCAACTTGCATGCTCCCCCCACCCCCACCCCAGGAGGACACCGCACGCGGGCGCCCACAGCCCTGCCCGCCTTCCTGTGGGAGCGTGACCCGCTGGGCCAGGTGGCGCTGAGTGCCCCCCGCACGCCCCGGGTTGGAAGCGATTCGCCACGCCGTGTAAAACCCCTTAGGACCGTTACGTGTCCCAGATTGTCTTACAGCAAAACTCGGTGTCAATGTTATGCTTTGAAACACGTAAGAAACAACAGTTTATGGTCTCAGATCTTCACGGTCTGGAAGACCAAATACTCCGCTCACACTGGCCAGATTGATGTTTGAAATCCAGAAGAACCCCGTCATGTTACAACGGGAGAGAATGTCCTGTGAAGAAAGCACCCAAATCACTCCAAGATGCCTCGGGTCTCACGTCTCCTGCCCTCTGTGGAAACGTGCTCGTGTTCTCGGGCACGGAGTCAAAACACACAGAAAGCAGATATTTTTAGACAAGCACATTTGGAATAAAATCTCCGGCCTCAGCACTCACAGACGGCCTCCTGGAGGTGGAGGCAGCCATGCCTCTCTCAGGTCCTCTGGGTGCTGAGTTGAGGCGCCCAGTGGGACATGGGAGGGAGCATTGCTTGACTGGTCCAATCGTGACAACGCGACGTCCTCCCTGGCCGTAGGCTCCCTGGTGCATGTGGCCACTGACCACTTGCTTCGCAGAGTGTGTAGGGCCCCGGGGAGCATGTGCACACCTGTGACAGCACGTCTGCATGCGTGCAGGTGCATGCAGGGCTCAGTGTGTGTTCCATGCATTGGGTGGCGGGGTCTCTCCATTGGGGCTTGGCGGCTTGCTCCGGCCGGGGTAAGGAGGGGACCCAGCTGGACGTGCCCATGAATGTGCCGGCTTTGCAGAGCTGTGGGTGAGACAGACAGTGTTTCTACTCACAATCAGAACAAACGCGGTATGAAAATCCTTGAGAGGGTATAAACGCGGCCCCTGAGCTGTCTGCACGGAGCCACTGCTGCTTTAATTACTACGGTAATTAATGTGAGCCCTGTTGCAGAGACTGGAGGCTGGTGCAAAAGCACCGCTCGCCGGATCGGAGCGAGCATTGCTGCCTCCACGGGGACGTCGGGCGACGATGACGCAGCGGTTCCTAGCTCCCCGATCTTCACCTGCCTCGGCGTCGCCGTCCGTTCCCCGTGTTGAAGCTGGGAGAACTCCCGCAAATAACATCTTTGTGGGCTGGATTGTGGCTCAGAGCAGGTGCCTGTTCTCCAAATTAGATATTCCTGGAAGCTCTGACGCCCGGCCTCCCTCCCGGCCGGACTCCTGCTCTGAGCCACTGGGGAGCTTCTCCCACCCGTGGCCAGCCGGCGTCTGTCTGCCCTGACTCAGGAAAGGCCCAGAATATCATCGAGGGTCCCGAGACCGCCCCCTCCACTGCAGAGCTGGCGGGGTCGGCCTTTACAGCACAGCTGGTGTGGCCCACAGCCGGTTAGTGGACAGACCTTGTGTCTGTGATGGGTCATCAGCCCCACATATGGTCGGCCATTGGCAGGCTGGGTCAAGGCCACCTCGTGTAGACCCGGTTGAGCCTTTATCCCCAGCCTGGCAGTGGTCAGCCACAGGAAGAGCTGGGCGTGGTGTCCGAGGTTTGCACTGGGCACAGGGGGCACGTCTCCAGTGAACACTGAAGGGATGAATCGTGACTATACCGCCTGGGGGGGTGCGGGGATGACCCGGATGGGGGATTGCCAGTTAGATTTGAATTCAAAGGGATGACCAAGAGCCTCGTAGTATAACTGTGTGTGTGGTCAGCTCGGGCTGCATAACAAATCCCACAGATGAGGCAGCTTAAACCATGGGCATTGACTCTCTCTCAGTCCTGGAGGCTGGAGGTCCAAGATCAAGGTGTCCACAGGGCTTGTTTCTCCCGAGGCCTCTTTCCTTGGCGTGTAGATGCCGTCTTCTCCTCGTGTCCTCACCTGGTCCCTCTGTGCGTGTCTGTGTCCTCATCTCCTCTTCTTGTAAGGACACCAGTCATGTTGGATTAGGGCCCACCCATATGACCTCATTTTGCCTTGGTCACCTCTGCAAAGACCCATCTCCTAATGCAGTCACACTCTGAGGTACTGGGGGTTAGGATTTCAACATATCTTTTTGGGGGACGTAGTTCAACCCATAAGAATATATTCTGTGCAACATTTGGGATGAACTTAGGCTAAAAAGTGACTTGTTGCTTATCAAAAATCAAACACAACTGTGCACCCGTGTTTCTCTTGGCTAAATCTGGCTGCCCTACCCATAATGCCTGTGTTGGGGCCCCTGGATCCTGGCGGTGGTACCCCAAGATGCAGATCACATCCCAAGGGCAGTGAGGGCTTGGACCCAGGAGCCCTGAGAAGGGGGAGGCTGGCGTCCGCCTTACTCGGGTTGGTGAACTCCTTTGTCCGGGAGGACCTGTAGTTGGAAAAGGAGGAAGTGGGTTCTGTAGGTCCGTCCTTGTGCACACACACTAGCATGCGTGTGCCCGTGCACACACGTCTCAGCACGTGGGCTCACTCTCTGTGCGTGCACAGGGACCGGGAGCTGCCGGAGGTCCGCAGGGGTGCTAATGGGCTGCTCCGCAGACCGAGGAGATGCGGCCCACGCAGGTTGGATTTCGGATGGTTGATGAAGAGGGCCAGGGCCCTCTGGTTACAGTTTAGCAAAAACATAGATTGGCCCGTGCTCCAGTTCAAAAGGCAGAGAGATGAAGGCAGACGAGCGGGTGGGGAGCCAGAGGGGCTTACAGTTTGGCTGCGTCTGCGGACGGCCCTCCTGGGAAGCCCAGCCCGGTGGAGGTGGGGGGAGCCAAGTGGCTGGACCCCCTGGCGTGGGACTGTGGCTGGGCAGGCAGGGTGGCCCCGGGCAGCTCGTGCCTGTGGGTCAAGGGGCCCCAATGGCCGTACAGTGAGAGAGCATACGTGTGGGTGGATTGCAGGGGCTGTCGCCCAGGCTGCGGCCGCCTGCTCCCCAGCCGCAGCCAGGAGGTTGGGAAGTGTCCACGCCAGAACAGCTTTCAGCAGAGAAACCTCCAACTTCACTTCGCTGCAGAAGCCAATGCGTCTGCTATTTACGCTACTTTGATCTAAAAAGCTGTTTGTTTACATTTTATTGCGTTATAAATCCCCGGTAAGCAGGCATGATATTTTTATGATGCCCAATAAGGATTCTCTTGTGAACGTGTTGAGGGGTGGGAGGGTCTTTATTGCTCCGCTACCAGGGTCTTCCCTCCCGGGGTCCTGTTTCTGCTGATCATCTGGACACATGCGGCTCACAGATGTGTCTCCCGCAGAACATCTGGGGTGGGGGCACTGGCTGCAGAGCGTAGTGCGGCCTCGCTGCTCACGGGAGCCCTGTGGTTCACGGCAGCCCCGTTCCGGCAGGCCTGGCCAACACACCGGTTACTCAAGCGGCATCTGTGCAGGTCTAGGGCAGGGACCTCATGTGGCCATTCAGCCCTTGTGTGGCCCGTGGGGAGCTGTTCTTGTGGCTCTTGCACAGGCATGGAGCAGGGACGTTGGTCACCCCCATGGCCTTTCAGCCCCAGCTCAAGGGGGTCCTTCACTGGAGGCAGAGACGAGGAGCAGGGCAGGCCAGGACAGCCCGCCCGGTGCCGTGGGGCAGGAGGCAGCCACACTTGCTCCTGTCGTCACTCGGGGGACATTGATGACATGCCTGCTCTGGCCCAGTCCTGTGCTGGGGCTGTGGATGCAGTGCTGAGCAGGCTGCACGTGGCCCGGCCTCCAGAACTCACAGACCAGTGTGGGAGGGACAGCTGGTGCTGATTTGGGGTGAGGCAAGAACTTGCAGAGAGGAGACTCGGGGCCAGGATTGGAAGAGAGAGTGGACTCTGTCTAGGCAGAGGGCAAAGTGGGGCAGAGGGCCCGGGAGTGAGGGGTGTGGAGGGTTTGGGAAGGTGAAGGGCCCATGAGGCTGGGATAGCCATAGGTAGATGGCACAGGAGTGGGCGGGCAGGTCCCTCCTGGTCTTGATGGGAAGGTCTGTCCATCACGCCAGGTGAGATGGGGCATCATTGTGGCCCTGCCCCTTCCTGACCCCTCCCCCGCCTCAGGCAAAAAATCACGTCCCCTTCTTGGTGACCCAGAGCACCATAGCCGGCCCTCAGCGTGGCTCTGTCACAGCCCTTTGCCATCGGGCCCAGGTCTCCACTATCTCAGCACGACTCTGAGCCCAAGGCCGCCGACGGCAGGGAGAAGTCACCTCAAAAGGGCCTGGATTGCGTGGCTCCACCAAAGGGTGGAGAGGATGTGCACTTGAGTCTTCCGGCCCAGCCGGTCACTCATCAGACGGCGTGGACTGAGCTGCTTCTCCACGTAAGTGCTGTGGCGGGCAGTGGGGACACAGGACAGGGACTGGGGACAGAGGGAGGGACTGGGGACACAGGACAGGCACTGGCGACACAGAACAGAGACTGGGGATACTGCCTGGTAAGTGGCGCGTGCCGTACCTTAGATGGCGTTGAGCGCAGAGGAGAAATTAGAGCAGGAAGAGGAGGGATGTGGTAGGTAACTGAGAACAATGGTGGGGAGGCAGAGTGACCCGTGACGTGGGAGGAGACCTGGGCAGGTGAGAGGCGGCTCCTGCCTGGATTCCAGGGGAGAACATCCCAGGCTGAGGACCCGGGGCCCCAGGAGCGTGCACGGCATGCTCAGACAAAGCGGGAAGCAGAGTGGCTGGTGTTCTGAGGGCCAGAAGGCTGGCCAGGTGGAGGGGCAGCGTGTGGGGACCTGGCCGGCCACATGGGGAACCTGAGTGCTGCCTCTTAGCAAGGCAGGGTGATCACAGGGCCTGAACGACTCTGGGGCCGCAGGAGACTAGTGCATAGGCTGTGGCTGGGAGTCTTGGAGGAGGTGGGCAGGGGTGGGCATGTCCGGATGTCATCGGAAGGCAGAGCCCACAGTTTCCCGGCAGATCCACTGTGGGAAGGGGGGTGCTTGGGACGACCCCTAGGTCTGTGGCCTCCTCCCCACAGCAGCTTCTCTCCTCCTGTCTGGTCCACCTACCTCGACTGTCAGCATCTGGGGGTGGGGGTGGGGCCTGTCTTATTTGCCTTTAAAAACAATTAGTAGAGTTTTTGTTTTTTTGTTTTTTGTTTTTTTTTTTGGTGAGGACGATTAGCCCTGAGCTAACATCCGATGCCAATCCTCCACTTTTCTCTGAGGAAGACTGGCCCTGGGCTAACATCTGGGTCCATCTTCCTCTACTTTATACGGACGCCACCACAGCATGGCTTGACAAGCGGTGCGTTGGTGCACGCCTGGGATCCGAACCTGCGAACCCCGGGCCACTGCAGCGGAGCGCACAAACTTAACCACTATGCTACCGGGCCGGCCCCAGTAGTGTTTATTTTTTAGAGCGGTTTTAGATTTACACACAACTGAGTGGATAGTAGAGTCCCCTTCCCCCATTTTACCGTCTTGCATTATGCGCTACATTTGTCACAATGGGAGAGCCAATACTGACACAGTGTTATCAGCTACAGCCACGGTTTACGAGGGTGTCACGCTTGGTGCTGCTCATTCCGTGGGTTTGGACAAACGCATAATGTCACGTGTCCACCATTAGGGTGTCCTAGGGAGTTGTCTCACCCTAAAAATGCCTGTGCTCCACTGATTCATTCTTATTTGCCTTGTCACCCCCACCTTTCCTCCCTGGTGCCGAGCTGAGCCCCCAGGTTAGGATTCGCAGCTCTCTGACTCAGAGGGGAGCACTGGGGTCCCCTGGTCCGCAGCATGCCCCGCCTGCTGTGCTGGCCCCATTGGGGTGCACGCCTGCCTGCCACAGGTTTCCCCAGGCCACCCAGGTCCTCCGGGAGCCCTGGGGGTGCAGGAGAAACAGCACGTGGATCTGAGGGCTGGCGACCTGGCGTGGGTGCCGACCTGCTGTGTCTTAGCTGGGAGACCCTCAGCACGTCACTTTCCTTCCCTGAGACTCGGGGTCCTCATTTGTCCCCTGGCAGCTCACAGGGTTCTGAGGATAAAATGGCTGAGACAGAAAGGCCAGCGGAGGGTCCAGAAGGTTGTGGGTGCTCAGTGAGGGTCGGCTCTCTTCGCCTCGCTCCCCCACGACCTCCCCCAGTTCTCAGAAATCCTCACGTGCACGGAGCTGCCAGCGGGGATGTGCGCTTGTGAAAGTGGGGAGCCCGCCCCTCTGGGCCCCGGGGCCTCCAATCCCCGGCAGGCCCAAGAGTCGTGCTGGAGGTGACGAGCATCAAGTCGGGGGAGGCGTAGGAGGCCACATAAAGACGAGTTGAGGCAGTCACGATGTCCTCCGTCCGGGGCCGGAAGCGGGGCCTGGTCTCACTTGCGGCTCCTTTGTGCAGTGGGGGCTGCTCTGCGTTCAGCCTCGTGGGGTGGGGTGACACCGTGGTGAGCCCCAGGAGAGGGCTTTCTGCATCTTTGAAGCCGGAAGCCTTTCAGGTGGGGAAAAGGATAAACCCAATACCATGGGTAATGAAAAGAAACGACGGCCCATCTGTGTCTGTGATCTCCCGGCCCGGAGCCGTGCGCGCTCACACTCATTACGCACGGGTGCGACCGCCGGCCGTGGGCTCTACCGTGTCATCGCCTTTCAGGAAACTGGAACCTTAGAGTAAGTATCAGATGAGTTGCTAATGTTGGAAAAAAAGCGAAAAACATGTTTAGGGTCTCTGTTTTATGGCTGCTCTTGAAGTCAGAATTTGCGATTGTAACCCAATGCTGCCTCACCAGCATGTTTTCTGTGTCATCGGGGTAATTGAAAGTCCAGAGGAATCTGGCTATTAGGGCTCCGAGCAGCTGATCCCACGTTGGCCCTGACAGGAGGAGTGGGCAGAGCCGTTTTCGGAGGGCTGTGCAGCCGTGTGCTGCCCTTGCCCAGCAGGCAGCAATGGTCCTGTGCCCACCGTGGTCCTCGGGACCAGGGCCACACGCGTGCAGAGGCTCCCGCACGGCAGCTTCACAAAAGCCTCGTGACTTTCCGGGTGGGCCCAGCTTTGTCCCCCGGGGCCTTTGCGGGGGGAGCTTGGCCTGGTGTCTCGTCTGGTTTGCTCCTTCTTAAGAGGCCAGCATGCCAAATGGATGCCCTCACGGCAGGTGGGGACTTCAGTGCGCTGGGGGGGCTGGCATCTGCAATGGGCTGAATTGTGCCCCCACAGATTCTTACCCTGAAGTCCTAACCCCTTAGCACCTCAGAATATGACCTTACTTGGAAACAGGACCGTTGCAGATGAGCAAGTGAAAATGAGGTCATTAGTGTAGGTTCCTAATTTAATTTGACTGGTGTCCTCGTAGAAGAGGAAATGTGGACACAGACCCACGGGGAGAATGCCCTGTGAAGATGAAGCAGAGATTGGCTGATGTGTCCACACGCCAAGGAAAGCCGAGGATGCCAGGAAACCACCAGGAGCTGGGGCAGACCTGGAGCAGACTCTCCCTCACGGCCTCAGAGGGAGCCAGCCCTGCCCACACCTGGATGTTGGACCTCCAGCCCCCAGACAGGGAGAGGACAGCCTCCTGTTGTCTGAGCCAGGCTGTGGTGCTGAGTTACGGTGGCCCCGGGACACTTGCACACACAGCAGCCAGGTGCTTAGCACCGAGCGCGGCCCCATCAACGCTGGCGGCTGTGGTCACTCTTCAGAGCTAGTATACGAGGTCCAACAAGCCCGCTCCAGCCTGGCAGACATTTGGGGCTGTGTTTTGGGCCCTGCTTTGCAGCAAATGTCCCCCAACTTGGGGTGTCGGGGTGCCCAGCTTCGGGGGATGAACTTTCTCTGCCTTTGCTGGCCTCGTGACTCACAGCCACACCCCTGTCGACCAGTGGGCACCGGGCCCCAGCAGGGCAGTACATCCCACCCTCAGGTCAGACTTTGGCCTTCAGTCACACGGTCAAGGGTGATTTTTGGCAGCCTACCCTTGTAGAATGAGAACTCCTCCTGAAAAGATGGATGGGGTGGACATCTTGGCCCCCCAGGACCTGCCCCTCCATCTCCACTTGCTCTGCACTCCAGGGGCCTGCGGTGGGTGGGCAGGGGAGGCCCGGGAGCCTGACCCTGGAGCCGGCCCAGTCTCTGGTTGGGTTTGGCCGGCAACGTCACTGCAGGTCTTAGCTACCCCCAGTGGGCCTCCATGGGTGTGTGTCCCCTCCCGACTCACCCTCCTGGCAGGCCCATCCCCTGCACATCCCCAGGGGTCAGAGCCCTGGGGGCCATGAGCACTGCCCCTGCTGTCCCAGCTCAGCCCGAATCTCATACGTGCCCTTGGTCAGCCTTCCTCTACCTACTCCGTGGGGTGAGCTGCCGGCATCCTGCTGGGCTCCCGACCCATGCGGGGAGTTGCTGTCCCCACCGCCCCCCCTGCACCCCTGATCTCCACCCTGCGGGCCGCAAACCCCTGGCAGGGGTTACTATGGGCTCGTACGGTCTCGCTTCCTCTTGGTCCAGACTTTGCTCCACAGACAAATGTGGTAACGGGATTCGGGGTGATGTCGAGACATATTAACTGATGGGGACCCTGAACTCACCCCATGTCTTCTTTACCATCTGAGGGCAGGACATGAACACACGGCCAAGGAGACGAACCAGGTGAGACCGGGGAATCGAGAATCAAGGCGGCAAATTCCTGGCCCTTCTGTTGGAGGAAGATCTGGGGAAATGTGTGATCAGGAATACGCAGTGATCGCCGTCCCTCCCCCACTCCTGAGCCAAACATCCCTGGTGATGTGCTCATAGGGGGATAGGGACTTGCTGGGAGCTAGACGCAGCCCAAGGGGAGGCAGGAGCGAGCCAGACCCCACCCCCCGCATTGGTCTGCACCACTTCCTGGGGTCAAGGTGGCCCCGGTCTTGGAGGGGCCGCCTATGCCACCCCGGCTTGGGGCAGGCAGGACAGGTGGTGGAGGGAGGCAGGAGCTGCGAGTGCCCAGGGCCGTTGCCAAAGTTCCAGAAGCCTGAGGGACGAGGGAGAAGGGCACAGATTGTAGCAAAGAGGAGACAAGCCAGCAGATGGGCAGGGACACACCCGGACCTCAACGCCAAGGAGTCGGTGGGAACCAAGATGCCCACAGGTACCAGCCTGGAGCTGGCGATGACCCGGACCCACCGGGAGGTTCTGGGACTACCCTGGGCTCCAGATGTCCCCTGGGGTGTGTGGGGGGCCCTGAACTGAATCGCCCTGACCCTGAGATGACCAAATCCTCCCAGAACTGACTAAGATCAAGTGGAGATTAAGTTACCTTGGGAAGGTGCGTTTACAGCTTTGCCCACTCAGTGTTCTCCTGTCCTGGGTCTTGTACCCAACGATGCACATGCGGTTTCTGATGGGAGGGCAGGGGCTTGAGCGCAGTCTCTGAATCTGAGCAAGACTGGGAATCTCGGCGTTAACCCGGGTGGAAGATTAAGTGGCCAGGAGCGTGTGTGGGAGGGAGACGGAGCACCCGCCCTTTCCGGCCCGCGCTCGGTGCTGGCATCTCCCGTGTGCTTAAATTCATTACCCAGGAAACGTGCCATGCAGGAGGCGCCGGCCCGAATCACACGTTTTTACAATTAGCCATTCTCTGTACACCTGGGCCGGGGATTCCAGCCAGGGCGGAGAGGCCAGGGGAGAGGTGGGGTCTTGTGGGGTGACGGGGCCCCTCCTGTTTGGTAAGAAAGGGGGGAGGGCAGGAAGAGGGAAAAGCCACTGTGGAGCAACAGGCCAAAGGCGAGTCCACGCGCCCCCCCAACCTCTGTCCCCCCAGCTGCCGGGGTAAGTCCCGAGCAGGCGGGTCTGTGGGGCCAGCTCCTGGCGTGAATTGGGCCTTTATGAGTGCCGGGCGCTTGCCTGGGAGATCCATGGGCCGGCGCCCTTGGCTCTGGGTTGTGAATGGGGGCCCTCAGCCACTTCTTTCTCATTTAATTCATCATTCGTGCCGTCTTTCAACACCAGCCCCCGCTAGCAATATTGGAATGCGGGCTGCCCAGAAACGCTGCGGCTCCTGCAGCAGGAAGCGTGCCGAGGAGAGGGAGCAACACTTGGCCTGTCCCTCTCCTGGGGCAGGGCACAGCGTGGGTCCCTCCACCCCACAGCGTCGGCGGTGCCCGGCTCCTGGAGAGCTCCCGGCTGCCGTAAGTGGGTAAAGAAGAAAGGGCCCACTCTGCTCCGTGCCAGCATCTGGATGGAGCTGGAGGACCTCGGCCTTGGGGGAGAGCCGGGAGTCAGTGCCCAGGGCCTCCGAGGGCCCCGTGTGGCTCAGGGAGGCGCAGGCTCGCTCCCTGATTCCAGGGACCTTAGTTTTCTGTTGACGGTGCCTGATCTGGAGGTGAGACATGACGGCAATCCTCTGTATGTCCAGCTCACCATTTCTGCCATTTCCTGACTCCTCGGTTAGCACCTTTGGGTGCACCTAACGCACAAAAACACACAGATACTTGCACATGTGTGTGCACAAACACTTGCACACATGTGTGCTCACACGCGCAAGCACCCTCTTCAGCAGGAGGCCTGGCATCTCCTGGAGAGAACCCCACTGCTGAGGAAGGCTGGAGATGCATGCCGACCCGGGAGTGGGGGAGCTGGGGACGCTTGGGAGCCAGTGGTTGGGGCTCCAACGGCCGCCGGGAGGGTCCTCGTGGACACCAGGCCCCAAGGCTCAGCTCAGGGCCCACTCAGGGTCCCCACACACCTGCCTCACCACGAGCCTGAAGCCAGACGACGGGGGCTCCAAGGAGGTAGGCTCCAGCACTTGTCTCTCTGGGCTCGGGTCCCCTTCCACGGGGTCCACGCCCTGTCGCAGGTGGTGGCTGTGCAGCCCCTTCACAGATGGGACCAGAGGGGCACTTTGGAGGCTTTCCTGTCCCCGGGCTGCCTGTGAAGGGGAGTGTGTTGCAGAAACGTCTGATGGGCCCGGCCCTGCAGATCGAGTAGTGATGACTGTTCCTGTCTGTTCCCACAGAGCCCCGGGCTGCCCTCGGACGTGGGGACAAGCACACACTCACACAGGGCAGGGCCACGTCACTGCTGTAGGCACGAGCTGGTGGGCACCCAGGAATGGGTAGAAAGAGGGGCTGGCCCCGACCCACTGGCTGTGTCCCGTCATCTGCGTTCACTCTCTCTCCTAGAGTTTACAACAGGGCTGAATCAACACCGATCTGGGTGGGTAAAGGTGGAGAGGCGGGAGGAGGGCGGAGGGGAGGTAGGAAAGGACTGACATCTGAAGTCTCGGTGGGGAGGGAGTGGGCCCGGGAGAGGCAGGTGTGTCTCCCCTTGCAGCTCGGCCGTGCTCCCAGGAGGTGGCCATCAGGGCTGTTTGGATGTTCTGTCCCGGCCCCCACTGACCTGGCCCAGTTTCCACCTTCGAGGGGGGTCTGTCGGCGGCAGCAGCTCCCCATAACATGGATCGAAATCCACTTATTTTCTTGCATTTCTGTGCTTCTGAGGACGAGACCCCAGCTGGGTGGGGACAGCCCCAGTGGCCACGAGAGGTTCATGACCCGGAAGGAAATGCTCAGAGGCGCCCACACCAGAGAGACCCTCCAGACAGCCCCGAAATGAAGAATGCTCCCCTGGGCTTCCACTTTCTTCTTTTTTCAATTAAAGTTTATTTTGCTTTAGAATTATACGCGGAAATATTTCATCCAAATTATAGCATACATAGTATAAGACCAATAAGGAAAACTGACGGCCCCCGCTTCTCATCAACCCTCTGGCTTCCGCTCCCCAGAAGAAGCCATTTCTGTCTCTTTCAGAGTTTTATCTGTATTTATCTTCATATTTTAAGGTGACACGTTTACACTGTACATCACATAGACAGCACTTCGAGTTTCTGCTGTCTTTGTGCTGTTGGAGGGTGAAGATTTAACCCTCTTCACACACACCCGTCTGGTTAGTCACTCCACAGTTTTTACTACATCGGTTCTCAGGGTTTACTTTCTTATGAATGTGTAGATAATGTTCACAGCCAAGCCGTGTCAAGAACTACGATTGCCTTTCCTTTCTTAAACAACTTTTCTATTTGCCTGCATTAACAATTGCCTTGTATGTTCATTTGCATAAGTTTCCTTGCAGCTGTCACTAATTGATCCTTAAACTGTGGAAAGAGCTACAACATTTCTCTAAAAATGGCCAAAGGCTTCCACTTTCCGTTAGTTTCATTCATTATTTTCTTGAAGCTGTCTTCTTGGAGCCCTCCTTTCTTTTTCTCCACATTGTTTTGGTTGCTCTTTGGTTATTATCCTATTCGGGACACGTTTGGGAGTGAATGGAGATGCTATTAATAATTCCACTGGGAAAGGGGTGGAAATCAGGACTGTCCTGGCTCACTGGGACGTCAGCTCTCCCATCTCTAGGCCACAGCTCACTGGTTATCTTGGGACTTGCTCTCACCATCACCTGGGAATTCCTCTTCTTCTCTCCGGTTTTGGACTTCCTGTTTCCTGGGTCCTATTTCATCTATTTTTTTGGTTTATGCCCTTGATTTACTGGAGCACATCCTCAAGTTGCTTTCTGAGAGAGGGTTTGTGGGAAGAAAATTTTGGAAGCCTTTTAGTCTTTGAAATTGTATTCTACCAACACTCTTGATTGTGCAAGTGTCTGAACACTGGATCCTAGACTGGAAATTACCTCCCTTCAGAATTTTGAAAGCATTGCTCCATTGTCTGATGCCATTTTATTGCTGGTCATGTGTACAGGAGCTGCTTTCTTCCCCTCTCTGGAAGCTTTTAAGTGGGTCTCTGTCCCCAATATTATGGCAATTCATGATGCTATGTCTTGATGCGGGTAGATTCTCATGCCTGGGCTCTCCCCCAGTTTTCTTTGTTCTGCTTCCTGGTCAGTGCTGGACCCCTGACTCAATCTTCTGATTTCAGTCCTGTCTCCCTTCTCCTGGAGAAGGCTGGGCAGCATGCGTGGGAGGAGTGTGGGTCCCGGGTTTGATTCCAGCCCTGCCACTGCCTTAGCGTGTAAGCTTTGACAAGTTACTCAAACTCACCGTGTCTCAGTTTCCTGATCTGTAGGATGGGCTCGGTTCATAGAGCTTCCTCATGGAGTTCTCAGAGATCGGATGGAGCTGAGCCAGGATGGCACTGAGGATGATTTAAAGTGGGTGTCCTCTAGGGCAGACCCTCCCGAGGCGTCTGGATTGAAGAAGACCCCAGAGGAGGGGCATTCTGGGGCAGGTGGGCTTCACTCTCACACGTCCCTTTGTCACGGCCAGCAGCCAGGCCCCACGCAGCTCTGGAGGCACCTGGACTCCAGGGCCGCCCAGCCTGGCCCCCACTCCCAGGGTGCCCCGCAGCCCCGCAGCCTGTGGTCGGCTCTGGTGCGGAGCAGCTTTGTTTTCCCGAGTCGCACTGCCGGGCGTGTGCCTCTGTCCCGGCTCCCTGGGTGGGGGGCATGCCCTCCTGCCTCGGGCAGTGTCAGGGTCTGAGCTCTAGTCCCGGGGCTGCCCAGTGACCTTCAGCAAGTCACCTCCCTACTGGCCTCAGTTTCCCCCATTCATAACTAGAAAGGCCTGGCTTAGCTGACCCCTGAGGGCCCTCTCACCTCTGCCCTCTGGATTAGGTGCCTTTTGGGAGAGTTTGCAGCATGGGGACCCTCCAGACCCAGCAGTCCCTGGATGGGGACGTATTCCTTGCCGATGGCGCATTCCTTCATTATGAACTTCCAGCCCCGAGCTGACCACAAATTCTCTTCGGAGACAAACCTAATATATTTTTCCCCCATCCTGCCACCACCGGCTCCTGGGCCACCCTGGACACGGGGCCGCTGTGGCTCCTGCCGTCCTCGGCCCTCTCCCCGCCTTGGCGGGGCGCCAGTCTCAAAATTTCCTGATTTATTGTTTTTGAAATGACCCACAGATGTGGCTGCGTTGGCTGGCTGTTGCCAATTAAGTGCCGGAGGGCGTGGGCCTCCCCTCCGGACCTCCCTCCCTCCCTCCCTGGGGTTCGGGCCTGGATCTGCCACCAGTGCTTGGTTGGTCTGGCAGGGGCTCCAGGGGACACCGAGCCATGGGGCCCATGAAGGGGACCACTCTCCTCCAGGGAGCCACGGGGGTGACACGACTCAGTGCCTGGAAGGAAGTCCCAATGGTCTACAGCTGGAGGTCCACCCCCAGCGGGCCCGCTGGCCTGGATGCAGCCTCCAGCGGCCCCACCTCACGCTGCACCCGCTTCTACAGGCCCTCATGACACCGATGGCGGGAACCCCTGATTTCAGTTGGTGGTACAATTCCAACCCCGGAAAGAACATGTCACCAATGGTTTGTGTGTGAGAGAGCAAGAGAGAGTGAGAGAGTGTACATCTATACGTAGCAACAATAAAATCACGAGCTGTTGTTGGAGGCTTGAGACGATGGCCACACGCTCCCACCCTCTGACACCGCACCCTGCGGAGCAGCATCTCTCAGCCGATGCCAGGCTGAGCCGCTGGGCCAAGACCACTTGTTACAGACACACCTCGGACCCTCCACACGGTCTGATATTCATGGAACCTTACTTCTAAAAATAAAAATGACCCATTAAATAAATAAATGCTTCTTATTAACAAATATGTGCAACTTTTCATGTTAATAAACCATCCCGTCTGGGTGCGCTCCGTGTCGGGCTTGTCCCCTTGGCCCCATCTGGAAAGGAGAGCTGTGTGCAATTGGCCTCAGAGCAGGGGCCCCTAAACCCACCGCCAGGCTTGCTCCTTCCCGCCTTTATTCCACCTTTCGGGAAGGGGGTCTCTCCTCCCGCAGAATTGAAGGGATCTGTGGCCCAGGGGGCCCAGCGCTGGGGGCGTCCGTGGGGACTCAGAACTCTGGCTCAGCTTTTCAGAGTCCTTCTTGAGGTCACCAGTGTCCCAGTGTCAGTGCATTTCCACCCACAACCAGGGGAAGGGGGCTCCCCGCCTTTGTTCCTCTGGGGAGCCCCCTCTGGCTGGCTCATCCTCCGCCAGACCCTGGAGGAGGGCGGACTCCGGGCTGCTGGCCGTTCCCGGATGGGCCACCTTCCTGCCTGGACCGCAGCATCCTGGACCGCGGTGGGCCAGAGTCCGTGCTCTCCCCGCCTGCCCTGCTCCAGACGGCTGAGGCCTCGGAGAGCGGGGCTGTCACTGGTGAGACTTCAAACTGAGCTCAGCCCCGAGTCTTCAGAACAGGATGACGAAACTCACCGGATTTAAAAATTCTCTGTAGTTTCTTCCAAACAAGCATGTGTCCACGTGCGTGCTAGTGTGTGCGTTGGTTCTGTCTGAGTGTGTTAGTGTCATCAGGCAAGTGTGCGTCAGTTTTGTGCACGTGAGTGGGTGTTAGTGCCTGTCTATGTGTGTGAGCTGGTGTTGTGTTAGCGTGTGCATCAGTGTATGTGTGTGTCCGTGAGCACTGTGTGTTAACATGTGCACTCGAGTGTCAGTGTGTGTGTGAGCACATGTGCATATGTCAGTGTGTGTGTGTGAACATGGGTCCCTGTGCGGTGGCACCTGGCTTCCTTGGGGCCCCTCTTGGCACCAACTGGCCTGGGGATGTTGCCGAGTGTTCTCTGCCAAGGCCGAGGACGGGTTACCTCAGAGGCCATCTGGGGTGGGGACGGCTGCTGACAGGTGTCTGCCATCTGGTAACCTGGCCTTGCTGAACTCTTAATAGCCACATAGGGGACTTAATTTTTCTCTCACGATTTAGCAAGTATTTTGTCATGAAAATGTGCTCGTGCATTTCCATAAATGTACAAAAGGGTCTGGCCAGCAAGGCTGTGAGCTCGCAGCTCCTGGGGGCCGTGTCAGGGCCGGCCCGGGGGTGGGGGGCACAGGGGTTGCAGGCCACCGGCTGGGGTCTGGAGGACGGTGCCCATGTGGCTCACGTGGACGGCTGACTGGAGCTCTGGGCCCCTGACTTGCATCGGGGTGCGGAGTACAGGGCCCGGATGGAAACTGTCCACTGATCTCAGATGCGCCCTCCCCTCTCTGCAGGGTGGGCGGCCCACCATCCAGGGCCCGGAGCACCCGCTGTCCTCCATCCAGAGGAAAAGCCGCCTTCACCAGCTGCTGGTGCGATTTCAGCCTCGTCTGTCACGGGACGCTCGCTGGGGCCCCTCGTGTCCAGGCGGGAAACGCCTTCAGTCTCCACCTCGCCCCGTCCCCAAGGGCCCCCAACCTGGCTCCCCGTGGGCGGGACACTTGCGGATTTCATACTAACTTCCAGCCCCTCCGCCCCCTCCAGCCTAGCTCCAGGTTGGGGTGCGGCCGGCACTCTGCCCCTTCCCACCAGGCCCTCGTGGAGGAAGCAGGTCACCCCAGATGAGGCACCCGCACGCTCTCAGTGCAGGCGACCACTGGAGGGCCGGACGCAGAGGGAGGGCTCAGGGGCAAGTGGAGGATCACATCAGTCGCTGGTGCACTGGAGCCCGCGGTCTGTGGAAAGAACCACGTTGCAGGGAGGGTGGGTCGCTGCCCTTGGGAGTCAGGTCCCCCCTCTGCAGAACCAGCACCGCAGGACGGAGGTGAAAATTCCCTCCCTCACCCATCGTTCTCTGTGTGATCACAAAGCAGCCTCGTGACCGTGTTGTTAGAAATGTTTTTAAAATTGAATTTATTAAGAGTTTGTCTACACGCAGAAGCACAAAGGCCCCCAAACAGCCAAAATGAAATAAAATTAAACAAGAGACAACCACAGCCTCAGGTGCAAAACAGCCTCAAGGAGTCTGCTGGGAACCGGGGCGCACGGCGGTGCGCGTCCTCGATGGGTCTGCAGGGGCCGCGTGCACGGTTGTACGTGTTGTCACGCTTTCAAAACTAAGCTGCTCTATGCCCCTTCCTTCAAGCGGGCCCCCAGCTACATATGCCAGGGGCCCGCAGAGCCCGGATCCACCCTGCTGAGGGCATCCCTGCTTCTCCCAGGTACCCGCGGTGGGATCTCAGGGGATTTACTTCCTTGGCCATGATGCAGAAGAAATTTGCTGGAACTGGGAACCGGTCCATTCCCCGGCAAGGCACAGCCTCAGGACACCTCAGTCCCCTGGGGCTCTCTCACCCTCGGGGATAAAGCGCGTGACACCCAAGCAGGCCAGCTGCTGCCGTGCCGCCCATGGTACCGTCTTCGCCGGCCCCCAGAGCCAGCAGCGGGAAAGGCGGGGCCCGGGGCCCGGCCACCCCCGGCGGGGCCTGAATCCACCTTAGTGGTCACAGCAGCGTTTGAATAACTACAGGAGGTGGAGGTGCGGGGCGGCCGGGCTTCTGTTTCTGATAGAGCCCTGGGCACCACGATTTAATGGATTAGTTAAAATGATGTGAAAAAATGGATCTCTGATTTACGACCTGCAATTTTTTGCTGACTGTGGCATGATTTTTCCAAGCCCCGCATTTGAAAGTCCTGGCACATAAGGCCTTTGTTGTTTCTCTGCCTTTGCCCTCAGGGCTCATCCGTGGACCCAATGCCCAGGGCCCCTCCAGACCTTTAAAACAGGAAGTTTAATTTTATAGAATTAAAAAAGAGAAAACGGGACTTAGTTATCTGGCTGTGAAACAGCACTGCCCTTTCTTAATTTTAGGAGCTAATAAAACGCCGTTCCTGGGTTAACTACTTCTGGTCCAAACGCCCTACAATTTTAGCTATTTGGAGAGAATATTTTATGAACTGTTATATATTGCACTACGGTTTTTAAGCTCTGCTATGACATATTTCTCTCAAGATTTATTAGGAATTTTTATTTAAAACAATATATTAAATAGGGGAGAAAAAGTAATGTTAGGTAAAATTCAAATATTAGCAAAACATAACATGGACCAAAACCTCCTTTATTGGCAGTTGTCCCCCTTCCGCCCCCCCGCCCCTCCCTTCCCACTGCTGCTGTAAACGCTGTTTGTGGAACAGGGGCCCACAGCTATGTCATTAATTCAACATGGCTTCCAACCCGACTCCAATCAGGGATCAATTTCAAGGCCAGTAGCCACTTAAGTGACTTTATGGAAACAGAATAATGAAGCGCGCCTGGTGAGACCTCGGGCGCCTTCCCGGTTTCCAGCAGACCCCGGGAAGTCCATCCAGCCTGTGCCCCGAGATCCCCCACCCAGGGGCTAACTGCTTAGCGGACCTCCCCAGGATGCCAGGAACGTTGGGTGCTGGTGCGCACCCCACGCTGCCCATGTCCTCGGCTGCAATCCCACGGGGTGTCGACCGTGTCCTTTGGGGACGAGCATTCTTCCCGCTCCTCCGAGTGACTATTGCTCATTGAGGGAGGCCCTGCTGAGTGCCAGCTTGGGAGCTTCAAGCTTGGAGACGGGGATGGGGGCGGGGCAGGGCTGGGTCACCACGGGGCAGGGGGCAGAGACCCTTGGGGAACAAGGCTGCGAGGCCCTGGGGAACAAGCTCCATGGTCCCGTCAGAACGCACTAATTCAAGACAACATGTAAGAATTTCAAGACTGATGACAGAGCCCCAAGCTGCCCTTCTGAGCCCAGGGCCCACTGGTCTCCCACTGCGGCCCCAGCCCCGCAAGGGTGGGGGTGGTGTGGGAGCAGGGCCCATGGAAGGCTTAGAGCAGAGCCTGGTGTGGGAGGCTCAGCCCTAGGAGGCCGACAGCCCTGGGGGGGCAAAGCAGCTTCTCACACACCCTGGGAGCCTAGGCGTGGGTGGGGACACCCCAGCGTCTCCGCCTGTGCCCCCTGCTCTCCCAGCAGCCGTCCATCCAGCACCGGCCGTGTGCATGGGGCTGAGAGCCAGCAAGGAACAGGGCTGGACAAACCCCTCCCTTGTGGGTGGACAAGAAGCAGGATATTTACAGCTTGTGGCTGAACATGAGGAAGAAAACCAGCAGGTCAGCAAGAGAGGGGTCAGCAGGGGGCGTGACCCAGGGGTCTGGGGATGCCGCTGAGAGGCCGGTGTTTCTGCTGAGACCCCGAGGGTTGGCCCGGGTGAGAGACGTCCAGGCTGTGGGGAGACAAGCCTGAAGGCCTGGAGGTGGAGGCGGGGCGACAGGTGTGCGATGAGGGCGGGAGGTGGGAGCCGTGGGGAGCTGAATCGGGATATTTCTCTGGGATCACAGCCTCCCAGGGGAGCAGGAATACCTCCAGGGCAAGGGTCCAGGTAACGTCGGGGCTTCCTGCCAGCAGGCCCCTTGAGGGGAAGGTGTCCTTGTTTGCAGATGGGCCGCCTGGAGAGCATCTGCTCACTCTCTCCATGGTCTCTGGGCGATGGGGCTGGCGCGGGGCCACTGCACAACTTGCCTAAGTACGGGCAATTAACAAGGAGATCCTCCTCATCAGTCACAGCGATCGATGCTTCCGAGAAGGCCTCCTTCCCAGCTATGTGCCTACCAGTTAGCCGTGTGTAGTTAGTTAATTTGTGGGCATTCAGGAGTTGGAGCAAATATCAGCCTTTGGAGGCATATGGGCCCCTTTGCCTCTCTGCAGTTTTATTGGGCCCTCACCAGCCTGCTCAGGGTCGGCCTGGTGCAACATCTGGGTGTTGCATATTTAATAAACAGCAACAAGGTTGTCTCTGTACGGCAGGGGGGGTGACAGTGGCTCTGAAGTGGTCCTGGCTGCAGCGCTGGGCTGGCTCCCACCTGGGCTGTGCTGGTGCACACAGGGGTGGGCCTCAGTGAGCCGGGCGGGGCATTCCAGGGGCTTTGCCCTCACAAGGCTGGCTTCAGGCACCATAGGCACTGCTCTGCTTGGCCGGCCAGAAGTGCTGGATCCCCAGAAGAAGGAGGGCCGCCCTGGTCCCATGTCCCTGCAGGCACCCTCAGCCAGTGACCCCATCGCCTGCGAGCTGGGCAGCCCCTCGCCCCCTGGTGCTCAGAGTTAGGACATCCCTGCCCTGGGAGGGGTCTTGTGATAAATGGGCACTGCTCTCAAGTTCCGCAGGCGCAGGCAGGAAGAGTCGGCACACGCTGTGGGGCTGGGTTAGAGCGATGGCTCCTATCCTGGGGTGAACAGGGTCCCCCCAAAATTCATGTCCACCCAGAGCCTCAGAATGTGACCTTATTTGGAAATTGAGTCTTTGCAGATGTAATCAGTTAAGATGAGGTCGTGTGAGATTGGGGTGGCCACTAATCCAATGACTCGTGTCCTTATACTGACAGGAGAGGACACAGAGACACAGGGGAGAGAAGTGCACGTGATCACGGAGGCAGAGACCGAGGGATGCGGCTACAAGCCAAGGAGCGCCCAGGCTTACTGCAGCCCCCAGAAGCCGGGAGAGACGTGGAGGATCCGCTCCTACAGCCTCCAGAGGGAGCACGGCCCTGCCGACACCTTGATTCAGGGCTTCTGGCCTCCAGAATGGGGAGAGTAAACTTCTGTTGCTTCCGGTCCTAAGTTGTGGCCCTTGTGAACCCAGCTCCACACTGACTCTGTTGGTTCTGTCCTGTCTCACACATTCTCGTGATTTTTGAAATCTACCTGATCACCTATTTGTTTTATTGCGAAAGAGGAGTGGGCGATCCCCGGCACCTTCAGGTAGAACCATTGCTGTCTGTCCTGTGATGCCTCCACACCCTGGCCTGTCACCCCATGCCCCACGGTTACCCTGGGCTGCAGGACGGTAGTGACCAGCAGAGACTCTGCTGCCGGCCCTGCGGGCCTTGAATCCCAGCACTGCTGCTTTCAGCCTTTGGCCGAGCCTGCTGTCCTCCTAGGCCTCAGCCGAGGGACGCCCCCTACCGCCACCAGGCTGCTGGGAGCATTCGGTCAGCTCCCACAAGGGGACCTTTGGTGCAGAGCCTGGCACGTCGTGGGGCCTAGGAAGCCTTGGCTGTCATTTTTAGAGAGGAGGCAATAAGGAAAGAATGTAACTGGCCCCTTGGCTCCGACCCTGTGTGTGTGGCCCCTGTTCCCTCTCCGGGGGCTGCGGGCAGGGGGTTGTGCCGGGGAAACTCAGGGCACTGGGGAGGGGCTGTGTTGGAGGCCACATGAGGAGGCCCCAGAGATACACACGGGTTCCCTTGTGCCATGTGCTCCACGGGCCTCGGCCTGTGGGAGACGGGAGGTTGGTCTGGGCTGGACTAGTCGGCAGGGGGAGGGTGTGAGCTTGCCCTCGAGGAAGAAACAGACTGCGCAGGGAGAGGGGTGGAAGGGTAGGAGCGAGGAGCCGGGGGACGTCCACGGTGGGAGGAGCAGTGGGGAGAGGGAGGCAGCAGGTGGCAGAGGGCTGAGTCCGGCCTCTCTCTGGGTCCCCAGCCTCCTGCTGGGCTCGCGGCACCCAGCCTGCGAGAGGGCTCCCCCAGCAGCCAGCACGAAGCAGCCCCGCCATCCGCGCCACCTGTGAGGGAGGGCGCTCTGCCGAGAGAGCCCTGGCTCCCGCAGCTTCTGAGCGCCCGGGCACATGCGCCCTCGAGCCCAGGGGACTCCCTCCACGCCTCACTCAATGCTCCGCCTTCTTCGGGGTGATGGCCGTGGTTGGTTTTGATTTCACTCGAACCAGTTCCCCCTTCTTCCCTTCAAGCGACATGGAGCCTCCCCGGATCTATTTTGGGTAGCCTCTGAGCTGAAACATACTTGTGGGGTGATACCAGTCTCGTGGCGGTGCATTTAATGCCGTCGTCAAAGGCGGACTCGGAATGGAAACAGGATCCACAGCCCTGGACAGGGCGGGTGGAAGGAGCGAGGTTTGGTGCCATCACAGGCCCTGAGCAAGGAGTGAGGAAGACCGACCTGAGCAACTGCCGGGGCTGGAATTCCGGTGCGGAGGAGCCCGAGGGTCCAGGAGTGTCGTCCAGGATTAGAGGCTTGCCGGGGAAATCACCGGCAGCCGTGGAAAAAGCGTGCTTGGCTGGTTCTCGCTTTCTCCTCAAAGCTGCCCGCTGCCTCCCTCCAGCAAGATCAAACCTGCTGGACGGGATGGGAGGTGGGCTGGGCAGGAGCTGGGCCTTCGCCAGACCTGGGGGCTTGGAAATGCAGGGAGTGAGTGTCCAAGTGGGACTATTTATAGCCTGAGCTGCAGACACGGACCAAGAGGAAGAGCTCCTGGGCCACCCCCTCAAGCTCCCAGACCCTCCCACTCCCTCACCCCCTCCTGTGCATCCGGAGTGTGCTCCATGGTCAAAAATTTCAAAAGTAGTTGAGAAGTGGGGGCGAGTTGCAGCCGAGATGGCAGCCCTGTCAAACCCCATATGGAGATCATTACTGGCCCCAGGGAAGCTTGTTTGGGGCTTGAGTGTCCAAGGTGACAGCCTGCGCCGCTGAGGGTGTGGGGGATGGCGTGGGGGGAGGGCTGCTGCAGGAAATGGTGGGGCTGGTCAGGAGCCCCAACAAAGCTGGGGCGGACGGAGACCGGGCTCAGAGGAGAGGGGTTCCCATGGTGCTCCCAGGCTGCAGGGGGGGTCGACGAAGCTGGGGTGACAAGAACAGGAAGAAAGGAGGGGGGGTTCCAAAAATGGCAGGCGTGGAGGTGGGGAGTGGGCCCATCCAAGTGCACTGGGCACACATGGCGTTTCCCCATCTCTTAGCCCCTCTTCCTCCCGGCTCTCCTCTCTCTGCCCACACCTCTCCTCACCCTGTGTTTCTCCTCCTCCCTGACCCCCCCCACCTCCTCTCTACTCTCCACTCTGTGTCTGCTCATTTCCTTCCCCTCTCTCTCTTCTCTTCTCTCACTCCCTCTGCCCCCACCTCTCTCTCTTCCCTCAGCCATGAGGCTCAGAGATTTGGTCCAACGGTGTCCAAGGTGGGTGACCAGCGACCACGAGAGGGGGTCCTGGTCAGCTGGAGACACTGCAGCTGTGGCGGTCCAAGAGGGCTGGAGTGTGAGCTGCTGAGGGTCAGATGTGGGGGTTTTTTCCATTTACTGGCCCTTGCCATGGGAATCCTTGTGCCCAAACTCACAGCTGAATTCTACACTGCTGTGGTCCCCTGGCAACGTTGTCCCTTCCTGGTGGTGCTCACAAAGGCTGGACCTATAGGGAGGCTGTCTCTTCACCATCCAGTTTCCCTTCTGGCCTCAGTCAATGCCCCCGCCTTCACAGCTTTGTGTCTGTGCCTCAGAAAGTGAAATGTGGACCAGCGAGGGCTTCTGTGCACAGTAATGGTAAATAGAAAATTCAGACTGACCCTCCCACTGAAGACTTCAAAACCAGCTTGAATCAGAGTCAAGAAGGCAGTGGAGAATGAGAGGAACATGACGCTGGAGAGGTCAAAGGGAGCTTGACATTGGGAGCTGCTTCTCCATTGGGGCATCTACCAATTCTGGAAGAAATAGCTGGGAGAATGGGAGTCCTTACTTCATCTCAATGCCGGAAATTGGACTAAAGTGGTCCTGCATTACTAGTATCTCCTTCTGCTTTCCAGAAACAAACATACATCCTCTCTGGAAGAAGATAATACAATTCTAAGCCTCAGATTGCTTTTATATTTTTTAAAAAATATATAATGTTTGGCACTCAACAAAACATAACTAGGTGTATGAGAAGATAAGACAATGTAAATGAAAACCAAGAAAACAATGGGAGATATAAATAGACCCATAGAGAGCTCCAAATATTGGAATTATCAGACACAGATGTTAAAATAGCTATGCTTACTATGTTCTAGGAGATAAAATAAATGAGTTAGAATTTTATCAGAAAGCTGAAAACTATAAAAAGAACCAAATGGAAATATCAAGAACTGAGAAATATAACAATCAATATTAACAACTCAGTGGATATATTAGACAACAAATTAGACACAGAGGGAGAGAGAATTAAAGACCTGGAAGATTGATAAGGAGAAAAAATTCAGACTGCAGCGTGGAAAAAGAAAACTATGGAAAATTCAGATAAGAATTTAAGACTCATAAGAGACAAAGTGAGCAATTCTACAGACTTCTAATTGGATCTGAGAGGAAGAAGAGAGAAGAGAGAAGAGAGAAGAAGCAATACTTGCATAGATAATGGCTGAAAATCTTCTAAAATCGACAAAGTACGTCCAACCACAGAGTCAAGAAGTCCTACGAACCCCAAATAGGTTTATGAAAGTTGCAGTTACAAATGTGAGGAGGGCTATGGAAAGACGGTGGGAGGAATCACTACAGTGTGGGACCTTCTCCTGTCCACATTCATTGGGCACATGTTGCCTTTCTCTGTCCCTCTGTCCCTGTCTGTCTTCACAGACACAGACAGAAGCCAGAAGACAATGAAATAATCTCTTAACACTCTTAAACAATATAACTGTCTATCTAGAATTCTCTATACAGCAAAAGTATATTTCAAGAAATAAAGACATTTCTAGACAAACAAAATCTGAGAAGTTGTCAGATGCTCACTAAAGGGAACATTGAAAGGTTCAACAGAAAGAAAAAGATGCATAAGATGGCCAAAGATGCAGGAAGGAATAAAGACGGTGACATGTGGTTCAATTTATATGAATACTGACCGTATAAACAAAAATTGACAATGTCTGGGGTTTAGTGTATGTATAGGATTAAGATATATTACATTGAGGCATGTAAGTTGGGGAAGTAAAATGGAATGTAAGTACTCTAAAATCTTTGTATTGTCCTAGAAGAGGGTAAAGGTATGGAGTAACACTACACTTTGAAGTCAAGGATGAATGCTGTAATCTCTAGAGTAACCACTAAATAAATGGAAATATACGTATAACTGATGAGATAATGGGGGATGGAGGAATTAAAAAAACTGAATCAATCCAGAAGAAGCAAGAAAGGAGAAGAAAAGGAGTATAGACTATTCAGGCCAAAGAGAAAGTAAATGCAAAGATACACTTAAGCCCAAATATATCATTAATTCCATTAAATGCAAATAGATAAATGCTCTAATTACAAAGCAAAGAGTGTCATGCTCAAGAAAAATATAATCCAAATATATTTTATTTATAAAATCTACACATGGGGCCAGCCCAGTGGTGTAGTGGTTAAGTTTGTGTGCTCTGCTTCAGTAGCCCGGGGTTTGCAGGTTCGGATCCCGGGCGTGGACCTACGCACCGCTTATCAAGCCATGCTGTGGCGGGCATCTCACATATAAAATAGAGGAAGATGGGCATGGATGTTAGCCCAGGGCCGATCTTCCTCAGCAAAAAGAGGAGGATAGGCAACAGATGTTAGCTCAGGGCCAGTCTTCCTCACACACGCGCAAAAAATCTACACACAAAAAAACTCAAGTATAAATTGTTTATAAAAGCTACAATCTAAACATAAGGACACAGGCAGGTTGACATAACAAGTTGAAAGATGTGCCAGGAAGGACTAACGTTAGAGAGCTGGAGCAGCTACTTTGCAATCAGATAGAGTAGACTTCAAGGCAAGAAGCATCACCAGAGAGAAAGACGGACACTTTATGTTGATAGAATGTTCAATTCACCATGAAGATGTATGGATTCTAAATGCATACCCAGGGGCCGGCCCAGTGGTGCAGTGGTTAAGTGCACGTGCTCTGCTTCGGCTGCCCGGGGTTCGCAGGTTCGGATCCTGGGCACACACTGATGTCAAGCCATGCTGTGGCGGCATCCCACATAAAGTGGAGGAAGATGGGCACAGATAGCCCAGGGCCAGTCTTCCTCAGCAAAAATAGGAGGATTGGCATCAGATGTTAGCTCAGGGCTAATCTTCCTCACACACACACACAAAAATGCATATCCACTTAATAACATAGTCTTGGAATAAATAAAGTAAGAATTGACAGAATTAAAAGAAGAAATTGACAGATCCACAAGCAGAGCATGAGATTTTGACACAAACCTCTCAATAACTGAGAACAAATAGACAAAATATCGTGAAGGATATAGAAGATTTAAACAACATGATCAGCAGCTTAACCTAAGGGACATAGATAAAGCATGCACCCCCAAATGGTAAAACATATTAGGAACATTTAAAAATTAAGTTTACGCAGGGCCATAAAACAACTTTCAAAAAATTTCAGAGTATTGAAATCATGTGGAATTAAATTAGACATAAAAAACAAAAAGATAACAACAATAAAAATCTTGCAAGTTTGGGAACTAAGAAAGATATTTTTAAATAATATGCAAGTCAAAGCAAACAATTGCTTTGGAAATAAAGATATTTTAACTTTAATGACAACAAAAAATACATTACACAAAAATGAGAGGTATGAAGCTAAAGTCTTCTTTGAAGATAAATTTATAGTGTTAAATGAGTTTAAAAAGAAAAAAATGGAAAATCAATTATATAAGCAGTCATCTCAAGAAATAATTAAAAAACCTCAAAGAAAGTAAGAAGAAGAAAACGATAAAGTTAAGATATCTGATGAAATAAAAAACAATGGTAAGAAAATGAGACCCAAAGTTGATTCTTTGCAAGACCAATAAAATTAATAAACCAGAGAGTGAGAGACCATGCAAAAAAGTGCAAACAGCCAATGTTAGGAAGGAATAAGGGAAAATTACTACGGATTCTGAAGGTATTTAAAAAAGATTTTATGCTAATCAGTTAGAAAATGTGAATAAAATGGATAAATTCCTTGAAGAATAAAAGTTAAAACCACACAAGAAGAAATGGAGAAATCTAAATGATTCTACAACTGTTAAAGAAATTGGCTCTGGAATTAGAATCCTTCCCATAAAGAAAACTCTAGGTCTGGATTAACTCCCCTGTTCAATTCTATCAACATTTAAGAAATTATGCCAATCTTACACAAACTCATTCAGAGAGGAGAAAAAACTCACACTCCTCAACTTGGTTTGTGAACTCAGCATAATCTTGATACCAAAACCTGCAAGAGACTTTACAAGAAACTTCACACAGAGCAATCTGCTCACCACTTCTGAGCTTAGATGCAAAGATCCTAAACAAACATTAATAAAGTGAAAATCAGCGATGTATATAAATAATAGAACTTGACTAAGGTTTACTCAGGAATGCCACATTGGGTTAACATTCTTAAAATTAACCAATGTAATTAAGCACATAAATGGAATAGAGTAGAAAGTCATATGATAATCCAATAGATTCAGCAAAAGCATCTGATAAAACTTAGTAGCCATTCATGATTTTTTTAAAAATGTAGCAAACCAGGAATAGAAGGTAGCTTCCTTAATATGACAAAGTAAACATACAAAATCTGACAGCAAATATCATACACGATGGTGACTTGTTGACAGCTCTCTGAGACTGGGAACCAGAGCAGAACGCCTGCTGCTGCTAGTTGTATTACACCCTGGACTAGAGATCGCAGCCAATGCAATAAGGCGATAAGAAGTGATATGAGTTATAACTATTAGAAAGGAAGCTACGCTGTTGTCATAATTTTCAGGTAATACAATTATGTAAATAGAAAATCCAAAAGAGTATATAGATTTATTATTAAAATTAATGAGTGAGTTTAGCAAATATTTCTATATATGTTAGCAACAAGTGGAAAATAAAAAATTTTAAAGTTACCATTTATGATCGTGTCAAAGATATCAAATGCTGAGTAATAACTCTAGTGAAAAGCCTGCAAACCTCATCACAGAAAACTATAAACCTTCAGAAATATTAATGAAAACATAAATATATTAAGGGGTCTACTGTATTCATAGATTGAAAAACCAAATTAGGTAAAGACATCCACCTCTACAGACTGATCTGTAGATTTAACGCAACCCTAACCAAAATCCCATCCATTTTTCTGTGGAAACTTATAGGCTAATTTTTAAATTTATATGAAAAGTCAATGAATTTGGAAGAGCCCGATCACTCTTGAAGAACAAAAAGGGAGTTACTGCTCCACAGATAAATAAGTCTAATAAAGCTGCAGTACTTAAGACAGTGTGGTATTGATGGACAGACAAATAGACAGATGTCAGAGTAGAGACACAGGGCCCCCCCATAGACACCATATCTGATGTATGGCATAGGCCTGGGGCCCTGGTCTATCATCACTGCGTGGGCGAGCAGAGCCCGTGTCCCCAGGACTGCATCTGATGGGCAGCGAGTGGAAGACGGGACTGGACACACACTGCTGCTTTATGTTGATCCTGGGGTGACCTTGTGGGCTCGAATCCACTGGAGGGAAGCTGTCCTTCCCTGGGACGCCCACAAGCAGCATCATCTCCAGCCCATGGTGGGGAGGGGACCCCCTGAGTTAGAAGAAGCTCCTCTGCGAGACTCATGACTGCTCTGCCGGGAGCATGGCCGTAAAAAGGCGTGTCTCTGACGATGAGGACGTGTGTGACACCCCCGCGAGTTGTGCCGTGGTCAGGGCACTCCTCCTCCTGGGAGTATGGGACATTCAGGCAGAATAGGCAGGCAGGGTCTGCACACCGCAATACAGAGTGTGTCCCACAGGAAGCACCCCCATGGGCCACCTTCTGCTCTGTCCAGGTGTGATTCTTGCCATCCCAGCCAAGGGGTGGTCGCCGCGGGGAACGCCAGGTTCAGAAGGTTGCTGGGTCCTGGGGACTGAAGTGGGTGAGGGGCAGGCGGCGGTGGTTGAAGAGTCCTGAACAGCCAGCTGATCACGGCAGGATCCCTGGGTCAGCAGGAAGGGCCACGTGTATGCTGACTTCTGCACGTGCGGCCAAGGGGCAGCACTGAAGGACGGACAGGTTGGCTGCCAGGGAACCACATTATAGAAGAAATTCATTTCAGAAATATCGAGGCAGCCTCTTGTCACTTCACTCTCTCATTCTGTTTTAACACAAGGCTTACCTTCTGAAAAAGATGCCAGGAGAGAGGAGATGCCCACGTTGGGTAACAAGAAATTCCAAGAAGGTCAAATAAGATGGACAGCTTCCTCCCCCTAAGGGATGAAAAGAGAGAGAGACCCCCAGCTGGACCCCGCGCACGCTGCTGTCTGCTCCAGCAGCCCCGTGACCCAGCGAAGCCCTGGGGATGCCTTCCTGGCTAGGACGCGCAGGGCAGGTGAGACCAGCCGCCATAGGACCCCGGACTGGACGAGCTGCGGCCGACTCAAGGAGGGGAGACGTGCATCACCCGTGGCGTTTTCATTTCTTTGGATCTGCTCTAAATTACAAACACCAGGTGGGACACTTTATCAGCTATTGAATCAAAGTAGATTTAGTTAACCAAAGGATTCAGCTAAAAACATCAAGGAACATGATTAAATTTTAAAACGACAATTGTTAAGCAGGGGATCCTGTCTTCCTTGACCAAGCCTTAGGGGAGGATGCCTGATTCTCCAAGGCTAGCCCATGCGGGCCCATGGCACAGAGGCCAAGGCTAGCCTACGTGGCCTGACAGCACAGCGGGTGTTCCTGCAGCCTCACCGGGTGACCGGGTCATTGGTCAGCCAACTCCGCGTGGAGAAGGCCTGTAGGCGGCCACACTGAGGGGAGGCTCGTGTGTGGACTCCTGCAGGAATTCTCCCTCTCCCCAAGCTGGGGAAGGACGTGGGTGGATGCAGAGCAGGGTAGCATCACAGACAGCCCTCGGTTGAAGCCTGGCCTGCCCCCACCAGCTGGGCGGCCTTGGGCAGATGACGTGTTTCTGCCAGGACACCCAGGGGCGGGGAGGGAGGACTCCTCTCTGCTCCTCGGGTTGTTGGAGGGAGAAGGCTAGCTTGCTGCTGGAGTTTCACGGCAGGGGCTGAATACACCCCACTTCCCCATCTTTCTCACCAGCTGCCCCGCCAAGCTGTGTGGGTCCCTGCTGGTCGTCCCGCCTCCCTGCAAGGAAAGAGGTGCCTGCACCAAGAAGACTAACGGTCTGGAGTGGACACAGCGTGGACCCTCGAAAGGACCCTCAGTGCGTGGACCGTGCAGGCCTCGTCCTGGGGTGTGTGCTGGTGTTGTGTTGGTCTCGTGGCTTCCCATGGGGTCTCCTGGGTCTGAGCAGAGCCGGGGAACATTCAGACGTCAGCCTCATCATTCTCAGCTTTTTGTGGTGGAGTCAGGAGACAAGGACAGCGGGAGGGGCAAAGAAGCCCCGGGGGCTGGGGCACCTCGGGTCCCCACCACCTCTCTGCTGGGGAGAGGCCTGGGGAGAACCCATCCTGCCAGCCCCCCTCCCGGCCATCCCGTTTGCTGTAAATGAGGTCCCAGAGAGATCCGACTTCTCTCATCACCTTTCCAAGCATAAGCCCCATTTTATATTAAATAGCATGAAACCAGGCCTCATCAGCTCCACGGCTGATGCCCCAATAGCATGAAGCATCTACGCAGGGAGCTTTCCCTGCTCACAGGGCTTCAGGCTCATCCGGGTTGGGCCCTGCACGTTCTGTGAAAGTCTTTCCTCCTGGTCTCCGTTTCTCTGCACAACTCCCCATCGAGGGTTGGGTACTGGTGCCCACCTCCGCTGAGCGGGTCTCTAGGGCTGTGTCCACCCGCCCTCTTTGAGCAGGGTCTCTTAATCTCAAATTGCCATCAAGGGTTCTCTGAACGCGGAAGGCCGGGCTTGCATGTGTTGGTGTGAGTGTGTTTATTTCTTCCAAGCAACTGCACTGGCCACGAAACAGAGATAATCAATACAGAGATGACGGCATTTTAGAGACTACGTGGTATTCGAGCAACTGGCAGACAAGCAGCACGCCCAGTCTCCAGCTCTGCTTGGCATCTCGCAGACTCTCCCTCCACTGGCTAACAAGGCTGGACAGGCCCCCGGTGGCTGTGGGACTCTCCATTTCGGGGAACAGAGCCACCTCTTCAGCAAACCCTTGTGTTATGGCCTGAACTGTGACTACCCCCCAAATTTATATGTTGAAGTCCTAAGCCCCAGGCCTCAGAATGTGACTACTTTGGTTATCAGGCCTTTATAGAAGTGATTAAGGTAAAACGAGGTCGTATGGGTGGGCCCTAATCCACTGTGTCTGGTGTCCTTATAAGAAGAGGAGATGAGGACACACACACAGAGGGACCATGTGAGGACACAGGGAGAAGACGGCCATCTACACGCCAAGGAGAGAGGCCTCAGGGGAAACCAGCCCTGCCGACACCTTGATCTCGGATGTCCAGCCTCCAGGATGGTGAGAGAGTAGATGTCTGTTGTTGAAGCTGCCCCGTCTGCGGTGTGTGGCTCAGGCAGCTGGAACAGCCTGTCTCAGCCTGCCAGGGCTGGACCAACAGGAAGCTGCCTGAGGCTGCAACCTCTCCTCACTCCCTCTCCAGCCCAGCTGCTGAGAGGACGCTGAGGAGAAACAGGGGGCAATAATGTCATGTAAACGGGATAACAGACATCTGGGTGTCACTCTCATCAAACAAATATTTGCTCAGTGCTTACTAAAGGTGAACAGCATGGACACGGCCCCAGCCTTGCAGAGCCCACAGGCTATTAATGGAATTAATAGTCACTTAGAGAAACTAACGAGAACATATGTGATAGTTTGAATTGTCGCTCAGCAAATATCCCCCCAGTTCAGGGAGGGAGGGGTGGCTCCCTGCTGTGAACTTTGGGCTGGGTCTGTGACTTCTCTAGGTGTTGGCGACACGATGTGAGCAGAGGCCTCCCATCTGCCCGCTGGGCACACGCCTGGACGAGAGCACCCGGAGTCACCACTGTCCTGCAGTCCAGGCCCAGGACACACACACCCGGGCCACTGTGAGCCTGACCACAGCCCAGGCAGACCGCCCGTGGGCCCGCCTGGGGCACCCGGGCTGCATCAGCCTGCTGACTGCCGTCGGGAGAGAGCAGCTCTGGGGAGCTTGTTACACGGCCTGACTGGCGATCGCTGTTGACACACTGCATGTAAACGATTTTACTCCAGTTTAGAAAGGTGAAGGAAGGAGTATGGCCACGGTCTACCAAATCCTGAAAGTCACTTATGGATGAACACATGTCTAGTCACCAAACTGTAGAATATCAGTTATCAGAATATCAGATTATCAGTATCAGAATATCAGGGAAAGAGGGAGCGACCTTACTCTAGGGTGAGGGTCAGCAAGTCCCAGCCCATAGACCGCATCCAGCCCGCCCCTCTTTCTGAATGGCCTGGGAGCTAAGACAAGTTTTCCCTTTTTTAAATGGTTGAAAAAGAAAGTCAAATGAAGAAGAACATTTCGTGACACATGAACTTTATATGAAAGTCCAATTTCAGTCTCCACAGTCAAAGCGTTATGGGAACACAGCCACACTCGTCACCTGTTGTTGGTGGCTTTCACATTACAACAGCAGAGTTAGGTCGTTCAGGCCCACTAAGCCTAAACTATCCATTTTCTGGCCCTTTATGGGAAAGCATTACTGACCTCTGAAGAAGAGTAAGTCTTAGCGCAAAAACCACAGGGGTCACAGGGGTCACCATGACCCCGGAGCAAAGTGAAACAGGCTTAAGGGCACCTTTCACAAACTTGCTCAGGTGGCCAGTGTCTGAGGCCTGCCGTGTGCCCAACTCTGTGAAAGAACGCCCGTTCCAGCAACGAAGCAGGAGCGGAAGCATGTCCTGTGCTTATTTGCTGGGAAACCTTGACTTGAGGGTCCAAATCCTTCCTACTTATCTGCTGTCTTCTTTCCTTCCCCATGTCCTCCACCACTCACTTGTTCCTTCAGCACCTTCCGTGTGCAGTGACCTGTGCTGGACCTGAAGATGCAACATTGAGTAAGGCAGTCATCCACTCATACACCCATCCATCCATCCATCTGCCCACCCACCCACCATCCATCCATCCACCCACCCACTCACCCATCTATCCATTCACCTACCCACCCATCCATCCATCCGTCTACTCACCCATCCACCCCCATCCACCCATCTATCCATTTACCTACCCACCAACCCATCTATCCATTCACCTACCCACCCATCCATCCATCCATCTACTCACCCATCCGTCCATCCACCCACCCACCCACCCACCCATCTATCCATTCACCTACCCACCAACCCATCTATCCATTCACCTACCCACCCTTCCATCCATCCATCTACTCACCCATCCATCCATCTACCCACCCACCAACCCATCTATCCATTCACCTACCCACCCATCCATCCTTCCGTCTACTCACCCATCCATCCACCCACCCACACACCCATCTATCCATTCACCTACCCACCCACCCAACTATCCATTCACCTACGCACCAACCCATCTATCCATTCACCTATCCACCTATCCATCAAACTACTCACCCATCCATCCATCCATCCATCCACCAACCCACCCACCCATCTATCCCTTTACCTACCCACCCATCCATCCATCTGTCTATTCATGCATCCATCTATTCATCCACCCATCCATCCATCCATCCATTCTCTTGCTCATTCAATGACTATTTCTCAAGTGGCTATTTGCAATCGCCATATAGGCTTAGAGAATATGGTGGTGAACAAACAGATAAGTCTGTGCCTTTGTGGAGCTCAGGTGTAGCAGGGACAGGAACAACCTAATCTACAAATTATGGTGAGAGACACAGAGAAAAGGAGGAGGAGGTCCTGGTGGACGCAATGGGAGGGCGTTTCTGAGAAGGGGAGAGTAAGTCAAGGCTTGCATCGAGGAGTAAATGACAGTTGAAGGGTCGAGAGGACTGAGGCTGGACTCAGCTGCTCCTGGGGCGTAGGAGGGCCCAAGTGAGTCGAGGGGCCCCGGAGAGGTCAGGGGGCTGCAGCCCGGACAGATCACTCCAGTGCCTGTGCTCAGGGCCCCCATAGTGGGACAGACCCAGAGGGAGTTGCTCCCGGGAGGCCTTTGTGGGCCCCCTGAGGTGGGTTGAATAGAGTCCCCCAAAATTCATGTCCACTGGACCCCGTGAGAGTGAGCTTATTTGGAAACAGGGTCTTTGCAGACGGAATCTGGTTAAGATGAAGCCACGCTGGATTAGAGCAGACCCTAAATGCAACGACCGGTGTCCTTAGCAGAAGAGGGAGATTCAGACTCACAGAGGATTCACATATGCAAGACGATATGTGAAGGTGAGGGATCTTCCCCAGGGTCTTCGGAGGGAGCACGGCCCTGCTGACACCTTGGTTTCTGACTCGCCTCCAGAACTGAGAGAGAATATGCTTCTAGTCTGTGTAATTTGTTACCGCAGCCTGAGACCTGAATAAAGCCCACGAGGACCAGCCTCTCCCTCTCTCCGGCCACAGGTCTTTCTCACTGTCCTGTCTTATGTTGCTTGACCAGGACGCAGCAGCCCTCAAGGACAAGCCCTCTTGTTCCTTCACACCGGGAAAGTGGGAGCCTCTGGAGATGTGAGCCGCACCCCCTTGAGGGGCCCAGTACCTGGCCTGGCACACACAGTAGGTGCTCTATAATTTACACCTGGTTACTTCATGGACTGTAAAAATGTCTACACTCTCACGTTCCCATTTTCTAAGAAAATCTGCCCCCTGGGGCCATGGCCCCCCGGGCCCATCCCCCGTCTTGAACCTGCAGCTCCACCCTCGCGGCTTCACTGGGGCCCGCCCAGCTGGTGGGTCTGATGAAGAGTCTCTATCCTCGTCTGTAAGAGGGAGAAATCCTGCACAAAGACGCTTGCCCACACAGGAGCTGAGGCTTGGGTAGAATTCAGTTTCCCCCTCGAGGGGAGATGATTTATAAGAGGCTTGGAGGCCAAAGAGGTCTTCTGGAAAGCAGCGCTGGACAAAATAACTTACCAGAAAATTCCAGTGGCCGCTGTGATGATTAGAGGGCCATGTGGTCAGCCTTTCCCAGCCGGGGACAGAGTGCTGGGGCCGCTCTTGCAGCCTAGACTTCCTAGCTGCACCCCACCTGGTAGCTACTTGGTCCTGGTTTTGTTAAGCCTGAGTGGATGGGCGGACAGCAGTCTGGTCATTGTCACCAAGCCGTCATTTCCTCTGCAGCCGGGAAGCATCTCTCCCAAGCAGACATCTGACGCTCTGGGTGAATGTCTGGCTCCGGTCCTGTCTCCCAGGGCCCAGTGTACTGTGGACCCTGGCGGACAAGGATCCCAGGGTGACAGGGAGAGAAGAACCAGGCATTACAGACGGAGCAACTCCCCCTCCTTGTGGGCAGTCAGGGAAGCCTAGAGTTTGGGGGAAGTTGTGGCCACATCTCCATGCGGCATTGGGATGACCGCTGGGCCATCCTCAGCCAGGCCTTCAGGCAGTGGATGCCCAGGTGGAGCCAGCCCCTCCTGCCTAGGCTGTGTCCAGACACATGGCCAGGCG
Organism: Ceratotherium simum simum; assembly: GCF_057802395.1. Classification (NCBI taxonomy): domain Eukaryota; kingdom Metazoa; phylum Chordata; class Mammalia; order Perissodactyla; family Rhinocerotidae; genus Ceratotherium; species Ceratotherium simum. The sequence continues at coordinate 49,328,277 of NC_141921.1, read as the reverse complement.
GAGCTCACACTCCACTCATTGATCAGTCACTCAATGACCAGCCCATGCAGTTGAGACGGCTGGAGCGCACAGGGCCCCAGTGTCCGGTCACAGGAAGTGACCGTCTCTGGGTTCAGGAGAGTTGGCCTTGCTCTGGGGGCTCCCTCCTTCTGCCTCCCCTGCCTCAATCCAGCCCAGACCACAACTGTACTCAATACGAGAATTAGCACAGCTTTTAGAGCCCCAGGAGGTCCAGGCCACTGTCGGATTTAGGATGAGAGTTCAGATGAGTGCTGTGGTGTTCCGACCAGGCTGCCCCAACAGAGCTTCACCCTTGGAACCTGGGAGGTTGCCTGACAAAATAGGGTGACAAGGGGTGGATTGGAGCCTCTCTGCAGCCCCGGGGTGCGTGCTGATCGCCCTCAGATGCCCCGCAGGGGCCTGGCCAAATCCCGACACCCAGATGCCCGCGGTTTGCACTGGTAGCATTTGGAGGGCAGCCCGCTTGACCTCATTGCACAGGTAATTTAATATTTCATCCGCGTCACACTCGATATTCGGAAAGGGATGCTGGTTTGGAAATCACTCCCTCAGGTCCTAATACGCTGGGTGAAAGTTTCAATTTGGACAAGAGGATTTTTTTTCCTCAGCATGAGTCACTCTCTCAGAGCGCGGAGAGACGGCCCAGCAGCTCTTATCTTTGAACTCCATGTACTTAACGCTTATTAAAATCAATACCGTCCATTAGCCAGCCACGTTTCCATTTTTAATCATCTACTGATATACGGCCTGTGCTTTTATAGGACTAAACAAATTTCCGCTCTCCGTGTCCCCTCGTAGCCCGGGGGCAGGCGGGTGCGCGCGGCCGCGGGACGTAAATGTTTATTTACTGCCTGCTTCCTGATTGAGAACATGCCTGGTCCACGGGCTTCGGATGGCTTTTACACGGGAGACTTACGGCCACTTCCTGTTTTCCAGACACAGCACACCGTTTTTAAGGAGCGTAATGAATGCGAGGTATTGTGGACGTAATCGCTGGGCCGGCCCAGCCCGATCGGAGGCAGCGCGGGATCGGCAGGGCCTATTATTTATTTATCCCCTCGTGTGTCTCGGGGGGGCAGGGATGCTTGTCACAGCTGGGGCTGCGTCCACCGCTCTCCCGGCTTCGGCAGATTCCTGTCCCGCGGGCATTTGTCTGGGAAAGGGAGGAGGACTGGGGCCACCTCAGGGAAGGTTTTCATACCCGGGGATCCTTCCAGAATAAGGGACCAGGGGTGCGTTCCCTCTGTCCTGCACGACCCTGCACCCGGAGGCCCAGAGGCATCAGGGATGGGAGGGGGGCTGCCTTTCGTCTCCTCTCTGCTCACCTGCCCTTCGTACACCAGCCTTGGCCTCGCCCTGGCCCCACTGCCGACTTCTTTGAGCTTCTTTACAGACAGCTGTTTACAAACGTCTTCAGAACCGGCGCTGTGCTAGGTGCAGGGGAGTCGGACACCAATGAACTCCGATCTGGCCCCTTGCTGTCGTGATGTAGATGGAGCTCAAGGAGTCCAGAGAACAGGATCCGGGGATGGTGGCTTTGGAGGAACTGTGGCCATACGGAGGGGTCTCTGGGCACCCAGAGGGTGCTGCCATCCCAGGCTTGGGTGGTCAGTCTGGACGGCTGACAGCATGTTGTCAGTGCTCAAGGGAGCTCTGGCCGCGGAACTGGAGGGACCAGGGCCTCCCTGCCCACCAGCTCCCCATTTACCCAGTTCCTTCCAACTGTGAATCTTGCTTGTCTGGAAGTTTCTTCACCAGAATTGCTCTCAGCTACAAGTGCCCTGGCCTACCACTGCCACCAGGGAGGCGGGACGTCCCCATCTTGTAAACATTGGCTTTACCAGGCGGGGGTCCACAGCGGCCCGAGCATGTGCTCAGAGGACACATTGCAAGGGGATCACATGCATCTCAGAAGTCAGGGCTCGGCCTCTGAATCAGCCCCTCCTCCTGCAGCCAGCCCCGGGGCCCCGGGGAGCTGAGCCGGCTGGTCACGCAGGCTGGCACGGTTGGTGCCCGAGGCTGGCTCTCAGGGCAGGGCTGCCGTCCCCTCGGCGTGGTCACCGTGCCTCTAGGGCCTCAAGTCATAGAGCTGGGGGCACTCACAGGTCTCAGCCACCAAAAGGCTCCGGCTGTGTTCCAAAGACTCCCAGGGATTTGGAGGTGCTCTGGGGCCCCCCTGAGAGTGGGGCACAGGGTGGCCAACTTTTGCTTCTACAGAACCAGCTTTCTTTCTGCCTTTTTAATTTTGTCTTCACACCCTGTGGTGGTTTGTGGGCAGACAGAATCCTGCGGCTAAAATAAGTTAAAAGTCATTCGTCTGCTCAGACGGTCTTATCCTCACAGGGGGAAACTGAGGCCCAGAGGGGAGGCCTGAGGCTCATCTGTGGTCTGTCCCTGAGTCATGCTCCCCCATCTGGCCGAAGATGTCAGGGAGGAGGGGCGGGCGCAGGGACCGCTCTCCGCTCACAGTGGGGCGGGCAGACAGGCCTGCGGGTGCACTGCCGGCCACCCAGCGCATGACACCAGGCCCCGGCGACCGAGGCTGTGGGTTGGGTGAGCATCTGTGATCGGTGGCTTCATAAAACGCCTTCTAATGAAAGTAACACACGGTGGAGGGAGAGGGCAGCCCTCACGCGGGGCTGCCTCGCGGAGAAATGTGCTTGTTAAAATGTGTAATGAGAGACATAACAAATCCCCAATATTGGGCAAAGCTGTCGTTAAATCCCTTAATGATAGCGGTATTTTCTCTGGTGCGCTGCATGGGTCTTTATAAACCCTTTGGCGTGGAGGCGTTGGGGGGATGGCGGGGGACGGGAGGAGGCAGGGCAGAGGTGTGTGAGGAAGGGCGTCTGGACAGGGCCTTTCCTGGTGCCGAGACCCGGAGCCCGACACCCTCTCATCCTTCGCGCCTTCTCCGCAGTGGCCAGGCGGCTCCTCCTGGTCTCACCTCGCCTGGAAGCTGGGTCCCCGCCGGGCAGGCCGAGGCACACCCTGTGGTGCTCAGAGCTGCCCTTGGCCGGCCGTCCTGTCGCTCGCTGAGCGCCTGCCGTGTGCTGGGCTTCGGGCACGGGGCATGACATGGCCCTGGGGCCTTCTCTCGTGGCCTCCTCAGCAGATGTCCTCGGGGCCGGGCACAGAGAGAGCCCGTTGCAACTGGCTCGAGAGTGGATGCTGCCCACAGCACCCGCATTGGAAAGGGCTCTCCAGGGCCAGAAGTCCAGTCCCTGGTCTGCAGGGCGCTGTGCTGATGATAAAGCACCCACTGACGGCTCCTCAGCCCCCCCGCCCCAGCGCCCGGCTCACACAGAGTCCCGAGGGAGAACATGATGTTGTACCTTGCAGCTGAGGAACCAAGGCATAGGGCGTCGGAACCTGCAGGAGAGGGCAGTGCGGGGTCTCTGAAGCCCACCCCTCCACGTCCAGGGGTCCTGTGGTGTTTGGGTATGTGGCGGGCTGGGGGCAGGAGGCAGGAGGGTTCACTGCCGGCTCTTGGCCTGCAAGCTGGAAGGCCGGGGGGCTGGCAGGGGCTGACCTCGGTGGCAGGGTCCCTGGCCAGGCTGCACCACGAGCATCCAGCATTCCACCACACAGAGGTGACAACTTGACCTTGGAGGACAGCAGCCGCCTGCAGCTTTCCTGGGCAGGGACCGCCTGTGGTGCACCCCCCTCTCCACTGAGAGGGCTGTATTTGGGGTATGAATTCCTCGCTTTCCCTGTGTGCGGCCCGGCACTGAGGGCCTTGGGGCTGGGAGAGAAGACGCGTTTACACTCCAGGCCCTGGGGGTGCACAGCCCCCATCAGCATCTTCTCATCCTTCAGACGGCTGCAAACTAAGGTCACCCACGAGGCCACGAGGCCTGGGCTTGTTGGCCCCGAAAGACTCGACACAAAAGTTCACAGGGGCCCAACAGGCAGGGTGTCTCTCCTGGGGCCGGGACGGCATGGGGCCTGCCGCCTGGCACTGTCGGGGGCCCACCTGGCTGAGTGGGGTTGGAGTCATGAGCTCCTGTCTCCCAACCTCACTGATCACAGATGCGCAGGTGAGCGCGGCAGACACTTTGCTGCTTGTGGTCTCACAGACGAGCCGCAGGGTGTGGATTCCTCCCAGCGGAGCAGCAGGAAATCAGCGCTGGGCTCAGATCCCGAGGCAGGGTGGCCTCACCAACCTGTCCGCCACCCAAGGTTGGGCGTGCGACTCTGCCTCTCCGTGCCTCAGTTTCCCTACCTGGAAAGCAAACGTGCTGTCTTTGAGTGGTCTGAGGCGCGTGAGCAGGGCAGATTCCAAGGTGCTGGGTGGTAGCTCTGCTGTGTGGGTGTTCTTATTGAAGAGGGGCTCTGGGGGGACAGGTCTTTACTGCAGCTGTTTTCAAAGGCCCTCAGCATCCATGTCCACCACCCTTCCAGAAAGATTAGCCCATGCTGTGCCTCAGCACCAGACCCCAAAGGGCCTCCCCAAGGGACAGGGTCACATTCCCACCCCACCAAAGGGCAGGGCCAAGCTGGCGGCCAAGGGAGGAGGGGGGTTGAGGGGGGCAGTGGGGCAGGGTCCCCTCGCCTCCTCCAGCCCAGCTGACCACGCAAACACAGCCCTCTCTGGCCTCCTCGCCTGGGCAGTGGTTACACAGGCTGATGGAGGACCCAGGTGTGGAGAGTTTAATAGTCTGTGACCTGCTATCCACTCTCGGCTGGGTGTTAATGGCCAAATGTTTCGCAAGTAAATTACCAGAAAGAATTATTCCTGAGAGGCAGAGGTTTGTGGCAAGGTGCTAGAAAACCGGACAAGTGACCAACATTCTTCCCCACCCCGCCACCCTTCCCGGGCAGAGGGCCTGACCGGCAAAGGGCTCAGCCAGCCTGCTTCTGAAGCTCGGGTGGTGTGAGGGAGTGGCAAATCCCCAGAGACAGAACCCCCGCAAGAGCCGCTTCCTCTGAGGGAGGGCCTGGAGTAGCCGCAGGAAGGGCCCAGAGCTCTCCGGACCCCTCCCTGGGGGTGCTGGGCAGAGCTGACCCTCTTGGCTTCCCTCAGAGGTGGTGCAGGCACAGCCAGGGCATGGGGTGACGGCCACTCTGGACTACCTGTCTTGCCCCCAACATGTGATCTGACCGCGTCTTTGGAATCATGTAAAGGAGAGCGTGTCTGTTCCCCCGCCACCATCTCGCTGGAGAAGGTGGAGCTGCCGGGACACTGCCCGAGGGCCTCGGGAAAGCCGAGGGACACTGCCTGGACGGAGCTGGCTCTCTGGGGCCCACAGGCCACTCTGCTCTTGGAGGTGGTCGACAAAGCTTTGTCCCTGGCCAGAGGGGAAGATGTGGTGGGGCTCCTGCTTTCGGCAGTGATGGCAATGACACGTCACACTTACCTGCTGGGTGCCCCACACTGAAGCTCCCGGCCGGGCACAGGGCCTCACGCAAAGTTGGCACGACGAGTATCCGTTGACTGAATTCCAGGCACCGTGACTTTGGGGGTGGCTGGTGGGCAGGCTGTGTGAGCTGGCACCTGAATTCCATCCAGACAGTGGTACCCAGCCCGGGCCGAGCTGCAGCTGTGGTGGGGAAGCCCCCTCCCCGGTTGTCCATCCACCGGCTCTGTTCGAGATCCCAGCTGCCCAGAGCGTGACGTCGCCAGCGGTCACATTTCCTGCCCAGGCTCAGTGACCAGTTCTGACGGCTCCATGCCCTGAGTCTCCACTCCGCTGCTGGCCTGCAGCCCCCACCCACTCCTCAGAGCCTGAGACCCAGCGGAGAGGCCAGGATGTGTTGCCAGCCCAAACTCAGGGAGGGACGGGCCCTGGAGGCCACAGAAGGGAGCACGGGCTGGGTTCTGTGGAGACAGCTTCCCAGTTCCTGGGCAGCTTCGGGCTCTCAGCCAGTCCCGAGCCTTGTTAAGCCTTGTTGTTCCCATCTGTGAAATGGGGAAGGCACCCCCTCGAGGTTTTGTGAGCAGCATCATGCAAGGACACGTGCTGAGCACAGAGCCAGGGGTGAATCCCCCAGGAGCTGCCCCAAAAGCCAGGTCCTGGAGCCCCCCTCATAGCTCTCCAGGACCAGGCCCCTCCTGGGGAGACTCACGCCCTCCTGGGGCCTGGATGGCCGGCATTGCCGCCGTGCTCGAGGGAGACGGTGCTGTGGCCAATGGAGCACCCAAGGGTCACCAGGCAACGCCTGGCCTTATGAGTGGGGACAGGGACTTCTGTGGGCCCCGGGAGCCAGTGTGCCCAGAATAGAGGCCTGGGACCCTACAGGAGAAGGGGCTGTGTAGATAGACCCGCCCCACTTTGAGCACACCCTTTGCCCTCCAAGAAGGCCTCGGCCTGCGTCTTTAAGACACTAATGGGCCCTCTTTAAAAAAAATGACAGTTTGCTTGCACACTAACAGGTTCTCGTCTGACATCAGCAGGGAATCAAAGATACTTTATTATTTGAAACTCCATATAGGGAAGGCAGCCTTGAAAGTCTGTCGTTGCTCCAAAACCCACACCTCCCCTGGGAGTTAATTATTTTCTTAAAATGCAACTTGTACTGTTAGTTTAAAACATTCCAACTGTGTTCACACTCTTTAAATCTTCAGTAAACCTTAGAGTTTAAATCGCTTGCAGATAAGGGTAATTCTATTAGGGAGCGAGGGGGCAAGCGCTCGAGGGCTGAAGTCAAATGGAAGAAAAAGACCATTGACCGTGGGTGCTCGGGCACCTTCTGCCCTCGCCCCTCAGGACGGGCTGGCCGTGGCTGCAGCCCGCCAGGCCCAGCTGTCCGGTGCCCCAGCCGCAGCCATCCACTCCCTCTCAGAGGGCTGGTCACAGGACCCTGGGACCTGGACTGGGGTCAGCTTTGTGATGGCCGAGGCAGGGACACTTTTGGGGTGACCCAGGACAGTTGCTCTGGGGGGGAGGAACCTTTGGGTCTCCGGGCTGAAAGGCTCCTGGGGCCTGGACGCCCCACGGGGCCTGTGCAGGGCCAGTGGTGTGGGGTGGGCAGCTTTGGGGGTCTGCCAGGCACCCCTGTCTTCACCTGCCAACACCCTCTGGTCAGACCGTGTCTCTGCTGCCCCCGGGGCCACGGCAAGACCACTGGGCTATCACCTGGGGGCTGGCTCTCCTTTGAAGGGCCTCCCTTGAGTCAAAGAAAATCAGAGTCAGGACAAACCCAGAGGCCGGCCTGCCAAGGGCAGCTGGACAGGCCTGTCCTCTGCTCTGGAGGGTTCCAGTTTCTGAGGGGTTTCAGGGACCCCTGAGCTCTCAAGGCTCACCCTGGCCCCTCCGTCAGACCCCACCGCCAGCTCAGGGGCTGCCACCGCTCTCGGGGGCTGTTCTGCTTGGCCACAGGCGGCGTCTCTCCGCCCTCAGATGCCCCTCTCACCTCTGCTCACACTGCCCACCGGCCCGGCTCGCTCCCCTGGCTGGATCGTACTCTCTGCCGGGACAGCTAAGCCACCAACTCCTCTGGGCATCCTCTCCTCTCCGCCAGGCCAGCCCCGGGTGGACACGGGGCCACCTCTCCCTCCTAAGCCCAGAGCGTCCCCATCCCAGCACTGACCATGCTGGATTATGGCTGCCAGGTCACTGGTCACCTCCCTACTGGACCGAGACCCCGCCCCCAGACAAGGCCGAGCCACATTGCCCTCAGGCACCCAGGCCCTGCACAGGCTGGCCCCGAGCAGGGGCCTCAGGGTGTGCTCATGGAAAGAGGGCACCAGGGAGCCAGAGGGGACAGTGGGCCCAGCAGCGAGGACACATGCCCCTCACACCCATTTGAGTCCCCTTGTGCTGGGCTGGAAGGTCCACACATGCTCTGGGGGTGGCTGCGGCCACCATTCCGAGCCTGACATCTCCTGCAACAGAGCCCCCCAGGTGGGATCCGAGCACCACCCACCACCCCCAAGGGCATCCTAACCCACCCCTGCACAGTCAGCGGAATTCACTGGGCTTGGGGCCAGGGCAGCCCGCCTCTGGGCTCGCGGGGAGGGCTTGTCAGGTTCTGCAGGCTCTCTGGCCCCAGCACTGCAGCCCGGGCCGACTTTCCCACCTGGGGAAAGAGCAGGGCAGGGGCGGAACCTGCTCTGGGGCCCCACTGCTTACATCCTCACCAGGGGGCTCTCCTCACCATTGTCCCAGAAGACAAGGCGGGAAGGACAGCCTAGGAATGGACACAGAGTGACCAATAGGTTCTAGGCGCGGGGAGGGGGCTGGGAGCTCTGGAAGGTGGTGGCCCCCCACTGCACACCTGGCCAGGCTGGCTGTGGGGACAGCTCGGGTGGGAGGCTGGTGCCATGAGACCTCGGCTGTGCGTGCACTGAGCGAGCGTGCTGAGTGTGCTGGTGTGTGAATGTGGCGTGTGTGTGCCAAGCCAGGGGGGAGGAGAGATGAGGCCGTGTCCAGAAGACAAGGGGGCCTCTACCTACCTGTTGCCTGTCAGGGATCTGCCTGGTCTGGGGGTCTGGCTGCCCGGTCCTCCTCGCCCTTGATGCGCACGCACCTTGTCCCGGGAGCCTGGTTTCACAGACCTGCCCCTCCCCGGCTGCCCTGCCCGGCACTCGCAAACGCTTCGCGCCCCATTTACCGCAGCTTTGCAGCTACTTTGAGGTGGGGTGCGTTGGTGCCGCGGGTGTGCTCCACAGGCGGGCGCTGCGCTCCAGGCACCCGGCCGGGGAAACGGGCTGCCCTGGCACGGATGGCATCGGTGGACGGCAGAGATGTCCACCCCTGGGATCTGTCCACTGGACCCTGAGGCCAAGCTCACAGCGGGCCACTGTGGCCACCACCTCCCCTCCTTCCTGGGGACGTCTCCTGTGTCAGGAGGAGGCCTCAGGGGGCCATCAGGCACGGTGTCCTCCGTATCCTCGGGCCGCCTTGCCTTAAGAGCTGGGGGCTTGTCAGACTTGGGGTGAACCCAGGGTGCAGGATCTGAGCTCTAAGATCCCCAGATGCTCGCTGGGAGGAGGGACTCGCGCTGGCTGGGAAGGGCCCGCGCCCTGTGCTCCCTATGCGCCCTGCACCCCGCAGGGAAGGGGGCGGCTCTGTGGGGCGGCACACCGTCCCAGCCCCCATGTGTCCTTCCAGGGTGGACCCGGCTGTTGGGCCAGCCCCGCACAACCCTTCCGAACGTAGGCTCCGGAGGCACCCTCGGTCTGTTTTCGCTCTCACCAAATAGTGTTTTGATGAGTTAAGTGTGAGAGAATTAAAACAACCCGATTAAATTTCCTTTATAAATACACATGGGTTTGGAAATCAAGGGGAAAAGCGGCTTTGGGCTAATAAAATGCTGCGAGCATTTTCCCCACAAGTGTCAGGGAAGGCGGTTGACAAGTCCTCAGGGCATGGACGCCCCAGGCTGCGAGTCCAAGGCGAGCTCGAAGCCCACTCCCCGCCCCCACCCCAGGTGGACGGCGCAGGGCAGGTGCTGGGGCCAGAGAGGTGCAGACCCTGCTCACCACCCCCTCCGACTCTCACCCATCACCGACAGCCGAAACCGTGCCCGCAACTGCTGGCCCTGCACTCCACCCGACCACCTCCTCCATGGCAACGGGCACAGTGATAGCCCCGCTGTGCAGGAGGGTAAACCGAGGCAGGGAGAGTTGACCTGCCTGGCTGAGGAGGTTGGCAGCAGGGCCACCCTAACCACTTGGCAACACGGCCTCTGTCCTTGGAGGATGGGTGTGCAGAGGGGGCATCCCTGCCCCACGGGAGGGAAAAAGGGAGAGAGGTAGGGAGGGGGCAGCTGGGCACATGGCGGGCAGCAGGGGGCGGGGTCCATGGCAGTGGAACTTTTGAGGTCATTGGAAAGGCAAACAGAATCATTAACAGCTTCCCAAAATAACCCAGCAAGAGTGAGATTCCCAGGGGGCTCCTCTGAGCAGCGGAGCTTGGGCAAGGAGGGGCACCTCTAGTGGAGCATGGCGGGCGGGGCGCAGGGCCGGCCTTGGGGGTGGGCCAGGCTCTGGCCAGTGTCCTGGGCCCCGCAGAGCTTCGATGAGTCCTCAGCCTGCCTGGCCTTCATCTGCAAAACAGGCCACATGCGGTCTGAGGGAGGACGGGCTTGTTGACTCATTTACCGGCCCCATCAGGAAAGGTTTGGGCAACGCTCATGTTTCCTGGCCACGCACGATCCTCGTCCTGTGTCCCTAACAACAGCTTCATCCGGGTAGAGTCGACACAGGAAACTACACCATCCAAAGTGTGCAGCTCGACAAGTCTCAACACACGTGTGCCTGTGCAACCCTCCCTGTGATCAGGGGAGGGAACGCGTCCATCACCCCCAAAACCTCCCTGCACCCCTTCGTTACCTGTGTCTCTTTGTCACCTGTGCCCCTTTGTCACCTATTCACCAGCCTTGTCGCCAGCCCCCGGCCCCAGCCACCGCTGATCTCTTCCTGTCACCACACGTTTGTTTGCGTTTTCTGGAGTTTCATAGAAATGGAATCACACGGGATGGACTTGTCTCTCACCAGAGAAATCGTTTTGTCTGCTGTCAGCTTGTCAATAGTTCAGTCTCTTTGATATTTCTTGTGTGAGTTGGCTGGTGGCAAGCTCTCAGCTTTTCTACGTCTAAAAAGTCTCTATTTCACTTTTGCATTTGAGCGATATTCCCCGGGTGTGGCGTTCTACATTTGTGGGTTTCACTTTCCTCCAAGACATTAGAGATGCTGCTCTGCTGCCTTCCCACTCGCGTCGTTTCTGATGAGGAATCTGCCATCCTCCTTATTTCTGTGTTTCCCTGAGCAACGTGTCTTTTTTCTCTGGCTGCTTTTAACATGTCCCTATGTCACCAGTTTGTGCAAATGGATTATGAACATATTCTCTTTGTGAGTGTTCAACTATTGAACTTTACAATCACCCTTTTAGATAAATAAGTAGTCATGCATTGTTTAATGACGGGGACACATTCTGAGAAATGCATCGTGAGGCAACATCGTCGTGTGAACATCACAGAGTGACTTACACACACCTAGAAAGTAGAGCCTACCACACACCTGGGCTCCATGGTACTCAAATTGTGGGACCACCGTCGTACATGTGATCCATCGTTGACCGAAATGTCGTTATACGGTGCATGACTGTAGATAAACAGAGGCACAGGGAGGTGAGGATCCTGTTCCAGTGTCACTTGGCCAGCCGGCGTGTGGCACAGACAGAAGCTGGGCTGTGTCCATCTAATTCCAGCACCTGAGCTGCTCTGCCATCCTGGCCTGCTGTGCCAGCCCAGCCTGTGTGTGTGGGTTGATGGGATCCGAGGGCTGGAGAGAAGGATGTGGTGGGAGCCTCTAGGTTCATCCCACTTGGGGAGCAAGGCCCCTGGACCAATGTCCCCGGGGCCCCATCTGCAGACAAGGAGCCTGCTGGGGTTCCCCGCATCTGTGCCAGAAATAATGTGCTGAGGCTTTTGAGACTTTACAATGATGTTTTCTTCCCCTAAAGTCTTTTCCTCTCTGCCATCTGGTCAGACTGAGTTACGCAAAATCTGCTGGCACAGCCACTGTGATGGTTAAACGTGAAGAGGCAGATCGAGTCTGGTGCCCAGCACAAGCCCACATGGCCACTGCAGACTGCCCTCCTCAGCCCCTTCCCAGCCTCCCGAGGGCCAACGGGCTGGAGAGGTGAGCCAACAGCTGTCCAGGGAAAGCAGAGCGCCCAGGCCCTCTCCTAGCAGGGCAGCCTGGTGGTCAGGTGTGCCCAGCTCTGCCCTCTCGCCTGCACTCCTGGGCCGAGTGCCCACTGCTCGTCCACCCCTGGGGCCCACGCAGGTGGACGGCAGTGAGCAGCCCCTGCAGAGAGAGGCTGCAGAGTCTGGGTGCTGCTGGGATGTAGGTGAAGTTGTGAACTCCCTCACCAGGTGCTTTGGGCAGGTCAGATGCAATCTGGGGTACACACGGGGTCCTGATCCAGGGAGCCTGGGGGAAGGTCCCTGCAGAGAGCAGGCAGTGAGGCCAAGTGGGTCCACTGGACCAGTGTTTCTCCCCAGACCATCTAGCCAGGGGTGGGAGCAAGAGTGAGGGGGGGAAGTAGGGGGGATGCTCTCAGCCCCGCCGAGGGGCAGCCCTGAGGCCTGACGGAGCCCTGGCCTCATCATGCCCCTTCTCACTGATGCATCACTTGCCTCGTCAGGCAAGCTCCAGGGGCCGGGAGAGTCTGCCTCCCTGCCAACCTCCACTGGCAGCTCCGTGCCAGCACCGAGGAGTCTTTTTTGGGGCTGAATTGACTTGATTTTCCCTCCTTATTGGGCCTGTTCCAGGGGCTGCGAGTATACGAGGCTGCGAGTGAAGAGGCATCTTTGTTTCGTTAATTTTGCCCATTGGAAAACTCCGGTATTAATATTTATGAGAAATGACCTAATATCCACACCGCCTGCCGTGTGTTTGCTTAACATATTTAACGTGATTTGGGGGCTATGTTTACTTTTTAACTGCCTCGGCGAGGGAGCCTGACCTATCTCCCCCCATCATGGAGAAAAGGCAATGTTTCGCCTCCTTTCGGCAAAATTCACCTTTTTAACGGCTTCAGAAAGGCATTCCGGGACCCCGGCTCGCTGGCCCTCAGTGGGGGCCCAGTGGGCTCTGCAGATGTGCCCCATCCCAGCCAAGCCCGGGCACATGGGGCAGAGGGAAGGTGGATATCTGCAGGAAAAGAAGAAAAAACACCTGAATGGCTTCTGAAAATAGCTCCTTGGGTAGTTATGAGACAGCAATTGAAATAAGTGCTTTCTCCCGTTACTCCTGAACATAAAGGTATTGTTTTTGCCCTGAAATAGATGACCGCTTCTACTGTAAACTGATTCTCGTCTTTAACATCCCTTTGGGCACCGCATTAGGTAATGCAGAGCAGCAGGCTGGCCCCACGGGGGTGGCGAGGACTGCGTGTACCCTGGCCTGGGCCTTTCGACCTGACGGCAGGAAGGATGTGTTCTGGGAAGAAAGCCGGGCCTGCGTGGCCAGAGAAACGCTGGCTTGAATCCCAGCTCTGCTGTTTAACTGCTATGTGACTTTGGACAGGTTGCTTCCCCTCTCTGAGCCCCAGGTCCCCCTGGGGTAAAGTGGGAATAAGAACAAGAACTATTTCGAGCCCAAAGAGTCGTCCTAGGGCTAGAAACTGTACCTAGTCCACGCTTGGCCCTTCTGCAGGGTGGTCGAACCCGCTTCTGGGCTGAGGGTGGGGACTCTGGTCCGGTCTCTTGTGGTGTTGCTCAGAGACCCCCAAAGGGGCTCACAGAGGCCATCGACCCTCCCTGAGAGCCCGAGGATGATGCACAAAGCAGAGGCAAGCTCCTGGGCTCAGCTAGCCGTTCTCCTTGGAGACGCCGCAGCTGATAAGTCGGGGGCTCTGGGCAGCGAGGGGCCCTCGCCAGGCCCAGGCGTCGCCACACAGGGGTCCCAGCACTTCCAAGACTACAAAGGACACTTTTGCCAAGTGTCATCTTGTGAGCCTCCAGGCATGTGGGTCTCCCCAAGAAGGTGTCCAGGGACGTTACAGCTGGGACACCCACAACCTGAGTACTTGCCTAATAGAGAGCAAAGGGGGATGTCAGGAGAGACCCACACGTCACTAGGGGCCCCTTTCCTGGCCAGGAAACAGGTACTGTGCCTCCCCCTGCAGAAGGGAGAGTGACTGTCCCAGCACAGCCTTCCTACTGGGGGTCCAGCAGCCAAGGGTGGGCCATCCTGTGATCCCTGAAACCCACCAGAGACGGGGGTTCCGTGTGCTGCCCCAGGTGACAGGCAGGAGCACCGGCTACTCACATCCTGGTGCAGGCGTGGAGTGGAGCACTCCCGGGGTGCCTGTACCATCCTTTGGGGCAGACACAGTTTCTCCGCTTTATAGCCTCAGCTTCGAGGAGCTCTGCGCTGGACCCCATGCCTCCCTGGCCTCTCAGATGCACCTGCTCGTGATACGGCCTCAGACATGAAACAACAGACACAAAACTGCTGCCCACCAGTTGGTGGTGTTGGTCAAGCACCCTGGACCTTGTCTACTTCCTGACCCAGCTGTCCAGCTGCTGCTCCCATGGAGGGCCTGGACAGCCTCCCCCGGCCCTCTCCACCATCTGTCTTCTGTCCAGAGAAGAGGCAGCAACTGCAGCCCACCCAGGGAGCCAGGCAGCACGGGCAGTGAGGGCTGGAAAGGAGAGGAGGGGCTGGGGGCACCCTAGCAGGGGACCCTCATATGCGCTCTGATACCGACCTGGTGTTCTCTGAAACGTGATCCCCTCCACGCTCTTCCCGCCAAGTGCTGCCCCATTGAGTGAAGATGCGGCTCCCAGCCCTAATCACTGATGAGAGACACAACCAGCTGCCCGTCAGGCCTGGCCAGTTGGCCTCCTGGGAGAGGACACCAGCACGCGTGGTCAATCAGCCAACGCTTCCCAACATGCTTCTCGAGTTACACGCTGCAGGAATGATGTCATAGCGGCCGCCAGCCCGAGCCAGAGAAGAAAGAGGCTCCTCTGTTTCAAACCCAAGGGCCAGGACAGGCCAGCTTCTCTGTGCATCAGAACTCCTCTCCCTTGGCTTCAGGAACGAAAGGACTAGAGCTGGAATTCTTGTTCTTTTCAGATTAGGGAAGGAACATGTGCTTACTGTAGAGAATTTGGAAAATCTAGAAAAGCCAAAGGAAGAAATAGAAAATATTCAGAATCTCACTTCATTACATGGCCTTCTAGTGTTTTCCGTCACATAACTCTACTTACTGACCTACCTACTACTCATTGACCCATGCATGCATGCATGCATCCATCTTTTCATATATCCCTCTATCCTCCCATTTATCCATTTATCCATCCACCATCCACCATCCATGCATACACACATTGGCTCATCCATCTACCCATCCATCTATTCATAATCCTTTTCTTCCACCCGTCACCCATCCATCCCTCTTTTCAAACATCCTTTGTTCCTGACCAGACCCCTCAATTTGTCCAGCCATGTTTCCTAGATTTGGCATTTAAGCATAAAAAAGGCAGATCGTAAAATAATGTGCTCCTAACAGGAGGCGTGGGGGTGGGAGTGGGGATGGTGTGGCACCTGCAGTTTGTATGTGTGAGTATGATTAAGAGTGTATGTGTGAATGTACGCGTCTGTGTGTGTGCCACTGGGGGGAGGGAGGCGGCCTGCATGGCACAGCCGGTAGAACCAGACAAGAACTCTGCCTGGGCCTCCCTGAGAACTCCATTGGCCCTACCATGGGCCCAGACGTCCCAGGCGTCCCAGGGAGCTAAGGCTCCCTGCTCTGGCCACCTTGCTCAGGCTCGGGGAACATCAGGAGTCAAGATGGATAAGTGAGTGTTTGCTCGTCACAGAGCCGGGCGTGCGTACTGAAGCCGGCTCTCCCACACATGGTCCATGTTAGCCACCCCCGACTTGTGTCCATCAAGCGCCTGGCCCTGGTGGTCAGTCCCCGCCCCCACCGCCAGCCCACCTCCACTTCTAATTGGGCCGCAAAGCCATTTAATGGTGTCTGCACGGCGGCAGGGCTGCTAGGGGCAGAACAATGCGCTATTCATGTCCAAACAGAACGCTAGTGATCCAGCTAATATCTTTAAGCTAAAAAGCAACGCTTAATTGGAACAGATGCTGCAAATTCCAGTGCAAAAGGCCAGCTCCTATGTGATCTAAACCAGGTATGTGCCAGGGGTTCGATTTTAACAGCAGCTTTTATTTTTTTATTGGCATATACAAAACTCTCTAATATTCTGCACAACAGGCCGGCGACGGGACTCATAGAAACCTCCTTGAGTGAGGGGCCGCAAAGCATTGTCGCCGTTGTTTGGGTTACAGTAAAGAGGCCCTACCATTTGGCCAGCTGTGTCCTGGTGGACACTGGGCTCTTCTCTTCCCTGGGCTGAGATTTTGTGGCCTTTCCAGACCTCTGCAGCCACCAAGGAGTTAGACCTCAGCAC
This sequence comes from Ceratotherium simum simum, assembly GCF_057802395.1. Classification (NCBI taxonomy): domain Eukaryota; kingdom Metazoa; phylum Chordata; class Mammalia; order Perissodactyla; family Rhinocerotidae; genus Ceratotherium; species Ceratotherium simum. Next base: position 49,312,371 of record NC_141921.1, on the reverse strand, counting down.
TGAACGCCCTCCCCTGGTGCATCTGCTGAATCTGCTCGAGGCCGCGGGTCCCCGAAGACAAGGCCTCCCCTTTGTCAGGCAGCCTCCCACCTTCCAGACACCCACTGAGGTCCTTGCTACTGAAGTGCAACTGCCCTGCAAACAAACTCCCACACTTTGCTCTAAAACTGTAGCTATCCGATGGCATGCTCCTGTTCTTAATATCTTAGCTGAGTCTTCCAATCTGGAAGAAAACTTCCTGAGGTCAGAGTCTGCCTATAGTTTATATACAGCTTCCAGCACATTGCTGAGCACAATGGGCTTTATTTTTCATGCTTTCCACTGTTTCAGAGAAAGATGCAAACCCCAAAGCTCCCCAGTCTTCTTGGGATTTGGGGAAAAACTGTCTCCTTGCTGTCCTAGGGGGCCCTCACACTGCTTAGGGTGGAGCTTGGGGTATTCTTAAGAGTGAACCCGAAACAGAGGGGCCCAGAAGCCGCCTGGCCCATTCCAAAGCACGCTGTCATTCAGACTACATAAGCTGTCACCACCTAGCATGGCTTATCCAGGCCTGGAAACTGCCTCAGGTTCCAACATTATTTCCTCATAAAAGCTAAAATGAGTATGACTTCCTGGCCAGTGAGGACTCCTGTTTGCTGGAACTCCTGAGACCCCACAGGAACTGTTGGCAGGATTTATCTGAACAAATGCCCCAGGAGGGAACCTTGCCTTCAGGTAAAGCCCATGGCTACAGAGCCCACCATCCATCCACCCATCTATCCACCATCCATCCACCCATCTATCCATCCATCCATCCATCCACCCACCTATCCATCCATCCATCCATCCATCCATCCATCCATCCATCCATCCATCCACTTATCCATCCATCCATCCACCCACCCACCCACCCACCCACCCATCCACCCACTCACTCATCCATCCATCCATCCATCCATCCACCCACCCACCCATCCACTCATCCATCCACCCACCCACCCATCCACACATCCATCCATTCATCCATCCATTCACTCATCCATCCATCCATACATACATACATACATACATACATACATCCACCCATCCATCCACCCACCCACCCATCCACTCACCCCTCCATCCATCCATTCACTCATCCATCCATCCATCCATCCGTCCATCCATCCGTCTGTCCATCCATCCATCCAATCACTCAACCATCCATCCATCCATCCATTCACTGATCCATCCATCCATCCATCCATCCACTCATCCATCCATCCATCCATCCGTCCATCCACCCACCCACCCATCCACTCATCTATCCATCCATCCAATAAGTACTTACTCAGCCCCTACTAAATGCCTGGCTGGTGCATGGATTCCCTCCCTCCTAGCATGCACATGGCACACTCTCTCCTGGGCTGCTGGATGGGCTATGGGATAGGCTAGGGAGCCTGCACCAGTGGCTAGTGGCCCACTGGAGGCTAGAAGTACCAGGAAATCAGTGAATAAACTTTGCATGTGCACAGAGGCAAGATGAAGAACGGGTCCTCTGTCTGAGACGGGGTCTGGCACCTGGAGGCCCTCCCTGCAGGAAACACTCTCCCCACCCAACCCAAACTCCCCAAGAAATCCACTCTAGGCTCAGGGATCTGGAAAACCTCCAGATAATTAGTGGGCAGAGAGGAGGGGCTTAACGCCTGGGGAAGTGAGAGTCAGGGGCCATTAACTGGGGGTGGCCCAGGCTCCACAGCCTTCCTCTTCTGCCCTCTATAGCACCCCAGGCCAGGGAAATGCAAGCCAAGTGGGTGGTGGCCCTCCTGTGACCCTGCCCAAGGTCCCTGGTGCTGGAACCCTCGGCCCAGCATTCCAGGAGCCTCAGGGTCCTGCCTCCAGGCCCTCTTTTGTCCCAGCAGCAGAGGACTTGTTCAGGGTCACAATGGGAATAGTCAGTGTCAACCACAACCACAGCCCAGGTGGCCCCACCCTCAGTCCAGCTGAGTGAGATCTCAACAGTGCAGAATGTCAACCCTTTGTTGGGGTGGTGGGCGTTGAGAGTCAGTGGCCTGAGAGAGCCTTTCCGTGCCAGCACAAGTTCTGCATGCTTCACTGCGTGGCATCCTCTGGCTAGGGCAGTGAGAGGGACTCGAGAATTCACTGGAGGCCAGGGCGCTGGTGCCTCATGGAATCAGAACCTAGGTCTGTTTCCCTTGGGACCCAAGACATTCCGTTAGGATGATACACCCGAAACACACATCCACCTGGGGGAAATGTGAGCAACCCATGTCCCTGGAGGCTGGCTGTGGCTGCGGCCCTAGGTGTGAGAGCAGATAATGAGACTGGAGGGCAGGGACCTGCCCCAGGGAGGTGCTGGCCTCCGTCAGTCTGAGGAGGGTGGACTGGGCTGAGAGGGCCTCCCGCAGGGGCTGGAGTCGTGAAGCATGCCTAGGTCACCTGAGTCCTGTTTCTGCAGGCTTCTTTGCAGGATTTTTCAGAACCTTGGAATCTTTCGAGCATAGAGAATAGAATAACAGACAAACGCCCCCACTCACACCCCCTTCGTCGGATTATCACGTTGGACAGCCCTTGGTCCATCCTGTTTCCACCTGGAATCTCTCGGATTTGGAATTCATTGTTCTCAGGCCTGGCTTGTGTATTTCGTTGGCATTGCACGTTGAGTCCTGCTCTGCATGTTTTTGAATGGCGTGTAATGGTTTTGTGATTTTCCCGCGTGATGTGTTGAGACGCAGCCTATTTGCCACACAAAGCTGCAGTTCAGTGGGCGTGGGCATGTACCACTCTCCTGGTGGGGACATTTGGGGTCCTTCCAAGGTTTTGCGACTGTGAACAACACTAAAATGGACCTTCTCTCACCGGGTTCCTTGTGCACACACTACTGAGCTTTTGAAGAGAATTTGCCTGGGACTGGGGTTGCTGGGCAGAGGGCGTATCTTCAACTATGACACTGGACAAATGACTTGGGGTGGGGGTGCTGTACGAGCTTGGGGGCCCCAGCGGTGTAAGCAAGGTCACCAACACTTGATATGGGCAGACCTCTAATTTTTGCCCATCTCATATCTATGTGGCGGCTCATTCTTGCTGTAATTAGCATTTCCATCGTGACTGGTGGCTGAGCATCTCTGCCCAGGACTTCAGGACTTCATGTTACTGCCTCTGCGAAACGCCCCTTACAGCCTTTACTGGTTTCTCTAGGAAAATGTTGTTTTCTTTTTTCTTTTTTCTTATTGTGGTTTATTTGTTTTAATGAACATTTTATTAAAAGACAACGCACATACAGAAAAATGCAAAAGTTGTAAGTGTGCAATTGGGTGAATTTTCACAAAGTGGGCACACTCATGTATTCAGCACCAGGTCAAGATACAGAACATTCCAGAACCCCAGATGCCCCCTTGGGTCCTGCCCATCACTACCCCACCCTCCTCACCAAAGGCCGTGACCGTGCTAACTTGCAACCTCGTAGATTCCTTTTGCTGTTTCTGAAATTGACGTAGAGGAATCAGGCAGTGCGCTCCTCCGTGGCTGGTTCTTCTGTGGGATGTTGGTGTGTGAGGTGCACGGTGTCATGGCGGGAATGATCACTGGTGTGTTCTTGTTCCTCTATAGCGTCACCTTGTTCAAGTGTATGATTTGTTCACCCATTCTGATATTGACAGACTCAAGTTGTTTCCAGGTTTATCTTGATTTGATCGAAGGTCTTATCAACAATCTTGTAAATGCCTGTACACGCCCGTGTGCCATCTCTGTTGGCTGCAAACGTGCGGTGGAATGCGTGGGTCAGGACGTCTGTCCTGGTTCCGTAGGTACTTCCAGGCAGTCTCCCCAGCGTTCGCCCTGATGGAGACCCTCTGGCAGCTCATGAGGGTTCCTATTTCTCCCCATTCTGGCCAACACTTGGCTTGTCAGTCTTTCGCATTGAGCCGAGCTGCGGTGGTGTGGTGGCAGCTCATCGTGGTCTCCACCTGCGTTTCCCTGATGATCGAGAAGGCTGGCGTTGTTTCCTGTTTATCGCTCCTCTTTCCTAAACAGCCTGCTCGAGACTGGCCCATCTTTCTCTAAGGCTGTCTGTTGCTTTCTCTTTGATTTGTGCACATTCCTCATGCCTTCCAGACATGGGCCTTTCATCACTTCTGCTGCTGCAGATGTCCTGTCCCACGCTCCAGCTTGCTTTGTACTCTCATAACAGGATTTTGTAATGGATGGCATTCCTTAATTTCACATAATTCAGTTTATGGTCAGCACTCTGGGTGTCCTGCTTAAACTCTTGGCTTCCCAAGGTCATGAATATATTCTGTGACACCCTCTAGAAGCTTCATTGTTTTTCTTTTCACATTTAGAGCTACCTAAAATATATATTTTTATATTTATACATTCCACCTAGAACATATATTTTTTTGCTGTCCATATAAGTGTCCATATAAGTACGCATCTGTTTCTGGATTCTGCTCTGCTCCATGAGTCTGTAAGGATGAGGGTGAAATCAGGATAGAGCTGGTTAGTTGTAACTAGAGATGGGAAGTATGTTAGTCTTCTACGCTGCACAGCAAACACCACACACTTAGTGGCTTAGAATACCGCTCACTTGTTATCTCGGACTTTCTGTGGGGCAGGAATCTGGGTACAGCCCCACTCTCTGCTCAGGGTCTCACGAGACTTAGTCTAGGTGTCGGCTGGATTCAGAGGTGTTCCCGTCTGAAGTCCAGGATCCTCTTTCAAGTTCATGTGGTTTTTGGCAGAAACCAGGTCTTTGTGGCTGCAGAACTAAGGTCCTTGTTTTCTTGCCAGCTGCCTGCCAGAGTCTGTCCTCAGCGCCTAGAAGCTGCTCTCGAGTCCTCTCCATGAGGCCCCCTCCATCCTCCAAACCAGCAACAGAGACTCTCCCACATGTCTAATCTCTGTTGCACTTCAAATCTCTTCTGCCAGAACAGTCCTGCTTCCTTTAAGGGCTCATCTGATTATGTAAGGAAATCTCCCCATCAACTGTTTTGGCACTTGAATCACATCTGCACGTGATATTCCTGTTCCCACCACTGGGGCTGGATGTGTTGGAAGTGGATGACCCATGTTGTTGGAAGTGGGGAGCCATTTCCAGATCTGGAGGAGAGGAACACACGATGCTGGGAGATCTTGGGCTCTGAGGTGATGTTATAACTAGATGGGAATTTCTTTGCTCTCCCAGCAATAGAATTGCTGGTTGTGAGCTCAGCACATGATCGCCAAGAATAAGCTCTACACTACAACCTCCCTTGCTGGCTGTGGCTGTACTAAGAATTCAACTAAATGGAGTGGAAGTTATATGTACAGTTTTGGGATTGCACACTTAAAAATGTTCCAATCTTTCTTGTAACCTCTGTCACATGTAGATGTGTGGTTGTGGTCTTGAGTCTTCTTGGACCAGACAGCTGAGAGTCGTACCCTAGAGGTGATGAGGACAAAATAGAAGGAGCCTGACTCTTACAATAACCTCTGAAAGGGAGCTGCCATGCCAAATGTGGATGGTCTCTCTCCAACACATTAGGTGAGAGAGAATTATATCTTGCATGTTTAAACTACTGTATATTTAACTTTTTGACATTTTGTTTCTGTCAAGTGCTTTCAAACCTAAGCCTAATTAGTTATACTCACAGCAAAAGACTTGAAATAGACTTTCTAATATTAAACCATCCTTGCATTCCTCTGATAAATCCAGATTGGTCATGATGTTTAGTTTTTTGTTTGTTTGCATGTTTCACATTGCGGGATTTAATTTTTGGTTGTATTATTTATGATCTTCTAAAAATCTATGATTGTAAGTGAATTTAGCCTATGATTTTCCCTTCTTGTATTGTCCTTTTCTGATCTTGACTATCAAAGTGATTTTACCTTCATTAAATGATTCAGGAGGGGCATTTCTTTGTTTACAGTTCTGAAAAAGTGTGTTTAGAATTGAAACTTCATATTTAATGAAAATTTTGGAGATTACCCTCTAAAATGCTCTGATTCTGATGGAGTATTTTATGAGAATACTTTTAATTATCTTTAAAGGTAAAAGATTTTTCCAGATATTTATATTTCTTTTTTAGCTAGTTTATTTAAAAACTAAATTACAGGTTGCATTTGGATTTCACCAGTTTGCCCGCTAGTGTACTTTTTCTGTTCCAGGATCCAACCCAGGATCCTCCACTGCATTTAGTTGTGGTGCGTTCTTGGTCTCCTTCAATCTGTGGCAGCTCTTATCTTCCCTTGTCATTCATGGCCTTGACGCTTCTGAAGAGTACAGGTCAGGTATTTTGAAGAATGTCCATAAACTTGGATTTGTTTTGTTTTTTCATGATGATATTGAGGTTGTGGATTTGGGAGCAAGAATGTCACAAAGACGATATGCCCTTCTCAGTGAATCATGTCAGGGAGCATGTGATGTTACTACATATTTCTAAGGATGATGTTAACCCTCATCTTTCCATTAAGGTGGTCTCTGTCAGGTTTTACACTGTAAAATTATTATTTTACATTTGTAATTAATAAATATGTGAAAGGAAATACTTTGAGGCTGTACAAATATCCTGTTTCTCCTTAAACTTTCACCCACTAATTTTAGCTTCAGTCGTTGGATCTTGCCTACAGCAATTATTACTGTGGTTTTCTAGTGGTGATTTTTAAATTTCCATCCATTCATTTCATATTTATTAATTGAAATATTTCTGTAAGGAAGAGTTGTCCATTCTCCCACATTTATTTGTTTGTTTAATCATTTGTTTATGAACTCGTGGATATTTTTCCCTCTGGGTTTTAATCTAATACTATTATTATTTATTATATTACTCAAAGTTTTACAGCTTTTACCATTGAGAGCTCTTTTGGATTGGTTCTTGTGTCCTTTAGACATCCCCCTCCAATTTCCCATTTTTTTTCAAGATTGTTTTGACTATTTTGGGTCCTTTGCATTTCCATATGAATTTCAGGATCAGGTTGTTAATTTCTATTTTTAAAAAACCAAGTGGGAATTTGATAGAGATTTCATTGAGTCTCTAGATCACTTAGGGGAATATTGCCATTTTCACAATATTAAATCTTCTGATCCATGGACATGGATGTCTTTCCATTTACTTACATCTTTAGTTTCTTTCAACAGTGTGTTATAATTTTCAGTGTACAAGTCATAAATATCTTTTGTTAAATTTATTCCTAAGGATTTCATTCTTTTTGAAGCTCTTATAAATGGAATGGTTTCTTAATTCCATTTTCAGATAGTTCAATACTAGTGTATAGAAATATGATTACTTTTTGTATATTCATCTTATATCCTGCAACCTGCGGAACTTGCTTGTTAGTTCTAAGATTTTTCTACTCCTTAGGATTTTCTATATACAAGATTATATCATCTGTGAATAGATACAATTTTGATTTCTCTCTAACCTGGATACCTTTTATTTCTTTTTCTTGCCTAAGTGCCCTGGCAAGTACCCCCAGCACAATATTGACTAGAAGTGATGGGAGATGACCTCCTCGTCTGGATCCTGGTGTTAAGGGGAAAGCTTTCAGTGTTTCACTGTTAAGTATGATATTAGCTGTGGATCTTTCATACATGTCTCTTATCAGCTTGAGGAAGTTCCCTTCTATTCCTAGTTTGTTGTGTGTTTTTACCATGAAAGGGTGTTGGACTTTGTCAAATGCTTTTCCTGCATTTATTAGGATGATCATGTTGTTTTTGTCTTTTATTCTGTTAATTTGGTGTATTAGATTAATTAATTAGATTAATTTTCATGTGTTAAACTAGCCTTACTTTCTTGGCGTAAATTCCACTTGGTCATGGTGTGTAAGATTTTCATATGTCATTGGATTTAAATTGCTACTATTTGTTGATGGTTTTTGCATCAGTATTCACAAAGGAGTCTAGTTTGTTGTTGTTGTTTTGATTTTAGTCTAGTTTTCTTTTCTTGGGATGTCCTTGTCTGGCTTTGATATCAGGATATTATGGACCTCATAGAATGAGTTAGGAAATAGTCCCTCTTCTTCTATTTTTGTAAGAGTTTATGAAGGATTGGTGTTAATTCTTTTCAAAAAGTTTGGTAGAAACTGGAGGACCAGGAGAGCTGATGGTGTAGTCCCAGTCCGAAAGCTGACCGGCTCAAGACCCAAGAGGAGTCGGTGTTTCAGTTCAAGCCTGAAAGTAGGAAAAAACCAAAGTCCCAGCTTGAAGGCAGTCAGGCAGGAGGAGTTCCCTCTTCCTCATGGGAGGGGCAGCTTTTGTTCTAGTCAGGGCTTCAACTGATTGGATGAGGCCCACCCACATTAGGGAGGGCCATCTGCTTTACTCAGTCTACTGAATGTTAATCTTGTTCAGAAACACCCTCAGGGACACACCTAGAATAATTTTTGACCAAATATCTAGGTACTGCATGGCCCAGTCAAGTTGACACACAAAATTAACCATCACACCTTCCTTGCTTTAGGTTAATTTGCTCCTCTTTTTTCCAGTGTCTTAAGATGGAAGGTTACATTATTGATTTGAGATCTTTCTTCTTTTTTAATATAGGTGTTTTCAGCTATAACTTTCTTGCTAAGTACTGCATTGGCTGCATGTCATAAATTTTAGTATGTTATATTTTCATTTTCACTTATCTCAAAGTAATTTCTAATTACCCTTGTGATTTCTTCATTGACCCATCAGTTATTTATGAGTGTTGTTTAATTTCCACATATTTGTGAATTTCCCAAATTTTCTTCTGTTACTGATTTCTACTTTCATCCTATTGTGGTCTGAGTACGTATATTGTATGATTTCAGTCCTTTTAAGAAGGAGGTTTGTGTTATGGCTGACACATGGTCTATCCTGGAGAATGTTCCATGTGCACTCTAGAAGAACGTGTGTTCTACTGCTGTTGGGTGCAGTGTTCTCTAGATGTCTGTTAGGTCTACTTGGCTTATAGTGTCTTTGAAATATTCCATTTCATTGGTGATGTTTCTGGTTGTTATATTCATTATTAGAACTGGGGTATTGAAGTCTCCAACTATTATTGTGAATTGTCAATCTCTTTCTTCAATTCCAACAGTTTTTGTTTCGTGTATTTTGGGGCTCTATTTTTAGACACATATATGTTTATAATTGCCATATCTTCCTCATGGATTGAATCTTTTATCATTAGAAAATGTCCATTTTTGTTTCTCATACAATTTTTGCCTTAAAGTTTATTTCATCTGATATTAATATAGCCACTCCAACTCTTTTTTGATATCTGTTTGCATGGTGTATTTCCACCATCCTTTTACATTCAAACTACTTGTGTCTTTGAATCTAAAGTGTAGCTTTTGTACACAGCATATAGTTGGATCACAATTTTTAAAAATGTATCCTGCCAGTCTCTGCCTTTTGACAGGGGGAGTTAATCCATTTACATGAAATCTAATTATTAATAAGGTAAGATTTATATTTATGATTTTGCTACTTGTTTTCTATATGTCTTATGTCTTTTTTGTTCCTGTGTTCTTCTATTTTATCATCTCCTTTTGTGTAAAATAGATATTTTCTAGTGCACCAATTTAATTCTATTGTTGTTTCTTTTACTATATTTTCTTAGTGATTTGCCTTGGGGATTACAATAAACATTTTAAGTGATTACAATACAGTTAGGATTAATACCAACTTAATTTCAATGGTATACACAAACTTTGCTCTCCTTTACAGCTCCATTCACTGTCTTATTTTTGTGCTATATTGTCATTTAAATTACATCTTCATACATTTTAAGTCTATCAACACAGTTTTATAAGTATTGTATACAGTTGTCTTCTAAATCAAAAAGAATAAGAGTTGCAAACAAAAAAACATTTATACTGTCTTTTATATTTATTTTTGTTGTTTTCTTTACAGGTGCTTTTGATTTCTTTGTGTGGATTCAACTTACAGTCTAGTATAGATTCTTGGCTAATAGTGTTTTTCTTTCAGCGCTTTGAATATGTGATCCCACGGTCTTCCGGCCTACAAGCTTTCTGATGAAAAGTCAGCTGTTAATTTTATCGAGGATCCTCTTTATGTGATGAGTTGCTTTTCTCTTGCTACTTTAATATTGTCTCTTTGTCTTTGTCTCTTGGTGGCTTGACTATGATGTGTCTAGGTGTGGATCTTCTAGAATTTGTTCTACTTAAAGTTCATTGAGCTTCTTGGATGTGTAGATTAATGTTTTTCATCAAATTTGGAAAGTTTTTGGCCATTATTTCTTCAAATTTATTTTTGTCCCTTTCTCACTCTCATTCTGGGACTCCCATTATATGTATATTGCTGTACTTGATGGTGTCCCACAGATCTCTGAGGCTTTATTCTTTTTCTTTTTTGGCATTCTTTTTTTATTTCTATTCCTCAGAGTGGATTATCTCAACTTACCTAGCTTCAAGGTCACTGATTCTTTCTTCTGCCATCTCAGATCTGCTGTTGAGCCCAACTAGTGATTTTTTTTATTTCATTTCAATTATTGTACTTTTTAATCCCAGAATTTCTATTTGATTATTTTTTGTAATTTCTGTCTCTTTGTTGATATTCTCTACTTGGTGAGACATCATTCTTATACTTTCCTTTAGTTCTTTAGACATGATTTCCTTTAGTTTTTTGAACATATTTGTAATAGCTGATCTAAATCTGTGTCTGGTAAGTCCAACACCTGGGCTTCCTGGGGAGTGGTGGTGGGGTTCTATTGACTGCTTTTTGTCCTATTATGGCCACACTGTCCTGTTTCTTTGCATGTCTCATAATTGTTTGTTGAAAATTGGACATTTTAGATAATATAATGTGGCAACTCTGGACATCATATTCCCCTCCCCCTAGAGTTTTTGTTGTTGCTGCTGTTTGTTTATTTAGTGACTTGCCTGAACTAATTTTATAAAGTCTGTACTCTTTGTCATGTGTGGCCACTGAAGTCTCTGCTTGGTTTTTCTTAGTGGTCAGTTAATATTTGGAGAAATTTCCTTAAATATCTTGAACCAATAAGTGTCTCAGACTTTGCTGAGGAGGACTTCAATGCTTCAGTAGGCAGGTTACGACCCTGCCTTAGCCTGCAATTCTTCCTTGTGCAGAGTCTCAAGGTCAACTAGAGGTGAGAGATCAGGGCCTTCTGAGGTCTTTCCTGAGCATGTGCACATCCCTGCACATGCACCTGGTTTTCTAGATTCCCAGGAATGTGTTGGAACTTCCCCCTCCAGTGGCTGTTGGGCTGCTGGTTTTCACAGCTGTCATGACTGACAGGCTGTTGGTTTTCAGGCCACTATGCTGCTGGGGAGAGGAGGATGGGATAGGGCAAGTTAAAATGCCACAAATCTCTCCATTCTTTGAACATATTTATAAGATTCAACCATTTTATTGAACAAATTCTCTTCAAATTGTTGGAGGCCTTTGACGAATTTAGAGTTCTAAAAAAGTTGATTTTGACCATTTTGCCAGTGTTATCCTTGCTTTTATGGAGGAGCAGATTTAGAGGTCCTTACTCTACTGTTCTGGAAATGCTTCTCTCCAAAGGAGACTTTTAAAATGTCCATCTCAGTCCAGATAAGAGAAGGAAGCTTCCTTGCAGTACTGGTGTGCTGATAAGTGGATTTTGTGAGTAGCATTCCTTTCAGTCAGGTGGTGGCAGGAACTGTGGCTTATGCAGAAGTTTCCACTCCAACGCTTGCCCTTTTGGTGCCTAAGGGCCTCATGCCCTGTCCTGGGATCCCATCCCAAGCCCCTTTGTATCAAGGCCAGCATCTGGGAGCCAGTCCCCAGGCAGCCATAGCATTAGCTCACCTCAGTTACTATTTTGGGTCATGGTATTCATTTTTGGGCCCCTGGAAATTTCCATTACTCTTTTGCAAGCTCAGCTCTTCTTTTAAAAGATGTGTGTCCTATTTTACCCAGCATTCCTAAGCTATTTTTTAAACAGGAGTATTCTCAGGTTATCTTGATCGGAATATTCCTGGAAAAAAGGAGCTCTCTCTCTTTGTGTTTTAATACCCACACAAACATACACACACACAACCACCAACGTGCAATATGTAGAAGCAGGAAACATCAATCCATGATGAGGACAGTCAGGGTGATTATCTTGCATGCAGACAGGTAAGAGAGGCTGACCTGGGTCTAGAGGTCTTCAGTACTGCCCAGTCCACCTGCGACCCTCACTGGAGGTGTTTAATGCGATGGGGGTGAGGTATTTGGGGTGCTGCTGGCAGCCAGGACTATGGGAGTCTCCTGTAATCCCAGAGCCCCCATCCATCCAGACAGGGGCCTGCCTTCCCTGAAGCAGCAGCCGGGAACCCCTGGGACTGTTGTTAAGGACTCAGGAGCCTCCCCACACTAGTGCTCAGAGGCAATAGAAGGTTCAATGGAGAGACTGTCTCCTCACTACAGCAGGTGCCAGGAGGAGACGTTACAAGCAGACGTTAGAAGGGGAGTGCTGTGGATTGCATGCTTGTGTCCCCCCCAAAATTCATATGGTGAAATCTTAACTCCCAATGTGATGGTATCTGGAGGTGAGGCCTTTGTGGGGGTGGAGCTTTCATGAAGGAGATTAATGTTCTTGTAATAGGGACCCCAGAGAGCTCCCTTGACCCTTCTACCACCTGAGGACACAGAGAGAACACGGCCATCTATGCACCAGGAAGTGGGCCCTACCAGACACCGGATCTGCCAGCACCTTGATCTTGGACTTCCAGCCTCCAGAATGTGAGAAATCAATGCCTGTTGTTTGTAAGCCCCCAGGCCGTGGTGTTCTATTAAGCCACCAAGCTGACTAAGACAGAAGGGATACCCTGGGAGAGGTCAGGATGAAGCTGGTACTCCTAGAAGCTGATCTATTTGTATAAGAGAGCTTTCTGAGCTGGAAATGAGGGCAATGACTAGAGAGAGAGTAGCCAAGGACTCCTAGTGTGATGTGAAGCAAGTGCATCTATCTTCGGGGTTCAAAATCCAGGGGGAGAGGCGTGTAGACCAAGGACAGAACAGGCGGTGGAATCGTTCAGAGACCTGGTGTTTTCTTAGGAAGAGTGTCTGGGGACATCCCATCATCGGGATGTAAATACCACATCTCCCTCACTCCAGCATCTGAGCGCATGCACATATATGGTCACACAATTCCACTTTTCTCTTTTTCTCCTGCTTTCCAACCATTCAGTAATTTTATAAGCTCTAAATTTAGAAAGCAACAGAGTGGCTGGGATTAAGCTCCAGGCATCGAGGTGACTGGGGCCCTGTTTTTACTCTCATGTGATTGTTAGAAAGACTGGGGAGAGGCTGGAGTCTGAAGTGGTAGAAGCAAATCTCTCCCTTCTCATCATCATTGTATCATCAGTGGCCACCACTCCCCGAGCACTCACCCGGGGCAGCCACTGGACTAAGTGCTTTATGAGCACTGTGCCATCTAAGCCTTTCAGCCTCCTGGGGGTTCCATGATTCCGGATATTTTACAAAGAATCAAAGTCAAAAAGGTGAAGGGAGCTGCTCCTGGCCCCAGAACTACTAAGTTGAAGATCTGGGGTTTGAACCCAGGATTTTCTTGCTCTGGAGTGCATGTTATAGTTATAATGGTTTTTCCTGACCCTTTTTTTTGAAGAGGAAATTCCAGTCATCCAGCTACCAACAAGGATCTGCTGGTGTGTCTTCCCTGAGTCGGGTCCTGGGACGTGGGGATGTGGCTACAGGTAATTCATCAGAGAAGGATCCATCAACAAAGCCTGCAAGGAAGGAGAGAAGCAGGGTGGGGAATGGGAAAGAGCTGGTTGCCTGCCATCTCAGGCAAAGTCTCTGGAGTGTAAGCAGTTGGACTCTGGAGCATAGACCACACTGCAGAGACGAAGGTCTCTTCTTTATACCTCTACAGTCAGTCCTTGTCCATAAGCCTCCGTGGGGGGTACATAACTTCCAGCTCAAGGCAACTCATGTCAATTGAAAGCAATTCTCTGGAGAAGGACACGTCAATCATTGGCACCCAACACACAAGCAACTGGGAGATGGAGCCATTGATCCAGCAAAGGGCATCTCAGTGGGACCCCATAGCACCCACTACGGTCTGCCCCTTGCCTGCTCAGATTCACTTGCTTCTCACAGTAAGTTCACTTTATCCAGTCCCAGGTTCTCCGTGACTCCGTGGTCTTAATTCCTGGGGAAACTTACAAGAAGAGGTAAGGGTGGTAAACGACAGGCGGTGGCTGCAGTAGGTCTCAAGACTGTCACTGGTGCTCGTCATCTCTCTCCTCTACCACTCACTCTACAGCCCCCTCCCCTAGGCTAGGACCCCTCCCAGTCTAGTGGACTTGACTAGTGAGGGACCCATTAGAAGTCTATGTCCTGGCTACTGTGACTTTATAAGGCCGTGATTATTGTACATACCCAGTTACAGTTAAAACTGGGCGTTAGAGTGCTGGGAGACGCCCCAGTGGGCCAGAGGAGTGCTAGGCATATTCCTCCCCCGCCCTCCCCCCGCAATGATCAGGATCAATTCCTGCTGCCAGTACAACAACTCCTTTCTGTGCCTGCTGGTCTGCTGCTGGTACAATAAGGCAAAAAAGACCACATGGAAGCGTCCCTCTAAATTCAGTGGGACTCTTTCTCCTGTGACCCCTGGTGGAAATGCATCCTTCTGGGAACCAGAACCTCTAGACCCACAGAGCCAAGGGTGTGAGGGATCACAGGGCCTGGGGCACAGCAGGTGCTGCATAAGCCATCATAGAGTGGGGGATGGCAGCTCCCACAAGGGCAGGGCAGCAGGTGGGGAGGGTGTGGGGGCATTTGGGACAAGGTGGGCACCACGGTCCTGTCCACACTAAACCTTTTAGACAACATCTCCAAAGGTTCAGCTACAGGAGGAACTAGGCAGGGAGGGCTGTTCTGTGTTTTGCCTCCTCTCGTGTTGGGCAAATGGGAACCATCGCTCTCCCCCATGTGGGGGACCCAGTGTCCCGGGTTCCTGGCATCCATCAAGCTCCCGTTCCTCTCGGGTTTGGCTGCCTCTGGCTAACCGATCTTGCTGATATCTTGGGAACTTGGTGATAAGACCCGAGCACGGGTAACAGTTACCTCCTGGCCCTCGTGAGAATCGCAAGTGCAGCGTGGGTGTTTCAAGTCTCTGCTGACTGACTTTCCAGCGGTCCCTCTCCTGGGAGTCTGGGCAGACAGGCGGGGGAGGGGGGGAGAAGGAGGCTGGTTTCCATTTTTAGGTCAAATTCTCTTTTGGAAAGCTCCAGGCATGTCTTTGGCATGGATGCCCGGAGGGGCCAGAGCTCCA
The DNA here is from genome assembly GCF_057802395.1 of Ceratotherium simum simum. Lineage (NCBI taxonomy): Eukaryota > Metazoa > Chordata > Mammalia > Perissodactyla > Rhinocerotidae > Ceratotherium > Ceratotherium simum. Next base: position 49,297,162 of record NC_141921.1, on the reverse strand, counting down.
CCCTAGCGGGCCTCGGACTCCACGGCCAGTCGGCCAGCGTCTCCAGGCTTGTGTCCCTTTCCATGCGTGTAACCTTCAGCCCGGGGACCGAGGGCAGCTGTAGCTCCATTCTGATGCCTTAGATCAAATGCTTCTCTGTGTTTGAAGCTCCTGAGTGGAAGACACCAACCACGCGCACACCCACCACCTTAGAACTTAGGTATCCTGAAGCCGATCACTGTAAGCCTAGCTTGCACAGATGGGGCGGCCAGGTTTGCAACTACAAATACGGGATGCCCTGCTAAATTTGAATTTCAGATAAGCAAGGAAAAATGTTTAGTACAGGTATGTCCTATGGAATTTGGCACATTACACTAACTACACATACACCAACCCAGGATACCTTCAGAAAATACACACAAGCACACACCTCTCGATTAACTAGCCACATCGAGGGGACGCCAGGGTGGCAAGCTAGGGATGGCTCGCCAGACAGGCCCTCTGCTCTCCTGTGCTTCCTGGTTCCCTTGCAGGTTCGTGAGGCCATGGGACCAGTGAAATGTGAGCAGAAGTGACATGTGTCACTTCCAGGCAGAGGCAGTGAACTGCCCAATGTCTTTCTCACCATGGTGAACAGATGGCACGTGAACAATGTGGAGGATCCCGCCACCCGGGGTCTCTGAGTGTCTGCGTGGAGCCAAGCGTGCAGACTCAGGATGTTGAGGAGAAGTGTCCTGGGGCTGCCAGTGCCCAGAGCCCAGCTCAGCCTTCCCATGCCGTGTCCCGGGGGATGATGAGAATCCTGGCCAGCCACCCACCACCCGTTCTTGGCAGAATCCCTCGAGAAAGAAAAGAAAAGAACTCTCTGCTCACATAGGAGGCCCAGAGGACTGAGCCCACAGGCTCCTGGAAGCGAATGGCTCGGCTAGTTTGTAATTCCTTCCCTGGGGCAGCATCCCTCCCAATGGCACCTGCCCCTGCCCGTTTTGGGATCCCCAAACCCTGCCCTTGAGGTAGCTGCCTCCCCTTTAGGGGGCAGAAACATGGTCTCTGGGAATAGCCCACGGTCAGGAGCCGGGTGGGGAGCTGAGTGCCACCCAGAGCACCAAGTGCTTGCTCATTCATTCATCCATTCCCTCATTCATTCGTCACATTCTTCCTCATTCATTCATTCATCCGTCCCAACAGCTGTTGGCCAGGCAGGTGCTGGGCTCTCACAAGACAAGCCCCTGCTCAGTGGAGGGCGAGCTGTGCGGGGAGAGACAGATCTGATCGTGATCAGAGATCGTCACTAGATGGTGATCACAATTTGCAAGGACACGTGTGGGAGGGCAGCACACGGGGACATGCCCTGAAGGTGTGGCTCTAGAATCGCTGTCCACTGGAACCCGATGCCCTGGTGGGCAGGCCTGCGCCCGCGTGTCCAGTCTGGGAGTCACCAGCCACATGCAGCTATTGGCTGGTGCACCAGGAGCGCTGAGCATTTAATTCTAAAGAGTGTCCACGTGCGTGGTTGCAGGTGGTGTTGGCTACTGCACCGGGCGGCACACGTGTGGAGTGCTGAAGTCTGGAAATTTGGAGGAAAGTCTCCCCAAATTAGGGAGACAAACCACCCAACCTGGAGGAACTGGAGGAAGGCCAGTGTGGGGAGCAGGGTGGCCCCGAGGGCCAGGGTGGGAGACAGGAGTGGAGAGCAGGCTGGTCCACCTCGCCTCAGGCCTCTGGACGTGGTCTGGACATGGATTTTATTCAGCCTGAGGGGACGCTTTAGAGAGTTGCAGGCGTCACCAGCTGCCCCGAACACTTTCTAGATCCTCCTGGCTGCGGTTCCTCCTTCCCCATCTGGGGCAGTGGTCTGTGACGGGCACTTATGCCCACCACCCTGGCCTGCCTGTTCCCTGAGCAAGGAGATGGTTGTCAGTGGAGGGAGCTGGACAGAGCAAGCCGGGGGTAGGGGGGCCCAGGGGCTGAGTCTGGGGCTGTGGTTTCCTCTGCTCTGGGTCAGGAAACCCCCAGTGGTGGTTGGAGGGGCTGCACCCTCAGCTCAGGCCCCCCACCCCTCGCCACCAAGATCTCAGACCCACCACCCTGCCCTGCCCACGGATGCTTCTGCTAAGTGCCCTGGAATGTCTTGCTCTGCCTCTCTTGATAAGATTGACAAGGTTTATTTCTAGAGAAATCCTGACCCCATCCCCAACATCCTAGATCCGTTTCCAGTTGCCCAGAATCTGAAAACACGTCCCTGACAGATGAGGTGTACCTTGAGATGCTGCTGGGGCAGAGACAGTGAGATGCAACCTGGCGCTGAGATCAGGGTTTGGGGAGACGGCCTCCCTCTGCTGGGTGCTTCTCTGACCTCCGCGCCTCCTGGAAGATGCTCCAAGGCTCCACCACCCACGCTGGGAATAAACTCTGAACCGAGAAGTTGCCTTTTTGGTACCTTCTAAGAGAAGGTCCCGTGGATTCTCTTAAAAAGAAAAAAAATGACAGTGAGGACAAGGGAAAGTGGATAATTTTAGAAAGGCAAGTTGGTGGGTGTGTCTCGTCTCTATGGAGGGTTGGAGGCTGCAGGGAGAGTTGCACAGAGAGGGGTCTGGGGGCTCTGAGCACCCTGGGGCCACCTCAAAGCAGGCTCAAGGAAGGGAGGAAACTCAAGAAGATGATGTTCTTTGTTACCGGTCATGACAGGTGTTTACGTAACATCAAAAGATGCATGCACATTGTAGCTACGCTACACAACCATCTGACAGTTACCCGTGAATCTTCCTGGGGCGGTTGTAATGAAACACCACAACTGGGGGACTTAAAACAACAGAAATTTGTGCTCTCACAGTTCTGGAGGCCAGAAGGCTGAGATCCCGGTGTGGGCAGGGCTGGTTCCTTCTGGAGACTCCGAAGGAGAGTCAGTCTCTCCAGGCCTCTCTCAGCTTCTGGCGATGGCTGGCCATCCTTGGTTTGTAGACGCGTTACCCCAGCCTCTGTCTCCATCGCCACATGGCCATCTCCCTGCCTGTCTCTGTTTTCTCTTCTTCTGAGGACGCCAGTCATTGGAATTAGAGCCCATTCTAATCTGTACGACCTCATCTTAACTTATCTAATTGCATCTGCCAAGACCTTATTTCCAAATAAGGTCATATTCTAAGGTTCTGGGTGACTGTGAATCTTTGGGGTGACACTGTTCAACCCAGAACACACGGGTTCACAAATCCTTCAAAACCGAGAGTGGATTCCCAGGCCTGCAGCAGCCACGACTCCAGTCTTCCGGGGCCCAGCTCCTGGCGGGCCCTGGCCCCTGCTTGATCTGTGGATCAGGCCTGGAAGGGGAGAGGCCGATGGGGGCTCCTCCTCTGAAGGGCCTAGGCCGTGCTGGGCCTGTCAGGCTGGCCATCCAGACCTTGCCCACCCTTCCCCGTGATGGGGACCGGGCCACAGAGCCAACAGAGTGTGGGTGAGCCAGAAGCATGGGTGACCATTTCTGCATGGAGATACCTCCGCCTGGAAGCCTGAGCTGTGTGTGAGGCGTAAACATCCACGGAGAAGGGGCAGCCCCTTCCCCTCCCCATCGTGGGCTTGTGAAGAGACAACCTCGTGTGGACAAAACTCCTTTCACCTGGAGTCGAAACTCCATGGAGATGATAAATCCTCCCCACCCCACATCTGGCTTTCAGAAACGATGCCTGCCACTTAGAACACGAAAAATGCCGCGTGCTGGCTGGAAGCAGCACGTGGTCAAAAGGTTAGTCCCTGTGCCTTGGGCTCGCAGCCTGTCACTCCGCCCCCACATCGAGCACAAAGCCTTTTCTTTCTCTGGCTGGAAGCGCGCACGGCCCATGAATGGAAAGGGCTCTTTCAACATTAGATTTTAAATTATTTGAATTAAATCTGGGTCCTTCCGGGCCTTGTGCTTTCCCGGTTATTTATCACTGGCTAAACGTGAGCTCTGCTGAGTGTCTCCGGGGACCGCCCTCACGTAGACGCCGCCTCGGAAATGTTACAAACCATTGAAAACCGAAGCTCGGCCGTGTCCGGCCAGAGGGAGCGCGGGCACTCTGCTCCTCCGAGCTCTTTGGGAACATGGGCGGCTCACCGCTCCGCACACCGGCTCATTTGCTCTGCCTTTCCTCTGGGTAATCACCGTAATACACTTGAAAACAAACCTTTTCTCCACGGAGGCAGGGGGATTTTTTTCCCTATTTAGCAAACATTGATTTTTTTTTCCTCCCCCCGCGTCCTGCCTCCCCGTGGCACTAACAAGCGTCCTTTTGTTCCTGCACCCAGTAGCCCCCACCTCCTCCCACTCACCCCCGGCCGCCCCAGATCTTGTGACAGTTCCACCGGGGCGCCAGCAGGGGGCGGGAGACCCTCTTTTTTTGAGGACCACGCCAAGGGTGTTCCCGCTGGACTGTCTGTGGGTCTGGGGCCAGTGCCCTGAAGGGGTGACTGGCAGATCAGAGACTCAGCAGCCAGGGGGCTGAGACCGCTCGCCTGGATGCGGGGAAGAGGATAACCCTGGTGTGTTTGGGGTATCTTAGGTCAGGACACGAAATTTGAAGCAACAAGAACTGGCAGCAGAAGTGGTTTAAATAGACGAGGCCATGGGAGAGCCCCTAGCTGATCTCTCAGGGACCTACGATAGGCCATGCCAGGGTGCTCCTGCTCACTGACCTGTGTCCCGGGCGCCCCTGCTTATGGGGCCACACTCCTCAGACGGCCATAGTGCCACTTCTCCTTAGACTCCAGCAGTTCCCTGAGCTGCCAGCGAAGGCAGCACCCCTGCTGACAGCTGAGGAAACCGTGGGCAGGGCAGGCATGTTTGAGTCGGAGCTGCCAGGTGATGACCCTCAGCCCCAGCTCTGCTGCTCTGATTGATGCCCCCTGTGTGCAGGGCCTCCAAGATGGTGCCCAATAATCCCGCCTCCCAGCCAGTGTGCCTCACGTAACCCCTCCTTGTGTCCGAGTCGCTCTGAGGAATAGGAAACAGCAGAAGTGATGGGGCGTTGCTTCTGAGACTAGGTTATAACAAGGCTGTGGCTTCATCTTGGGTGCTAACTCTCTCTGTCCGATTGCTCTCTCTCAGGGAAGCTAGCTGCCACGTCTTGAAGCCGCCTGGGAGGGCCCCGCATGGCGAGGGGCTGTGGCCTGCCAGCAACCACATGCGTGAGCTTGGAGGCAGAGCCCTCCTTGCCTCCCTGTCCAGCCTTCAGTGGAGACTGCAGCCCCAGCCGACAGCTTGGCGGCAGCCTCCTGAGAGACCCGAGCCACAGGCACCAGATGAGCCGCACCCCAACTCCAGACCCGTGGGAACTGTGAGATAAGAAATGTTTGTTGTTTCCAGCTGCTGGGTTTGGGGTTAACTTGTTCCAATGTGACTAATACCGCCTCATATCTATGTCCCCTGGAGCAGGCGTTCCCGAACTACTCGCTGCGCTCCCACCTTCTCACCGCTTTCTTCACACCAATGCAGTCAGTTCTCCTTAGGCAGGTGTTACGGGCTTAATTGTGTCCCCCACATTCTTATGTTGCTCTCCTAACCCCCAGTACCTGTGAATGTGACCTCATTTGGAAGTAAGGTCTTTGCAGATGATCTAGTTAAGAGGAGGCCATTAGGGTGGGCCCCAATCCAGCGTAACTTCTGTCCTTATAAAAAGGGGAAATTTGGCCATAGACACACACACAGTGAGAATGCCAGGCGAAGACTGGAGTCACACTGCAGCGAGCCAAGGAACCACCAGAAGCCAGGAGAGGGGCCCGGAACATCCACCCCTAACACCTTCAGAGGGAGCCCAGCCCTGCCAACACCTTGATGGTGGACTTGCAGCCTCCGGGACTGGGAGAGAGTAAATGTGTCGTCTGACCCCCATCTGTGGGACTTCGTTGCCACAGCCCGAGGAGGCTGATGCAGCAGGTGCTCAATTTCACCCCCCCCCGAATTTTTTACTGGGAGGTTGTTTAACACCTGGAACAGAGAGACCCTCTGAGGAGCTGCGGCACCGTCCTCCAAAGATGGGCTCTCAGACCCGACAGCTTCTACCCACGTGGTAACTGTGTGAACACTCCAGCCACACAGGTCCCTGAGTCAGAATCTAGCCCCCAAAGTATGCACCACGCGTACGGAGGAGTGGGCAGGAATACCCACTGTGGCTTTGTTTGTAACAGTTTAAAAAAATCAGAAAAATCTCAACAATTGAAAAATTATTAAATGGAAAAACCTCAATCGAGATTGGTTAGATAAAGCAGGTAGAGAGACGACAGGTCTCCCAGCAGCTGTTCGGAAGAGTGAGGCCACGCTGCGTGCTCACCCAGAAAAGGAAGGGTTGGTGCCTGCCAGTGGGAGGGCAGAACCGTGTGGCAGCAGCCACTTTGTAGAAAAAGCCTATTTCTGGGTATTTCCGTATGTATTTGTGCCTAGAAAACATGGGGAAGATGTGGACCCAATGTCGACCGTGGCCGCCCTTGGAGAAGCATCGGGTGTAGGGTGGGGATGGGCCTTCCTCAGTTGCTTTACATGGTGTTCATCACCTTAATTCTTCAAATCAAAAGTCTGTTACCTTTGGAACAAAGAAGAAGAATAAAAGCCAAGCGAACCTAAAGGAGGTCCATGTGGGGAGGGCCGTCTGCTCTCCTGCCCCGGCTGGTGGAGCATCTCAGGCCGTGACCCAGAGGCCTGCTCGCTGCCCAGGCCAGTTCCATGGCTGTCTCCAGTCTCTGTCCACCTCTGCTCTGTCCTGCCAGGGCTGCAGTCTCTCCTGCCTCTGACAGGGTGCAGGATGGGCAGGGCCCACGGCCCCCCACCACGCGCATGCATCGTCCTGAGAAGGGGGTATGATGCAGTCCAAGGTTTCCAAGTGTGGGAGGAGGGAAGAGGTGCTGCCTGTGATCCTGTCTCCTGTTCCCCTGGGGGCAGGTGAGGCCCCCGGCTGGCCCTCTGGCTGTCCTCTCCTCTGGCCACCTCCCCGTCCCCACTGCTCTCCTGCCTCCTGGGCAGAGGCACCTGGCAGCTCAGCATGTCTGGGCTCTCTCCCCTCTGCTGTGTCCCTGGTTGGATGCATCTCCCACCCACCCTGCAGTGAGGTGGGGCTGTGGCTCCCAGACCCAGCCAGTGGGCTGAGAGCTGAGCCTGGCTGGCCTGACCCCCAGCAACCTTGCCCGTGGAGCCGTGCTCCTGGTCCTTGACGTGGAGGGAGGGACAGGACAGCCCCTGGTGCGGGCTGAATGTTGTGTCCCTCAATTCCTATGTTGAAGCCCCAAGCCCCAGTGTGAGGGTGTTAGGATGTGCTGCCTTTGGGAGGTGATTAGGGTTAGATGAGGTCATGAGGGTGGGCCCCACAGTGGGATCAGTGTCCCTATAAGAAGAGGAAGAGACCAAGTTCTCTCTCTCTGCCATGTGAGGACATAGCAAGAAGGTGGCTGTCTGCAGGCCGGGAAGCAAGATCTCTCCAGGCACTGACCCTGCTGGCACCCTGGTCTCGGACTTCCAGCCTGCAGAGCTGTGAGAAATCGATGCCTGTCATTTAAGACCCCGTCTGTGGTGTTCTGTTATGGCAGCCTGAGCTGACCGGGACAGCCCTCAGATGGCAGCAGCCAGGTCTCCGGACCGTGCCTGGAGCTCGCACCCACGACGGGTTGTGTCCGGAAGACAAGCAAACCCCAGCCTGACACCCCTGAGATGTGGGGTTAGCCTCCCCGATGGCTGACACCCCCCTGACATCCCCGGAGAGACGATCCCCGGGGTTGCCCCTCCCAGCCTGCCCTGTGGTCAGGCCGGCCACCTTCTGGATCCTTGAGGCTGCTTCAGGGAGGCCTCTGTCTTGCTGGATCTGGAAGCCGGGTCCCCCAAAACCTCAGTCTCAGGGTTCCAGCCACACCTGTCCCAGGTGAATGGTCCACCTCTCTGCCCAGGGTGTGCCCAGGTGGGGCTCCTCACCTGCCCAAGGAGGCCGGCTGTGTCTCCCAGGCCACAGAGGACTGTGTCCTCCAAAGCTTCATCAGCCTCCAGGTCATCAGCAGCCTAAATGCTTGGGGGCTCAATGTACCCCCTATCACAGGATCCTCGACCCCGGGGGCAAAACACACAACAGGAAGCCCAACCGCCAGCTGCAGGCAGCCCCCACGCTCAGAAACAAACAAGAGGTGATAACGGGGCAGATATTAAACAGCGTATGAGAATTCACGGGGAGGGGCGCCAGGAAGGGCCCTGCACCCTTACACTCCCACCTACATGACAAAGGCTGTCAAGGTACTTTGGAGAGAAATTACCAGGGACGTCACAGCACCTGTCAGGAGACAGGGTGTGAGGTTGCGTAGGGAGAGGGCTAGACAGGAGAGTGGGAGATGGGGGAATGTGTGGGGATGTGCGGGGCAGGGGCTGGGGTACAGGAGGCTGGCAGGCAGAGCAGGAGCTCCGCAAATCCACCTGGAGGTGGCCAAGGGTCCAGGCTCTTTGTCTTGCTCGTCTGTGTGTAGGGGACCCTAGGCCTCCAGCCCTGGGGGAACTGCTGGTGGGGCTGGGCTGTGGCAGCAGGAGGGAGGGCGGTGTACTCATCCAGGGCGTCTCTGGGGGAGCCCTGGCTCCAGGAAGCGGTGCTGGGCAGGCCAGGACACTCACCCAGGTCGGGCTTGGCCTCCGCCCTGGCATCCAGGAGGTGCCAGTCTGACGCTGAGTGAGCCTGCTGCTGGCTCTGCCCTTGGAGGGCCTTGAGAGCCCCCACGTAAAAGAGGGAGGTGGGGGAGCTTCGCTAAGTGACGTCTGAGGCCCCTCACATTCTCCCATCATCCCTACCCCCCCACACACTGCTGAGCGATGAACGGGGACCACCCCCTTGTCCTCGGAGGCCGTGGGCACACCTGCAGGAATCCCATCCAACAAGTGTGGGGTGATCAGCCTCAGACCATCTCCCAGCCAGCCCTGGGGCACTTGGACCCTTGAGCCACCAGCACACCCCAATTCAATGTGTGATCAAGAACCCCTGGGAAAGCGAGAGAAATTGCACTTTCAATAAGCCCTGCATGGATTCTGGAACACAGGGCCTCCGCCCGGCCCCTCCGCAGAGTTCTGATGGAGGACAGTAGAGTTGGCCTGAGCAGCTGTGACCGTGAAAAGTGAGGCAGGCCGGGCGAGAGACAGGAACCTGCGGGGGGGTGGGGGTGCGGGAGTGGCAAAGGTCCTCCTCTGGAAGCGCCGGCCCAGCAGAAGCCAATGGGAGAAAACCCAGGGTGCACCTGTAGTATGCAGAGCGAGGCTGCTGAGGGAGAGGGTTGACCAACATGGGGACAGTCTAGACCGCCAGACATGAGGAAAGTGAGGGCTAAGAGGTATGTACAGCACATCCCCATTTTATCTGGAAATAAAAAAATCCCAAGAAGCACACCAAAATATCAACAGTGCTTAGCACAGTAGAGTCAAGGCTACTTTTTATTTGCTTTGTAAAGATTTCTTGTATTTTTCTAATTTTCTCCACCAAAAATACTAAAAAACTTTTTTGTAAGTTCTCAGGACCAGAGTTCCATGACAGTGGGGGACAAAAGGCAGGGGAGGAGTAGGTAGTGGTCTGGCCACAGACTGCCTCTCCCCTCGATGGGCCTGACTTGCTTTACCCACTCAGTGGGGTCTCCAAGAGCTATGCCAAACGATGGAAGGTCTGCCAAGGGCTGCCTTATTAAGCTCCCCTGGGCATGTCAGCTCAGCGCCAAGTCCTTCCTCCTGCTCCACAAATACTGATGTTTATTGGTGTCACGTTGGCTGCAGTGGACCAGGTCTGCCCCATCCAGGCTAGTTTAGTGAGCCAGGCTCATGGGAGGCTGAGAGAGTACTGAGATAAGGGTGTCATTTCTGACCCAGCTGGCCCTGGAAGGGAACAACAGAGCAGGCAGGACTCTCGGGTGCTGAGCTGGCAACTATGGGGACCCCATAGGCTCTGCTGAAGCCTGAAGGTCACCAAGGAAGGAGGTAGACAGACACAAGAGAATGCTCACTTCAGCCTCTGAGAGAGGAAAGGTGGATGGGAGGGAAAGAGAGAGGATAATTGAATAGGAGGTTGGATGGATAGATGGGTGGGTGGGTGGATGGATGGATGAGTGGGTGGATGGACAGATGGATGAGTGGATGAGTGGGTGGGTGGATGGATGGATGAGTGGATGGATGGATGGATGGGTGGATGGGTGCATGGATGGATGGGTAGATGGGTGCATGGATGGGTGGATGGATGGATGGATGAGTGGATGGATGGATGGATAGATGGATGGGTGAGTGGGTGGATGGATGAGTGGGTGGACAGATGAATGGTTGCATGGATGGATGGATGAGAGGATGGGAGGATGGGTGGATGAATAGTCGGGTGGGTGGGTGGATGAGTTGGTGGATGGATGGATGTGTGGGTGTGTGGATGGGTGAATGGATGGATGGATGGGTGGATGGATGGATGGATGGGTAGGTGATGAGTGGAAGAAGGAGTGGATGAATGAAAGAATGAGTAGATGAGTGGGTAGGTGATACAAGTTCCATCTCAGAGATTCAAAAGGACTAGGCTACCAGAAAGGGTGCTCAGGGCTTTGGGCTCCTCTGGGGATGACTAGGGCTGAGAGGTGGAAAAGAAGCCATTACTGGGGGCATCCTGCAAGCACCACGGCCCCTGGACTCTCATAAGCTCCCTCAGACACATACACTATTCTCTCTCTTGCATGAGCAATGTCCATCTTGCCATCTGTAGAGTCACCCCGTTCCTTCAAGCTGCCGGCCGACATTGAACCAAGCCCTCAGCAAGCAGGGTCTGGCCGCCAGATGTCAGCCAGCACTAATGAGCCCAGTCTGCTGGTCACTAATTGACTGAGGCTCTGGGCTCCAGTGACAGATGGAACCAGGGATGACAGGACAGACAGGGCGGCCCCTGGCCCAGGGATTGGGTGGCCCAGGCAATCTGAACGGGAGCAGCAGGAAGCAGGGGTGCCCAGCAGACCCAGGCCGGCCACTCCCAAGTCCAAATGCCTGGCAGCTTCCCAAGGCTGACCACTGGCTGTCCACCTCCCGTGACGGGCTGAGGCTCCTCCAAGGGCACGGGAGGTCGGGAGCCGTGTGGGAGCTGGAGCGGGCTCTGCTGGGCGTGACTGCTGAGCAGAACTAAGAGCGAGCCTTCCTGTGGAAGATGGAAATGCATGCCCCCCAGAGTAATCATGGTGGTGAGACTTGCCCTGCGCAGGGAGCTGGAGTTACAGCCAGTTCACCCATAAACTTGTTCAAGCGATTTATGAGGCATGGCCGGCACCGGAGGGGGCAGGGCAGCCTCGGAACTTCTAATTGGAGTTGGGAGAGAGGTAATGTCCTTGTGTTAATAGCAAACACAACCTTTGCCACGAGTGCTCAGCTATGGCATTTCTGTCCTGCCAAACATCGCATCCACTGAAGCAGCAAGGACACCTGTGGACGTCGGTGTGGACACCGGCACTGAGATACATGTGGCTCCTCCGAGATGTACGGACCCAGGTGGTCGGAGGGATGGAGGCGTTTCTGCGACGGACGTCAGACTGGAGGAGGAAGGAGGGCTGTGGAGGAGGTCCCAGGAGCCTGAGAGCACGGGGTGGAATTTCTGCCCTGAGGGGAGCTCGAAACCAACACAACCTCACGTAGGCCGTGGCTCATAAACCCACTCGGTTTTCTCAGTGGCCCACGTGATGACCCCCCGCCCTCGCCCCCGCCACGACAGTATCCCACTTCTTGATGGCGGGGTCTTCAGAACCTCCCTGCTTCTCTCCGTGTGGTGACACCCTGTCAGCCAGATCACTTGATGGTGGGGACAGAAGCTGTCACGAGCCTGGCTCCGACAGCAAACCCAGAAATGACGACTGAGGAGCCGGCCTCCTTCCCGTGTTGGAGTCCCAAATGGTGAGCAAGGAAGGCGCATTCTGGCTGGGGAATCCTTTCTCTCGAGTGGACAGAGAAGAGCAAAGTGGTGATGCTCCCCAGAACCTGCTCTGCACAGCGAGTGGCACCCAAATGCCACAACTGTCTCTGGTTGTCAGGCGGGGCTGGGGGGCCCAGACCCGGGGCAAAGGGCAGCAGGTCTCCCAGGCTCAGCGAGGAGAGTAAAAACACTTAGGAAAAGGGGTCCTGGAAATACTCGGATGGCTTTGCTCAGGGCCAATGCCCCAGTGGCCAGCCCGGCTTTCACAGCCCTTGGCAGGGATGAAGAACTGCCAAGTTATGGGTTGGAAGTGCCCCAGAGCTAACTTGGAGACCGATGAGGAAGCTGGGCCTGGGGATGGCGGGGTGGAGGGGTGTGCTTGTGTGACCTGCATGTAGGTCAGAGGCCACTGGCCCCTGGACACTGCTTCTGTGTATTGTTACATCACTGGGTTGCAGAGTGGTCAGAACACCCCCGCACCCAACTGGTCAGTCTAAGGTTTGTGTGAGCGTTTGTCCTTTTCTCCTTCTCTGTCCCTCCTGCAAATGCCAAATGCCCAGCTAGCCCTAGACCCCCAGGACAAGCCCGTGTGCCCGACCAGGCGTTTGAAACTGACCCACAGTCCTCGCCACTCAGCATCATTCATCACCTCCCATGTGGGCCAGTTTTAGGGCCAAAATCTAGAAACCTTGAGAGCACATTCCTCCAGATTCAGCCCAGAGTGTTTGGCAACAAAGAGAAAATTCTAGCAAAGCCTGAGAACCCGAGTACACAGGCCTTTCGTGATGTAAGCAGGCTGGAATCCCTAATACACAGCGTTCTGCTGACCATCCCCACCCCTCACAGCAGCCCGCCAGGGACACACACTCCCCTCAACGTTGGACTCCCCAGTCTTAGAAGTCCCCACAGTGGTCTGCACACCTGGTGCTGCTAGCATGGGCTCTCCAGGAGGCTGGAGTGGGCACCTCTCCTCCTGGCCCCTCGTGGACTCGGGCTAAACCCGTAGCCTCGCTGCTGCCCAGCCTTGCCCTCGGCCTCAGCCTAGATGAGCTGGTCATTTCTGAACGTGCTTCAGTGGACTTGGCCGGCTGTTTGACGGCCCACAGAAAGAGATGCCCCAGGCTCTGATCAGGGCTGCCCAGCTCATGAAGCCTCAAACACCCGTCTTCACAGGCTGTTGGGTTCCCAATCCCATGGGCCACTAGACGTTGCTCTGTGCCAGCATTTCTGGGGCCACAGAGAGCAAGGAGGGGCTCTGACCTCAAGCCAGAGCAGGGACTTGCACCTGGAGAGAGAGCCAGCAGGCCCAGAGGGCTTTGCTTAGCTCTACCCTGTGGGACAGAGAGCCAAGGCTCATGGGGTAAATGGAAGAGAAGTCCCTGAAGGCTTCCTGGAGAAGTCTGCATTCAAAAAGAACGTTCTGAGTGCCTGCTGTGACGGGGCTGGACCTGTGCCTGGTGCTTGGTCATCCCCCCAGCAAAGGGAAGTGTGTTTTTGTCAAAACACAAAACAGCAGCTCAGTGCGTGAGAGACACAAGTTCCCCAGGCAGGCCCAGGCTGGGCTGCTCCAGTCCAGTCTAAGGCTAGGTCCACAGGCCCATCAACACTGCCGCGGGGATGGCTTGCCTTCCTCTGTTTGCAGTCTCTCCAGGTAGGGAGCGCAGGGGCTCCAGCCCCCCAGCCCCTGAAGGCCCTCTGAGGCTGGCTGAGGACAATCGTTGCCTCGGCTGGATTGTTACACACGGGACGGTCATCCCTGAAAAGGCCTCTGTGGCCCGGGCCACCTGAGAGAAGAGCAGATCTGCGGGTGAGGATGGAGGGCTCTCGAGGACTGGCCGTCTGCTAGCCCTGCCTGGGAGACACCCCGAGAACCGTGGAATCCTGCGCCCTTAAACTTCCAGAGGAGTCTCTTGTGTCACAAAGTGGCCCAAGAGGGTTCCGTCTTTGTTTTGGTGAAGCGCAGAAGAGGATGCTGCAGACATGTTCAATCCACACGTGTTGGATTCTCCAGCTGTGATTTTCGACAATGGGTCCGGGCTCTGCAAAGCAGGCCTGTCTGGAGAGATTGGACCCCGCCACGTCATCAGCTCCGTCGTGGGGCACCCGAAATTCAAGATGCCTTCAGCGGGAGCCAATCAGAAGAAGTACTTTGTGGGGGAAGAAGCCCTGCACAAGGGTGAGGTCTTGCAGTTGTGCTACCCCATCGAGCGGGGCCTGGTCACAGGCTGGGAAGACATGGAGAGACTCTGGAAGCACCTCTACGAGTGGGAATTGGGAGTAAAGGCCAGCGACCGGCCGGTGCTCATGACCGAGCCCTCCCTGAACCCACGGGAGACCCGGGAGAAGATGGCCGAGGTGATGTTTGAGACCTTCAACGTGCCTGCCTTCTACCTTTCGGACCAGGCCGTGCTGGCCCTCTACGCCTCGGCCTGTGTCACGGGCCTGGTGGTGGACAGCGGAGATGGGGTCACTTGCATTGTCCCCATCTTCGAGGGGTACTCCCTGCCCCACGCGGTCACCAAGCTCTACGTGGCGGGGAGGGATATCACGGAGCACCTCACCCGGCTACTGCTGGCCAGCGGGCGGACCTTCCCGTGTGTGCTGGACAAGGCCCTGGTGGACGACATCAAGGAGAAGCTGTGCTACGTGGCCCTGGAGCCGGAGAAGGAGCTCTCCCGGAGGCCTGAGGAGGTCCTGAGGGAGTACAAGCTGCCGGACGGCAGCATTATCTGCATCGGGGACCAGCTGTACCAGGCGCCTGAGGCCCTGTTTGCACCCGACCAGCTGGGCATCCAGAACCCAGGCCTGTCCAAGATGGTCTCCTGCAGCATCACCAAGTGTGACGCTGACATCCAGAAGACACTCTTTGGGGAGATCGTGCTGTCCGGGGGCACCACTCTCTTCCACGGGCTTGATGACCGGCTTCTGAGGGAGCTGGAGCAGCTGGCTGCCAAAGGGACTCCCATCAAGATCACGGCTCCTCCCGACAGGTGGTTCTCCACGTGGATTGGCGCCTCCATCGTCACCTCCCTGAGCAGCTTCAAGCAGATGTGGGTCACCTCTGCAGATTTCAAGGAGTTTGGGGCATCCGTGGTTCAGAGAAGATGCTTCTGAGGGGCGCTGCACATGGGGCGGCCCCCACGGGGAGTGAGCTCGCCCCTCAGCATTGGCAGGATGTCAATAAAAGACAAAACGGTGCCGTCTTTGGCTGTGTTGGCTCGGTTCATTCATGGTGGCTCCAGAATAATTTCTGACCCTGGTGGTGAGTCTCTTTCAAGTGGTTTTGTCCCCCCTCCTCTCTTTCTTCTGAGAGAGCCCTGGGTTATGAGTTGAGGCCATGGGCCATGTCCCTCTGCAGAGTTTGTACCAAAAGCAGGGCCCAGCCCTCATGCTTGGAGCTTGATTTGGCAGAGCCCTGGAATCTGCATTTTAAACACGCGTGTTAAGTCTGAGACAGAGTCAGCCGGGGGCGGGCATCAGGAACAACCAGGAACACTGCCCTGTTTAGAGGATCAACAAACCCTCAGCTGGGTGGGTCCTTAGCACAATAGGGCTCTCGCTCGGCTTTTCTGGGGCCGGGCAGCTGAGCAGGATGGAGCCTGGTCCTGGGCGGATGGGCACGGGTAGGAGCAGGAATCACCGTCTGTTTAGGGCTCCCTAAGGGTCCTGCTCCAGGGATGTCAAGAATCAATGCCTCTACTTGATTAATGTGATGTTGCTGTTTATTTTCACTCTCAAAGATGCTTATAGCATTGTTTGGGGGTAAAGTACTGGGGACAAAGTTCATGGCCATCACTGAGGTAATGGTTGAATGAATTATGCATAAAGGGAATTTCTCCACATTGACTTGGTAGAATTCTCCCAAAATATTATTGGGAGAGAAATGGAAAATACAGAGAAGTCTTTATAAAAGGATTCCCCTTTTCTTGGTAAAGAAAATGACATTTTCCCATGTGTATCTGTGCGCACTTGCACGTTCACACATAAGAGAATGTGTGTGTTGCAGGGCTGTGGGGGAAAGGAGGGAATGAGAGATAGTGCAGGGGAGGGAAGTGGGGTGGGAGAGGGAAAATCTAAAGAAAGGACAACAAAAATCTAGCTTGAATGAAAAAAACCTGTCTATCTAAACGTGTGTGTGTGTTCAATGTCTGCAGGGCCCATCTTTTCCCATCCTTTTACTTTCAACCTACCCGTATCATACTTGAAGTGAGCATATAGTGCATTTGAAGACAGTAGATAGTTGGGTCATTATTGTTTTTTTTTGTTTTTGTTTTTTACTCTCTATTTCATTTATTTCCTTTCTGATTTTTATTATTTCCCTCCTGCTACTGATTTGGGGCTTTGTTTGTTCTTCTTTTTCTAATTCCTTTAGGTGCATTGTTAGATTGTTTATTTGAGTTTTTTCTTGTTTGTTGAGGTAGGCCTGTATTGCTATAAACTTCCCTCTTAGTACCCCTTTTGCTGTACCCCATAAATTTTGGCATGTCTTAATTTCATTTTCATTTGTATCCAGGTATTTTTTTTGATTTCTCCTTTGATTTCTTCATCGGCCCAATAGTAGTTCAGTAGCATTTTGTTTAATCTCCACATATTTGTGGCTTTTCCTGTTTTCTTCTTGTAGTTGATTTCTAGTTTCATACCGATGTGGTCAGAAAAGATGCTTCGTATTATTTCAATCCTCTTAAATTTATTGAGGCTTGTTTTGTGGCCTAATGTGTGATCTATCCTGGAGAATGTTCCATGTGCATTCAAAAAGAATGTGTATTCTGCAGTTTTTGGATGGAATGGGTCATTGTTTTTAACCCACAGTACCAATCTCTGCCTTTTAACTGGTGTATTTAGACTATTTACATTTAAGATAATATGTTCTGTCTTAAGACGGCCATTTAATTATTTTCTGTTTGTTTCCTCTCTTTCCTCATTCCTGTTTCTCTTTTCTTACCTTCCTGTAGGTTACTTAAACATTTTTTAGGATTCCATCCTGATCCATCAATAGGATTTTTGAGCCTCTTGCTTTCTATTGATTTCTTAGCGATTGCTCCAGGTAAATGTCACAATTCACCAGTATTGACATTTTACCACTTGGAGTGAAGTGTATAAATCTTATTTCTATTTAGGCCCCTTTACTCTCCCAACTTTTAAAATAGAATTGTCAAGCGTTTCCTCCACGTGTGTTGAGCACAACCTCAGTGGGTGTTACGATTTTTCCTTCAACCATCAAATGATTTAAGAAACTCATGAGAATAGTCTAATATGGTTGCCCCTATTTTTACCCAATCTGGTGCTCCTTTTCCCCTCTGAAGTTCCGAGCCTCCACCTGCTGTTATTTCCTTTCTCTTTAGAGAACTTCCTTTAGCTGTTCTTTAAGGGGAGGTTTACTAGCAACAAATTCTCTTAGTTTTCTGTCATCTGAGAATGTCTTTATTTCCCCTTCATCTCTGAAGGATATTTTGACTGGATATAGAATTCATATTCAATCATTTTCTTTCTGGGCTTGAAGAAAGTTGTGCCAGTTCCTCCTCCACAGCCCCCATGGTTTCAGATCAGAAATCCTCTGTTGTCAACTGGTGTTCCCCTATAGGTAATGTGTCGATTCTCTCTGGCTGCTTTCAAGAGTCTTTCATTGTCTTTAGTTTTCAGAAGTTTAATTAAGATGTGTCTTGGCATGGATTTCTTTGGGTTTGTCCTATTTGAGATTTCCAACCTCTTGAATTTTTAGGTTTATGTCTTTTGCCAAACTTGGGAAGTTTTGTGCTATTATTTCTTCTAATACATCTTTGGTCCCACTCTCTTTTCTCTCCTTCTGGGTCTCTGAGGATACAGAAGCTCTCAATCTTATTATTGTCCCACAGGCCCCTGATACTTTGTTCATCATTTTTCAGTCTATTTTCTCTGTTGTTCAGATTGAGTAAATTCTATTCACCTGCCCTGAAATTCTTGGATTCTACCCTCTGTCATCTCACTCTACTATTGAACCCCTCTAGCACATTTTTTATTTCAGTTGCATTTTTTAGCTCGATAATTTCCATTTGTTTCTCTTTTATAACTTGTAATTCTTTGCTGAGGTTTTCCATTTTTGCACTTGTTTCAAGGGAATTCATAATTACCTGCTGAAACATTTTTATGATGGCTCCTTTAAAACCCTTGCCCAGATAATTCCAACATTTGATTCCTCTCAATCTGCTCTGACAATCACGTCTGTTGATTGACTTTTCTCATTCAGTTTATGACTTTCCTGGTTCTTGGTTTGATGAGTGATTTTCTATTGTACCCTGGACATTTTGAATATGCTGAGACTCTGGATACTATTTAATCTTCTCTTTGTAGTAGGGTGTCCCCCTGTTGAGGTGTAGCATGAGGACTGTGTGGGTGGGTGTGTTAGTTTTCTGATGGGCCCCGCTGACACTACCCCAGAAATGAGGGCACTGACTCACATGGCCTCATTGCAGATGAGTGGGGAGGAGGTTCAGCTCCCCCCTGTGCCCCACTGGACCTTGTTGGAGAAAGTGGGCACCTACTAACACTGCCTCACTGCCTCTGAGTGGGGGGGAGTGCTCAGCTCCCCACTGGGCCCACTGACAACAGGGAGGGGGGAGGCAGAACGTCAACTAGCCCACCTCCACCACCTCCTTCCATCTCATTAATGCTGAGTGGGGCTGGAGGTCCAGGTCCCCAGTGGAATCCGCAGACACCAGGCGTGGGGGTGAAGCAGTGCTGACTAGACCCGGCTCACACCACCTTGTTCAGTCTCATTGCTGCTGTGTGGGTAGGGGCTCCTCTCACCCCTGGACCCCACCAACACCACCCAGAAGGGGAATTGGAGAGGCGCCTGCTTCTGCTGAATGGGGATGCAGCTGCTCCCTGCTCAGTGCTTCCAACACCAGCCAGCAGGGGAATGGGAGCCTCTGGAGGTGGGGAGTGGGATGGAGAGGAGGGGGGCTGGGGTAGAGTGGGGTGTTAGATCCACTCGCCACTCTGCCCACTGGAGCTACAGAGGTGGTGTGAGGTTTTTCCATCGGCCTTTGGCTGGAGTAGGGAGGATACTTCCAAAAAGGGATTCTGTGGTTAGGCCATACTTCTCCCAGTGGGAATGGGCTTTCTTGGAGCTTTCTCAGTCGATGCCTGTTGGGGATTTGGGGATGGAGGCTTCTACAGCACCCTGTTGGGAATAGATGGGAAACAATAAGGAAGCTCAGGGAACTCCACAAGTCCCATGGCCCCTGGCAGTCACCTTCTTCCCACCTTCCAGACACTTCCTATTTTTTCTTGTTGTGTTGCAACTGTGCTTTTAGTTGGGAGGAATGGGGCTCCCGAGTAATGTTTTTATCTCTTTCCATCGTAGCTGAAGGTCACAAAGGAACTCAGAGAGGGCCACTGGCCCTCACTCTCAACACCCTCCCTGTCAGGGTCACTGTTTTACAGGTGAGAATATCAAGGCTCAGGAGCTGTGACTTTCCAAAGCCACTCAGGGAGCTGAGAGCAGAGCTCAGCCAGATTCTCAGTCCAGGGCTCTTTCCCTTTGTTTACCTCTTCTTCACCCTTCTCTGCCCAAGATTGTCCTCATTACCAAACCTCACCCCAAATAAAATAACTGAAACAAAGCTCCTTTTTTTCTATTCAAGATACTATGCTTCTTTTATGGTGGCTGTTGCTTCCACTGCTATTGCTATGGTGGTGGTGATGGGGGTGATGGTATGGATGATGTTGGTGATGGTGATGATGATGTTGATGATGATGATGGTGATGAAGATGATGAAGATGATGGTGTTGATGGTGATGACCATGATATTGATGATGATGGTGATATTGGTGATGGTGGTGACAATGAAGTTGATGTTGCTGGTGATGATGGTGATGGTGATGGTGATGATGTGATGGTGATGGTGACGATGGTGATGGTGGTGATGATGATGATGGTGATGGTGATATTGGTGATGGTGGTGACACTGAAGTTGATGGTTATGGTGACGATGGTGATGGTGGTAATGATGATGATGGTGGTGATGGTGATGATGGCAAAGATGGTGGTAATAACGGTGGTTTCCTAAGCTCCAGGTCATCTTCAGCACTACATCCTTGGGGTGCTGCAATGTGGAGAGGGAAAGTACCTCTCCAAGTCCCTGACAGAGGCCATAGCAGGAGTTTTGTAACCATTTTGTTTTCTAATTCTGGCTTCCTTGAGGGGAGTGTCAGGCAGGCTAGGCTGCTGCTAGTGAGGGAGGTGGAGTGGGAGTAGCTGTGGGCTCAGCCTTCCCATCTGCAGCTTGACCCTTGCTTTGTCCTGGAGTTGTCTCATGTGAAAGGTCAGGACTTGGGGATGAGGTGGTCTGAGTCCTGGAGGAGGGAGAGAAACCTTCCTCTGGCTGTAAGCTACTCAGACCCTGACTGCCAGGAGGCCAGGGGTGAATCTGAGCCCGTTTCCCTGTTTCTAAGATATGGGTTCCCACTCTCCACATCTTGACAGAGGCCTCTTCAAACCCCTTCTCACCCCTTCCCATCCCTTTGGTCCCAAACAAGATCTTCTTGTGAAGCAACATTTGGATGCAAGACGTGATGAAAATGCTACAGGCAGGCCAGCTCTGCTTGTGGTCCCGAACTCGTGGGCAGGAGAGGAGGAGGTGGAGGGCAGAGGCCAGATGTGCCCGAGTGTGACCCCGATTCTGAGTGAGACTGACCTGCCCATTGTCTCTGGCAGAGCCCAGGCACTGTCAGCTCCCCTGTTCCCCCACCGAAAGCCTCTCTCTTGGCCCTGCCAGAGTGACCACTTATGTCCAGAAGGTCTGCCTGTGTGACCGTGGAGTCCAGGCTCCTCTGAGTTCTGAGGGTGGACAGCACTCAGGGCTGCCCCACACTCTGCAGTGCCCCGCCATGATACTCGACTCGGTTGGAGCCAGACACAAAATGTGCTACACTGGGGGCAAGCGAAGGCCAAAGGGCTGTCCCCACACTCAAACACCCCATGGGCCATTGCATGGTGTGGCCACCTCCTGGGACATCATGGAGGAGACGTGGAGGCACCTCGACCACCAGGGCTCCTGTGGCCGGGGCCTCTGACGGAGACACCACGAATCCCAGAGAGAAGGGGGCCATTATGACAGAGCTTCTCTGAGGACCTGGTGCTTCTGGGCCCTTTACACCTGCAGCCAAACCCTGAGCCTCATTGCAGACAGTGTGGAGACCATGACAGCCACTGCGCATATCCATAAGGACAATTGCCTGCCCCAGGGCACGGCTCAAGCAAGAGACAAGACATCACAGGTGCCCGCCTGGATCCTGTGGAGCAGAGACCCCCCCCTTTTTGAGCTAGACCGAGGTCGAGGTTGGCAGGACATTAAGGAGAGGCTCCCACCAGTCCCCAGTGGAGGAGGCAGGAGGGGTTGAGGATAACAGGTGTGGCTATGTCCTTTCCAGGGGCCACAACACTGGGGCAGAGGCCCTGAATCCACAGCCAGTCTTAACAGAGGGGCCAAGTGCAGCCAAGATGTCCACTGGGCCTGCTGAGGAATGTGACCGCATCGGCAGAAGAGACTGGACGTGACAGGAGGTGCCCAGGGGACCACCCCTACTCTGCAGTGAGGCTCCTCTCTGCTCAACTGTGGTCTACCTTATGGGCGGTGGGTCACCTGTCCCATCTACAGGGAGATTGGAGCAGCCCTGCACCTGAAAAATGCTTCTCCCAGGCAGGACTGGTCACCAGCCGGCTCCCTGTGGTCAAGCTCAAGTTTCTGCCCGGGGACACAGCTGCCAGCCCCCGGCCGCAGCACCTGCCACAGGGGGCCCTGGCCTTGGACCTCAGGTGGGGAGGGCAGAGCACCCACCAGGAAGGAACCTTCGTGCTCCTACCACCTGCTCCTGGAGTCCACGGTTTCCATTGTTGGGTCTCCAAGGCCAGCCCTGGACATCCCCCACCCGGCCCGCGGGGGTGAGCACACGGGAGTATTGGTCACTCACAGACTCACCTATGGAGGCTATATCGCCCCCTAGAGGTGTGACCTGGGCGCCAGCCCTCTCCCTGTCCGTGTCCAGGCACAAAGCTGACCCTCAATAAACGGACGTGGTCACTGCACGGCACACTGTCCTCCCACTGGGACCCAGTTCTGCTCACCTGGGAGGCCAGAATTTAACTCCAGGGTCACACTGCCTCCCGCCTCCTGCCTGGCTGCAGCGGGTGGGTAGGAGCTCCCATCTGTAACTGGGTGATTGTCATCCCTTCTTCTGGGGGTTGCAGCTGCCTTCCTTCACCGGCCTCAACACGGGGATAGTGGGAGACTCAAAAGAGGTTCTGGCGCTGGCTCCCAGGGGAGCCCCTCATTCTAATGGGGACAGGACAGGAGCTCCCGCCCGCAGAGGCAAGGCAGCCGGCCGCTGGGAGACAAGGAGGCCCAAGACAGCCCATGGTTTCCATGTTGCTCCAGGCCTGACACCAACCCTGCTCTGCCACCCCCATGGCCTCCTGAGACCCCAACACACTAACCCCAGATTCAGGAGAGTGGGAGAGCACGTCTCCCCCTATCCCATTGGGGACCAGGCTGTAGATTCCTGTTCAGTGAGACGGAGGGGAGACTGGCCACATGCAGATACACAGGGGGACAGACAGCACGTGATGACACAGGCAGACACACAGGGGACACAGACACACAGGGGACACAGACACACAGGGGACACAGACACACAGGGGACGCAGACAGACGGGACAAGAGGAGAACACCCCACCTGGTCACTCTGCCTCCAGGAATTCACCCTCTGCCGCGCAGAGCTTCATCCTCAAAGTGCTTCCCAGATCCAGGAAGCTTGGTCCCCGCAGCCTGGCGTGGCTGGGACGACAGTGCGCACTCACTCACTCACTCATTCGTTCATCTCACAGATGCTGGTGGGAGGCCTACCAAGTTCCGGGCAGCCTTCCACATGCTGTGGGTCCCGCAGGAGCAGACGACCCTGTTCCATGCCTCAAGGGTCAACACAGCTGCTGGGAGGGGGCAGAGAGCAAACAGGCGTGCACCCAGATTGAACGACAGCCCGATGCGTGCGGCGAAGGACCCACTCACTCCACAGTTGACAGAGTCGAGGCCCCAAGGAAGGGCAGGGCGGGAATTCCAAGTTCTGCCACCTGCTCAGGCTCTGCACTTGGAACCCCCACCGCCGCCATGAAATGGGGAAGGCACCAGAGCCATGAGCGGTTTCCACCGTGTGCAGCCCCTGCACACCCATGTGAACGAGAGGCTGTCCAGTTATGCTGTGGGCACCAGAGGGCTGCAGGTGTCCAGAAGCCCCCGGCTCAGCACCCCCTCCCGCCCTCAGCCCCAGCCACCGGAGACTCTGCCCCGAGGTTTGAAGTTCCATGTGGCACACTCCCCCGGGGCTTTCCGGCAGAGGGGCTGATTGTGAGGGAGGACCAGCTCCACTTGGGATGGAGGCGAGCAGGTCAGGGCAGCACAGACTGAGCTGCCACACTGTCCTTTCCCCAGACAGAGCCGGGGACCCCCGGCAGGACAGCCCATAGCAGGGGACGTGGCTCTCAGACTCTCCCTTGCCTCTGCTTCCCTGGAGTCAGGGGGCAGGGGGCCGTGTCCAGGCCCTGAATCCATCCTGCATCCCCCCCCACCTCTTGCTCCAGACACCACTGCCCTTCCCGGAATGTGGGGACAGGGGCTCCTCTGTCCCCAGGCCTGGGCTCCCGGGGCTGTTGGAAAATCTGACCCAGAGACGCTAGGTCCCGGGGCCAGCACGGGAAACGTGTAAACAAAGGAGGTACGACTGTGAAGAGTTGAAACATCATACGCCTCGCTGACTTCCACATGAGGGGGGATTTACGGCGCATAAGAGCTTAGACTTGCGCTCCAGGAGTCCAATAAAGACAATGAGAGAGCCAGGGGTGCTACGGAGCCAATGCCACTGCGGGTGGGGGTTCCCAGGGACCAACCCTAATGCCAGATTCCTCCCTAGGGCAGCCCCATCCTGGCCCCACCCGCTCCGTTCTGACTCGGGGGGGCTTACATCCCCTCTGAAGGCACGGGAAGTGGGCCGTTCTCTGAGGGGCCAGGCGCCCTTGGAAGACGAGGGCCTGGGGGGGCAGATCAGGCACCCGTGGGCAGAGGAGACTGACCGTCTCGCCCCTCAAAAGGAACGCATCCAACGCTGCAGCTGCCCGAAGGCCCTGTGGAGAAGGATCAGTGTGGTCCCCAAGTCCCCGGCTTCTGGGCACACCAGCCTGTGTCCAGGTGGCACCAATCCTGGCAGTGCAGGCCTGTGCGTGTGGCCCCAGCACCCTGGGCACAAAGAGACAGCAATGTGTGTGGGGGTGTGTGCAGCAGAGGTGCCGAGCCGGGAGTTGACATGCCTCCTGGGGGCTGAGGCTGTGGGGGACGCCGCGTGGGCTGCAGAAAGCCTGGTGCTTCGAGGAACTACATCAGAGCCCACTGTCCCGAGGGCAGGAGAGCCAGGGGTTCAAGACAGGCCGGGAACCAGACAGTCTGGCCGAGGCCCAGCTCAGCCCCACATCACCGGGTTCCCTCATTTGCATGAAAGGTGCCGGCACAGAGAGGCCCTGCTCTGAGCAGAGGTGGGCTGCTGCAGGCCAGGTTCCCTGGGCGGCTGGTCTGGGGCACTGGGCAGATGGGCACCTGTGCTGGGATGAGCAGACGTGTCTGAGGCTGCAAAGAGCGTGAGGGGGCACAACAGCCAGGGCTCAGGGCAGGCCCGGCGAGGACTGAGAGACGGGCTCCCTGCACACAACCTCCTGCCCACTCAGGCCTGAAGCAGGACAGAGGGAGGCAGGGCTGGGGGCACTGAATGCTGCTAAGTTCTGCTCACTCTCCGTTGTGCCTGGAGTGCTGATGGGGGAGTGAGCGGGCAGAGAGGGAACCACAGGTGTTCGCGCTGGCTGGTTGGGATTCAGTGCTACTGAGCCGGCAATGGGCTCCCGGTGCAGTGCCCTTGCCCCTGCCTGGGCTCCTGGACGGGGATGGGGAGCAAGTTAACTCTGCAGCAGGGACCCGGCCCCTGGAAGGCTGTCACTCCTTGTTCCCTCAATGCAGGACCTGGCACAGCGCCAGCTCTCGTCTTGCGGGGTGACCAAAAGCAGGTTCCAGATTCCTGGGTTCCTCCCCAGCTCCAGCCTCACGGCTTTGCTAAAAATGAAAACCTCTGCGCCCCACAAGGGTGCCCATGCACCCTCCCACTATGTCCACCCTGTCCCCGCTGTGAGCAGAGTTGTCACCAGGCCATGCGCACAGCACTGTCAGCGACAGGTGGCAGTTTCCCTCCTCTTCCGCCTTCAGCCCAGCCTCAGCTCTCGTCCCCTGGTGGATGCCCAGTGCCTGCTTGCCCTGGCTGCCCTGCGTACTCATCCTGTGTGTTTGGGGCTCTGTCACCAGGTGACAATGCCCGACACTGGGAACAATGCGCTTATTGTCACGGCCAGCCTGGCTTGGAGCTCGGAAATGTGAGACCTGGGCATCACTCTTGCAGGGAGCAGGGCTGGGCTCCAGCCGCACGAAGACATAATAAGCCTATCCCATCACGCAGATCTGTCTCCTTGCCCCACCTTTTGGCGGCAGCCACTAAAGGGAGAGGGCGGCTTGTCTTCAAGGACCCAGGGCCCCAGGACATCTTCACACCTGGCAGCTGGGCCTCTTCCAGGGCCCAGGGGGCCAAAGCCAGGGCTCCAGGCGCTGCCCTCCAGGGGGTCTGGCTGGCAACAAGGACGCCAGGCAGAGCATTTCCAGGATCTGCTCCCTCCCCACCATCGTCTCTCGAGCCGAGGCCACAGTGCTGGCAGGGCCAGGGATGACGCTGGGAGAGATGCAGTCAGAGAGGGTGGAGGCATCCCCTTGGCCCGCTGCCGCCCGCACTGGCCAGCTCTGGTCAGAGGTGGCCTCCCTGGTCTCCTGGAGGCCCGGTGCTCTGTCCACCATTGCCAGCCTGCCCACAGGGCCAGGAACCACCACAGAGATCCCACCCAAAGCCTGGCCAGGAGAGAGCATTGGAGGCTGGTCCACCCGCCGTGGGCCCCGTTTCAGGCCTTGCTGAGAGGCGTCAGCCGGAGTAAGCAGATACCTCACAGTTATGCAACCCAGGGTCGGCAAGGATGGGTCGTGAGCCGGGCCAGCCAAAACAAGCCCGTCCCGGCTCCAGGGTGTGAAATCGTAGGGTCCAATTAAAGGCAGGCACAAGGAGGCGGGGTGGAAGCTCAACACGATTACAGCCTCCCAGGGAAGGGCAGGGAGCCGAGAGGGCCCGCTTGCTCCACCGAGGCCAGCCTGGCTCCAAGGTCACGCCAACACCCTGGGGGCGACAGGGGGAGGCCTCCGGACTCTTCTCCCTTCCCCCTAATGGACCTGACATTTCACACACAAACCCTGCGTGTCGGGGTGGGAGCCTGGATGGAGAGATTTTTGCCTCCCTTTCTCTGCGCCTAAGGAAACTTAGAGACACATGCTCATTGAGCAGCGACTCTATGCTGTGCAGAGGGGTCCTGGGGTTCCCACAGAGGACAGGGCAGCCCCGACTCCGGGCTCGGAAAGTCACAATGCAGAGTGTCAGGTGCCATCTGTGCTTCAGGGAGACAGGGCCCTGCCGTCCCTTTCACCAGGGTGTCCTAGAGCCTGGTCAGGGCCCGGAGTGCAGAGGACGCCCAAAGATGGACCAATGGAGGGCTGCCGCGGAGGGGCCCCACCCCAGCTTTGAGCGAGGATGACATGAAGGCTGGGGGAGGAGGGACAGACCGGAGGAGCACGGCATCACTGTGTGGGGCCCCCCTTCGTGTAGAAGGAGCACCCCCCTTCTGGCCAGTGTGCATCGTGAGTCCATGTCGTGCGGCAAGAGCGCAAGTCCAGGTGACAGAATGGCCCCCCACCCCGGGGGAGCAGCACCCTGCTCCACCAGCAGGCAGAGGAGGAACTCGGCTGCCCCTCGTGCACCCACTCCCAGGCGGGAGCTGGGCAGAACGGACAGACGAGGTGGTCCTGGCAGGACGAGCACCACCCCACTCTCTGCCCACGTGGAGGCGGCCGGGCAGGAAGTGCAGCTTTATGAAGATGACGGAGATGCTCCATCCCGCCGGGCGGGGCGGGCCTTTCATCTCTTGGGGAGCTTCACATAAAACCCGTCCCCGGGACCATCAATCAGAAAGTGGAAGGCCTTTATAAAGGCCTGGGACACTGGCTCTGGCCCGTGCACCTGGGAGGGAGGGATCTTAACCGGAAAAGCCTGTGAGCCCACGAGAGGCACATTTCTAAGGCCTGGGGGGAAGCAGGGAGCAGCACCTGCCCTGGGTCCTGTGTGGACCGGCCCCGGGGCTGCAGAGACTCTAGTCTGTAAAGTTCCTGCCCTGGAGTGACTCCCCGGTTGAGGCCCGAAGCTCGAAGCTCAAAGCTCGGCAGGGAGGGGCGTCAGAGGGAGCCCTCCGGGGGAGCAGCAGCAACTGCCCATCGGAGCTCCCCCAGCAGACAGAGGGCAGCACCCCACCCCAGCTGTCCCGGCAGCATCCCCAACCTAGGCTGGGCTGCCCAGGCGTCTCAGCTCCAAGCGCGGCCACCAGGGAATGGAACGACCATGGCTAATTATTTCCCCCACAGTCTTCACAGCCTTGCTGCCTCGGTGCTCAGAGCGGTGTGTGGTTCTCTCTCTCTGCAAGCAGAGTGAGGGCAAGTGGCCCAAGCAACCTCTGCCCTCTTGCTTAACGGAAAGAGGGATGCCCAGGGCACAGGACCCTCCCAGACCAGCGGCTGCGTGCAAGGGGCAGAAACGCATCACACACCCCTTGGTCGTGCCACCCAAGCCAGCCCTGAAGCTCCCTGTGGCAAGAGATGTGGCTCCTGGGCTGGGAGGGATGGGCGGGCCACCGGTGGTGACCATGGACCTGGGGAGCCCCGGGCAAGACATTGGGAGGCCAGCAGTCCTCTGTGTCCAGGGCGCGTCCCTGATTGAGAGTCCTGTCCCTGGGTCCAGCAACCATCTCAGAGGTGGCCGCCCACAGGCTCTCAGTCCAGGGACTTGCCCACTCTTCCTGCCTGGCTCCAGGCAGCAGCCTGGGTGTCCCTGGGGCCACAGCAATGCCGGCAGGCTCTGTGGACCCCTTTGAATCCTCCTGGAGGGTGTTCGTGAGTCCGGAGCAGGGACGTACGTCTGCATGCCCGGCTCTCTGTCCATCTACAGTAGGTGTCCTCTTCTGTCCAGGGCTTGGTGTCCTGGTTTCCCCTCCTCCCTGTCCACCTCTGGCCGGTGGTCTCACCTCTCCAGGCCTGGATCCCCAGCCCCCTCCTTTCCTGTCCGTCCAGCAAGGGGGTGTCTGCTTTTCCTGGGCAGATGTGTGGAACAGAAAGGTGGCGTGTGCTGTGGAGGCTGCAGAGTTAGGGATACGGCATTGTCAGCGGGAACCGAAGATTTTTCACCCTTAATAGAAACACGCATCAGTAATAAATTCACCCAACATTTCCGGCTGTGTGAGCCATTCCTTGGGGTCTGGTGTGTGAGCCCCTCCTAGCCTCCTCCCAGCGCCGGGGGCCGGAGCTC
Organism: Ceratotherium simum simum; assembly: GCF_057802395.1. NCBI lineage: Eukaryota > Metazoa > Chordata > Mammalia > Perissodactyla > Rhinocerotidae > Ceratotherium > Ceratotherium simum. The sequence continues at coordinate 49,268,777 of NC_141921.1, read as the reverse complement.
CCTGAGTGACTCAAGCTCTTCCTCCGCTCATTCCAGGGTTGCGTTTTCTTGAGAGAAGAGAGGGGGCTGGATGTCCCCAGGAGATGACAAACCTGTGCAGGACTCTTCCGGGATAGCCACCCTGTCCTCCGAGGGGGAGCAAGTGTCCCCCGCCTCTCCCTGCTGGGGCCGCCCCAATCCTCACACCCAGCCCGGAAGGCTCTTCCTGCTTCCGCGGCCCAGGACCCCAGGCCAGGGGTCAGGCTCCCCCAGGTCTGGTCCAGGTGGAAATGAGTCCTTGTCTCACGTCCTTCAAGCCCTGCCTTGTTTTCTTCAAAAAGTCCGTGCTGACTTCACTCTTCGTGGAAACTCGTAAACTTCACTTTTGACGTGAATCGCCTCGTGTGTAAGTATCTGCCCTCATGTGATGGAGCCCCCAGTGCCCTTAGCTGCGGCCAGAACTCCAGACTCCAAACCCCCACTGTGAGGTGCAGGGCAGGACTTTCTTCTCATCGTTTTGGCAACTCTGGGGCGGGGTGTGATGGCCAGTTATGTGTCAGCTTGACTAGGCCACAGCACCCAGAGACTGGGTCCAACACTGGTCTAGACATTGCTGTGATGTTTTTTAGATGACATTAACATTTAAATCCGTAGACTTTGAGTAAAGAAAATTACCCTCCGTCCTGTGGTGGGCTTCATCCCACCAGTTGAAGGCCTGAATAGAACAAAGATGGACCTCCCCCGAGGAGGAGGAAGGAGTCTGCCGGCAGACAGCCCTTGGGCTCAAGCTGCATCAGTTCCCTGGGTCTCTCTCTCTCTCCACACACACACACACACACACACACACACGCACGCGCACACACACACGCCTTCTATTGCTTCTGTTTCTCTGGAGGACCCCGGCTAATACAGACCACGATGGAAAATGTTTGTGACATTTAGTGTCATACGCACTCTGCTCAAAATACCCCTCCTGTCCAGCACTTCCCACAGTGCTGGGTGCCACGTACGACCCCGGGAGAGCCCTGAGGCATGAGCGGGGCAGGGGCTGGCACACCCTGGGCTCGTCAGCTGCGGGACCCTTTGCTCAAAGCCGGCTCACCGCACGCCGCCCAGCCTGCCAGACAAGCACCTCGCACTGGGGAGTGTCAGCTCCGCTCAGCACTTGGGGGTCACGTTTTGCTGTGGGCATTTAGACCTCGGCCGGGTCTACCTGCACTGGCCCAGTCCCTCCTGCTTGCACACAGCTCTCCCAGCGCTCCAGAGACGCCTGTGCCTGAGTGTGGAACAGGCGGGAAAGTGAGGTCGGGCCACCGAGGAGTCCCGGCGAGAGGCGGGACCTTGGCCAGGACCACTGGAAACTCGTCAAGTGCCTTTGCGTCCCAAGTTCTCAGTGACGCTGACAGCAAACGTCGCTCCAAATGGTCGAGGACTTTGCAGGACGCTAGAAAACCAGCTTGCCTTTCTGAAAACTGGTGAACAAAAATTGGGAGTCAAGCTTTTGGAATACAAATAAAAATTTTAAATTTCTGTGACAAAACCACAACAAAGCCCAGATTTAGGGGAAAACGTCACTCAAATATTGTTGAAACCAATCCATGTGATGTAAATTGCTGTGAGCCTTCTGAGCAGTTAGCGGAAGGAGCTGAGAGACCCGTCGCTGTGGATCTTCAGTGACTCGGTCCCGGGCTGTGGCTCTGGCCCTTACCCCTGTCGGAGACTGATCCTCTCACCTGAGTCAGCCTCCTGCATCTTGGGGATCCTCTGGAGGTGTGTGGATGTGCGTTGCATGCTGTGGGGGACACGCACACATCCTCCCACACACAGGCAAATGCACACACACGTACACACATGCTCGCATGCACACTCACAAAGATACACACTCATGTGTGTGTGCATGGGTGCAACGCCCACATACACATGACTGCGCATGCACAGAGACACGTGCACATATGTGTGTGCACACACACAGGTGTACCTGCACACAAGAGACACATAGACATGTGCCCATGTGTGCACATGTGCATACTTGCACACGTGCACCTGCAAACATGCAGAGGCACACGGACACACGCACACATGTGCACACACATGCACACAGGCACATACACACTGAGCGAGGCCCCACAACAACAATCAGCTCCATGTCCACGTCTGCCCGACTCCACCCTGGCCCCACCGTGGCCATTCCTTGCTATGCAAATGAAGTGCCAGAGATTTGCAGGGAAGATGCGTGTGACTATCTGGTGACAGTAAAAACATGGAATCCTTGGCCTGACCAGTCCTACAGGGGCAGGTTTCCCAGACCAGCCTGGGACAGGGTGGGGGCCGTGGGCCCTGCTTCATCGTGGCGGGATGCAGGCACCCTGAGCACACACGCACACACCCTTCTCTCATCTGCATCTGAGTGCACCGTGAGGGTCCTGAGGGCCAGCAGGTCAGGGATGCCCGGGGTGGCAGAGCCCCAGAGTGGGCACCCATGGGAGAATGATGAGAAGTCAGTATTGAGACCCGACCACGTGTCCCCCCCAGATTCTGCCCCAGGCACAGGAGGGGCCTGGGGAGGGGTGCTGACAGCCAGTGGTGTCCATGACTCAGCCGGGGCAGGAGATGCTCGGGAAAGGAGGACCCCGCATCACACTCTGGACCAGCAAGCAGCCAGGTGTTTGCCTCCAGACAATGACCTGCTTTGAGGGTGAGGGGCCATGAGGCTGCAGGGAGAATCAGGGGGCCCTTCTCCTGGTCTGGAGCACCCCGTGGGCCATGCCAGGCAGAAATGTGACGGGAACCGTGAGTATCGCCCCTGTGTTGTTTTACTTAAATCCAGCGTTTCCAGGACAGAAGCGCTTGGAGCTGGGTGTCTCTTCTCACAATGGGTGTTGGGGGTTGGAGCCCGAGGGTGAATATTGCTCCTGACCCCATGAGCCTGCGGCACTTTGTCCTGCTCAAGGCTCTGAAGAGAAGCATCCCCAGCCCCTCTCCCCCACTCCCTTCCAAAGAGAGTCTTCTCCAGCAGGGCCTGCATGCAGTGATTATCGTGGGGGCTGTGATGTGGGCAGGAGGCGCTCTCCACGCCCAGAGCCTCGCAGGTGCTGTGCGGCTGGACCCCTCACATTCTCTCTGCTCTAACTGTTCGGGAGAAACCAAGAGTCTCCTCTCCAGAAGCCACATATGTAGACAGAAAAAAAAACAAACCCAGACCCAGCTCGGGGAAACGGCTTTGGAACTCAGCTTCTGCTCCCAGGCCGTGTGGAACTCTCTCACTGCTGCCTGGCCCGTTGGCTTCCTCACCAGCTGAAGCTCGTGTGTGGCCGGAGTCTGCGATGACTCCACGTTTCTGCTGGGAATTTCATCAGACCAAAATCATTCTTTCCGCAAGGATTACACAATCGCTTTATTTTAAATGTTTCTCTCTCCGTCCCGGGGACAAGGAGTGAACCCTTCTGCTCCAGACCTTTGGCCAGAGGACAGAGGCTTTTTCAGGGGATAAAGCCAAGGGGGACAGATGAAGAGCTGGTCCCTCGAGTGCTGGAGTCCAGATCAGGGTCCGCACCTCCGGGCACAGACCAGCCCCCACGCAGACCCCTGGCTGGGCTGCTGGAGGGCGGGGAGCAGATCTCTCTCCGGAAGCACAGTTGGTCACGGAAAAGGAGTGGGACTATCCGCCCGCTGATGAGCTGCGAGAGTTGGATGCGTGTCCCGCATGAAGGACGTATTCCAGGTGGCAGAGTACGCCTGGGACATTTTGGGAGCATCCAGGAGGAGCAACTGGAAAGCAGGCAAGTGAGAGCAAAGTGCGGAGGAGGCCGTCAGCGGCCTGGGTTTGCTGCCCGGCACCTGTGCAGGTGGCTGCGGGCTGTGCCCGGAAGCTCTGCGATGCCACCTCACAAAGAGGACATCGCAGAGACATGGGACCCCCATGCGGGCGGTGCTCACTCAGGCGGCCAGGTGGGACGCTGCGGACGGCAGGGGCTGAAGTAATGCTTCTGGCTCCTGGGGGACAGGACAACCCCGCGTGGGGTGCTCGTGGCTGTGGAAGGACACAGGGACAGTGCCCGGCAGCTCTGGGTCTCAGCAGGACCAGTTTCGAGGGCCTCTTCCCAGGGTGGGGAGAAGAGGATGGGGGACCCGGGCCCATGGCAGAGGAGGGAGGCCCCACCGGCTGACTGGGACTCCCTCCATGACAGGGTTTCTCTGAGCCTTGGCCTTGGCCTGCCAAACCCAGCTTAGTGAGCATCCCTCCACTCCTGACACCCAGCCAGGTCCCTCTTTGCGACTTCTGCCCACTGCCCCCTCTCTGCCCGCTGCCTGTAAACCCCAGCTGCCCTGTGTGTTCAGTTGGCTCAGCTTGTCCTAAAGTCCCTCCCCTACTGCAGTAGCTCAAATAAAACCTGTCTCGCTGACAAGCGTCGGGTGCAATTTCTCTGTGACACCCTCAGAACCCGGGCCTGGTGAGAGCATCTCTCCAGAGGGAGCAGGGCCTGTTGGAGCCTCCCCGGCCTCCCGTGGGCCAGGGTCTTCCTCCTCGGCTCCCTTAGCTCATCGGATGTGTATGACCAGAGGGCTCCCCTCACGGTCTTCATCCTGCCACAATGCAGCTCCCCGTGCAGGCTTTTCCGGGGACGGCCATTCACTCACTCCTTCGCTCGTTCGGCCACTTGCAGAAGGCACCTGAGCGGCAGAGTCAGGAGCCCAGACTCCGAGGCTGGACTGCTTGGGCTCAAATCCACCCTGGCCCTCGGCGGCACGACAGTGGAGAAACCAGCTGAGTCTCAGGTCTCGGTTTCTTCAGCAGTGGGATGGGAGCAGCGCTCTCCTCTCAGCCGAAGGGACATGCTGTTGGGCACGGTCTGCCCGTGGCTGTCATTACCAGCATCGCCCCCAGGCCTGAGGGCTAGACAGTCAGGAACACAAGACTCCGCCGGGGGGCCTCCTGTCTGGTCGGGGAAGGAGGAGGACTCACCCAGGACAGGTAGATGGCTGCTGTGACAGGTGTTGCAGAAGAGAGGCGTGGGGAGATGTGACCCTGTCTGGAAAAACTGTCACCTGCAATGGGCAGAAAAATTACTGGACATCCTTCCAGCGGGCAGAGTCTTCCCGGTTTATCAGACCTGTGGGGTCTGTGCCTTTCATCATCCCCGAGCTGTTTTATAACCCTGTTTGTTTAGAAAACAGAGAGCAACACAAAGGATTCATGCCCACAGAGGGGCGGGTGAATGTCGTCAGTGGAGGTGCAATCGAGTATTTCCCTGTGGACATGGACCAGTGTTGCACCTACTGCAAGCGCATTTTGCATTCCTGCTGCCTGCAAAGACGCCCGTGCTCCGGCTGTGCTTGAAAGCAGTTTTCATACCTTACTGGTTCCCTCATAAATTAACAAACTAAGTAGAATCGTCAACTGGTGTTTATCTTATAATTGTCTCGGTTTTAAAAAAATACCTTTTTAAATGTTTATACGTTAACTCCCCTCGGAGGGAGCAATCAGAGAAGGCTTCCCTGAGGCAGTGACAACTGAGCCAAGATGAAAAGGAAAAGCAGGAGATAAGGAGGTGGAAGGGGAAAGGGCCTGAGGCCGGGGGACACAGGAACAGTCCTGGAGTCTCCCCGAATCCCCTTCCCGTCCAGCAGCCGGCCCCAAGTCTGACCGTGGGTGCCTCCCCGGCACTCTGCTCATCAATGACACCAGCCTCCCCACGTCCTCCGATGACCCTGCTCCCTGAGGCCCCTGTGTCTCCCCACTGCGCCTCTCGGCCTGCTTCCCTCACCTGCCTCAGCCGGCTGAGAACCCGGTGTGGGGGCAGCCAGCAGGCCTCCGTCACAGCTCAGCTCCAGCACCTCCCAGCTCTGGGACCGTGGGAAGTTTAGCCGGTGGCTCTGTGACTCAGTTTCCTCATCTAGAAAATGCAGAAAATCCAGAAAGTGTAGGAAACTAGCAGAGACAGACTGAGGGCTCAGGCAGCTGAGGGTGAGAATGGACGCCTATTGCCAGTAAAACGAGGGTTTGCCTTCTTTCTCACCAGGTGGAACCGCCCCCGGGCGGGACAGTTTGAGGCCAGTGTACACCGTTCAGGAGAGGGCGAGTTGTGTAGAGTCCCAATCTCCCGCGCCTCGCTTCCCCCGTGTGCCCCATGTGCTGTGTGTGTTTAGTTTTCTCCTGTGCTGTTGGTGTCACGTGGCTTCGTGTATTTTTCACTCAACAGTGCGGTTCTGAAGATTTGTCCACTTGGCAGTATGAACACCTGGTTGCCTCTCACTGTTGTGTGGCTTTCCGTGACGCGTGTCCACCACTCTCCTCCACATCCCCCAGGGGGACATCGACTGTCCACTTGCACATGGGGACCGGCCTCCCCAGGGTGCCCTGCATGGGCCTGGGAACAGCTCTTTGGAGCAGGTGACGGATCACAGAGCAAATGCGGGTTAATGTCACCAGCTCTGCCGGCTCCTTCCAGATGCCTGACCTGGTCCACAAGTCCCCATGGTGGACGAGGCTTCCTGTTCCCCACACATTCACCCTCACTCTCACTGGGTTTATTTGACTTGCAAATTTCTGCAAATTGTTTGGGTGTGAGGTGGAAAATCTTTTTTGTTTCAATTTGCGTTTCTCTGATTAATTTGAGTTTGACAATCTCCATGCGTCTGTAGGTCACCGACATTCCCCTGCTCTGAGTTTTTCCACTTGAAGCCTTTCCTTCCATATTCTGAATTAATCACTTACAAGTTTTAGCTACTGTACATATATCTTCTCCACTCATGAACTCCCCCCACAGTGTCTTGATGAACAGACACCTGTATCTGTTTTGCATTTTCCACATCTGTTACACCTGCTTATATCTTTAATTCTGATGCAGCCAATCCCTTAATTTCCAGCTACAGGTAAAGAGGTTGGGTCTCATTTAAGAAGTTCTTTACCTCCCCGAGAAGCCAGGCATCATCCCACATTTCTTCTCGTTAATGGAACTGTTGTCCTTCCATCTTTCACACATGGGCTTTATGTGCCCAGAGTGCACTTGTGTAAAGGGTTGATTTTTACCACATTGTGAGTCAGTTTTCCAAGCACATCCACTAAACCGTCCATCCTTTCTACAGAGGGGAACCTGGGCCTGTCCTGAGCTCTGTTCTCCACTCAGGGCCGTGCTGCGTGCCAGGTTTGTTTTATTCCCATGGCTCTGGTGAGGTCTCGAGTTCAGTGCGGTGAGCCCCCCGCACTCTTTTCTTTTAAAAAATTTCTTAGCTATTTGTTACTCTTTGTTCAACCATGTCAAAGTTAGAATAAGTTAATTAGGTTCTTCGAACGCACTGATGAGATTTTGATCGGGACTGAATCGACTCTAAAGATGGAATGGAGAACCGCCGTCTTTAAATGTTGGGTTGTCCCAGCCGTGAACTGAACCTGCTCTATCTTCCAATTCTGCTTGTTCACGCTCTTGAGTAGAGATTAAGCATTTTCCTGAAAAACCTAGTGAATTTGTTGTTAGACTAATTCCTAGGTACCTGGGAGATGTTGTTGGTAACGTGAATGGCATCTTATTTTTTATTACTTTTTCTGATCGATTACGGCCAATTTAGAGGAATGCCAGCATTTTCGCAAGCTCATCTGTTATCTGGAATCTTACTGACCTCTCTTATTATTTTGTTGTTGTCAATGTTGTTGGTCTTAGTTATTTAGGAATTTTATAGAAATGACCATTATATAGATGATCATCTTTTTATTTTTGTTTTTATTCTTATTTTAGTTTTTGGTGAGGAAGATTGGCCCTGAGCTAACGTCTGTGCTCATCTTCCTCTATTTTGTATGTGGGACACCGCCACAGCACGGCTTGACAAACAGTGTGTAGGTCCACGCCTGGGATCCAAAGCTGCGAACCCCGGGCCACCGAAGCAGAGCACGTGTACTTAACCACTACACCACCAGGCCAGCCCCCTTATTTCATTTTTATTCTTGCAAATAATGATCAGTTAATTCCTTCCTTTCAATTCTCAGGTGACTTATTTCTTGTTTGCCTCTGACTGAGGTGGCAAGGCCCTTAAGTTCCATCGACTAGTCGTGGAGGGGCGGGTGACCTTGTCTTGTACCTATTCGCAAAGAAGGTGCTTCCAAACTCCATTAAGCGAGAAACCTGCTGTAGATTTTTGAAGATCACCTTTACCAAGTTAAGAAAGCTTCTTGTTCCTAGTTTTCTGACAGCCTTTAGAAAGACAGCAAGTGTTAACCTTTATCAAATACTCTTTCTGTACCTATTACTTATTTCCTTGGTCCATTATTATGAGTTCATCAACCTTCTAAATTTAAACCATCTTTGCCTTCCTGGAATAAACTATATTTGATCATAATGTATCTTTCCCAACATTTTATTATGAAAATTTTCAAGCGTATCTAAAAGTTGAAAGAATTTCTACAGTCAACACCCATATACTCACCATTTAGATTAATATACTACTAATAAAATTTACTAATATTTTACACCATTACATTAATATTTTACTAAACATACTTTGTCAGATATCTACCCATTCATCCATCCCTCTGTCCATCCAACAATTCACTTTTTGGGGATGCATTTCAAGGTAAGTTGCAAACCTTAGCTCACTTTCTCCTAGAGAAAGTCCTAAAATACTTCTGCACGTATATCATTAACTAGAGCTCAGTGTTTCTATGTGGTCCTTTTTCTTTCTTCTGAGGTGAAATTTACATGCAATGAGATGCTCAAATTGCACGTGCACCATTTGATCAGCTTTGCCAAAAGCATACACCTGTGTAACCCAAACCCCCAGGGAGGTGCAGAGCGATCACCCAGAAAGCGCCCCCCTGAACCTGCCCAGTTCTCACCTCCCCACAGGTAAACACAGCTCTGGTTTTTTTCCACCGTAAATTAGTTTTGCCTATTCTAGAACTTCAAGTAAACTGAATGATGTGGTGCGTACCCTTTGCGTCTGGCTTCTTTCAAACCACGTAAAGGTCTTGAGATTCACCATGTCCTTGAGCGGATTGGCAGTCTGCTTGTTTTTATTGCTGAGTAGTGTTCCATTCTATGAATATACCATGGTTTGATAATCCATTCTCCCATTGATGGACACATGGGATGTTTCCATTTTTTTGATATTATGAACAAAATTGCTGTGAACTTTCTTGTACAAGCCATTTGTGGACATACGTTTTCATTTCTCTTGGGTAAACATCTTGCAGCGGGATTGCTGGCTCATGGGGGAGTGTATGTTTCAATTTATAAGAAACCACCAGATCTTATTCCAAACCACCCATCAACACTGTGTGAGTCCCAGCTGCTCCGCATCTCGTCAACATTTAGAGTCATCAGTCTTTTCCACTTGTGCCTCTCGGCTGGGTGTGTATTTTACCACACACTGTCAGATCTAGTTAGCTGATGTTTTATTTAAGCTTTTGCTATCTATGTTTATAAGGAAAACCGATCAGATTTAGAACCAAACTGACACCAATCTTTTAAAATGAAATAGGTTGTTTTACCTCTATTACTATTTTCTAGAAAAATTTATGTCAGATAAGAATTATCTGTCTCTTGAAAGAACTCACCTGTAAACTGTCGTGACACTGGGCTCTTTTTTGAGAAGGGTGAGGTCTTTGATTCCCATTTTTGATCTATTTAAGTTTTCTATTTCTTCTTGGGCCAGGTTTGGCACTTTGTATTATCCCCAAAATATGCCCATTTTGTCTCAAAGTCTTCCTTAAATATCCTTTCCTAATATCTCAGCTTGCCATAAAGAAAGACCTGGCAAACCACTGGGGGCCAGAGGATCAGGGGGAGCTGTTCCCTGAGGCCAGAGGGGTGCAGCAATGGACTGGAGGCCTCCCAGAAGGAGGAGAGTCTGGGTTCTGAGCTCCAGGACTCAGCTGCCTTCTGGATGCTCCTCCCGCTTCCCACCTTAGAGGATGCGATACATGAAGTGATGAGCAGGTTTCGCTGGAGGGAAGGTCAGAAAGACACCTGCACTCAATAACTCTGAGGTCTGCGTGAACTTCTGGAGGCTTCTCAGGGTCATCACCTGGGGAATGGGTGTGGTGCTACTTGCCTCAGGTGTGTGCAGGGGCCAAGATGTGGACTGTTGTACCTGCCCCACGTGTATACTGGGGACCAGGTGGATTCAGTGACAAGTAGGTGAAAAGTACACTTCACAGCAGGTGGGTATTCCATCAACTTGTTTTCTAGCTTTCTCAGAAAATTCAGCAGCACTGAGGTTCTAAAGGCTTTCATTTTTCTTTCTAAAATACAAAGGAGCAAGTCTTTGACACCAGAATTTGAGGCCATGGAATCACAAGTGGGAGATCATCAGGAGCTTCTTGGTGCTCCTCAAAACCACACCAGTGTGTATCACCTGCACCTTACAGGCGTGAGGCACTGTGTCTCTTAGAGTACCTCGTCAATGTGTAACTCCTCTTGCCCCGTGATGGCCCTAGCTCTCTGTCTGGAGGGTTTACAGGCTGCAGTGCAGGGAGAGGAACCTAAACTGAGCCCAGAGTTCTTGGTGAGTTGAAGAGAGACTAGTTCAGAGTCTCCCACATATTCATGATTGGTGAATCAAATGAGGTCTGGAACAAGTCAATAATATTGTATCAGTGTGAATCTCCTGTCTTGCATAATTGTACTAGTTTATGTAAGATGTTAACATCAGGATAAGTTGAGCAAAAGAATCTATTGGAACTCTGTGTGCTCTTTTGCAACTTCTTCAAAAGTGAAATTATAAAATAAATAGTTTTTAAAAACTACCAGACATGAAAAGAAGCAGGAATACATGCCCCATGACCAAGAGAAAAACCAATAATTAGAAATAGACCCAGAAATGACACAATTGATAGAAATACAAGAAACGAATGTTAAGGCAACTACTATAAGTATAATATATATTATCAAAAAAAGCAAAGGAAAACATAGACAGGATGAGGAGAGAAATAGAAGATATAGAAAAAAAACCCAAAACGGGGCTGGCCTGGAGGCGTAGCGGTTAAGTTCATGTGTTCCACTTTGGTGGCCCAGAGTTTGCAGATTCGGTTCCCAGGCACGGACCTGATCATTGCTCATCAAGCCATACTGAGGCAGTATCCCACATAGAAGAGCCACAACTGTACAACTATGATACACAACTATGTACTGGGGCTTTGGAGACAAAAAAGAAAAAGAGGAAGATTGGCAACAGGTGTTAACGCAGGGCCAGTCTTCCTCAAAAAAAAAAAAAAACCAAAAAACAAAACAAAACAAAAAGACCCAAAATGAACTTCTAGAGATTAAAAATTACATTATCTGAAATAAAAAAAATACACTGAATGGGATTATCAAGAGATTAGATACTGCAAAAACATGTAAAAAGAACCAATGAGACCTTTTAAGAAAGCAATAGAAATTATCCAATATAGTATACAGAGAAAAAATGACTGAAAAAAAATGAACATAGCAGCAGTGATCAGTGGGGTAATAGGAAGCAGTTTAACATGCATGTCATTAGAATCTCTGATGGAAGGAAGAAGATAAGGACAGAAAAGTATCTAAGAAATAGTTGCTGAAAATACTCAAAATTTGATGACATAAAAAACATTATGAACTCACAGACCCAAGGATCTCAATGAACTCCAAGCAGAACAAAACAAGAAGAAAACCATACCAAAGCATATCATAATCAAATTGCTAAGGTAACAAAGAGAAAAGCTTACAAGTAGCCAGAGAATAAAAGATATATTATGTACAAATGAATGAAGATAAGTATATAAATAAATTTCTCATCAGAAACTATGCAAACCAGAAGACAATAGAGACACTTCTTTCAAGTACTGAAGGAAGAAAACTGTCAACCTAGAATTCTATACCCAGCAAAAATATCTATTAAAATGAGGCAAAATAAACAACTTTTCAGTCAAAATAAAAGTTGAGAGAATCTATGCTCAGCAAAGCAGCACTACAATAAATGTTAAATAACATTCCACACAGAAGGGAAATTATACCAGATGGAAATATGGACCTATGCAGAGAAATGAAGAATATCAGAAATGATAAATATGTGGGTAAATATACAGGCATTTAAAATTTAATTAAATTCTCAAAGGAAAAATAATAACAGCATATTAAAATGTTTGTAAGATGAGGAAGTAAAATTTATGACAATAGCTAAAGGACAGAAGAGGGGAAATGGAAGCATGCTGTTATAAAGTTTTTACATGACATTGAATTGGTTTAACATTATTTGAAAGCATTTTGATAAGTTAAATGTGGACATAGTAAACTCTAGAACAATCATTAAAGATAAGAGGTATAACTATTAAGTCCATATTGTAGGTAAAATGGATATTTGAAAACATTCATTTAATTCAGGAGGGTAGAAAAACAAGAACAACAAAGAAGTAAGACAAATAGGAAAACAAATAGTAAGATGGTATATTTAAACCCAACCATATATATAATCACATTAAATGTAAATGGCCTAAATATTCCAATTAAAAGGCAGAAATTGTCAGATTGGATTAAAAAAATCAAGACCCCACTCTACGCTGTACATGAAGCCCACTCTAAATACAAAAAACATAGATAAGTCAAAGCAAAAGGATGGAAAAAGATACACCATGTCAACATCAATCAAAAGAAAACAGAAGCTGCTACATTAACAGCAATAAAGAATAAGAACTGTCACCAGGGATAAGGAAAGACATTTCATAATGATAAATGAGTTAATTCTTCAAGAGGACATATTGATCTTAAATGTGTAGGCCCCTAACAACAGTAAGGTACACATTCTTTCCATGTGCACATAGAACAGTCACAAGAGAGACCATATTCTGAGCCATAAAACAAGACCCAGTACATTTAAATGGACTGAAATCATACAAACTATGTTTTCTGACTAACAGAGAATTAAATTAGAAATTGATAACAGACAATATCTGGAAATCCCAAGATATTTGGAAACTGACCAACACACTTCTAAATAATTCATCGGTCAAAAAATAAACCACAAGAGAAATTAGAAAATATTTTGAACTGAATAAAAGTGAAAACACGGTATTTTGAAATTTGTGGGATACAATTAAGCAGTGCTTGTAGGAAAACATGCAACATTAAATTCTTATATTAGAAAAGAAGAAAATTTTCAAATTAATAATCCATGCTCTCTTCTGCAAGAACTATAAAATGAAGAAAAATGAAACCCAAAGTAAGCAGCAGGAAATAATAAGGATAAGAACAAAAATAAATGAAATAGAAAAACAATAGGGAAGAATCAATAAAACCCAAATCTGTTCTTGCAAAGGCTTATTGATAAACCTCTAGCCAGACTGATCCGGAAGAAAAGAGAGAAGACACAAATTACCAAGGATATGATATAAGAAATGAAAGAGGGGACATCACTACCAAGCCAACAGACAATAAAAGGATAATAAGGGAATGCTAGAACAACTTTATGCCAATAAGATGATCAATTAATCTATGACAAATGAGCCAAGAATATACACTGGGGAAAAGACAGTCTCTTCAATAAATGGTGTTGGAAAAACTGCACAGCCACGTGAAAAACAATGAAACTGGACCACTGTCTTACACCATACACAACAGTCAACTTGAAATGAATTTAAAAAGCTTCTACACAGCAAAAGAAACCATCAACAAAATGAAAAGGCAATGTACTGAATGGAGAAAATATTTTAAAATCATATATCTGGTAGGAGGTAAATATCCAAAATATATAGAGAACCCATACAACTTAATAGCAAAAAACACAAACGATTTGATTAAAAAATGGGCGGAGGATCTGAATAGACATTTTTCCCAAGAAGACATACAGATGGCCAACAGGTACATGAAAAGATGCTCAACATCACTAATCATTGGGGAAATGCAAATCAAAACCACAATGAGAAATCATCTCACACCTGTTAGAATGGCTGTTATCAAAAAGACAAGAAATAACAAATGTTGGCGAGGATGTGGAGAAAAAGGAACACTTGTGCAGTGTTGGTGGGAATGTAAATTGGTGCAGCCACTATGGAAAACAGTATGGAGTTTCCTCAAAAAATTAACAATAGAACTACCATATGATCCAGGAGTTCCACTTCTGGGTATTTATCTGAAGAAAATGAAAACAATAATTCAAAAAGATATATGCACTCTCATGTTCATTGTAGCATTGTTTACAATAGCTAAGACATGGAAACAACCTAAGTGTCCACCAATGGATGAATGGATAAAGAAAATGTGAGATATGTGTGTATCTATATATATATAGATACACACACACACACACACACACACACACACACACAATGGAAATTATTTAGCCATAAAAAAGAATGAAATTTTGCCATTTGTGACAATATGGATGGACCTTCAGGGCACTAGGCTAAGCGAAATAAGTCAGACAGAGAAAGACAAATACCATATGATCTCACTTATATGTGGAATCTAAAAAAAAAACAAAACAAACAAAAAAACGCAAGCTCATAGATATAGAGAACAAATTGGCGGTTGTCAGAGGTGGGGGATGGGGAGTGGGAGAAATGGGTGAAGGGAGTCAAAAGGTACCAACTTCCAGTTATAAAATCAATAAATCATGGGGATGTCATGTACAGCATGGTGACTACAGTTAATGATACTGTATTTCATATTTGAAAGTTGCTAAGAGAGTAGATCTTAAAAGTTCTCATTACAAGAAAGAAAACTAAGATGAAAGTGATCAATTTCTTTTTTTTTTTTAAGCATTAATTTCCCACCCTCCATATCATCTTTCTCAGAGGACACATCTCTTCTTTCTTTTTTTTTTTTTTTAGGAACGTTGGCCCTGCGCTAACATCTGTTGCTAATCTTCCTCTTTTTCTTTCTCTTTTTTCTCCCCAAAGCCCAGTGCATAGTTGCGTGGCATAGTTGTAGAGGTGTAGCTCTTCTATACGGGACGCCGCCTCAGCATGGCTTGATGAGTGGTGAGTAGGTCCAAACCCAGGATCCAAATCGGCAAACCCTGGGCTGCCAAAGCGGAGTGCATGAACTTAACCACCATGCCACCGGCCTGGCCCAAGGATCAATTTCTTAAAAAACACAAACTAAACATTCTCACTTAAGAAGAAACAGATTCAGATAACATATTTGTCTATGTAGAAAGTTCAAAGGAAACAGCAAGAAAGCTGCCAAGACTGATAAATGAGTTTAGCAAGATCACCATGTACAAAATGTCTATGTACGAAAGTTAATTGGATTGCTGCACACTAGCAATGAACAATTGGAAATTCAAATAAAAAACATTTACAATAGAATAAAAAACATCATATACGTAGCAATCAACTTAACCAAAAAAAATGTGCGAGGCTCGTGCACAGAAAACTATCAAATATTGCTGAGCCACATTAAAGACCTAAATAAACGGAGAAGATACCATGTCCATGGACTGGAAGGTTCAGTATTGGTAGTAAGACAATATTTTTGAAATTGATCTATAGATTCAATGCAATACTAATAAAAAATCTCAGAATGCTTTCTTATAGAAACTGACAAGCTAGTCTTAATGTTTTTGTGGAAACACAAAGTACCTGAAATAACCTGACCAATTTTGAAAAAAGTTGGAAGACTTACGCTATATCTCAAGGCTTATTAAAAAGCTAGAGTCATCATGACAGTGTGGTATTGGGGAAAGGATAGATACATAGATCTTTGGAACAGAGTTCATAAAGTGACCCACACATATTTGGTCCATTAACTTTTGACAAGAATTCCAAGGCAATCCCACGGCGAAATCATAGACTTTTCAACAAATGACGCCGAAGAATTGGAGACTCATATGCAAAGACATGAATGTCAACTCTTACTTCATGCTATACGAAAAAATGAGCTCAAAATAGATCCTAGATCCAAATACAAGAACTAAAACTGTAAAACTTTTAGAGAAACAGTAGAAAATCTTGGTGACCTTGGGTTTGGCAAAGATTTTTTAAACAGGATAGAAACAAAAGTATAAACTATAAATAAAAAAATAGGATATTGCTAAAATTAAAAAGTTTCTTCTTCAAAAGACACTCTTAAGAAAATGAAAAGGCAAGCCAAATCCTGGGAGAACACATCTACAAATCAAATATCTGGGGAGGAGACGTGGATGACGATATGTGTGGGGAACGTGGGAGGGGTCCTGCCTCAGGTCCCTGGACACTCAGTGGCTGCACTGGCACCAAAACCAGGAGTCCTGACCCAGCACAATCGAGGGTTCTGATGTTGTACTGAGCACAGTTTAATCTTCTAGTAAATTCCCATTTTCCAAGTGTCCAAGCCTCTCACCAGTATGCTCATTGGCCAAAGGGTCCTAGCTGGGCTGGGCTGCCATCTCTCTGGGCTGTGCTCATCCCAGTGGACAAGGTCCCCAGTCACCACTGAGACAGAGGGGGCAGGTAAACCCCAGGTCCCCTCCCTCTCGCCCACTCAAATGGAGTGGTCGGTTTGTCCGCCAGCACGTGAACCCCCACCATGCTGGACCCTTGTCCTCTGGGTTGGACATTCGGAAATGCCACCCACTAGGTGTGCTGCTGGGAGGGCGTTACTCCCTTGCTGGCCGGGGTTGGGGTGTGAGGCAGCTGGACCAGCGCTTGGGGCGCCTTTGGAAGGAATCCACCTTTGAGGCAAGAGGGTAAGCGATCACAGTGTGGTTATTCTGGCAGAATTTGGAGAAAAATATACCGTTCCCTTTATAAGGGGGTCAGCTGACTATTTTACAATTCTTCCCCAAATCGACTAAGCCATTTTCACAACATAAAACGAGTAAAAAATGTAATTATTTCAAGGTGTCCTTCACCTCGAACTCACTGGAGGCTCACAGCTTAGGGGTTTTAAAAAATACATATATTTAAAGCAAATATTATTGCAAATGACTACTCTGTAATTTGGATTAATTGCTTTTGGTTTTTTCTGGAAATAAAATCTTTAAGGCAAACCCATAAAAACCCTGGAGCCCAGGGCAGCTGTCCCAGCAGTGCCTCATTTACAGAGAGCCCGGCTGCCCCACAGGGGACCTTGGTCCCTGTTGGGCCAAAGACCCTGGAGGAGGCTGTGCCACGCCAGCAGAGCCCACTCCACAGTGGCCTGGTAACAGCCAGCTGCGATGAGAGCCTGTGAGCCTCAGGGGGTGGTCCCAAGACCCCGACACAGGGAGGGTCCAGGAAGGGTCCCAGCCAGGTTTATCACTACTCCCTCCGCAGGGAGAGGTCAGAGGCGCAGCCAGGCCCTGCTGGGTCAGCTCCAGGAACCCACCCAAGGGAGAACATGTGGGCGTGGGGCTCTGGCCGTGCCTGCAGTTGTATGAAATGCATGGCCGTGTGTGTGTTGGGGCAGGGGAGGGTGTGCAAAAAAGGCAGATAGATAGAAGAATCCTGCACTCCAGGGCACCTCCCCTGGGGCTTCCTACTTGCCTTGGAACACCCCAGACTTAAGGCTTTTCCTGACACAGGAGCCCTGCAAGACCCTGTCGAAGAGAGGGGTCTCAGCAAGGCAATGGGAGGGGGGTGTCAATTTTTAGGAGTGAGTTGGACGAGCAAGTGCAATGCTGCAGGAGCACAAAGAAGACGAGGGTGGAGCCGAGGTCATTCGATGTCTCTTGGACCCTGGAGAGCAATTTCAGCAGAACGAGAGGCAGAGGGCAGAGTGTCTGGTGGGGCAGGGAACAGGTGTCACATCACCACCATTCACCTGGTGCCTTCAAGCCCGTCACCTGAGAGGTGGCTTCATCTTTCCCTTCCCGGGTCCTGCGTCTGAGGTTACATGACCAGGAAGTGACAGGCTGGTGAGCTGTGCCTCCTACAGGTGCAGGTGAGTGGAGGTGAGGCCAACGGCAGACACGAAACATGGATCCCACCTGCTCGTCAAGGTGAACTTACCACCACAGGTGGCTGGATGGGCAGGACAGAGATCTGGGGTCCTAGGCCAGCTCTGTCACCAATGTGCACTATGAGCTTGAACAAACCACATCCCCCTCTTTGAGTAGCATTTCTCAAACCTTTTTGGCCCCAGGACCTCTTTACACTCTTCTAGGCCTCAGTTTCCCCAGTTCATTCCTAGTTTCATCACAAAACTCAGTTTCCTTGGATCATTGGGCAGAGGGTCCATCCACCCATCCCCCCACCCCCCCATCCATCCACCCATCCATCCATCCATCCATCCATCCATCCATCCATCCATCCAAAACTACTGATCATCTGCCATATGTCAGTCTCTGCTAGGACCTGGAGAATAAAGGGAAATAAAACAGATAGTGAGCCCACCCTCTGGGCAACACTTGAAGGCTGCATGGGGGGAAAGATGTCTGGGGACCGGCCAGGGGGCTTTTGCAGTGAGAGTGCAGGTGAGAGGTGGAGGCAGCCTGGAAGAGGCTGGCAGCAGAGGAGAGAGAACAGGCAGAGACTGAACTGGAGGAGTCGCCCTTGTGGGTGGGGAGTAGGGCCTGTGTCCTCTACCAGGCCCAGGGGCTCCATCAGATCACCCTTCACGTCTTGGCCATGGCCCCCTCCTCGTTGGCCACAGGCAGAGCCACAGCCATGCTGAATGGACCCTGGGGTCCTCGTGTGCCCACATGCTGGGGACATGGGGGCAGAGCCAGCTCTGCCCAGGGTGGTGCAGGAGGAGGGCATGGCTGTTCTGGCTGCCCCAGACCTGGAGGGAGCGAGGGAGTGTTCAGGCCCCGGCAGAGCCCCCAGATCCCTGCCCTGGAGAAGGCATGGGAGAGCCTGCCAGAAGGAAAGAGAAGGTGCGCCCTGGGCCGAGCCCTCAGGGGCAGCTCAGGATAACCTCAATCCTGCCACCAGGCAGGGAAGGCTGTAGAAAACTTCAGACCCTCAGGCTGCCCCACCCCAGCCCCCACTTCCAGCGGGACGCAACGGGAGGGCGCCTGCCTCAGTTTACTTCTCCATACAGGTCTCTTCTGACCACATAGCCCCACAGCGGCGTCTGCTGGTGCCCCTCCTCTGTGCTGGTAGGGGTGGGTGTCAGTACTGTGACCCCTCCTATGGGAACCTGGCTGTGCCCAGGCTTATAACTGGAGTCCACGTAGGTCCTGGGGGACAGAGAGTGAGAGGCAGATTCTACCAGGCTGGAGAGGGTCAGGAGGGCTTCCTGTAGGAGACGGCCTTGCAGCTCTGGTAAACTCTTCTCCTCCAGTGCCCGAGGGGCTGCACCCTCCATGTCTGTGTGCCGGGAGGGCTCCCCTGGTGGAGCAGAAGACCAACCCCCTCTGGGTGGGTTTGTGCAGAGCCCACCCTGGCTGCGGGCAGCCAGTAGCTAAGTGATGCCCTGGAAGCCTGGACTGCCTCCACAGCAAGAGCGCCTCCTCCGGTGCCCTCCTGCTTGTGTTTACCAAACCCTTCTTCATCCCACAGGGAGGGCGGGTGTGGCTTTGCCTGCATCGTGAGTCTCAGGGGGTTCCATCTCCCTGATGAGCAGAGCAGAAGCTCCTCGAGCTCATCCCCTCACTTTTAAACCTCACAACCCCTTGTGCGGGGAAGGAACTCGTTTGAGAAGGCTTCCCAAGCGTCAGTTCTCTCTAGTGAAGGCTGGGGTCCGGGCGCAGCCTTCCTTCCCTCGAGGCTGCCCTATGCTGAGGAGCTGGACTGGGTGAGGGCCACGGGTTCCCGCCTGTCCAGGGGTCTCCCGAGGAGGAGGTGCCGGGAATCCTTGGACCTTGCCCTGGCTCTGGCCACCTTTGCGGGGACAGACTCAACTTAAGGGTGTGGGTGAAGGCTCTGCCCTCAGGCCTTCAGCAAGGAGCTCCCAATTCTCTGACACGGGCAGGGTTCTACCCCATCCCCTATGTCCTCCTGGGGCTTGGGACAAGGGAAGGACAAGGGCCCGGGAACCCCAGCACCCCTCGGGGTTAGGCTTCAGAAGGACAGTGAGTAAATCCTCAACTGCAAGGCAACATTGTTCTCTAGTTGACTAGTGTGGTCTTCTGAGGAGGCGCCCACTCCACTCCCACTGGGGGATGGGGGGAAATCAGGTCAGACCCCATGCCGCCTCAGGGAGCTCAGCGTCAGGAGGGAGAAGACAGAGGTACGAGAGCGAGTGCCTGTACCCCAAAAAGAGGCCCCCCAAAGAGGTCCACAGCCCTCCTGTGCAGAGAAGCCCTAGGCAGAAGTGGAAGCAACCAGATGTTCACCACTGGACGGACAGATGCATGGACAGATGCATGGACGGATGAATGGACAAAGTGTGGGCCATCACACACTGGGACACCAGTCAGCTTATGAAGGAAGGAAGTTCTGACACACGTTGCAACACGGATGGACCCTGAGAATGTTACGCTCAGTGAAACAAGCCAGTCACAGGACAAATACTGTGTGATTCCACTTATACGAGGCCCCCAGAGGAGTCAAATCCACAGAGACAGAAAGTAGAACGGTGGGTGCCAGGGGCTGGGGGAGGGGAAATAGCATTTAATGAGGACAGAGTTTCAGTTTAGGAAGATTTGCAGCCTTTCACACGCCTCAGGGCCTCTGCACTGGCTGTTCTCTCTGCCCAAATGCTGTTCCCCAAGATGTGCACACGGCTCCCTCCTCACACTCTCACATCTCTGCTCAAGTGTCACCACCTCAGAGAGGTCTCACTGGCTCCCTCCTCATCTGACTCCTCACCTCTATTCCTCCTCTATTACCATCCACAGCATGGATGACCTTCTAACATGCCAGGCAAGATTCTTGTGCATCTGCCTATTGCTGCCTTCTCTAGGAGAAAGTGAGCCTCATGGGGGAGGGGGACTTTTGTGTTTCAATCACTGCTACATCCTGGGGGTCCAAGGCCGTGCCGGCACATAGCAGGTGCGCAATGAATGTGTGCTGCTTGGACGAATAAGAGGATCCCACTGCAACCCGCTGGACGCCTGACCTGGTCAGCCCTATTTTCCTGCTGGCTTCCAACTGAGGGTCTCCTGCCAAGGCCCGGGGGCTGAAGCCAAACTGTGGGCTGGCTCATCTCCTCCTGAAACCTTCATGTGCCCAAGACACCACTGCCTTTCCTTCTGCAGCTAGGCAACTACCGATCTGCGTTCTGTCCCTATGGGTCTGCCTATTCTGGACACTTCACATAAACAGAAACATACAATATGTGGCATTTAACATCTGGCTTCTTTCTCTGAGCATAACGTTGGCAACCTTCATCCTTATTATATCCTGTGTCAGAACTTCATTCCTTTTAATGGTCAAATAATATTCCATTGTGTGGATGAACTGAATTTCACTTACCCACTAGTGGCGATTTTAACGTTCTTCATTCGTTTCAACTTGATTAAGCTTCTACAGCTAGACTCACGTTTTTGAGCATCTGTATTAGGTGATAAAGCCGTAAATCAAGTCAAGGAGATAGTTAACATGAAAACCAGGTAGTGGTCACCTCTGGGCTGGTGGGCGCGGATGCAGTTAGGGCCAAGTCTGCACAGAGAGCTCGGCAGAGAATGGCCAGGTGCTGTCTCTTTACCCAGGTGCGGCCGGCGCTCGCACAGTGCCCTTCCAGGTGGGCACGCATGTCTGACCCACTCTTCTGTGTGCTCCTTTCGAAACCTAAAATGAGCTTTCAAGATGAGTGTAAAACTTCTTAAACATGTGTGCTCAGTAGTGATTTTTTAATAATAGATTTATTGAGATATAATTCACAGAACATTCATTGTTTTAAAGTGCACAATTCAGTGGCATTTAGCACAATCACAATATTGTGCAACCACCACCACGATCTAGTTCCAGAACCTTTTCACCTTCCCAGGAGGAAACCCCATACTCATTAAGCGGTTCCTCCCCATTCCTCCCTCCTCCAGCCCTGGCAATCACTCATCTATTTTCTGTTTTTGTGGATTTTCCCATCCTGGACATTTCACCTAATTGGAATCAGACACTATATGGCCTTTCATAACTGGCTTCTTTCACTGAGAACAATGTTTTCGAGGCTCATCCATGTTGCAGCACGGATCAGCACTTCAGCCCTTTCATGGCTGAATACTCCTCCATGGGAGGGAGAGAGCACATCTCCTCTACCCAGCCGTGGTGATTTCACGTTCCTCATTCATTTCAGTGTGACTGGCCTGCAGCTGGACTTGCAGGCTCTGAGAGACCCGGAGGACCTTCAACTTCTGCTGGGCTCTGCACAAATTCTTCGGGAAGCTTTGACAGTCCTTCAGTCTCAGAACTTACAGCTCCAGAGCACAGGTTTTAAATGCAGTCTGCGGAGTTGAAACATTTTTCACTGTTTAGATCCCGTTCTGCTGGGCCAAGCCAAGGGGAGACCTTTCTGATGTCCCGGGCCAAGCAGAGAAAAAAGAGTGGCAAGGTCAGAGCGGCTTTTCTGATTTTGCAAAAAGCACACACACAAAAGGAAAACCGCTTGCCGCTGATTTGATGGGGAAGGCAGCCCTCGGTGAGCACATCACTCGGAGAACATAACTCTGGGTTTGTAGGATTTATTTATGTTGAGAAATGCACATACGATGCTGAGTTTTCAATGGCTTTGTTTAAGTGATAGTTTTTCCTTTTTAGTGAAAGTTGGAGTGATGATAAACAGCTCCAGCTGTAAAAATTAAAGGCAGAGGTGAAGCCAAGGTGATTATTATACAAAAATGCTGAGTGGGGAGGGGTGTTGGCCCTTCTACCCTCTACAATGAAAATTACCCTCTGCCGCAACGGGCCACGGACAATTACCTGCTGTTTATTAATTAACCTCTTTTAAAAGCGCCACATTTGTCCTAGAAACTGTTATTTCTCTGATGTGAAAACTGGCTTATTCGTGTTTATTAGAACAACCATGTCCCATGTGGTCCAGGCTCAGCGCACACTTAACTGACACATATATTTTCTTAAATGACACGTTTTATGATTGGAAATACCTTACTAGAAGCCCAGATACTGAGTATGACTTGCTTGGCATATTAGCCCCAAACTGGGCATGGGGCCTGCCCCCCAGGGGGCAGCGGCAGAACAGTCCTGGATGGCCACCTCAGGGGGGCCCCTGACTCCCCAGGGAGAGCTGGACTCAGGAGATACAGGCCACACACGGCTGAATCTTTCGGGACATAGGCAAACAAACGTCTCGGTCAACGTTGGGAGCCCATGTGTGACCGCGAGGCGAGCGCACCCTCCGGAGCTCACACTCCTGGCCCCACGAGAAACCCAGGAAATCGTCCAGGACAGAGAGCCCTCCGCAGAGGCACCTCTGCCATTCGCACACCCTGGAGAGCACCGTCTTGCTGCGTAAGTCACCTGGAGTAGGGCTCTGTGGTCGCAGACGGATCCCACCCACCAGCCTCTGCAACATGTCCTGGCAGCTCTGAGCACCGGTTTCCCCACCTGTAAGGTGGAAACAATTGCAGTTCCTACTGCACGGGATTGTTGTGAGGGTCAAGATACAACCCGGGGCAGGAGGCGAGCCAGGCGCTGGCCAGCACCCTGCCCGGCACAGGAGCCCCAGCACCACCTGGGCTCGAGCACCGCAGGCGGGAGAACCCCGTGGACAGACCGAGTTCTCTCGAGGATGCTCCTTCTGCCACCGTCCCCTGGCCCCATCGTCCTGCTGAGGCCCCCTGAGTAGGCTTCCTCTTCCAAACTGCACGGTGCAGCAGGGACCTAGGTGGCTTGCTCGCTGCTACGTCCCTATCACAGGGACTGGTGCTGGCTGCTGAATGCAGGGCAGCCCTTTGTGAGTGGGGACAGATGAAGGACAGGTCACTCAGCCTCAGACACTCAGCACAGAGCTGCTGCCTCCCCCGCCACATTCTCACAGCCTTCGGTCTTCCCCTGGGCTGAAATCAGGCTGTGGAGACTCGAGGGTCACTTTCTACCCACTCAGGACTCTTCAATCATCCATCTGTGACTCATTCATTCATTCACTGAGCTCCAAGCACGCTCCCAGGCTTGGGCTGGGCAATGGGGCTTTGGAGGGGCCTAAGACGCCCCGGAAGCTCCAGGTCTGGTGGAGGAAACAGCCTTCACATTCGAGTGGCACCTTGGGACCGTAAGTGCTGGCTGCACTCGGCCTTACAGGGGCTTCTGGCCATATGTCAATGAATGAATGAATGAATGCTAACCTGTGAGAAGTGCTGACTGCAGGTCCAGGAGACCAGCCGGCCCTCGGACAGCGTCCACTCTGACGGGGCGAGACTAGGGCGGGCCAAGGTCAAGAGAATGGGGCCTGACTCTGGGAGCCCTGAAGACCTGCATGAGGGAGCAGAACCTGCAGCCCCAGGAGCTCGAACTCAGTCCTGGCCCCACCTGCCCTCTGTCCACTCAGGGCAGGGGTAGCTTCCCCCCAAGGCTCCAACTCAGAGCCTCTAGGGACAGACCTTGGTTTTGGGAGAGGAGGGGTCGAGGGCGCAGGGGCAGAGCTTCCAGGAAGAACCAGGCTCCACCCCTGCATGTGGCTATTCCCATGATATCCCCAGGCTCGTCTGCCCCCCTATTACACATTAGGAAATTGGGGCACCAGGGACGCTGAGCGGGCTGGCCCAGGGTCCCAGAGAGAGTGAGGAGGAAGCTGGGTCCAACTAGGCTAAAGCTCCTCCCATCGTCACCTCCCATCCGCCACCCTGCTGTCTGCTGCCTGGGGAGAGGGGGTCACAGCACAGACTCATAAGGAGGAAGGAAGGGAAGGTGTCATGTGTGCAAGGTGGGGCAGTGCCCAGCACAGACTCCCTTATAATTCCACTGATATCACCAGGGGAGGCCAAGGTGAGGGGCTGTGCAGGGAGGAGGCCTGGCACACAGACCTGCCTCACCGAGGTCCCTTGACCGACCTGGGCTGCAGGGGGCGCTGGGTCTCGTGCAAGTGTGTCCCTGCCACTTGGGCCACCGTTCCTTCACTGGGGGCCCTCAGTCCAGGATAGGGAGGGAAGGAAGGGGGGGCACCTCGCCCCTCCCCACCACAGGTGGCGAAGCCCAGACAGCTGGCACAGGAGCCAAGAGAGTGCGCCCTGCTCCCTTCCCAGAGCCTGGGGTCAGGGCACCTGATGCCTGGGGCAAGAGCAGGTGGCCCTATCCCCCAGGACGTGACTCCATCACCTTCGGGTCACTCAGGAGAAGAGGTAATTTTTTCCCTGCCGTGGGCGGTCCTGCTCTCTGCCCTTTTCTTGCCGGCTCAGGGAGCCGTGTCTCCACCGCCGGCCCCGAGGCCCCGATTACTGATTTAGTAGCAAGGAAAGGGGAGCGGGGGAGGGGTGTCCGCTTGGGCTCCCTCCTGGCCACCCCATCCCCGTCCTCCTCCCTGACGGGTCCTGCCCAGAAGCGGTGGGCCGCCTGGACGGTTTGCTCAGGCCGCGCCCCTCCCCTTGCTCCGCCACAGCCGTCATCACCCAGCGGGGTAGCTCAGGAAGGATCCCGAAGCTAGGCCCCTCCAAAGGTCACGCCCCGGGGCCCCGCCCAGACGTGCCCGGACACACCCAGCCGCGGAACACCCAAGTCCCTGCGGCTTGAGGGGGGGGCGTATTCCCTCCCACAAGCTCAGCTGGGACCAGGCTCTCTGTCGCCTGTCCTCTCTCTCGCAGCCCCAGCAGTCCCCCTCTGCGGGATTTGGGTGCCAGGTGGTACCACCCGGAGAGCTGGAGCCTGGTGTGTTAAACCTCCTTGTATCCCGGGCCCCAAAGGAACCTGAGAGAACCGCTCAGGGCGAGCAAAACCCTGTCTAGCCGCGGAGCTGGACGCTCGCACCTCCTCCACCGCGCCCTGGAGACGGGAGCTCCAGGATGGCGGACGGGGGCGAGAGGGGCCGAAGGTGTAGAGATTGCTCAAGAGCGACCTGGGTCTGGCACCTCTGAGCCCCACCGCGCAAACGCGGCCCCAAAGGGTGGGCTGCGCTCTCCCTTCCTGCCGTTTTCCATCCGTCCGTTCGCCAGCCCTCCCCACATAAACCCGTGAGAGGGGCACAGGAGTGTCTGGCCCCGTTTCACAGATGGGGAAACTGAGGCGTGGAGAAGAAATCCATCGCAGCTCCTCCTCCAGGAATACATCTGCCCGTTGTCGAGCCCGCAGGACCAAAGGCGATATTTGCTCTCCAAACTGAGAGGGTCGGCGGTGTGGGGGCAGGGACCATCGCTGAGAGGAGGAGAGACTGGGGCTTTGCAAACCGAAATGTGGATTCGGGGGCAAGCCGATTTGGGGAGTCGGCTCGGTCACCAGGCGGCCCGGCCAGTGTCCTCGGCTCTGGGGCGTTTGGGGACGCGGAGGGCGGGCTCCCACTCCGCGGCTCCTGAGACTCGGCCGCCAGGAAAGCGACGCGGCTCGCCGTTTTCGTTGTTCCCAGGGCCCTGTCCGCGCGTAGCCAGAACCCAGAGCAGGAGGCGGCGGCCCCGTCCACGCGGGCAGCGTTCCGGAGGAGCCACAAGGCCACCTCGGCACGCGAAACTATGCCGGCGCGGGCCAGGGCTCTCGCGGAAACGAAGTTGCTCCCCGCGTGCGCGCGCGGGGGGCCCCGGGGGTGCGGGCCGTTGGAGGGTCCCCCGTTCCAGGCGTTGCTGGCGACTCGGGGCGCAGGATGAGCTCACAGCTCAAAAGCAGCGCAAACCTGACAAGGAGATTCGTTGGCGGATTTTTAAAGGTTCTGGAGTGGAAAGGGAAAGCATGGGAAACCGATTCCGTTTATTGCTCCCGGCGGCGGTAGCCGGAGCCCCGCGCAGTTGCAGGAGCCCTGTGCTTGGCCAAGCTCGGTCCCGGGCCCCTGTGCGCGCCGCCGAGGGGGAAGGAGTCGTTGCGGGCTTCCTGCACTTCTGGGAGAGCCGGTTTGGGCCAGGATCCTGGGCCCAACTCCCTCCTAGGCTCAAAAGGGGAGTTCAGGCCCTCAGCCTCAATCTCTTAAATTTAAACAAAACAAAACAAAACTCCCGATTACCCCCGAATACACGTGGCAGACCCCAGGTGCAGAGAGGAGACGCTCTGAGCTCCCAAGAGATTGTCCCAGCAGCCAGGACTCCAGGATGCAGCTAGGGCAGAAAAATCTCTCAGGGACCTCCCAGGAGGCTGCCCATCTGCAAGGGACACATCCTGCCGCCCGTGAGGGAAGAGGTTCCCAACACCTGGGCTTTGTTTGAAATCAGCTCTGTGGTTCCCGTTCCTGGGAAGTCTGGGTTGGGACGTCCCCAGCCCTCTCCAGGACCCACTCCAGAACCAGGGACTGGGGGGCACACTGAGAGGCCCCCACTCTAAGCAGCACAGGGAACAGCCTTGCCACACAGCTTTTGAACTCCCTGTGCCAGAAGTTGGGATCTGTGTCCTGCTGACCTCTAAAGTTATCTGGGTCACAGAGAGCTTCCCCGGGGCTGGGGGAGGAAGAGGGGCAAAAAGGGGCCTGAAACATTAACTGCAGAGTCCAGGGAGGCTCCTGTGGCCCCAGTCTGGAGCTGAGGTGCAGTGCTGGGGTGAAGCCCCCGCTGTGGGCCAGTGTGGAGGCCTCCACGGGGAGGAAATGGCCCAGCAGGTTGTCTGTGCCCCACCAACCCCCATTCTAGACCCAACACTCAAGCTAGCTCTTTGCCCCGGGCTGGAAGGCCTCTGCATTCAGTCCCCACTGGCACCAAGACCACCTCCGTTTTTTCCACTGTGTAGTGGGAACCAAACCGGCTCGTCCCCAAGCATCCCTCGTGGTCTCCAGCCTTCTGTTGCTCAAACCTGGGAGACATTTCCATCTAGTGCAGGGCAGGAGAATGTGCCCAGGGAGGGAGACCTCCAGCTTGGTCTGCCTCAGTGGCCCCTGGGTGGGACAAGGACTGATGGTCTGGACCCTACCGGGGCAGTTCCAGATCTCGGAGGAGAGCCCATATGTAAACTGAAGGAGACTTGCCTTTTTCTTCTTAACTACTCAGAGTTTTTCTGAGCAGGACCCCGAGGGTGAGCAAAGCTTGAGTCCGATGGAGCCCAGAGACTGAGAGCCTGACAGTGGTGACCAAGTGTAAGGAGCAGGGAGCTGAGGCAGAACCTGGCCACCTTGGCGCATCCGGCCCATCACCAGCCCTTCCCACCTCCCACAAGCAGAGCGCAGCGAGGCTCGCTGGGGCCTGAGGGCCTGGGGAGGGCGGCTGGGCAGCTCAGACCCTGCACCTCCAGGCACACAGACCTCCTCTCCAGAGGCCCAGCCTCGGCGAGGTGGCATGGGGCATAGGTCCTGGCTGAGCAAAGGGACCCTCCAGCCCTGGAGGGAGTGGACAGTGAGACCCAGTGTCGTTTTACTACTCATGGCTTCTCGGGGAGGCCCGGAGTTGGGGACCCCCTTGCTCGCCCATCACAATGCTTACTACAGCACTGCAGGACCGGCTTTCCTCCCTCTCCCAAACTGGCCCTTTCCCAAAGGAGTTCATCTGCTCATGGGTCTCGGGCTGTCCCTCTCTGCTTGCTGGAAAGGCTGGGAGAGGGCAGAGCTCCGGGGCTGAAATGGGGCTCCAGAGGGCGGCAGAAGCTGGGGTAAAAGTCCCCTCTCTGGTCCCCTAGATCCCAGCAACCAAGTTGGTTCCAAAACTCGGTAGAGAGTAGGACACGTGCATGAAGCCAACCGACACCTCACCAGCCTTGGACCATCCACCAGGCCAGGAACCGAGGAGGTCACTGAGATGGGGTGAGCAGCACTTGACCCCCCAGTGCGGGGTCCCCTAGGCCCAGCATCACGGCCACAAGACTCCCCAGAGTTTGGCTCAGTTTGGAAACTGCCCTTAAACCTTTTAGTATCAACGAAATGAAAACTGCCTCTTTTCCCATACCTGTACCCCCAAGTCCCCAAATGTCTACAGGGCAGGACACAGCTGCGTGCCAGGAGAACCAGAGTCTGATTGTGCTTGCTTCATTCCTTCTCTCTTCAGGACTACACAATGCCTGACCTGCTCTCCGTTCTAAGTCTGGCCACGCGGGGGCAGGGCCTGGCCAGGCCAGGACCCAACCTGGGCCAGGGCCATGGCCTTGGGGACGGCCTGCTTGCACTCCTCTAGCTGCCCGGCTGATCGGAGAGAGCCCGCTGCCTGCCGACACTGCTGCAGCACCTGGAGGTGTGGCTCCTGGGCTGTTCCTCCTTGATCCCTCCATCTCCCTCTCCAGACAGATCCCAAGCTGCAGGACCTCCACCCTGCAGGGTCCCAAGCAGAAGGCAGGAAAAGGACCAAGGCCAGGCCCTCTACCCACGCTCCAGCTCTCCTTCCCCAAGCCCTGGCAGGGGCACAGCCCCAAGTCAGGAGGGTCTCCTAGCCCAGACTGGCCAGGGCTGGAGGATTTTGAGCCGGAGGTCTCCTGAGCTGAGGGAGGGAACAGGAAGAGGACCTGAGTCGCTGGAGAGCCCCCAGGAGAAGGCAGGCCTTCCTCATCTTGGGGCCTGCGGGCTGCCTCCAGGGCGGGAACGGACCCTGTCTGCAGGTGGGAGTGCTTCACAGGTGCCCCTGTCTTCTCCTCGGGCCTCCTACTTAACCTTGCTGGGATGCTCCAGGCAAGGGGGCCTTGGGGTGAGCCTGTGTTCTCTCTGGCCAGCAGCCCCAGACTAAGGTTAGGCCCACGGGCTGCAGCCTGTCTTGGCTGGGTTAGAAGGGACAGCTCCAGAGCTCGGGCTCCAGCTCCCTTCCTTCCTCTCCCAGGGACCCCCCCACCACCACCACCCTGAGCGTGAGTGGGTTCTGAGCCCACTGGGGCCTGCAGCAATGCCCTAGCCCCCCATGAGGACTCCCCACCAAGACCCTGAGAGTCTGGCAGCAAGGCCCAGGGACCCTCTGAGCCCAGCGGTTCTCCGCCCAGCCCGGGGGGAAAGACAGCGTGGGGGCGGGGTGGGGGCAGGGGCAAGGCTCTCGGCAGGCAGGACGGCGGCACTGGGACTACGCTGCTGGTGCGCTAGGCGCCGCCGCAGGCAGCACTCACCTGGGGCCGGAAACAGCGGAGGCAGCGGCCAGTGAGAACCAGAGCCGGGCAAAGAGCACTTTCTCTGTCCGGGGAGGCAAGAGAAATGCAAGACTTGTCGCCCCCGAACAGTGGGGACTCCGTCCGGGTTCGAATCCCGGCAAGGAAGCGGCTGCAGACCGCGACGGCACGAAGGCGGAAGGCCCAGCACACGGCCGCCGCTGGCTCCTGCCAAGTCCAGCTCCGTCGCGCTTCTCCTCTGTGGTGGCGTTGGCTATGCGCCCTTCGCCATCGGGGGTGCCTCTGCTAGGACCCCGGGGTCTCAGGGTTGGCTCCTTGGCCGTGGCCGGTTTACTTCTTTCGTGGCAAGGGCGCAGGGTTCGAACGTAGGTCCCAGCGGCGGCGCTACTGGTCTC
The DNA here is from genome assembly GCF_057802395.1 of Ceratotherium simum simum. NCBI lineage: Eukaryota > Metazoa > Chordata > Mammalia > Perissodactyla > Rhinocerotidae > Ceratotherium > Ceratotherium simum. Next base: position 49,238,585 of record NC_141921.1, on the reverse strand, counting down.
ACTGCACAACAAAAGGGGGGTGGCATGGCCAGGAGCCCACCCGGGGCGGCAGAGAGCCCGCACCCCGGACACGACCCTCCCCGGCTCAGGTTGACTCTGTGGCAGCTCCAAGTCCTGCAGCCGGGCAGAACCCTGGTGCTTGAAAGGGCGCGGGGTTCAGTGCCTGCGTTTGCTTCCAATTCATTCTCTAATCCCAGACATACTCGAATGAGGAATTCTCACTGTCCCCACGAGGCCCCTGGGCCGGGACACCCTGCCTGGGTCCAGCAGGGCCCTCCGCTGTCGCGCCTCCGAGTTTGAGGGTTGCGGGCCAGAAGAAGCCCCTGGTGGGCTCCCGCCCGCGCTCCTCCACCTGCTCCGCCGGCCCTCCCGCCCGCGACGCACCTGGGCCGCGAGAGGCGAGGGGGAAGTGTCCCCAGAGGCCCGGGTCCCCAGAGGTGGCCCAGCTCGGGCGCTTGCGCGGCTGGGTACTCACCTGGGGGCCGCGGAGGCAGGAGTGCGTGGGCCCGCCCCCAGGGCGGCGAAGTGCGGGGCCCCCGGTGTTCGGATGGCTGACCCCGCGCTGCCTCCCCTGTGCCCGGCGCGCTGCTCCCCGCGGGACCGAGAGCGGCGGGTCCGAGTCCCGCCCGCCAGCCCGGGCAGTGGCGGAGCGCGGAACTGGCGGCGCCGCCGCTGTTGTTTTTGAGCCGCGAAGCCCGAAGCAGCAGCGGTTGGGTGGGGGCGAAGGGGAGGGGGCGGGGGCCAGGGAGGCCCGAGGGGGGCGGCGGGGCCCGGAGGGGGCTTCGGAGGAGCCGGGTTGGGCGCGCGGGCCCGGACACCCCCTCGGGCGGTCGTGGGCTGTGGGCGGGGGCCGAGGGGAGAGACAGGGAGAAAAGCGGCGTGGGGCGACGGTGAACGCAAAGCTTTTTAATTAGTAATAAAATGCAATAAAACGAAGCCAAACCAGCCAGACCCGCGTCCGAAGTGTCGGCGCGTTTGCCCCCATATCCAAGGAAGTCGCGAGGACAAACGCAGCCGCCACTCCATCTTCGGCCCCGGCGGGGGCGGGAGCAGCAGAGCGACGCGACCAGGGGAAGGGTGGGGGGATAGTCACCTTGCCTCCGGGGCCACCTGGGTCCTTTTAAAGTGTCCGGGGTGCGGGCCCCGGGCGGGAGCGCGGAGCACGGAATGTTTTCTTAAAGGGCCAGTTCCGAGCTGCGCTGCAAGGGGGGGGGAGGGGGCGGGGGGAGAGATAAGTGAGGGGAAGACCGGGAAGGCCGAGGAGAGCCCCCCAATCCCGCGCCGAGGCGGCGGCGGCGGCGGCGGCGGAGCGACGATGAGGATGATGAATACATTGCAAAGTTTTTTTGGCCCCGGCGAGGGGTGTCAGATTGAGTGCTCTGTGCGCATGTGCGAAGGTGTCCAAACTGACAATGCTGGGGAGATGAAGATAGTGTGTAGCTGCTTCTGGACTCAAGGAGGAGGAGAGAGATTCCGCGAGCCGACACCATGCGATCCAAGGCGAGGGCGAGGAAGCTAGCCAAAAGTAAGTCTCCCGCGCTCGGCCGCGTCGCGCTGCCGGGCCCGGGCCGCGGGGCCGGGGCGCCCGGGCCAGGGGTGCGCGTCGGGGCGCGGCCGGCGCGCCTCAGGCTCCCGGCCCCCGGATCGGCCGCGCGGCCCGGGGGCTGCTCCTCCTCCCGCGCTCCGGGGCGGCCGGGCTCGGCGCGGAGGCTTGGGGCGCCCGGGCCGCGCGCTCCCCGAAGGCGCCGGCCCCCTCCTCGCCGAACCCCCTCCCCCCCCTTGTCAGGCGCTCGGGCCCGGGAACCCGAGGCGCGCGGTGGGGGCCGGGGAGGGGGGCGGAGGGGGAGGGCTGGGGGTGGAGGGGAGCGAAAAGCGAAAGTTAGCGAAAAGTTGACGAAAGGGGAGAGCAACTTTTTCCTCCTCGCTCGCTCTCTCCCTCTCTCTCTCCGAGTGGCTCTCAGTCCTGGTCAAATCATATTCCGGGCTTTTGAAATAGTGGGCGCTAGAGCACCGCCTTTGGCGTCCGCCAGCCGGGCGCAGAGGAGGGAGACCCCGAACCGGGGAGGGGGCGGAGGAGGGGGCGCGGGCCGGCGCCCACCCGGCTCCGCGGGCGCAAGGGCAGGGGTGACGACGGCAGGACAGCCACAGCCACTGGGGGAGCAAAATGGAGACGTCTTCCCGGGCTTGGAACTGTGGTCGTGAAGTTTATTCCCGACTGGTGCCCCGCGCGGCGGCGGGCGCTCCTCCGTGACTCCGGCAGCCCGCGCGGGCCGCCCAGGCGCCGGTGCCTCCAGCAGGAGGGTTCCCACCGGGCAGCCTTCCGACCCGCCGCCGCCCTTGGCCCCGTTCGGACTGTCCCGCACTCGCTCTCCTGGCACTGCCGCGAGGCCCGGTGGGGACAGAGCTGCTCCGGCGAGAATGCCCGGTCCCCGGTCTTACTTTCTCTTTCACTCCGCCTCGGGCCGAGCCCCGGGCTCCGCGCGCCCAGCCCGCTGCCGGTCCGGTCCTCGCAGCCGGCCGGGTGCGCCCACCGCCCACACCACAGCCCGCCGCCGCGCCCTGGGGCCACCCATGCGTCCTTCGCGTCCCGGCCGCCGGCGCCATCGGCTGCGAGACCCGCGGTCCCAGGGCTGCGGCCGAGAGGCAGGCAGGTGGGGGCGGCGGCGCCGCGGCCCGGCGAGCGCGGCTCCCGCAGTCCTGGCTGCGGCCCGGTTGCAGCGAAGCGGCGAGCGCCGCGTGGAGCGGAATCGGCGCCTCCTGCTCTAGCCGCCCCCTCCTCCGCCGGCTGCGCGCCCACCCGCGAAAGGGGCACCGGCCCGCTCCCCTTGGGATCCCTGCCCGACCACCAGGCGGTTCCGTCCGCTCTTCCTTGGCTTGACCCTGCTCGGCCCGGCCTCGCAGCACCCAGGGCCGAGCCCCTAAGCGTTAGCATGGTGGGCTCCAAACTGGCGACAGTTTTCCGAAGAAGTTCTGCTCTCTCAGTTCGGTGCTCCGCCCGGCTCGGCCCCAACAGCGGCCCCCGCAGTCGTAGGCCGCTCGTAGGCCGGCCGGGGAAAAGCAGCTCCCAGCTTCTGCGGGATGCCCCTGGACTCCGCCGGCGGCCGTTCGGGGCCCCTCGTTGGGGCGCCCCTTTCCAGCCAGTCTGCTCTGCCCGGTGCCGTGGCCTTGGCTTCCCCGGCCTCCCGTGACCTCTGGCCCCTGTTGGTACGAACAAGGCCCGGCGCAGCGGCGGGCTGTGCGCGCTACCGTGCCTGCCCGGGGGCGTGTGGTGTGTGCGTGTTCGTGTGCATGTTCCGGTTTCTGTGTGCGCTGCAGGCCTTCTCAGAGTCTCGGCCCCCGGGCTGCAGGCTTCCCGGGTCAGGCTTTCACCGAGGAAGGGCCCGAAGCTGGAGCGAGAAAGTAGAAAGCGACGTCGCTTTCGCCGGCCTTCGCTGCAAGCGAGAGGCCGACTCAGTGTGCCCGACACGGCCCCCGGAAACTTCCGAGCGTCCCACACCCGGCAGGCCGCCCCTCTGGCCCTCAGCTCTTGTCTGCTCCTCCCCCGCCAGGTGGGGAAGGCTGCCCAGGCCCGGCTCTGCTCAGGACTTAGCATGGGTGCCTGGCAGTGGCTTGCAGCCTAGCCCGGAGGCCAAAGAGCTGGACCCAAGGGTAGGGCAGAGCGCAGGTTTCCCTTTCCTGGGAGTCTGTAGCGAGAAAAAGAGCTCGTCTGTCAGGCCCCAACCCAGCTGGAGCCCACGCTTGAGCAAGCACTGGGAACCCTCTGCTTGGGCCCCACAGCGGGGACAGCTGCCCCCAGCCCACAAGAAGGTGGCCGAGGCAGGCACAGGACGGCAGCTGCCTGCCTGACACAGAGTACAGGATCCGCTGAGGAATTTCATTTCATTGGACGATATTTTAAGCAGATGTGGACATCCCTGGGGACCTGACTCCATTACCTGAATCTGAGGCAGCAGGGCAGCCCCAATGCTGCCAACAGACCCCCCCCAAGTCACATCCCAGCAGGGGCAGGGGGCTGGGGGAAGGGAGAGAGGTCAAGGTTGCGAGGCCAGAGTGCAGGGCTGGGCTGTGCCTGCAGCCTTGTGCTGGGCATGGAAGGACAACTAGGTCGGTGGACGTGCCCCCCTGACTCGGAGCTTGGGGGGCTGCCCCAGAGGGTGCATTTGAGGCTGTAACTTCGTTGGTTTTACCCAGGACCCTGCTCAGGGAGGGTCTCTCCTGCTGGGCCAGCTGCTGGCTGAGCTGGTCGAACCTGTGGTGCCCACACTAGGGCTCTGAATGGAGCTTTTAAAGGGCAGAGGCCACTGGGGCGCCCAGGCCGGGGCTGTGGTTCAGCTGCTGGGAAAGCCACCACCTCCTCAGCTTGAGCCTGGAGCTGGGCAGAGCGAGGACAGGTCGGTCCCTCGGCCCCTTGCACCAGGGAGACCACTGCTGGCCTGTGGGGAAATAGGGCTGTCGCTGCCCCACATTTAAAAATGAAATGCCTCCCGAATGCTTGATGTTTCTGCAACTGTTGTGAGCCAGGTGGGCAGGCGGGGGGTCAGCACGGACAGGGTGCCCTCCTGATCTCTTCACAGCACAGCTGGGGGGCCCCTGTGCTGGGGAGGATGTGCCCCAAGAGACACTGTTTCCAGCCAGGGCCCCCGTCTGAGCTGCCCCTGAGGCCTGATCCCCATGGAGGAGGAGACAGATCCCACACATCCCAGGCCCGGGGATAGTGTCCTCGGGACAACCGCAGCCTAGCCCCTGGGTGGGGTGAGGGCCTCTTCCCTCTGCTGCATGCAGCACTTTTCGTGTCTCTTGTGAGTTCAAGGGTGACATGTGTGAGGAAGGTGTGTGCGTGACGGCGTTGGGGGGGAGCCCGGCTGGAGGCTGAGCTCCCAGCCGGCTCCTTCTCCTCAGCCAACACAGGCCCCGGCTCCCGCTCTGCTGGGCCATGCCCTTCTCCCACCGGCGGGGAGTCTGCCCCTTCTAGCAATCCTCTCTCTGGAGCCAGGACGGCAGCCTCCTGTCTGGATGCCTGGTAGGGCATCAGCACCAGGAAACGGCAGGCAGGAGTCAGCTGCTCGCCCCGCTTCGGGCGAAAACTCGGAGGCCAAGGTGGAGGGGCGGGTGGAGGGCTGGCGGCCATAGCCAGGTGCCCCAAGGCAGTCCTCGGACGCCGCAGGCTCTGCCTCGACAACGACAAGGGCCAGCGGGTGTGCCTGCGGGAGGGGAGGTTACCAAGCCCTGTTGCCAGAGGGACCTCCAGGCAGCCTCCCCGGATGGGCACCGCCTGTGCCCAGGGGTCCCCAACCACCCAACGACCCCACTCTTGGACGCCCTGCTTCTCCTGTCGGCTGCGGTGAGAGCAGGTGCGGGATGGTCCTCCCCGATTCTCCCCGACCGCGGCATCCGCAAGGCCCGCGTCCCCCGTCTGGGCAGAGCGTGGGGCAGGGGATCCGGTCCCCCGTTTCTCTTGAGAGGCCAGGTGCGGGTGGTGTGGCTGGCTGGGGGCTCCCCCAACAGGGCCCCTTGGGGGAGGCGCACCAGCTCGATGGGCCGCCATGGGTGCGATTAGCCCCCTGTTTTATTCAATTAGGAGGCAATTAGGGATCCTTGGGGGGCTGAGGCTGGTAATTAAGGTGATGTATAATTAGAGTTTCAACAAAAATTATCCAGGATTAAAAATCTTTTGAATAATTTCGTTTAAAAATTTCAAATAGCGTTAAATACAATTTATCACGTTTTGAATCAAACCCGAGTAACAAGTCTCAGACGCTCCAGCTCACGAAGCGGGCGCGGGAGGACGAGGAACAGCCCGGGCGCCGTCCCCGTGCGGGAAAGAAACTTCGCGAGGCGCAGGGAGCCGGCGGCCCTCTCCGCGCGGGACAGCGAGCGGCCGCGGGCGCAGACGGGCCGCCGAGGGCTCCGGACGCCGGGGCCAGGCCGGGGCGCAGGGCATGGGGACCCGGGCTGCGCCCTCCGTTCTCCTCGCCCAAAGTCTCGGCCCACTACCGCGCGGCGCCAGCAGCACCCGCGTCTACACCGCGCAGCCGGTTCGTGGCCATCGCTGCGCCCGGGCGCCCCTGATCCCAGCCCAGCCGGAGCGGAGTCGTCCTCCTCCAGAGCCGCGGTCCGGCCCCAACGGTCTCCGCCTCTTGGCTTCCCGGACGGAGAAGGGCGGGCTCCGCGCCTCGAATCCACCGACTCTGGACCCCGACTCCGCGGCGGCAGGTCCGTGTCCGGTTCGCAGTCGCTTCGCGGACCTGGGCCTGGAGAGACGCGGAAGCGCGCTTGGGAGCCTGGGCCTAGGTCGGAGCGGTGGGGGGAGAGGGAGACAACGCAGGAAAACCGAGGCGGAGGGTGGGGGTCGGGCTTTCCAGTATCAACCCCCGCCTTCCTGGGCCGCATCCCGGGCACAGCTTCTCCCGAGGTGGCGCGTGGGCCTGTGCACTCGGTCTGCGCACCTGCCTGCGGGGAGGCCCGGAGCCGCTGGAGCCTAAGCCGCTGCCCCTGCCCCTGTCGCCGCTGCAGCCTCCAGGGAGAAGGTCAAGGTCCCAGTAGAGGCGCTCATGGTCCACTTGGGAGACATGACCCCACCCCCCTTCACTGACCCTGAGAAGGATGGAGTGTGGGTAGCCGACACCACTTTTAGGGGTAGGAAACCCAAGGCACAGAGAGGTCAAGAAAACCATGGGAGGTCACACAGCACGTTAAGGGTAAAACTGAATGTCACTTAAATAAAGCCCTCCAAGGTTTCTTATTTGGCTTGTCCCCCCGCCCCCCTCCAGCACACTGCGGGCTGCAATTAATTCCATAGGATTTTTTTTTTAAGTTGTCAGGGTTTACGAATTTTCCCAAGGCCAATGCTCAGCTTGTAACAAGTCTGTTCTTAAAAAGCAAATAAGACATCAGTGTGCTTCCAACTCGTGAATGTGACTGGCTAACTAACGTGCACTCAGCCTCCTCCAGGCTGAGTGCTTCCCTTGCCCAGGTGTGGACCCTCCCGCTGTTTTGTTCTCCCCACCCAGGCTGGGCAGGAGTCCCCCACCTTCTCCAGCCCCGGCTTCTCCAGCTGGGTCCTCTTTCAAGGGCAGGTGCAGAATAGCGAAAGTGTTGACCGGGGGACCACCTTGCCTGCACCCCCCACTTACTGTCTTTCCCCCTGAGCAAATGCAGGAAGTGTAGGACCTGCGGGCTCACCTCCCACCCCTGCCCCAAATCTGCAGGGAAATAATCTCCGCCCCTCCCCCCAGGCAGTGGGAAGAGGTGGAGCGGCTGCGTGAACCCTGAAGGCAAGTGCAGCGCAGGGCGGGAGGAGCTGGTGGCTGCAGTCGCTGGTCCAGCCTGGATCCACTGCTGTTCCTCAAGTCTGGGCACCTCGGCCAGGGCCACGGCGGCCATTCTGGGCCGGCCAGTACTCCTGAGCCCTTGCGGGCCCCAGGACAACGGAGGGGTGGCCTCTTCTCTGACCCCTCTCCTGTCTCGAGGTTCCGCCATCAAATCCTCCTTGGTCTGGAGGTACCTTGCTGGTCCGCAGGCCGGGCTCTCCCCAGACTCTGAGGAACAATGCCCTGGGGCTCACAAATAGGAGTGCGTGGTTCTGAGATACATATTTGTTTAATAGTTAACATTCTGTGCAAAAAACGAGGGAAGTCAGAGTCTGGTGAAGGCCTTGCTTATTTTATATACACTATAACTATTTCTGTCCATGAAAATTGGCTTAATTATATCAATGGAATGTTTCTTTTTCAATTCTGTATGCAATTAGTCCATCTTGCCGGCTGCAATTTATTTTAATAAAAAAATAAACCAGTGGTGTGTTCAGTTCCTCGTCCCCTGGGGACAAATGCGATTGGTGTGTTTAATTTCATTAACTACAATGCGGCCTACTGGAAAAATGTATAAAATCAGCTTTATACAGCTTAAACACTGGCATTTGAAACAAATCATTATTGCATTAGCTGTCACACTGGTAATTCTAGAATCTAAGAAAAAAATATATTATGGCTGTTTTTATAACCCTTTGCAAATGCACTGTTAAAATAATTTATAATCATTTTAAAACATGGCTGGGTCCTGGTGAATATGTTATCTCCTCTAGATAAGGCCCCGCATTACCCTGTGCTCATTTTACACCCTGATACATGTGCCGTTTCCCACTCCAAACACTCATTTTCAGGATGGAGACAGTGGAGCCTGTCTTTAAACAAACCTGATGAGTATGGGGTCACTTTTTCATTCCGTCCTGACCCCGCTCTGGAGGTGGAATATTTGGTGCAGCGACAGACTCATCAGAAATACGCCTCCGGCCAGAGGGGACCTGAGAGGCTGGTGCTGCAGAGCCCTCAGGGCCCCCCTCCTCGGGTGGGAGGAGGGGATCCATAAACATGCGGGACTTTACAGGCGTGGGAGCAGAAACGTCCCTCGGCTGATGTTCTGGGCTCAAACATGAGGAAGTGAGGAGCAGCCCTTGCTGCTCACCTCCAAAACCCTGCTCAGGAAAGCCAGAGGTCTGGGACTCTCCAACACCCGTTTTCTGAACCCCAGGTGGGGATTCTGCAGAATAAACTGGGTTAGGAAATTCACCAAACTCGGGCTGCTTCTCGGTGGTAACACACCTCCCAGAAGGGTGTGCGCCTTCAGTCTGCACGCCGTCGAGCGTGGGGTATGTGGGGGTGCGCCTGAGTGCGTGCGTGTTGGGATCAGCTTTATCCGTGGAAGCCCAGCCTGAGCTGACTCTGCAGTTGATGAGGCAGGTGACAGAGGCAGCAGGTGACGGAGGCGGCAGGTGACAAGTCTGCTGCTTCTCGCTCCGTGGGTGTGTGGCTAGAGATGGCTGATGGATCCTCAGGGAGAGGGTGCTGGGCAGAGTGCAGAGCTCCCCTGATGGTCTGTCCTCTGGTTCTGAGATGTGCTTTGAGGAGACCTGAAGCCCCTGCAGCATGGCTGCTGGCTCTTCCCCAGTGTGGAGGTGGAGAGGGACTGTGTCTGGCTGTGAAGGAGCAAAGACACACTGGCTCAGCCTCTGTGCCTCCTGGTATTGTTCCCATGCAGGTGCCTTGGGCTTCTTCTATGCGGTCTGTCTCCCTCCCCATCCCTAGGTAGTGCCAAGGGGCATTAACAGGAAGAAAGCCTTCGGCTTGGTTTGAGGCTGGGGACCAGGGCTGCTGTCCTGCTGATGCGGGGAGCAGAGGGGTTCCCAGCTCTCACCCGTGGTTTCTTAGGGAATTCCCAGAAAATACTTGGGCATTTCTGGCCACGTTAAGGACTATCCCCTCACTCTGCCCTTTAGCCTCCTGCCTCACCTGGGTGGATTTAGGTAGATTTGATTTTCTCCTTTTGACACAAGATGTATGTTCTCTAATGAATTTCAGTGTGGGTGATGGGGGGGCATTGTGGGAGGATACAGGCACACTGGTGGGGCCAGGCAGGGAGGGCCCCGGCCAGATCCCTGGCCCGGGGGCCAGGCCCCATTGAGGGACTTCTATATGCTCCTCAGGCCTGCGGTTTACTTTCTATTCTGTGTGCTGCTGAGGTGAGAAATAAGTGGCTTTGTCTACTTGTCTGCTTTACAAAGAATAAGGAAGCTGGATGCTTAGTGCAAACATCAAGTCCTGGCTGGCGGGTGGCCTGGATGCTGCTCTTCAGATCTCATGTGGGCCCTGCAGTCGGCCCTGCCATGGGACAAGCTGGGGCACATGGTTGGGGGCTTCCTCCCTCAGGCCCCAGAAACCCGCACCCTGTTCCCTCTAACTCTGTACTGTGCACGATCCCACTCCTGGCTCCCCATGCACCTGGGCTCGGTTCTGTGAGATGGCACCTCTAGCCTCATTGCCATCTGACCCGGCCCTTGTGAAGTTTGAGATAATAAAAGTGAGTTCTGTAACTCGGTGGCCAAGTGTTGCAGTGTGTGTACATGTGTGCCTCTGCACCTCATGCTTTTCCACTCCCAGCTTCGAGCAGGGATGATTACACGGAAAGTTCTGGAACGGTCCAGCATGGTGTTTGGTGGGGTGCTTTTGCCTGGAAAAGGGGGTGAGTCAGAACGTCCACTCCAATCAGGCAGGCAGGCAGAACTAAGTTTGAGTTCTATCTCCTTGGGAAGCTGCTTGGTTGGTCCTCCTCCTCCCAACCTTAGTGGGGGCATTTAGGGGACAACAGAGGGGCTTGCAGGCCTGTAGGTGTGCCCAGGCCAGACCGAGGGTGCAGGCCACCAGCTCTGTGGTATGGCTGTAGTTACATAAAGCCCTGCCACACCACTGGTCTGCACTGCTCTGTTCCTGCCCTTCAGCTCAGCCATGAAATAAAACACACACCCCATCCTTAGTCATGATTTTACTTTCAAACTGGGAAGCACAGGTGCTCAGGTCTGTTTTGCCCCTCTGACGTGCAGCTAGGAGCTTGCCGAGCTCCAAGACCATCGACTCCCTCCTGCACCTTCCTGGGCCTTCGGCCACGCTGGGCCTTTCCCATCCTTACATCTGTCTTGAGGTTTAAACAGCTGTTGGCATCTGCCAGCTCTTCTCTTATCAGAGGTCTCCCGGTGCCTGCGGGGGGTCGGGCTTCTGTTTGTTTTGGCAGCTCCATTCCGTGGTCCGTTTATCTCTGCCCCTGGAGGCCAGCACATTGTAGGCCTACTGTGTGCAGGGCTCTGAGACAGGCCTGAGAGCAGCTGTGGGATGCTCACTCATGTCGGCCCACCCAGAGGAAGACGCGGTTCCGTTGCTGGGCAGTGTGGCGAGTCAGGGTGTTTGCAGACGCACACCAGACTCTGATCCTCACTGGCTGGCAGGTCCTTGTCCTGGGGTCTGGGTCTCCATGTCCAAACTGTTGAGAAGGAGACAAAGCCAGATTCAGGCCACCCCCCCCCCCACCCTCACCTCAGCACGTTGGAGACACTCAGCTCTTGGGCGTCCCTCGCCTTGCCTCTGTGCTGGTGGAGGGTTCCCTGGACCCCCAACTAACTGCTCTTATTTCAGATTAGAAAGGCCAAAAGGAGAGGGAGGGAGGGATGCTGGAGAGGAGGTTTACGAGTTTGCCTTTGCTTCTGCGAGCCTCTCTCTCTCTCTCTCCCTGTTTTAAGTTCAGTGGCTCAAATGAAATTTGTGCGGTTGTTTCTCTGGTGCCCACAGCAGACAGGGCACCTCCAACATCTCAGCACAGGGAGAGAACGCCTGGGTTGACGTATGATGAATGGGCCCTGAATGTGATCAGGAACTCTTTCTTGTGACACAGTGTAACCCCCGTATCTATATTCAGAAGCCAGCAGTCAATATTATGCCGAAATATGGATTTACATAATAGACTCCCAGCCCTCCTTCTGGTTGGGTATCCGAGGGAAAGGGGCATGCATTTAGAAAAGCTCAGATGTTTGTATCTGCTCAATGGGCTGTAACAGCCTTGTCAGAGAGGCCCGGACACATGGGTCCATAAAATATTTAAACAAAGGCTGAAAATGATGCTCACTGGAGGATCCCAAATGGGGACCACAGGATGGCCACTGGGCTCCCTGGGCAAAGCGCTGGGTATCCAACCTCATTTCCACCCCCATCGCCTCCTCCCTCTCAGTGCCTTCAGGCTCGGAGCCTCTGTCACTCCCTGGCACATATTTGCCCTCAGATGGCGCTCCCACGTGAAGGCTCAGAATGAGACCATTTCCCCAGAGATCGTATTTTTGCCATGAGGCCCCTTTCTCCCTCGGTCCCTGGGAGGGCATATGATTAGGTCTTGACTGTGCTGGAAATCAGCATCTCTGGCCTGTGCTGACCTGGCAACCGTTCCCAGCCCCCAAATGCAGACGCGGCTGTTAGTCGTCCCTCGACCCGCTCACTGCCTTGCTGGCCCAGCCCTGAGTGTGCATGTGGAGTCAGGGTGGTCCTGGGGGCTATTTTTGGAGTGTCAGCATGGAGGAGAGTGCCATGCTGCTGGAAGGTCCCCGGGGTCTCTTTCGGGAGGGAGCTTGTGACCCAGAGAACGTCTCTTGCTGGGTGAAAATTGAGCAGCTTCAGGCCGTAGCAACCAGCATGGGGTGCGGCATGTCTACTGGGCTGTGCCACCTTCCTCTCGGCTGCCACCTGCTCGTCCCAAGATGCCTCCCTGGGAAATCTGGCTTTCCTGCAAATTGCTCCCAGCTCGTACTCCTGGAAAAGCCAGCGCATTCTTGAACTGGCTGAAAACCGGGGAACGTTTTGTTGGCAGAGCCGTTTCTGCTCAAGGGAGACACTGCCCCTGACGTGGACCCTTCATCTGGTCGGTGTGCTGAGACGATTTCCAGGCAGTGTGCAGACGTGTCTGCGTGTGGGCATGTGTGTTGTGCGTGCACACATGTGCTTGCACCTGTGTGCAAGTGTGAGTCTGATGTCTGAAGGAGACTTACTCTAGAGCTGTTCCTTTTTGTTTTCTCAGAAATGTTGCACCATCCTTGCTCACGTGTGCTGTGTAAAGAACCCTCATTTTCGCTGCCCCCCACCCCCACCCTGCCACGCTGCCCAGCTCGCCGAGGTGTCTGGACCAGTGGCGGCACAGCCGGGCAGGGCCTGGCCCCGAGCTGTTTGCAGCTGGTGGTTATGGGAGAAGAGACCGGAGAAGTTCAAAGGTGGAGAGCGGGCGATCTTCGAGCACTTGCCTGTGCGTTTACAGCGCCCTGGAAGAAACAAAGAGCAGAGGGGGCTGTTTAGATAATCCTGGGCCCTGGTGCTCACATTTAGAAAAATTAGGCCCTCTTGAAAAATTACAGAATTATGCTGCCAGTGTCAGGTTCCGAGATAATGATGTGTCTGTGTGCGAAAATATTAAATTGCAATAACACGCCTGCGAGTACCTCTCTGAATAGGGTATTCAGTTCCCAGCTTGGGCTGCACATAAAGCTAGTGAGTGACAGAATACAAATGGTGCCATAAAACACGGGGGGTTTCCAGCCGGACTCCGTCTTTTTGATCGGTTTCTCTATCTCGGCCCATCCAGCCATCCTTTTCTTTAATGAAACAGCTCGACGATGTGGCTAATTATTTATTTATCACGTTAGCAGGAGGAAAAGCTATCAGAGACAGATCAATTTTTCCCTCGAAGTGATTTGACGTTACTTTAAAAATAAGACCCACTAAGCTATGCTGGGCGCTGTCCTCAGACCTCCCGAAGTTCATTTTGTCGACTCGGCTGACAATCTGTTTTTAAAGCACTGACGACGGCCTCTCCTCCACAGGCTGGCCCCACAGCCTGGACAGAAGGTGAACTCGGCTAGGCCAGCTCTCCTCTGACCAGGGGGCTTATCACAGATTTCTGTTCAGAGGAATGTGTTCGACGGCTTCTTCTGAGCGAATGAAATCTGAGCAACGACAAGTAAATCTGGGACGATGGGAGATTTTTCGTATTTCCACAGAGGCCCTGGAGACTTGGTGTTTCTGATGATAAGCCGGGTGAGAGTCCTGGTCCCCAGTACTCGGAGCTCTCCCTCGTGATCTGGGAGCTCATGGGAGTGTGTGTGCTGGTGCTCGTGCCTGTGTGTGGTGGGGAGCGGGGCAGGGGTTTGGTAGCTGCACATTCGGCCTGGTGTCCTTATGAACAAAAGAGCTAAAAAATCCAGTGGAAAGTAAGAGCCTCCGAAATCTGGGGGCAGAGAGCCGGCCCAGGAGGGTCTCTCGTTTCATGGCTGGGAATCAGAATTGCAAAGCAAAGGGGCCCCTGAGTCTTAACTCTCTCCCCATCGAAGGTGTCAATCTTACCTTCCAAAGGTGAGATACAGCCGCTCAAAGCTGCTGTTTGTTACTGAATCTCATCTGCTAATGATGGCGGTGATTCAATGGAAGCCCATCTGGCCTCACTGCCTGGTCCCCACCGCTGGCAGCCTGGATAAGGGGTCATTCTCTGCCCCAACCCAGGTTCTCCCTTTACGCAGGGTTTTAGGTTGCCTCCTGATCCCGACAGACTACCCTCATTCAAAGGGGAGGGGGCTGATGCCACAGCGAGGGTGAGAAGCCCATTACGGCAGCCCGGGTCCTGTCTGTCCCCTTGGGAGTCCCCCTCCTTGACCCACAGACCCAGCATGACAGACTGAGGGAAGGGCCCGCTGGAAGAATGCAGCCTGGCATTTGCTGACAAAGAACCCCGGTTCTTTATTCACGGGGACATAGAATAATACTTGGCCTCACCTGCAGGGCCTGTGGCGGGCGGAGGTGCAGAGCAGTGGCCCGCAGACAAGTCAGCCAGGCCTGCGGTGGGCTCTGCGGGACGCTGGGACCTCCGGGCCAGACATGGGCTCCCGGGAAACCGTGACCGTGGGGTGTTGGTAACCGGCAAGTGGGCGCAGCCTGGCTGCAGGACATGTGGGAGGGGCATCGCCAGGGCCAGCATCGCAGCAACTTCCTTCCTCAAAGCCCTGACACTCGCTGAATTTGTCAAAGTAAAACCAGGCCGAGCCCTGCCCTCCCTGCCCCACCCAGAGACTGGGGTGATGGAGCCAAGGCCCCCAGTGATGGCGGTGAACACCGGTGAGTGTCACCGCTGGGCACCACGGGGTCTTCCCCTGCCTTCAGTCCTGAGACACCTCAGAGTTGAGTGCCAGCAGCCCCGGGCCTTAGGGTCAGCACTTGGTCTCTACTTCCCAAATTCCAAATGTAATGAGCGGCTCTGTCATCTTAGCTGACCTTGGAACAAACCACGGGAACTTGATGGGCTCACCTGCCGGCTAAGTGTTGGCTCCCGGGGTTGGAAGGCTGGCCCTCATTCCCATGCCACCAGGCAGAGAGAAGGCAGTTAGGGTGGTCTTGGGGCCATTGTGGAAGCCTGTGGGTCCCGGTGGGCACAAGGGGCAGTTTCCTGCTCCCTGCTATCTTCAGGAGCAGGCAGGCGCCCTGCAGGTCCAGCACCTCCAGGGCAAGTTTGGCCAGTGTCAGAGGGACCATGGCCCACCTTGGATGTGGACTTACCCTTGGCCACTGCTGAGACGGACAAGAGAGCTGCCGATATGCAGGGAACCTGGGGGTGACTGGACTCCAACTTGCTGGGCTCCCAGGACCATTCCCAAGGAGGACCTCGGCTGAGGGTGGGTTCAGCTTTAGAGATGTGGTGATGAGGGCCCTGGGAAGCATCCTTTACCTCTACCAGGGCTGAGGCTGGGGGACACACGCCGGCCACAGTCAGGGCCCCCCATCCCTGCAGGTCGGCTCCTGGGCTCCATGACTGGTCCCACCTCTGCTGGCTCAGGACGGAGCAAGGCTGATGGCCGGTGCCACATGCCCTCCTTCCCAGGACCTTCAGCCTGCAGGGCTGGGGGAGTTTCTCCAGACACCGCGAGGCAGACTTGTGGTCCAGTTCTGCCTCTGTCCCCACGAGAGCCGGAGGGGGTGCCTTCACCCTGTCGGTCCAGAAGGGCCAGCCTGGGGGTGGCTGGAAGAATGAAATGAGATCTGTGTGCTCGATGAGGGTGAGAGCCCATGTTCCCCTCGGCTGTGGCCCCCACTTTCTCCTTCCTCCGCTCCAGGGCAGGATGCTCATCATGGCCCCCACCAGACATTCCTCACCAGGTCAGCTAGGACAGGGCGGAAGAGGCAAAGGCCTCAGGTGGGGAAGTGAAGGCTGGGTCCATGTATGCAGGGCCCTTGACCGTGGTGTTCTTATTGCTGTTACTGTCTGCGGAATCGACGCTGTCATTATTAGCAGCTACTTCAGGTTTCTGGAACTTTCTCACACTTGCCGAGGGCAGATTTGTGTGTGAGCATGTGGGGCTGAGCAGTATCCCAGGGGTCCTCGTCTGAAACAGTATTTTGATGAGTGGAGAGCGAACAAATCAGAGACGTACAGGTCAGGTCTCCCAGAAGCCCGTGCTGGCCCTGGGCGGGGGCATTTAGCCTGAGGAGCTCCGCCCCCTGTCGTGTGGACGGCTGGTGGATGGTCTGGGGTGACTTGGGTGGCTGTGCTATCTGTGTGACCCAGGCAGGTATCTCTATTGGATTTGGGGGCTCCATCCACCAAGTTTTTGGGAAGAGAAGAGCTAGGGGGCTGTGGGGCCCCTGTGAACTCCAGGACACAGCGCCGGCCTCGGGAAGGGAGGCGAGCATCACCTCTGAGTGCTTAGAGTTGTGAGTTGGACTCTGTCCTTTGGGGTCTCTTGCTTAGTTTTGTTCCAGGGGATTTTGGGGTGCTGATTGGCAGGTCCCAAAGCTGAAAGGAGGGAAGCTGTTTCTCCTTGCCCTGCTGTAATCCAGCTGACATCTGACTTCTGAGAGTGTGTCTTTGATGTCACCAAGGGGGACACGCTCAGGACTCGCTCAGGGAACTGCAGGATAGTGGGGCTGTACTGTAATCAGTTTGCACATGCACTGGCACACACATGCACATGTGTGTACAGGCACATACCCACACAGGTACACATGCGTACATGTGTAAGGCACATACTTGCAACACACATGCATGCATGTACACGCACAAGTCACACAATGCAATGTGTATACGTGGAACACATGCGTGTACATACACACATGTACACTCATGTACACACATGCACACATGCACAGAGTGCTCTGTGAACACAGATGTGACTGCATGAACCAGACTCTGGTTTTTAGTCTTAGACGATTTAGGAGGCTGAGGCATAGATATCACAGCAGAGCACATTTTGGGGGATGAAAGGGACACTCATTCAGGGAGCTGTCACTGGGTCTCCTCGGTCCCACAGGCCCGTAGACAGAGAAAGAGGAGAGGGAGGCTGGGACAGCCCAGTCCAGACACTCGTCCGTGGGCTGCCTGCAGGAGGAAGGGTCTGGGCGTCTGCCGGGCCAGGGGATGGGCCTTTCCCTCCTCCCTTGTCGGGGATGGGCCTTTCCCTCCTCCCTTGTCGGGGATGGCGGTCTTCGCAGGCCCTGGGGTGTTGGGGGCCCGTCCTACTAGGCTGGGGCGGGCAGTGGCCTCCAAAGCAGGGGCAGGACTGGCTGGATCTGGTGTCGTGCAGACCCAGGAGCATGGGCACAGGGTCCCCTTGGCCCTTTCAAAGGGACATTCGATCTGAACCCTGGGGCCCAGTAAGGAGATTCCTGCGAACGTGGCGCTGACGAGTCGAAGTGCTCAGCGCTGGAGAAAGCACTTTGCAGTTCTGGGCTCTGGCATGAGGCCCTGGGTGGGATTATCTGCCCCCCTGGGAGGCGCGGAATGCTGGGGGCGAGGGGCAATATAGAGCTCATGCCCGCCTCCGACAAAGCAGGCTGCTTTCTGTGGCTGTTCTGTCGCCGAAATTTGAGGTGCGGCCCCGGAGTGGAGGCCGCTGGCCCAGGACATCTGAGCCAGGGAGGCACCGTCCATTCTGCCCCTGCCCTTGAGGATTTGAGTGGAGACCGCTTGCTGGTGCCTGTACCCGGGGCTCCTGCTCACTTAAAAAGCAAAGTCTGGAGAGGCCCGGGCCGCATCTGACTTCCCAGCCCGAGCTGTTTGCGCGCATCCCTCGTGAAATCAGAGTGCTGGGCCCAGTGGACCACAGCTGTCGTGGGGAGGGCGGGCGGGGAGGCATCTCTCTGGGATAGTGGCTCTTGGGTGCCTGTTTGTGAGTGGGTCCCTGGTGGAGGCGCCAGGGGCACCCACACACATCCTGTTGTAGGTGCGGCCCCGGCTTTGGAATGCTTGGGGTGTGTTTCCACCAAGCATCCGGGCTCTTTGTCCAGCCCCCTCTGTCCCCAAATCGTTCCCGTCTTTGTCAGTGGACATGGGATACATCCACCTGCTCTGGGGACTGATTCGCAGGACCCACCCCTGACCCTCTAGAACGTTAAGTCCAGGTGGAATCTGGGCACAGACCTCACACGTGCAGGCAGCATGGCAGCCTTGGGGAGACATAGAAGTCGACGGGCCACGCAAAGTCTTGGCAGGATGCTGTGGAGGACCTAAGGGTCTTCTAAAGCCTTGGCGAAGGGGGTATCTGCCTCACTGGGTCAGAATCATCTTGTAGCCCAAAGACGAAGCTTCGTCTGCTACCCAGCAGGGCCTGGGAGGACCACGGGCGTGACGGTTTCAACTCTCTGCACATGGCTGCAAACTGCCCTGGGATGGGGAAGGGAGGAAGACAGACCCAGGGCAGGAGTGGACCCCCTGCAGGGGAGTGAGTGCGTCCTGACTCTCGATCTGGGTGGGGTGTCTGTGCTCGTGGTCTGGCTGCTCATGGGCGGGTGGTGCAGGCTTCGGGCTCAGCAGACCCCTACTGAATCCTACACCCACTGCCTGCAAGCTTTGTGACCCGGGCTCCTGTGGGCCTCTCTGAGCCCAGCGTTCCCACCTGTGAAACAAGTGATCCATAACTTGTGGGATTGTGGTTGAATCAAGAACAGGTTTGCCTGTCTTCCCTGGAAATCAGCATCCTATTCCTGTGCCAACTCACCTCCTGGAGCCACGGCAGGTCCTCTCAGGGTGCCTGGAGTCACCTTCTTGGTTCACAGGGCAGGCAGCAGGAGGCCTCCGGTCAGGATCTCCCCCTAGGCCTGTGGGGGCCCCAGATGGGCATGGCCGTGAGGCACGGCTGAGACCTCCCATGCCCCGCGCTTCCTCAGGCCCAGAAGCATGTCTGGCCCTGAGAGTTGGCGCTTTGCACACATGGGTTGGCTGTGGGTGGGCCGTCAGCTTCTCTGGAGTTCTGAGGCTGTCTGCACCTGACCACAAACCCGCTGATCTGGGCACAGGCCCGACACCTTCCTTTAGCCTAACTCAGTGAGGCCTCAGAATGTGTCCACAGGCACCATTGAAGGTCATAGTGGCCTGGGGAGCTGGGCACTTGTCTCCTCCAGGTCCCTTTTCGTTTATGCATGTCAGATCCCTTCCTCTCAGGGAAGACAGATGGGGAAACTGAGGCATGCTCAGGTTGCACTTGTGCATGCAGGAGTCTTTATAAACTGTATGGCGCTTGCCCAGCCAAGTCCCTGTGCAGGGCCTCACAGCCAGGACGGCCGGTTCCGACCCCCAGGCTCAGTGTCTGTTCAGCCTGGAGTTGTCACTCCAGGCCCACGTGCACCCTGCACTTCCTGTCCAGTGGTGAGGGGGCTCCGGCTCTCCCTGGTCAGGAAAGCTTCCCTGGGCCGAGGCCCACACCTGGCGAGAGGTTTCCCCAACCCCCTGCCCCGTGCAGCCTCAGAGTGGAAAGGCCTCCAGCCCAGGAGGTTGGCCTGGCTTCCGCCCACTGGCCCGCTGCCTGACCTCCCTCCTCAGGTTGCATTTTCGTCTAGACACTTCGGTCCTATTTGGGAGCGGGAGGGCCAGGAGGGAACCCTGGGGGCTAATCTTGCCAACCGTGGCAGCGCCGATTGGGACCCAGGAGCGCTGGGCCGCAGAGCCTGTGCAGAGCAGCCCCTCCATAGCCGACCTCTACCCGTGACCTTTCCAGTAGAGATTTTACTAAGTTCTTGCCATGCGGAGGAGGCGTCCTCTGGGAGCTAACGAAGGGTTCTTGCCTTATTTATTTATTTATTTTTATGAAGTATGCTGTTAATTAGGCAAAAGATCCGAGGAAACGTGCTCGCGCCTGGAGACTTCTGCGAAAAGTGAGAACCCTCCTGAAATTTCCAGTAGTGAAGCAATTAAGGGGTGGAATTCCACAATCTAAATATGGTATCGTTCACCTCTGAGGAAAGTGAAGAAAAAGAAAAGACACGAGTCGGGTCCAAGTGACAGTAACTCCTGGGCCGACGCCGCGTGTCTGCAGCGCACGTGGGAACGCTGCGCTAGCCCGCGCCTCCGGAGGCTCCCCTTTCTCTGGAGGTGGAGGGGGGAGGGTTGCCTCTTACAGGGGCCTTGCACACCCCCATCTATGAGAGCTGGGGGCGGAGGGAAGGATGATGGAGATGAAGGGGGCTTCTCACCTGGGCATCCAACCTGCAGTGGAGAGCCCCTGCGCTCCTGGATCCCCCCACCCCGTGTGGGGGGCAAGAAGCCTGGGTGCTGGGCATGCCCCCAGGGCTCCACCATCTGGGACAGTCGGCCTCACACAGCCTGGGGGCCCCAGCCAGGAACCGCTGTCCACATTGGGGTCAGGCTCAGGGTCCTTCCTTGCACTTGGCAGGCAACTTGACCCCAAATGAGGAAATTCCCATTTCTTGGGTTTGTGGGAGGGTGCTTTTAGATCATAGGAGGAGATTCAAACCAATTTGGATTTTTTTTGTTTTTGCAAACAAATTCTTAGTTAAGAACGCCCAACATGCCCCGCTCCCTCGGACATTATAATCCGACATTTCCAGACTGTCAGTCCGGGGAGGGCAGCCGTCCTTCCAGTTGTTGGAATCATTTTTTTCAAAAAGCGGCTCCCTATTGTGAGTGCCATGGCGATAGTTTCCATCGCTCCTTTTCGTTTAAGCAACCTTGAGATGCCTTTGGATGAGTCTCTGCTGTTGACAAATAAATTTTCTGGGAGGGAGACGCGTTTCTGTGAGGGGCGCCGGGGTCCGGCCTCCTGCCTGTGGTGGAGCCGAGATTGGACGCAATTTCTCGGCGAGCTGTGTTCTCCTCGGTCCCTGTGACTTCCCTGCTCTTTGGCCTTCACGCTACATTCTTTTTCTCTCCTCATTTCGCTTCGTGATGTTGTTCCTCTCACACTCTGAAGCCGGCCGGCAGCGTGGCGGAGATTTACGGGGTCTGAACTCTAGCAGGGTCGCCTATTTCATACATTCTCTCTGCCGCTCTGGCCCTGTGACCTCTGCCGCCGTGCTCCGTACACCGTGCACACGCATGGGTTCTGTTTGCCTGAGGAATCTCCTCGTAGAAGAGATGGGAGGCCGGGCTCTTGCTGCGTTAAATCAGGGAGCTAGGTGCCTGAGTCACTGAGAACAATCCGGAAACGAATAAGAACCCCCCCAAATGGCCTTTTCCCCACGTGCGTCCTTGTGTGTTTGAATAAACTGAAAGTGTCCCCTTGGTTGGGATGGGAGGGAGTGGGGGCATGAATGCGTTTACAGAACGTCTTCCCACGTCCCCCCCCCCCCACCCTCCCGTGCGCCCACTCCTGGTGGATGCCCCGTCCTCTGGTGAGAATGGACACGGGTGGGTTTTGGCCTGGACGAAATGGAGGCCATGGTCAGCAACACCTAAACGCCAGTTCCCAAGGCCTTGGGCAGCTTGCTGTGCTGCTGTCACTCATTGCGAGGGGAGGGTTCACTAGGATCGGGACCCAAGGCAGTGGCCGGTCCCCCTGCCCCATGTGTCTCCTACCTTTTCCCGTCTTCGTGGGGTCAATTTGTCATTCAGAACCCCAGTCCCATGCCAGAAGGACTAGGGGGCGCCTCTCCCCACATGAGCCCAGAAGATGGAGGTGTTTCTAGGGCTGCACTCAGCCACTTGTCACCCCACTGTCCTCCCCCTGGGGAGGGCTGTGTCCTGAGGGAATTCACAGGTGTGACCCCACCATGGATAGACTGGGCCAGTGTCACCCCTGCCTGGAGAAGATGCACATGGACACTGTAGGTTTTTATACCCCAGTTGCCTCCACAGTGGTACCAAGCTGAGGGCTCAGCTGAGTATGCTTTTCTGAAAGGTGTGGGGCCTCTGGGCATCCCCCATCCAGCCCTGGGTCCCTGCGCACTGAAGCCGCCTCCACCTGGGCCTGTGTTCTCCACATAGTGGCCAGAGAGGAGCCCGTTCACGGACTTGGAGCTGAAGGGGGTCTGCAAGCTCTCATTTAAGGTGGTGGGAGGGGGCGGGGAGCCCTTGAGCACAGTAGCCTGTCGGTATTCCTGTACAGGAAAAATAAAACGTCCCCAAGCCGTAAAACACATATTGTTCAATGGGCCTTTTTATATCACAGTTTCCTTGTTGAAACAGAAGTACCTCTGCCAGGCGCGGGCCAGATGCCCTTTCTTGGGGTGCATTTGCTCCCCGAGTGGCTTGTTCCTGGGGCAGCCACCACCACAGAGAAAATTCGAAGGAGCGGCGCGTCTGGCACTTGCAAATTCCCCTTTTTATTGCGTCTTCTCCGGGCCCAGCCTAATCCCGGACCTTTATCCGAGGCACAGTCTGCTCCCCGCTGGTGTTCCTTTTGATTTGGTGGAAATAGGAACGCTGTGCCTGTTAACTTTGCTGCACCATCCTGTCCACTGGAGAGCAGGTTCCTCCGAGGGACTGTGACTTGATTCATTCATCTGTCCACTCGTTCCTCTGTTCAGTGACCGCTTACGGGTGCCCCACTCTGCCTTTCCTGAAGCTCTGGGAAGCTCTATCCTGGCCTTCCTTGTGCTCAGAGTCTAGCTAGGCAAGTGGGATGTAAACGTCCCGCAAATTAAAGCCCAGGATTCAGGAGGGTAAGGGCTGCCCCAGGTGTGTGGCAGGCAGTTAGGAACCCAGACCTCGCATTCGACCGGCCTGAGTTCACATCCCAGCTCCTCCAGCCTCAGTGACCCACCAGCCATGGCGTCCCTAGTTCTTAAGTGGGGTTATTAAGAGTCCCACCTGAGGGTCCCTGAGGGAATTGAGAGGAGAATGGGGACGAGCTTCCTGGCGTCTAGGAAGCAGTCCAGAGATGTGTCTGTCATGGAGGGGGCATCGGGGATGCAGACTGCCCAGGGCAGGGTGGGGAGATGCCAGGGGCTGTGGCCGCCACATCCCCAGGAGCTGCCTGTCTGCTCCAGTGGAGTCCAGCTGGGAGACTCTGCCGTGTGCCCTCCCCGGCCAGGTCAGGGCAGTGCCCAGTGCTCACTAGGGCTTCATGGAGCTGCTCTGAGCCTGTCCACGCATCTGCTGACCTGGCTCCAGAGGTGGGCGCCTGGTTCCGCTGGGGCGGCCCACGGAATGGCAGAAACTCCTCAGGAATCACGTGGCCATTTTCACCCAAAGAAGCCAGGTCAGCGCCTTGTGCTCCTTCCAAGCACGTGTCCCCTCGAGAGGCAAGCCACGTGCGCACTTCTGCTGGTGGGCTTCTTGTGCCCATGGCACTCATCTTGGGCTGTGCCACAACCGGCCTTGGTGACCTGTGGCTCAGGGGAACCCGGGGCCCGCCCACTCCCTGATCCTTCTGACGAGGGTAGCAGCTTCCCATTGGAACCCCAAAGATTCCCACCTTTGACCTCTGGCTGAGGCACCCCTGATCTCAAATTAAAAGGGTCTTTTTCTGTATCAATCTCCCTTGAAGAACAAGTAGGGCTTCAGTTCAGGTTTCCTGAAGCAGTAGTGATGTTCCTGCCGGATGCGGGGACATGAGATGCACAGGACCCTCGGGATCCGAGACGCTCCTGGGGCTGAAAGCAGAATCTTCAGGACCAGCTTCAGAGGTTCACAGGGTTGCAGGCTGCCCATCTCTCTGCTTCCAAGTCCTTGCACTGTGGTCTGGGGAGCCGTGGGGTTCCTCTTGTGAAGCCCCCGGCTCCAGAGACTTCCAGAAGGAGGCTCTCAGGGCAGCCCCTTCTTGTCTACCCAGGCCCCCTGGAACGAGAGCAAGCATTCGTCTCAGCTGAGCACAGGGCCTGGTCCAGCATAAGAAGGTCTTGTTTCTCACCAAAGTCTGCCCTGCAGTCGTGTGCTCTGGTCAGGATAGGGTTTCTTCTCTTCTAAAAGCCCAGCTGCCGTCAGGAAACTTGGGGAGAGAGAGAGAAAAGACTGTAAAAAAAGGATCAGAATTCTGCCCTGAGGCCAGCGGAACCATTTAACCCCGCTGGTCACACAGCAGCCGAGCCACACAGGCTCTCCGACACCCGTGATGTGTGGATGGGGAAACTGAGCCCCGGGGAGAAGACAGTGGGAAATGGGGATCACCAAAGACATTGGTGGCCTCCAGCACTGGACTTCGCATGGAAGAACATGACCGAGACGCCAGCTTCTCCATCCTCCCAAGGTCATCTTCCTAGTTTTCCTCAAGGAGCCAGCGGGGCAGACTTTTCAG
This sequence comes from Ceratotherium simum simum, assembly GCF_057802395.1. NCBI lineage: Eukaryota > Metazoa > Chordata > Mammalia > Perissodactyla > Rhinocerotidae > Ceratotherium > Ceratotherium simum. Next base: position 49,214,773 of record NC_141921.1, on the reverse strand, counting down.
AACTGCTCAGATCCATGCGGAGCTGGTGAGAAAGGCTGGCATTGGGGCTAAAGCGACTCTTGTCCTGCTCATCTGCCTGCCAGCCCCCACGCCACTCTTCCCGCTCTCCCCTGGTTCCCCTGAGAGAGGCTGCTTGTCCCCCATTCTCCAGGGGACAGGCAGGAGGCCGGGGCTCCCAGCCCTCCTGACATCCATCCAGGAGCACGGAGTGGGTTGCCTCTGCTGCGGGACGGGGGGGGGGACGTGGCAGCCCACAGTGAGGCAGCCCCAGGAGGGACCCTGGGCAGAGATTGCAAATGACCCTCCCTGAGCAGTTACCAACCCTGGAATCCTGCGCTGTCGTCCCACAGCCCCAGGAGGAGGGGGACAGTGTCGTCCCAGCAATAGACACATGGGCCGTGTGGTCCCCACTGTAGGCATAGGAGATAGTGTCATGCCCACGTAGGGCAGGAGCTCAGGGAAGGGCCTCCTGCTTTCACTGGATGCAGGTGTATCAAGTGGCCACCATGTGCCACTGCGGTGTGAGCCACGGAGTCGTGGCAGAGGACATGGCAGGAGAGAAAGAGCCTGTCCTTGGGGGGGCCCACCCTCCAGCATGGGCACACAGACAAGTGGTCAGATAGAAGACAACTCAGATGTGAAAAGAGCCAATAAAAGCGACAGGGCGATGAGCAGGAGTCGGACAGAGAGCTGCTGTGGGCAGGTGGTCCAGGAAGTCCTCCTGGGGAGGGCACATGCGCCTAGACGTGAAGGATAAGACTGAGCTGACCCTAGATGTATGTCGACCACGCGGTGTCCTCCCTCGGTCCCCATGGCGAGGCTGCATGTGCAGGCATCCCCCCTTGTAGATGAGGGCAAGCAGGCCCAGAGGGCATCCTGATGGTGAATGACGGGCGGGTTCCAACCCCCATCCCGTGGGTCTGGAACTGGGCCCAGACCTTAAAGGGGTCAGGAGAGGTGGCCCCATGGGGAGTGTGGCATGAGGCCCCCCAGAGTGAACCCCAAGGCAGAGGGTGCTGAGTGCTCCCCAGTTCCAGCCACCAGCAGCACATGCGCCCCATCTTGCGTGGTGCACATCCTTAAACCTCCCTCGTCACATGTTTCCATGCCCTGCAGGCCCCCGAGGTGGCTGCCAGCACTCCAGGGCCACGGATCAGGTCCCAGGAGATGGCTTTGCTGTCGCTGGCCCAGGGACAGTCTGGGGAGCACGGGGATGGGTGTGTTGGGGGCTTTGTTCACGAGTACCCTCTTCACATCCACAGTAAAATATGTCGTTTAGTTAAAAAAGCCTGACACTCTCCATCTGTGGCCAGTGAGTGGGGACTGGAAACCAGTGCCGGTCAGGACGGCTGAGCTCCCACTGGGGGCTTCTGTGGATGGTTCTAGATGAGTCCTGTGTTGGGTGCCGCCTGGGCACAGGACCCTCCTCTGTCTGGCAGGGCAGCCCCTGCCTGGGCTCTGGGCTGCGAGGTGGGGGCTGATGCCCTGCGGAGTCTCCCAGTTGCTCCAGGCTAGGGACCTCGGGTAGGGGTGCTGCCTCCACTTATCTCGAGGGGGCCATGATACCTCAAGGCAAAACCTTTAAAATCTGGGGAATATGGTGAAGGATTGCAGCTATAACCCATCTCAGTCTCTGAGGGGCTGGAGCTTCTGGCCAGGTGGTTCTCTGGATTCTGTGGAGCGGTTTCCCAGCTCTGGAAGTCACTGCCCAACTCCGTGATAGCCAAGAAACAATAGTCAGCCGTGGCTGACGACCTCACAGTCACTTCTCTGAGACCCCTCCTGCTGACCCTGCTGGGGCAGAGGGGATTCTCACCCACCCACCAGTCCCTCCCAGGGCCCAGGCTAGCCCTGTGTCAGAGGTAGACAGCTTAGGTGCCTGTTGAATTGCCGGGCGAATGGCAACTCCCACCTGGACCGTAGTCGAGTAGCGGCCAGTGTAGATGAGCTCCAAAGCACAAGGAAGGATGGGGAATGCTCAGGGCCTGGGGCGGGTTTTGGGGTCAGGCCTGTGTGCCCCCAGCACACCTAAGCAGAGAGCAGGCAGGACAAGGAAGGAGGTCTTGGTAAATTTCCCTGAGCGCTGAGAATTTTTAAAAGTTGCCACGGGCATGTGGACTTCTGTGATTCTGCGGTCAGGCCGCTGTGTTCCAGGAAGTGCCAAACAGAAGTGGTGACTCTGGCCAGTGACCTTGGTCTGGGGTAAGCAGTGGCCGCAGCCAGTGTGGTCTGTGGTTGCCGGTGACCTAGAAACCCACGCCCGAGTGCTCAGAGCGGGAGGCCGGACGCCAGTCGCAGCACAGCGGGAGGGAAGGGGAACTCATGGTGCCAGGGCCAGGAGCCACGGGGGCACGCAGGCGGGGTATGGGGCAGCGGGGCACCTGAGAGTGGGGGGGGGGGTCCTGGAACAGTGGGGACTGGGAGCAACGCACACCTGAGGTTCCCAACCTACCTTTCCGCTTCCTCCTGGCTTCTAAGCATCTCTGGGGTGGCCGTGGAATTCTCAGAATGGAGTGGCTGACAAATAAATCCACGATACATGAATGGTGGGTTCACCAACCCCCCGTCTCAGGATCAGAATCCATCCATCAGAGGGCCCTTTGGGCAAATGAGAGCAGATGTGGCTGGGACGGCAGCACTTCTCAGCCCCTTGTAGGTTCAATGTCGGGGCTGGGGACCTTGTAGAGAGCGGCTGTCACTTCCACTGGGTCTGGTGAGTGGTGATGGGGAGGTGACTTTCACGCTGGTGACCAAGAGAGCATTTCACTTACCGGCATGAACAAACTGGTTTCGTGGGAAAAGCTGGCCCCCCTGAGCTCTGCTCCATGAAGGAATGCCGACACAGCCAGCCGATCACTGTGCTTGTTCCTGCTGAAGGGAGCAGGGACCTGGTGGAAGCTTCCCTGCTGCCTGGAGCAGGGAGCTGGGGACTTGCCCTGGTGCTGTCACCGTGGGGACTCCAGGCCATGTGCCTGTCCCCTGGACCAGGAAGGGACAGGGTCTGTGTGTGCACTAGGCTGGGGGCTTCCCTCCTCTCTTCCCTTCGGCGGTGGTGATGCAGAGGGACAGAACCTCTGGTGCCTGGCAGCCCAGCACCCGTGGCCGGGAACCCTTCTGATGGCAGCGTGGGGACTTTTCTGTGTCGGGCGAGACAAAGCCAGGAAAAGTGTGAGGCTGGGGGCTGGGGTCTCTGGGACCCCTCTGCCTCTCCAGGCCCCCTCCCACATCCTGCCTGGTCATGCACAAGTGGCTGGCCTTTGGCTCTGCTACCCCTCCAGCTCCGGGGAATTGATGATCCCAGGGGTCCCAGGGGTCGTCCTTCCTGGGCGCTGGCCAGGGTGCTGGGAGGGGTGCTGGGGTGGCCGGGGTCTCCCGCTGCCCTGTCTGTCTGCTCATGAGGAGAAAACAGCTCTCCTCCTTGGTCCCGCAGCCCGGCAGTGGGGGCAGGGTGGCCTGAACGCCCCACGGCCGCTGAGGGAGGCGGGTCCCGCTCAGGAGAGGCCTGGGCTCACCTTCCGGGGTTTGGGGAGAACAAAGTAACTGAGAACGAGGTGTATTCACAGTAGTCTTGGGTGTGTCGAAGTGTGTAGCTCAGACCACCGTCGGTGCCTCAGTTTGCTCATTGTTAACGCAGGGGTAATGCTGTTCCCCCCGAGGGTTGGAGGGGGTTGGCTTCCTAAGCTAGAGAATCCCCAGCAGAGCAGAGCCTGTGAGCACAGGGCCCACCGTCCCGGGGAGACGGGAGGGGAGGCAGGGGGAGCCCGGAGTCTGGGGAATATCGTGGTTGGCTCCAGAAAATTCGAGGCCCTGAGGCAGGTAGAGAGCGTGGTGGGGAGGCCCCCTGGGCACAGCCTCTGCACTGGTGAGAGGACGGGGTTGGCCCAGATGGCCGCCACGGCCTGTCTGGAGCTAACAGTCGAGGCTCCAGGTCAGTGGGTAGATGTTGGACAAGGCCGGGCTCGGCCTCTGTGTCCAGACAGCCCTTGGGGACCCCGGGCCCATTCGGGACTCGGCCGGCCCCGCAGGTGCTGTGGGCAGCCTTGGGCTGGGGCTGGGACAGTGGGGGTTGAGGGGGCAGGGGTCAGTGTAGGGGCATCTCTGTGGGGTCAGGGGTGACTCGTAGGGGTGCCTTCACCACTTGGGGGTGTCCAGGGGTTGGCACTGTCTGCTCAGGGGTGTGCTCTGGGGTGCCCCTGCCATGGGGGCCACCTCTCACGGTTCCCCATTCCATGGTCCCTTGTTCTCTGGAGGAGGGGCTTGATCACAAGTGTCAGTACGGAACCCAAGTCAGGGGGAGTCGCCCTCTACCCCCTCTTATCTCCCCGCCTTACAGACGGCCCAGCAACCTCTGTCCTGGATGGTCCCGCCTCCCCGTGAAGCCCCAAGAGCCTGCCCTCCCGGTCAGCCTGGGCCAGGGTGGCCTGTGACATCTCATCCCACCGAGCCCTGGCGCCTGTCGATCTGGGGTGAACCCTGTGCTTACAATGCCCTGGACCTAGGGAAGGCAGCAGCGCCTGAGCCACCGTGGAGGGAAAGGGCTTTCCACCTCGGTCCTCCTGTGCCCTTCCTCCTCGGGCTCCGCACAGAGGGCCCTCGCTTCTGCTCCCCCATCCCGTCACTCCAGCCCCGGACCCCAGGCCTCGTGTCCTTCTCGTGTCCCCCACCCCACACAGCTGCTCTGAGCTGCCGCCTGCCTTCCTGGCCAAGGTGGACCTTGAGCTGGGAAGGAATGAGGTTATCGGGGCGGTGGGAGCCATGTACTTAGAAAGGAGAGGGTCTGTTTTTAGAACCCACACCCCCAGCTGAGGTGAGAACCACTCACCAAGCCTGAGCTTCCCCTCTCGGCTGGCCGCTTCCTCTTTTGCCAGCACGGGCACCTTCCCTGCCGGCCCCAGGCACAGGGCCCGCAGCCACCCAGGCCTCCCTCAGTTCCATCACTGCCTTTACATTGAAAGCGTTGTGGGGGCTGGACATCAGGGACCTCCCTTTCCTGCTCCTGGACAAGCGAAAAAGGCAGCCCAGGGCCCAGGGCTTGTGAGCCTCGGAAGCTTCCGGAGCAGGCAGCTTTGCCTCTGAGCAGGGGCAGACGGTGAGTAGGAGAGGGAGCAGTGAGGGTGGCTGTGCTGCGGGGCCCTCTTCCTCCTCAGTTTCCCCGTGTTGGCCTGTCTTGGGAGGGTCCAGGAGGGCAAGGCCAGGTGCCTCTACTGTGGGTCACCTGCCCAGGTGCCCAGCGAGATGACCACCGTGGTCTCTAGGATCAGTGGGGCCATTTGCTGACCGCTCGGTGCTACATTTTCAGACGGAGCCAAGGCTATTCTCTCCGCCTCCCTCCTCCCACCCCTTCGTTCCATTCCTCAGACTTTCCCTCGGGGAGTCTCCCCTCCCTCCAGTACCTTCTGAAAGAGGAACAGCCTGTGTGCCAAGGGCCTGCCCGCGGGCACCTGGGGTGTGCATGTCCCTGGGGATCATGAGGCCATGGCTGGGGTCACAGATGCCGCCGCCCGTTTCCCTGGTGAGGATCGAGCAATTCAGAGAAGTTGCCTACGTTGGCAAGGTCACGAGAAGGGTCAAGGGCAGGGCCTCTCGATGAGCTGGAGGATGAGCTTTGGCTCTGCTGGGAGAGCTTGGGATTCCGATGGGCCCGTCCTTGGCCGTGTGGCCTCGGACAGATTTCCTGACGGCTCCGGGTCTGGTTCCTCGGCTGCAGGATAGGGGCAAGGATGTTCTCCGGCAGGCTGCCAAGAGCAGCATCTCCAAGGGGGCTAGGGGGGCCTGGTATTCCACCCTCAACAGTAATAGTAATAGGTAGTAACAAGGCCGCCATCCCTGCCCCCCAGTGTTTCCCCGGGTGAACAACATTGGAGGTGCTAGTCGGGACCCAGTCACTTGCGGAAGCCAGAAGCCAGCACTGTCGCCAGAACCATGACTGAAATGATCTTGAAAATGCATCGCCGTCCCCCCTCACCCCTGAAAATTTTCAGTTCCCAGCTGGCCTCCCTGCTGGTGCGGCTGTCCCGCCTTCAGCCAGGAGAATTTATGGGGGTGCTGGGGGTCCTGGCTGCCCAGCCAGGCTGCTCTTCCTTAGCCGGGGAGGGGCTGGGGTGGTGGCAGCCAAAGGCCCCACTGGGAGGCCTGAGAAGGTTCGTCCTGAGAAGCCACGGCACTGGGAGGATCTGGCATGGGCTGGTACCCTTGCAGAGACGCCCCGGGGTTGCCCAGACACGTCTCTCAGGGGGCGGGAGGAAGGGGGGAAGCTGAAGATGTTGGCACAGAAGCCCACTCCGGGGTCTGCTGCAGCGGCCGTGGCAGCATGGGGCTGCAGGAAGTCCGGCGGGGCGGGGGGAGTTCTGCCGCCCCTGCCCCGGGGTGGCTTCTTCTCAGTGCCCATCGCTGGAACACACAGGCAGGGCCCCTGTCCACAATGGAGTTCACCACCATTCTGTCTAGGCAGCCGCCAGCCAAGACCAGGCTTTCCAGGCAGGGGATCTAATCTGGTCCTCCTGGGGGCGAGTTCTGGGTAACAACTCCCTGCTCCCAGCCCCGACCCCGAAGGTTTAGATACTGCCCCACACCTCCTCCACTGCCCGAGTCCACCTGGTGGGCAGGGGCTTCACTGAAGCTCAGCGTCCTTCCTAGTTCGTAGAGGGGCACCCCTAGGCCGGATGTGAGCACTCTGGGGGTTGTTCTGCCCTGAGTCACACTGATGTCCCCTGGCCATAGAAAGAATAGCCCCTGAGTGCCCCCCACGAACCCCCTTCTGACCGAGAAGGAGGGATTTGCCAGGAACAGGAGAGGAGCCCGGCCTTGGGGAGCAGAGAGCTTCCCTGTGGGCTTTTCAAACAGTCACACTTTCACTTGAGATAAACCACCCAGATCCTGGCCTACCCCCCACCCCGGGGCCTGGCTTCTCCCGGGGCTGCTAGACGCTGTGCAGAACCACAAGCACGAGGTCTCCGTCCAGAGCGGAAGCCAGTACCTTTGATCACTGCTTTGTGAAAATGCAGCTATTTTGCGAGGAGATAAACCACTTCTCCTGAGGTCTGCAGGAGGGAGCTGCTGATCTAAGAGAAACAAGGGACCTTAGAGGACAGCAGCCGGGGCAGAGAAACGGACCCATACCAACTGGTGCTGAAAAGATGAACAGCCCCAACCAAACGAAGGTGCCTTCAGCCTCTGCCGTTTGGAAGGCACCCCTGGGAACTGACAGGGGGATGGGCAGGCCTGCGAGAGCCAGGGGTTCTCTGTCCCTGGGGTACGCAGGGGGGTTCCCCTCTGAAGCCTCTTCCTTCCCCTGGCCCTGGCAGAGCCGGCCACTTCCTCGCACCCCCGGTGGACGCTACCTGCCAGCTGTGTGGCCTTGGAGGGCAGGGGCCACATCCCACTGGTGCCAACACCGCCAGCTCCCCATCTGGGACCAGGTAGATGGCACTCAGCAAATGCTTGTCAAGTGACCAGAGCCCAGCTAGGAGGGAGAGCAAAGGCGAGCGCCTGTGCCCCTTGAGACGGGGTTGGAGCCCCTCACTCCCTGGAGCGCCTGCCCGAATGGCCGTGGGTGCTGGGAACACTGAGGTACAAGGTACCTGGGGAGTTGAGGACGATCCCCACAGCCAGGCTGCCCAGGGGAAGGCGTTTGCCTTCAGTTCTGTCGGTAACCAGCCTCCACAGGACTGGGCTGTCACTGCTGTCTGTGATGCGGGTGCAGGCCTCTGGAGCCCTGTTTGCTTGGCACTGGGTCCCCCGTGTTGGGGCTTAAGGGCTGGTTCGGGCATTAACCAAAGTGGGGCTGAGGGGCGGGTCACAGGTTCCCGGCCACGTGGCTGGCCCTGGGCGTGGCATACATGCCAGCGGATAGGCTTCTCCCTGCTCCTGTGGAGTTTGGGGGTGCTCTGAGATATTCCTTGAGCACCACAGAGAGAGGTGTTCCCGAACCCCAGACCTGCTAGAGCCCCATGCTTGAGGCTGGGCGCAGAGACTATCTGATAAATTTGTTCAGAGCCGGGGGGACACGTACACTCCTGCATTCCGGGCTCAGCCACGGGGACTGCTGCCTGCAGCAGACATGTCAGAAAACAGGGGTTGGACATTGTTTAAAAGAGAAAAAGAACGCCCACTGCCCTCCAAACAGGAGAACAGGCAGCCAGTAAGGTGTGGACAGCTGAGGGGGCCACCTCTCCCGAAGGCGCCGTGAAATGAGGATGGGGCAGGGCTCAGGACGGGGCTCACTGTGGCACTCAGGGCCCTCGCTCACCTGGGAGTGGAAGTAGAGACACTCGTGAGCGGCCATCATGGCTGGAGGCTCATTAGGCAAGGAGGCCACAGTGAGAGGGGTTTTCATGAGTCCCCATGGGGGTTTGGGGCTGTGGTCCCCAGCTCTGTCCTTTGAGGGGCCCTCAGCCTGCCCAGCGCTGCCCCGTGTGTCCCCATCATTGGCCGAGGCGTCTTCTCCTGGCGGCAGTGGGAAGGAGGAGGTGTGGGGTCATTTTTTTTCCTTTCTCCTCCAGAACCTGCTGTTTAGGGGGAGGATGGGGTCTGTAGGCCACCATTGCTGGCAGGGAAGCGTTTCTCCATGACTTTGGGTCAAGGCGCCTCCCCAGCTCTGGCCCCAGTTCCTCCTCATGTCCTGCTTGGGGGTGCAGCCAAAGGCACCTCTGCCCCTCACCCGGCCCCCACCTGTCTGTGGGGAAAAGGCAGAGAGACACACTAAGCTGGCTTTTTGATTTGATCATCTTTTTAGCGAAATTCGAGGAACTGGCTCGGGGCTGGGCTGACGATGGAAGGAGCCCTCTGCGGGGGAGGAACATCTCTTCCTGCCTCTTGTGGCTTTTTGGTGCATGGTCCTTGTCTCCCAAAGTGAGGCAGAGGGCCTGGGTGCAGGGTCTGGGCTGGGCAGGGGCGACTCTGAAGGCCCAGGGAATGGCCACATTCACCCCCTCTGCCAGACACTCCGTTTCCTCCCTTCATCTGGATGAACTAAAAGTCAACTTCTTGGCTGGCATTTGTAGGCGCTCACTGTGTGCTGGGCACAAGCCTGGGTGTCCCGGGCCTCAGAAGTGACCAGGTTGGTGGGAAAGATGGAGAAGGCCCAACCATCACCCTGGAGGGGAGAAGGGAGCCAGGGGAGTCCTGAGCCCCAGCTTGGAGGGGCAGGAGGATTTCTCAAGTGTGAAGCCAAGCCAGTTCTGCAGGGTGGGTGGGCGTTGTCCAGGAGGCTGCAGGGGCAGCGACATGCCCGTGAGTTTGGCACCCACAGTGGTCATTGATAACACCGCCCTCCTCTACATGATAAAACCTTTTTCAGTCGTAACCAGGTGACACTCAGTCATAATCATTGTTTTCTTGGTTCATTTCTTTAGTTTTCAAACAACTAACTCTTAAAAAAGAAGAAACTCCAGTCTCCGCTAAACTTGACACTTATCAGACAAAACTACCACCCTTTACAGTTCAGCTCCATGTCTCAGTTGTAGATTTTAAACTTGAATAAGACCTCCCGGTGGGCAGGTGGAAAGGCAGGTAGAGGGGACTCCGGGCACTTCTTCCACTTCCCAGTGTGGTCCTTGCTGACTTCTCATCGACGGTCTGGGCGTGGGGAGATGGGCATCTGGGGGCGCTGCGACCATCCCCCCCAATGTCCCAGTCGCTACACCTGCCCTTGGAAGGGATTTGCAGGGTGGGTCACCCGTGTCCGAGCCTTGGAGCTAACTCCACACAGAGCGCGGAGGTGGGAAGGAGGGTGGCACGTGCCAGCGTGAAGCTTCCTTGTGCGTTCCTATGACTGCGTCACCATCACCGCAGGACTTGCTGGGCACGTCATGGACCGTCAGCCTGTGGGAGGGCGCTAGATCCCTGACAGTGGGGTTGCCGTGCATGGTGATGATAAAAAGCAGACGACGATCAGCTGCTTTTGTTTTTGTTTTAAATTCTCTTCCTGGCGCCTCCTCTTGCAGGGTCCCAGGCAGGGCCACTTCCACGTCCCTGGCCCCGGGTGGCGGGCAGAGAGGGACGCGTGTCCGGGAGGTGGGGGTGGGCTGAGCGCAAGTGTGGGGTGTTGGACCACGGAGCAGCAGTGTGTGCTGAGTGAACTGAGGGCAGCCATGGTGGCTGGGGTAACTGTGAGCGATGGGCGGGAACCATCATCTCTGCAGAGCCAGGCTCTCTGGGGTGACAGGTGGCCCTAGACAAGCCCTCCCCACCAAGCCGTGTGAGAATAAATGGGATCGGAGGGGAAGGGAGAAGGCTGCATGTGGCCCCCTGGGGCCTGGTTCTGAAAGACCCCAGGGCTTGTTGGTCATGGGGCTGGGCTGGTCCCCGGGCTCTGAGTGGAGACCGTGTCTTGGCATCTGGCATAGGGTAGGCACTCAAGCAGTGAACGGATGAGGGGACGTGTCCCTCTCACCCCACCCTGCTCCTCCATGGGCGCTGGTTACTGCAAGGGTATGCCACGGGCAGCGACCCTCACTGAGGGTCCACGGACGCCACTGAGGACCTTCAGTCTCCTTCAGTGGATGGGGCGCTTCCCAGCTGCCTCCCAGCTGGCGTCCCACAGGCCTGGAGAAGCGAATTGAGCCAGCTCTCCTGGAACTGCAGCCTGGAGCCCCCCATTCACCCCATATTCTTAGGGAGCACCCCTTGTAAGATTCCCGTGATAGAGAGAGCTGTCCCAGCCCACATCAGTGTGAGGGAGATCTTGGCTGACTCTGCATGTCTGCGAACCTGCCTGGGCTGGTGGGGGTGGAAGATGATGGATAACCATGGTCCCCACCCGCAGAGGGAAGGGGAGATTCGACAAGTGCTCTGGGTAGCTGGGCTGGAGCCCCTCCAAGATGTAAAGACCGAGGCTGGGCCATCAGAAGGGGAGGAACTCACTTCAAGGTGATCTCTGTCACTTTGTCATGTGCTGACATTCTGGTCTGGAGCCTCCAGGAAGAGGAGCGTGGGAAGCATCGGCCAAAGGGCCTCTTAAAAGGGCCAGGACCTGGGCAGGTGTCCTGCTGGGGAGAGGTGCCATCCTGAGCTGGATGAGCTGCACTGTTTGTGGGGATGCAATTGGAGTGGAAGCTGCCTCCTGCTCAGATGTGTCCCCACCTGACCCCGACGGGAACCCGGGAAGGTCATCTCGGGAAGCCTGCAGGCGGTGCCCCTTCAGTGCCTCTGTGGTTGCGGGAATAGAGATGGCGGTGGGATGAGCTCAACTCTCCTCCACCTCCTCCCCCCACCGGCCCTGGATGGACCCGCACACACTCTTCCTTGAGAGATAGTGGCTTCCATCCAATGCACCTCCGCTAATCACCAGCCATCGTGGGAAAAGCCCGAGATGAGGGCCGAGAGGCAGCTCATTGTCTGGGGGAGATTAAAGCCCCCGCACTGTATTGTCTGGGCAAGGGATAAATCTTCGCGCTGTCACTCAGACACTGAATTAAATCCCCCCTCGTTTCTAAAGGGGCTTATCTGTGCTGAATGGGCCGCCACACTGCAGCATGAGCCGACGTGTCCGGGCACCCTCAGAGCAGGAGCCATCTGGGGAGGGACACTGTGTGCGAGAGGTGGCATCTTTCCTGGCAGGGAGTGTGGGCTCCACCTGAGGTCCCATCTGCCCCATGGGATGTGCATCTCACGGGCCAGGGGAGAGGAAGGCCCCTGGCTGAGCCATCCAAGGCAGGGGCCTGGAGAGGGTTTGAACTTGGCCAGGTCAGAGGGCAAGCCAGCAGCAGGAGAGGAGCAGCAGGGAGTCCTCAGGGCAACTTGAAGTGGAGAAGGAATTGACCTAAGCAATCTGGAACTTTCCAGAGAAGCCACCCCATTCCTGTCTTTTCCAAGTCCCCACACCATGGATGAACCAGTGGTGGAGCCCTGGGCTGGGGCAGGTCCCCCAGCTAGGCGCCATCCTCAAAGCACAGCCCCCCTCGGCTGCTGGCCCTCGCCCACTAGCCCTCGCCTACCACCTTCCTCTAAGGCAGAAGAACAGGCTCCAGGGGGGTTTTCCAACATTCTAGCAACAGGGCTCCTTTTTAACCTGAACCTCATGTAGACCCTCATTTATGAAACAGATGGTTTAGGGAGGAGTGGTAGTCCTTCCCCGGGACCCCAGAGCCCCCGGGACCCCCGGGCCACAGCAGTGCTTCCTCAGTGCTGTAGGAATCCCACAGTGATGCCCATTTTACAGACAGAGAACCAGAGTGCAGACGGGGGTGGGCAGTGTGTCCAGGCCACCCAGGCAGGCAGTGGGGGGTCAAGGCGTGATGCCCAGTCTTCCTGCGTGGGCTGTGGAGGGGGTTAGGGGCGGATTTGCCGGCACGCACCGCCACCCTGGGCTGTCCCCTCCCCTCTGGTTTCCCTAGGGAATGTTGGCACAGGCCTGTCATACTCAGAGTAGTGGCCAGAGACGCAGTCACGGAATGAACAAGAGCATGAAGATCGGAAGCTGATGGAGCAAAGACAGTCACCACGACACCACTGGGCGGGGGGCTTGGGGCACAGTAGTGGAGTCTTGGTTGAGAGTTTCAGCGCTCAGCACTCAAGGCCCTGTCCACAGCTCTGACTGGCAAGTAGAGAAACCTCTAGCACCCCTCCCAGAGGCACTGTTGGATTTGGAATACCCTGCATTTTGGTCTCTGGATGTTTGGGGAGCACTAATCAGGGCTTTCTGTGCTGTGTGTGAAGGGTCCCCTGGTGTGTGGACATTGATGCTCTTTGTAGAAGTTTCTGGCTGTGCACATACCCCCCGTCTCTGCTTGGAGGGAGGACTCCAGCCATTGCCTGAACAGGCAGGCTTGTCTCTGTTACCAGACTTTTAATGAGCTGAAAGCAGAGCTTATGGAGAATGACAGGAGAGCGCTGCCTCCCCTGGACCCTTAGATTGGTCTAGAATGGTCTAGAATGTGCAGCTTCCTCCCAGCCCCTCCCCTCCTCCCTGCTTCCGATGAGGTTGTACCCTACTGGCCAGTAATGCTATTTTGGACATTAGTAACAGCCTGTTTTCTGAACATCCTGGTCAAATGATAGCAATGCCGTGTGTGTGTGCTGAATGCATCACTTCCTTCAGACCTTCCTCTGGTTAGACCAGAAGCCATCAGCATGTCTGTGCGATGGTGACATGAATTCAGGCTCATCCCAGTCTGGAGCTGTGTGGGCTCAACACCTCCTCCCTGACCCTGCCCACGGGGGGCCGCAGCAGGACCGCGGCAGGAAAGATGGGCGGCTCCAGCCGCTTCCCTGTGAGTCTGCGCTAGACCCTGGGGCTGCCGCCACAAAGCGCTGCAGAGCCGGCAGCTCAAACCACAGACGTCTACTCTCTCACTGTCCTACGGGCTGGAGGTCCCAGATCAACGTGTCGGCAGGGCTGGTTTCTCCTGAGGCGTCTCTCCTTGGCGTGTAGATGGCCGTCTTCTCCCTGTGTCCTCACGTGGTCCCTCTGTGTGTGTGTGTGTCCTCATCTCCTCTTCTTATGAGGACACCAGTCACAGTGGATTAGGGCCCACCCATACGACCTCGTTTTACCTTGGTCACCTCTTTAAAGACCCATTTCTTAATATAGTCACATTCAGAGGTCCTGGGGGTTAGGGCTTCAACATGCAGATTTTAGGGGGGACACAATTCAACCCCAAACAATGCCATTTGCCATGATCTGTGTTGACCTGAAGCTGCACTTCATTTTGGCTCTCAGAGCGTCATTGTCTGTGATGATTTTTAACACACCCGCAGAAATCAGATTGCAAGCAGGCCCCCAGGAACGCCAGTCCCTCTAGGGGTGAGATAGAAGCACTTCATGTGGGGGTGTCCTGAACACAGAGCCTGGAAAGCGGCCAGGGCCTCTGGGCAGCCCTGTGAGCAGAGGTGCCGGGAGGGGGCGAGAAATCTGCAATTAGCACAAATGCTCCTTTCTGAAAGGCCAAGTGAGCTCGAAAGAGAGGCCTTGAACCTGAGAAACGTCCGTGGAAATCAGGGCTTGACTGGAGAGCACAGTTTTTCTCATTTTTGTGGGGTTGAGCCTTTTCAATAAGGTTTCAAGAGAATAAAATCGACAGGCCCCAGGAAATTTGCATACAGCCACTTAACATCAATGCTGTATGTTTTTTTTTTTTTAAAGAAATAAACATATCCTCAAAATTCCCCATCCGCAGGGCGGGACTACCCTGGGAGTTAACGGTTCAAACCTTTACAATTTTTTAAAACCCAACAGCTTTCCATAACAAAGGGCAAAATTCACAAACAAATTGCCTTCCTCCTCCCAAGTCTGCTCCTTGGCCGAGTGAAGGCGTGTTGACAACACACGGCTCCTTGGGTCACCGTTGAATGGCGGATCCCACGGAGACAGGGTCCCCCAGGTCTGTTGAGAACAGCATGGCCCGGGAGCCTGAGTGCACGCTCTCCCCCTGCCAGTCTTTTCAGAGCACCAGCTAACAAGCGGCATTGTGGGGACCTGGGAGGCAGCCTTCAAAAGGCAAGCCGGGGCTGTGCAGAGGCCGCCCAGGAACAGCCATCCTTGCTGGAAAGAAGGTGCTGGAAGGCGCTAGAAGGCTGTGCACCACAGCTTGCTGTTCTAGAAGCACGTGTGGGCTGCAAGTGAATGAAGCCCATTCCAGGATTGGGAGGAGGCCCAATGGACAGCTCTGGAGGAGCCAGGACAGTGTGGGCACCTCCAGCAGGTGAAGCCCCCAAGTAGGGGCCTGAGACACAGCCCTGAGGACAGCTGGGGGAAGAATTGCCTTCACTCTTCAGCCGGCCCACCTGCCTGGGGCTGTGTGCACCTCTGGGGTCCAGGAGGGTGGGATGCCCAAGCTGGTCCCCAAGAAGCCCTCAGCCAGGCCAGGGAGAGGGATGTGGGAACAAGCAAGCCCCGGCAGGCAGGTGAGAAGTGCCTGGTGTGGCCCTCAGTGTCACCAGAGCTGGCTCTGCCAACCCCTCCAGCACATTTAGGGGCACGGGCTCGTGGTAGTCCCCCCAGACCCCTTTTCTTGCTCCTGCTCCTGAGCTCCTGGCTTCTCCTCTTCCTTGTTGACACCTCACAGCTCATGCCCCTTTCTGAAGCCTTCCCCCGAGCCCACACACCACCATGGGTCACTGTGTCCCTCACCTGTGTTTCTAGGGTTTAGCCACCCCAGAAGACCACGACCCCAGGGCAGGGATGGGTTTTTTGTTCTCTCGGCTCCTAGCAGCTGCTGGTTCCCAGTAGGGACTCAATAAATGCTCGTGGAAGGCACGGATGAGAGATGGGGCCGGTCTCAGGGTGAGTCCATCTGAAAGGAAGGTACTGGTTGTGCAGAGGCTGGGCCAGAGAGGATGGACTGTTCTGGAACGGCTGGCACCGGAGGCATTGGCTCAGGAGTTTTCTGGTGGGAGGACCCAGGCTCACCTTCCCAGGCAGCCAGCCCTCCCCAGCGCAGAGAGGCGGGAGGCCATCGTGGGGCCGCAGGCTCTCCACCTGGGAGCTGTCCTGGGGGCTGAGCCAGGGACCTGTGGGCTCCGCCCTGGAGGAGGCCAGTTTCCTGCCTGCCAGTGACCCTGGGCCCAGCCTCCAAGGACTGCCCTCCTCCAGGGGTAAACTCACATCTGCGTGTTTCTGTGTGACAAGGGCCCGCCATCCATTTTGTCCTGTTCCCCTTTCTGGGCCATTGTGGCTGTCCTGCTCCCCCTGTGGCCATCCCAGAGCAGGGGCCTGGCTGCTCAGCTCTGGCCTGAACACCTCTCATTCCTGCCGTGCAAGACAGGCAGGACCTCTGGTGGATGATACGTCCTAGAAGGTCCCAGGTGCTCTCCCAGCCAGTGGCCGGTCAGTAGACTCTTCTGGGAGCGTAGTGGGGGACAGGATGCTTGGACCTGACCAGAGAGGGAGTGGGTCCTTCCATGGTCCCCGTCTGGACCCCAAAGGGTTAAGGAGCGAGTGGGGGGCTTTGTTCCGGGTCTCATCAGTGTAACCCGCAGCCTGTCCCCAATCCCTTCCTCATGACCGTGATTAGCCCGCACCGGATGAATAGGCCTGCGATTCCTATGGTAACCTTCAAAATGCATTCCTCGGCCTGCTCGGCCTCCTCAGTAATTACATTCCGAGCTCGGCCCACAAACAGCATGCTAATTAGCCGAGAGAGAGAGAGAGAGAGAGAGAGAGAGAGAGAGAGAGAGAGAGAGAGAGAGAGAGAGGGAGGGGACTGCAGTTCCCTCCCTGAGAATGGGCTGGAGGAGGAGACTTCTGCTTACAGCACCCTCTTCCCTCCTCTTCCTCAGACAGGACAGAAACTGTGAGGTGCCCGGGGTGGCCCGGCCATGCCCGACCATGGCAGGTCCAGGACGGGGAGCGAGGACAGGAGAAGGGGCCCCGAAAGCCTGTGCCCTCCCCTGTGCCTGGGCCGTCCTCAGTGCATCCCCTGGGCGTCCACCTCTGTCCTACTCAGGGAGTGTGGCCTGCAGGGTCCCTTGGTGTTGCTGTCCCGTTTCCCTCTGGCGGGGCTGGGTTAGGACCTGTCCCAGAGGAAGGCCCAGCCCAGCTCCTCACGTAGGACAGGGTGGTGGAGCCCTACTGGGGCAGGCGTGGGGGGTGCAGGGTGAGTGGCCTATGAGAGCAGCCACCAGCGGAGAAGGCCCCGGCCTACAAATGCATTTGTGCTGGAGGATGACCAACCCTGTGCAGAGGACAAGGGGCTCTTTGGGTGAAATGGGGGAAATCCAACAGGACCCTGGAGGAGAGACAGGCCAAGAGAGGAGGAAGGTGCCCACCACAGGGGACGGGAGTGCTTGGCCCTGAGGCTGTTGAGAGCTTGGTGCATCTGAGAAGCTGGGCACTGGCTCTCGGGGTGCAAGTTGGGGCTGGAAGGCCAGTGAGTGTGAGGTGGCCAGGCTTTGCCCGAGGTGTAACAGGAAGCCACAGGAAAGGCCCAGTCCCATGTGTCAGAGGTCCCCCAGGCCAGAGCGTAGAGAACAGACTCAGGAGGTACCCGAGTGGGTGCAAGTGGGGGGCTTCTGCCGGGCTGGGGGGCAGTGCGAAGGCTGGGGGAAGTGGGGCTGGGGGCTGGGAGGTGCAGGAGTGGGAGGCAGAGCTGGTGGTACTGCTGAGGGATTGCACGTGGGGTGGGGGAAGGGAGGACACCCCCAGGTTTCTGTCCTGACCAGCTGGGCCTATGGTGGTCATTTGGCTGAGGCCCTTACAGAGAGGAGCAGGTCTCAGCCAACTGCCTTTGAGTCCACATGGGAGGGAGAGCCATTGCTGAACCAGCACCAGTGGGCACCAGCAGGGCTGGGTCTGCAGGTCAGATATGCCGGCCCTGGCTCAGCCTGGCACTGCCTGCCTGCTGGGCAGGTGTGGCACCCTAAGAACTTGTTTCTGAGGCCAGCAGAGCCCTGCCAGCCCTGCCAGCCCAGCCAGCGGGAAGCAGAGGGGGCGTGACTTTCTGTCCCCGCTCTGATCAGAGGGGCAGGCTGGCTGAGTGGTCAGGCGGGTGGGCCCTGGGGCAGGTTGCCTGGGGTTAAGCCAAGCAGTGTGGCCTTGGATGGGCAGCTCAGACCTTGTCAGGGCGGGACAGTTGGTGCCATATGAACGTTGGTGGACACTGCTGCTCTGGTCTCAGGGTCTGGGACCCAGAAAGCAGGCCGGCCATTTCTCAGGGCCATGGGGAGCCCAGTCTCTAGTGGGTGTCATGTGCTACCAGCAAAGCCGCTTGGCCTCAGGGCGGGTCACCCTGCAGGGCTCCTTAAACCCTACTGCTGCGAGTGTCCCTGCTTGTCTTGGGGGACCAATCTGGTGGGTTGCAGACTGGCTTTGCCCCCAGTCCTGCTGCTGGGACGAGGCAAAGGGCAGGGAGCAGGCGGCTGGCCGGGCGGGCTGGCCCAGGAGGAGCTGCTGATGTGTGATACTGCGCCCAGGTGGTTCCAACCATGGGGCTTACTGAGCGATTACCAGCCTCGGGGTTTGGAAGCCAGCACTTCCTTGGTGTCAGTCTGCTCAGCTAATTCTAACATAAACAGAGCAATCCTTTAAGTATATATCGTTTAATGCCCGACAGGGAGCCCACAGATCTCCTTAACGCCAACCAGCTCAAATACCTGCCAGGGAACTTCTCCGGTCTCAGCCCATTTCCCAGACGGGCCGTGGTTGTGGCAAACCCTGGTAGGGTGTCACAATAATTATGGGAAGTGGCCTGGGCAGATTTTCCTCCCCTATTGTCTTCCCCACTGGACTAACACCTCAGAACCACCTTCCCTCGTTAGGGATACACATGATCCTGGGGACTTTGCTGGCAAACCCCAGACACCTCCCAGGATGCAGCCCCCAGAAGGTCTCTGCTCACCCTCTACCCCTGGCATTGGACAAGCACAGCCCCCATGGCCACGAGGCATGGCCGGCCTCAGGCTGGGCTGTCCTGGGAGGTCGTGAGCAGCATGCATGTGGTTCCTCCACACAGGGGGCGGGATGGCCAGGGAGAAGCCGCAGAGGCACTGGCACCACCATGGTTGCTGTGTCAGGGGATCTTGCTCCCCACCAGGTCCTGCCAAGCTCTTTTCTTGCTTGGGTCAAAGCTCCACAGCTTGGGGGCACGCCCACAGCACGTGGAGTGTGAAGTCTCACATTTGTAGGGTGAAGGGAGGGGCGCGGAGAGCCCCGAACACCTAGTCTTTCCTTTCCTCCTCAGTGCATTTGTCTCAGTTAGTAAATCCTTCTGCATGCCCAGGGCAGATTCTCCTCGACTTCCTGCTGGAGGTTTCGAAGTTTGCTTTCCACACTTAAATCCTTTGATCCTTCTGTCATGAGCTGTTGTGAGCGGTGTGAGGCAGGGATCTGACTTTATTTTATGCAGCGTGTGGGCAGCCACTGTCCCAGCCTGGTGGTGGAGTGGTGGTGTTGGGCTCTGTGATCTGAGATGTCACCAGGTCACCTGCAGTGCCACCTCGGTGACAGGTCAAATTTCCATGCATGTGAGGGTCTGTTTCCAGGCCCCTGCCCCTTCCTGTGGGTCAGCTGGTCCAGGCCTGTGCTGATGCTCAGTGCCTGACGGGACTGTCACACTAACCACTTTAGACTGTAGCAGGCCCATCAAGGGGGTCTACACCAAGCCCGGCACTGACGTCGGCCCTGAGAGGCAGGTGGAGGGGCTTGAGGCCCGGAGAGGTTGTGAGGGGCTTGGGCCAGAGTGGTCCACGCGGCCTCACTCTGCGCTCACAGATCTGGAAGCCACGGGGACTCCAGGGCAGCTGTTCCAGGTCAGACCATGTGGCCGCGAGGCTGGGGGCTGGCCCATGATGCCATTCTCTGCTTGAACCTAGGGAGGGGGGACAGTTTGAAAAGGAAAGTCTGAGGCAGCAACCCCTTGTCACTCCAAGATGACCACGATTGTTCCAAAAGGTGTCGTAATATTTAAAAAATAGAGAAAAACAAGGTCACAGAGGTTGAAAACACAGGAGCGTGCTGTGTGGGATCCCACAGAGGCTGGGGTCTTGCCCTGCCTCTGGGTATAGCCGGGTGTCCTCGTCTGGGCTGAGTGGGCTTATTTATCTCGCTGGCATTTTGCAAATGGGTGGGCTGCCAGCTTCTTAGACGAGACTGAAAGCTGTGGGTACTAACTCTTATTTATTGTCATTATTATTCTTTTACCGGTGGCCAGGGGGTGGCACCGTCTGGGGAGCAGCCACATCTGTCCAGCCCCAGGGCCGCAGGGCTGTGATTTCCTGCATTCTCCGTGCCAGTGCTCAGCGTGGCTCCCTAAACAGATGCTAAAATGATCCCGCTGCACGGCGCTCCCAGAAGTCAACTATCTTTTAATAACTGTCTGATACTTAACGCTCCCAGGGGACCCAGTGAAGCATCACAGGCCATTAGAGCAGGGGCTTTGGCCAAGGATTAATTGAGCAGCGATTAGGGAATGGCTTCGTGTGGGGGCAGGAAACTGTGGTCATCAATGTATAGCATCGAATTAATCCCAGGGGAGCGGGGGTGGGGGGTGGGGGGGAATTTCCATCAGGTCCCTGTGTTTGGGCAAAGAGGACACCTGAGTCCTGAAGTGATGGTGGGGTCTTAAAAGCCGGACTTCCCCCAGGTACCCTCTGAGGGGCAGACTGGTGTGTTTCTGGGGGAAGCTCATCGGTTGTGGAAACTGGCTTCAGCTCACAGGAGGGTGGCATCACCCCGTTCCCAATGCAAACAGGGCCTACAGGCTCCTCGATCCCCTGGGTGGGGCGAGGGCATGGTGCCTGAAAGGTCGCGGGCTCCTTGTCCTGGATTTAGGGAATATGATAATCATTTGCAGAGTGACGATGCTGTGTCCCTCCAGGAGCCTTCTCTGCAGTGCGTTCTTTACTCATCGTCACACCCACCCGTGAAGGAGAAGAAACAGCCAGGAGGGGAGGGTGTGGCGCCTCTGCTCACAGGCCCTTGCAGGGCAGGGGCAGGTCCTAGCTGGAGCCCACAGATGTTCCCGATGACACCCAGGGTGCTCTGCTCCTCCTTCTATCTGGCCTCTTCGTCCAGCCCCTCTTGCCGGGGGTCCCTGCACCCAGGAGCCGCCGAGAGCTGGAGATCAGGTGAAAAGGAGAAGCTGGAAGTTAGCTGGGCGTAGTTGTGGAGGGAGGGGCCCACACCCCAAAATCTGCATCTTAAACTCACCCTGGGAACGCTGAGGTCTCCCAGCCGTCCTGGTGATCCCCCTGGCATGGCTCTCCGTGCTCCTCGAGGCATTTCATGGTGCCGGACCCACCCTGTGCCCGACTTGGAGTTGGCATGTGAGGCCATCCTGGGCCACCCCCATGCCCTGCCTCCGGCTTCTGACCCAGGAAGGCCTGCGGGAGTGCTGGCAGCCTTGGGGGGCCTGGTTGGTTTCCCTTTGGGTCTGGTGCTGCGCTAACAAGCTCCTTGGCTAGCTCACGCAGGGCAGGGAGGAGGCCGACTCCCTGGGCCCTGTCCTTCCAGGTCCAGGCTTCGCTGAGAACACCTGGGCCAGGTCCCAAGGGCAAGGGGATGGAGAAGGGACAGGAGCTCCTGGGCACATCAGTGTCCTCTCAAGGGGTTCTGTGCTGGGTGCTGGGGAGGCAGCAGGAACCTGGAGGCGGGTCTCATCAGGATCCCAGCCTTCACCCACCACATCGCCTCTTCCTGGGGTGCAAGGCTATGCTGACGGGGCCCCTGCCAGGAGTTCCTCCGTTTGTCCCACTTAGGGCTTTGTTCTGTCTCCTTAATGTTCAGATTAGCATGTTTCAGTGATTAAAGTTGGATCTAACATAAGCATTTTCTCAAAAAGTCGTGCAAATCACGTCCAAAGAGGTGGTTTATTTCTGTTAGGCTGTTAAGGTTAGCTGGGTGTGAATTTTCCTTCCCATCACAGGGCGTCTCTGAGTTGTGGGGTTCCTGTGGTCCTGGAGAGAAAGTTCTGGACACGGCAGGCTGAGCATCGCTTTAACCCGGAGCAAGGGCTCCAGGCAGGGTAGGTCCAGGAGCCACTGGCTCCAGGGATGGGCCCAGGAGGGTGTGAGGGGACACACGCTGGGAGACTGGAAGCGAGCTGGTTTGTGGACAAGAATGGCAGTCCAACCCTTGCCCTCCTGAGGCTGCTGGGGGAGATGTGCCCAGAGATTGACTGAGTCTGGGTGAGATGGTAGGCCAGGGGCTGGCCAGGACCTTACATGGACTTCTGCAGGACCCTGGCTCCGAGCCAGCAGCTGTGCATGTGTGCTGGGATAGGACGACTAGGAGGGAGGGAAGCCCCCATGCTGGCCGTGCTCAGCAGGATCCTGGGCATCCTGAGGCCAGCCACCTGGGCCCATGTCCACCCCCAGGTCTGGGCCCTGCTGGCCCCAGCTGGAACCCTGTGCCCACGCTTGCAGCCTGCCCTGCCAGATCCCCGGAGGACAGGCAGATAGAAGAGAAAGGGCTCTGCCCTTTGCCAGCCCTCAGTGGGGGCGGGTCTGCACAGGCCTCTGTGTGTTCCCTGAGCTGGGGGTGGGGGGCACTATGGACAAGATTCTCCCTCTTGGGGGGGCGCTGGCTGGGAGGAATCTGCACACAGAGGCGGGATTCTTGTCGAAAGGGCTGAGAGCCAGGCAGTGACCTGAGTGCAGGACCTGGGGGCCGTAGGGTTTCTGTGGGAGGGTAGGGGGGAGGACGGAGGGGGAGGGCAGGGGAGGAGGGAGAGGGAAGGAGAAGGGGGAGGAGGGAAAGAAGGAGAGAGAGAGCAGGGAGAACTGGAGGAGGGAGGGGTAGAGGAGGGAGGATGGAGAGGAGGAGGGAGAGAGGGAAGGAGAGAGGGTGAGGGAGATGGGGGAGGAGGCAGAGGAAAGAAGAGCTAAAGAGGAGGGGGTGGAGAAGGAGGAGGAGAGGGAGGAGGCGAGGAGGGACCAGAAGTGAGGTGGGGAGCAGCGGCCGGCCAGGGCATTGAGGGGGCCTGAGCTCATGCAAAGGAGGCTGGTGGGGTGCACACACCCCCTTGGGGGGCGGCGCGGTCCGGCTTTCAGGTACCGGCCTTTTGTCTGCTGTCCTGAGCTCGCCTGTCAGCCCCGCCGTCAGAGGCCTAATCTTTTTTTCTTCGCGGGCTGAAAAGGCCCAGCATCACATCAGGCAACACACTGCTGCCTATTCTCCTTCCCCACGGAACCCAATCACTGGACAGCGCTGCTATAATTCACTCCCCAGCCCGCCCTTTGAAAAGGTGGGCCGCCTCGGCACTGCTCGCCCAGCAAGATAAATCATGTACTCGAAATTAACTTCCATTGAAAGGGAGGGCAGGAAGAAAGGCTGATGGCCGGGCAGGCGGAGGGGCCGACGGCCTTGATAAATGTCAGCGCGGATAATTTGGGGGCTGTGATTAAGATCTTATCTAGGTGGGAAGTAAATAGAAAAGACTTTAATAAAACTCCAGCCCCATCCATGCTCACCAACTCGGGAAGTTCCTTTTTTTTCCCTTGTCTTTTCTCTTTTATTTTTTGGGTGGATCGGAAGGGAATACCAGAAAGGTCTTCATTAAAGGAAAAGTTGGGTCCAGGGCATCACTTGAAAGGATTAGACGGCTGCGGAGAAGCCGGGCGTTTCTCCTCTGTGACAAAGGGCAGAGGGAACAGCATGCAGAGCCGCCTTTGTCTCCAAATTCCCGCTCGCTTGGAAGAGACGCCGGAAATTTGGCGGGAGCGTCAGCCGACCGCGGTGACCGGCTTTCCCGCCACCACATTTTGGTTTTCTTTGGTCACGAACATCATTTCGCTTGGTGAAAGTTTTCCTCAAATAAAATGAAACCGAACCCCCATGGCCGCGCAGGGGTGGGAGGCGCTGGCTTGTAAACGCGCTCAGCGCGCTCCGGGTCGCACACCGCCCTCTTTTATGGGCTCACGGCCGCCTTGCACTTGGGTGTTTATTTTTGCTACCGATGACTTCAGCGGCCTGCAGCTTGAACCCCACGCCGCAGAGCCTGGACCAATGACTGTCCACCTGGCAGCCCCCCACGGCCACATTCCTGGAGGCAGGACCTTCCCCTGCTGCTGACCCCTCCCCTGCAGCTGGGCAGCTGCTCCGGGCCAGGGCTTCTGCTGGCTAAGGAGGAAGTCCCACTTGATTGACGAATCTATCTGAGACCTGCAACGCCCGTAATTGGAATCGTGCAGGAGGTGAAGGGCAGCCTGGTCCAACAGGCGGCCCCGTGGCCTTGCTCGCTCCCTCCTGTGGGACCGGGTGGCCAACAGGGTCTCCTGGTGGGAAGGGGCCCTGGGGACTATGAGGTCACATGCGCAAAGGGCTCAGCCCAGGGCCCACTGTTAGCTCCAGGCTCAGCAAACCGTTATGAGGATGGGCCTCCCCCCCCGCCCCGGTGCCATGTGGGCCTTCCAGGGTCAGGGCAGTGCCAGCCCTGGTCACCCAGCACCTTGAGCCCACCCAGGAACCGACTCAGTGCAGCTCCCTCGGGTCCATCACTGGACAGCTTGGACTCATTCCCACCTGAGGCTGGAGACCCCCGGGAGAGAGTCTGGGTGTCCAGACTCTGCAAAGGGGCAGGAACGTTCTCCTCTGAGCTCTGTCTTCTGTGGTCCTGCCATGGCCGGAGGAGGGAAGGCAGTGCAGGAGAGTTGAGTGGAGGGCAGGTGGTGGGGCCTCTGAGGGGGCTGAGTCCTTGGTCAGCTCAACCACCCCTCCAACTCGGGTCTGAGCCAGAGAGTGACTCAGCCCTCGGCACACAGTAGGTGCTCAATAAAGACGTGCAGGAAGGAGGGAAAGAAGGAGAGAGGGAGGAGGGATCAAGCAAACACATCGAGCACAAGGCAGGGAGACCCATGTGTGAGGAGGAGCAGCCCAGGAAGGGGGCTGGGTTACAGCAGGGTTGCTCAACTTATGGGCGCTTTGTTCCAGAAAATTCCTTGTCTTGGGCACTGTGGACATTGAGCAGCATCCCTGGCCTCTGCACACTAGATAGCACCCCCATAATGCTGACACCTCCGATGGCTCCCCGTGGTGCCCGTGCCCTGGTCCCGGCGGGGAGGGGGCTGCTGGGGACGCTGCACCTCGACAGCCTCTTAGCTCAGGGCTGGGTCTAAGGGTTATAACTTGACTTGAGATTATTTTCCACGTCTCCCTCTTTGATCTTAAACACTGGGGATGGAGAGGGACAAACGCTGGAGTACTTTCCTTTGCCTGCCAATGTTCTTGTCTGATTTTGTTTTTAAACCCACGAGCAATGTGTGGAGGAGGTTCAGCGGCAGAGTCGCCAGGTTTTAAAATGCAGATTCACACTTAGATGTTTGTCTGAGATGCCCCAGGGTCCTTTTAAGAGAACAGCATGGACCCCTACACACGTGCACATGCACACACTCAGACATGCTCACATGGGCTCACACACCTGTGCATACGGACACACGCACTTGCTTACACACTCACACATTCACACATGCTCACACACGTGTGTGCACACATACAAACACGTGTACACACACGCTCACACGCACCCTCATGCACACGCACTCAGGGAGAGCTAGCCGCCCCAGATGCCAGCACATGGGTGTGTGCAGGCGCCCGGACAAGGACCCCACAGCAGTTGTCTGTCCCCTGAGCCTCATCATCCAGGAACCACTTCCTCCCCCGAAACGGCCCTTGGGATGGCCCTGGGGGGCAAATCTCAGGGGTGGGGGAAAGGAGGCTCCTGCGGGTGCTCCCCAGGTTTGTATGTGTGTATGCTCCTGAGGGCAGGAGCCCCCTCCGCACAGCTGGTTCAGCCCCTGAGGGCTCCTCCGGTCACACCGCTGCCATCCACCCTCCAGCCCTGCTTGGACAGCACCCCCGGTGCCTTGGGACACAGCCTGTAGAGTCCGGGGCGTTTGGCTCTCAACCCCAGCTCGGCCCTGCCTGGCTGTGTGACCTGAGTCAGGTTCTGCACCTCTCTGCACCACACCGTTGTCCCATGCGTGGGTCGTGGAGGACGAAAGGACTAGCTTTGCTGAGTGGCTGGGGAGACGCCATCCGTGGGGTGACGTGGGTCAGTGCTAACGGGGCCTTCATGTGAAGGGCTCAGAACTCAACAAATGTCCTGGCGCTGGGGGGCGGGGGCGGGGGGACTGTGAGAGCGGGGTGGCCCCATAAACGCCCATCAGGGAAGGCAATCGGGGAGAGGCTTGGAAAGTGACAGATAAAGCAAATACCCCAGCTCCTAAACAAACCCAGCAGGACAGGGCAGATGACAAATGATGGGATTGTGTCAGCTTGAGAGCAGATTGGACTAATGGCATGCTGGACTTTGCACTCCGAGGATCAATATTCCATCAGGCAGGCCTTGTGAGTGGTGCTCACGAGGACAAAGGGGTGATCGGCCATAGTCTGCACACCCTGCTCACAGCGCCGCCCGTTCTGTGAGCCCATGTGGGGCAGGTGGGGGCAGGGGCATCCCCAAGAGAGCAAAGCCGGCTGCCCAGGGGCCTGCGTCAGGCCGTGGCCGTCCAGCCCTGGCCTGAAATCCTGGCCACGAATGCAGTGTCTCCTGCCGCCATGGGTTAGCATGTTAGAGGGTGCCCGGGCTGCTGATGCCCAATTCCAGGTCATCAGATCCCACAAAGCTCTGCCTGGCTCTTCTCCGGCTCCTCGGGGACTGTGACACAGAATCTCGGGTGCCATGGCCTTTCCACCCTGTGTCCGGCACCTGGGAGCTGCTGTCCACGCAGCCCTCTCCACCCACAGCTTCCGGGAGGCTGGGTTCAACGGCGGGCGCTGACTCCAGACAGGTGTGGGGCTGGGGCCCACCTGGAGGGTGCCAGGCCAAGGCTTTCCCGAGGGCCACAGAAGGGACTGTCACAGACCCCAGGGCATCCCTGTCTTCCAGCAGGTCACCCGATAGAAGCTCACCTGCTGCATCCATTCCCTGGTGGGTTCATTCCATCTGTGTGTTGAGTGCCTCCCATACACAAAACTGAAAACCAGAGCCGAGGACAGCGGGTGGGTGAGCAGTGCGGGCCCAGAGGAGCCGGGGGCACCCTGGTTGTTCTGTTCCCTGGTGCCTTGTGGGAATTTTGCTCCTAAGCTGGCAGCTCGGCCTGATGCCGCTGACCCTGCTCCCAGGCAGCAGGCCCTGGTCTGGGATTGGCCACTCGGGGACGTGGACCCTCATCTTTCCCTGGCTGGGAGCCCCTGCCAGGCCCTCTCTCTGGCCTTGGACAGAGGCTGCCCCATGGGACCCTGGCCCTGGCTCTGATCGCTGACACCGTGGGGCCTGTCCACCCCAGGAGCCAGGGCCAGGCACAGTGAGGGTCTCCCTGGCCTGGAGGCTGACCCGGGGCGGGCGGGAGGCAGGTCAGAGCTGCTGCTTGCTGGTCCGGTCGTCCAGGCCGCCAGGACAGCTCTGCCCCCTGGGCCTGGTCTTGGCAGGTGACTTGGACTCTGGACCTCAGCAGGCCCGCACCTGGCAGCACTGCGAAAGGTCACCATTGCTTTGATAGGTCTTGCACAGCCCAGCACCAGGCACTTGAGAACAAACTCACAGACATGTGATGGCAGGCGGCAAAGTCCTGCTCACTGGGCCACCGGAACCACAGCCCAGGCAGCACTCACGGTCTCCAGGGCGCTCACACTGGGAATTCTGGGTCCACACCGTCTTGAGAGGTGGGAACTGAGTTTGCAATGCCGGATAGATGAGCAGTCGCCATCCTGCAGACACCTCTGGGGATGGGGGTGACGGGCTCTCCCACACAGCGTTCAGGTCAGGGGCTCCTGTCAGGGGATGCTGTTCTCCGTGGGGTAGACCCCCTCCTCCACGCTCTTTTGCTCTAAGTTATTTTAGCCACGGCTTGTTCAGCAACATCCTCTTGGAATAATTCATTCCTGGTTTTTCCATCTCCACAACCGCCTCTGTGAGCCGCCCCAGGCGCGCCAGGTTTAAGGGCATTTTAAATACAAATATGGCAACCAGGGACCCAGAGGGTCGGCCCATGTTCCCGTGGTCATGGCCTCGGCCTTCCTTAGGAGCAGGAAATCAGATTAGACCATGCAGGGACGGGGCCGATTGAAACCAGGGATTTGGAGAGTCCCTGTGGAGGTGGTGGGGCCGACCGGTGAGGCTGCGGTGGGAACAAGCGCCTCACTCCTCCCAGGATGGCGAGTGAGCCACAGGCCTAAGGAGAGGTGTGGAGGCCCAGGCCCACCTGTCCTACGTTCTTCTGTTTTCCAGCCTCTTCTAGGTGGTCTGCTGAGTGACCCAGACCAGAAAAGGACCCCGTGCCTCCCGCTCATCCATTTCCAGCATGAGGAGCAGGGTTTGGGGGAGGTGGGCTCCTGTGTAGTTTAGTGCCCGGCTTGGTCTAGAGAACCCGGATATGTGCGTGTGTTGGCCTGGTCACAGCTGGCCTCGTGCTCACGGTGGGAGCTGGAGCCACGGACCCGCCATCCTGTGGGCGTGTCTGAGCTCTGGTCTCTTTAGTGGGTCATAAACCCAGGGCTCGTTGGTCTTAGGGCGGCTGTAAGCATAGTCCTGTGCTTTCCTTTGAAATACAGATGGGTCCAGGTTGTGGCACGCTGGCCTGCCACCCCTCCCAATTCACCCGATTCACCCGATTCAGGGGAAAGGAGCGTTCTGGGCCACGCTCGGAGCTGGGAGCCTTCTTGGCGTGGCTCTTCGATGTGTCTTCGGATGGCATTAGCCAAGGCCCACAGATGTCCAGCAGACTGTGTCCTGGGGACCCGCAGGGGACCCGACTCCATTTCCACCGGGAGGAGGCCTCGAGGAGGGAGTGGGCCACCAACCGAAGGACGTGAGCGTGGGAGAACTAGGCCTGCGCAGCAGGGGCTCTGCTAAGGAATGCATGCACGTGAGTGTGCATGTGCGTGTGTGAGCCTGTGCGTGTGTGCGTCTGTGAGCATGTGCAGGTGTGGTGACACAAGGGCACCAGCATTGCCTCTGTGTCTGGGTGGGACTGGAATCCCATAGAGAGAGTACTGAATGAGCCCCAGCCCAGCCTGCAAGACCTCGGCTCTCGGGACCCCTTGACTGTGAGGCAGGCCAGGGGCCCTCGGCCACACCCCCTGGTCAGCCTAGGAGAGAGGGGGCGGCATGGGCCCCGGACACCGCTCAGCTGCCCTGGGCCACCTCCGCCTGCTCCAGGTGTCTCTCTCGGGCCTAGGGCCTTTGTGGCCAAACACACTGGCCTTGTGACTTGTATCTGGACACCCGTTGATCCAACGGGCTGGTGTGGACACCCCTGTCCAGTAGAGACTGCTTTTCCCTTTCACAGCAGCCGCCGCCTCTCTCGGCAGCAGGGGGGCTTCCTTTCCAGGGTTGGGTGGAGTTGAGTGAGCCGCCGCCCCCCTCTCAGTGTGCATGGAGTGCCATGGCCAGGCCCGGCACCGCGGTGGCTCTTTGTGTGGCCAGGTGGGTGACCTGACCGCAGGTTCAGCCCTCTGGGGTCTGGTTAATTACCTTTCTCTGGACCACGGCTTGGAAAGTCATTTCCCTGAAAGGACATGGGGAGGGGGCTCTCAGTCTGGCCGTGGCCTCCCCGGCAGCATGGGTCAGTCTGGGGAGGGGCCGAGTCTTCTCAGCGCAGCCGCGGCGGCCCCGAGGCCTGGGCTCCGGGGCTGTGGGCGGTGGGTGCAGGTCTTCTCGGGCTTCCTGGGGCCGACGGGCTCTGCCGAGTGTTCTCTTGGGATCGGCCAGGGTGGACTCTGGGGGAGAGGGTTCTAGAAGCCTGGGGAAGTGTTCGTGGCTGGCAGGAAACGAGGCTTGAGGCTCGGGAACATGGGAGAGTGGCAGGGGTGCCATGTTTTTGTGCCGGCACAATGAGATTTTGATGACTGATCCTTTTTCTTAATGTAAGCCACAGAGTTAAGTGTTTGAAAATTGTTCCAGAAGCTGAGAAAGGCCTGCCCTTCTGGTCACGCTGGATTGTCTCTTACTTAGCAGTCGGCAGGCCCATCTGCAGACCTTGGAGGAGGGCGAAGCTGGGGGAGGGGCAGCACCCCATCCCTGCCGCCCCCGGAGCTTCGGGAAGGAGGGAACCTGCCCTGCCCGGTGACTGCGACCCCCATCCCGACTCTGCGGAGGGGAGAGGAGCCCACCTTGCTGCTGGCAGCTCTGTCTGCTTGCCTGGGAGTCTGAGTCCCACAGACAGCACTGCTGTCAGTCCCTCCCCCAGGGCTGAGGGGCCCGGGAGAGGCCAGGGTGCAGGCAGGGCCTCCCTGCTCAGGGTCGGTTGGAGCCGCCCACCGCCCATCCTTGGCCCAGGTCCACAGGTGGTTCCCTGAGCCTCTGTGGGAAGACGGTGACGGGCCAGCCCCTGCCGCCCGGCTGAGTTATCAGTTCACAGCTTGAAATCCAAGTAATTAAGGGGATGGATTAAATCTGTAGGATGTCTCCTCGCTGGCCCCATATCATGTTGTTCCACAAATATCATGTGTCCCCCACACCCCCCCCACAGTCTGGTGGCCACCCCTCCCCAGGCGCTGGAAGGTTCTGGGAATGCGTCTGATGCACTTTGGCCTTGTGAGGCCACTGTGTTCCCGTCCACCCCTAATTGCCAGAAAATGGATGAAGCGTCAAGAAAGCAGAAGAGGAGTATACAATTCCGCAGCACGTCGGGGGCACCCCACTGCCCCGGACGTGGATGGAGGACAGGGATAGACCAGCCTGAAGGGTGGCTGGGAGGGGGCTTGTTCATGAACTTGGGGGGTCGTCACTCACAGAGAGCACTCCAAGTGCAGGCTGGTCTTCTTTTATTTTTAGTGACCCCAAAGGGTCTGCCACTACCCCCTTGAAGCCCGAGATGGGAAACTTGCTGTCAGCTGGACGGGCCACCCTGACGGCCAGAGAGGAACTCAGGAGACATCTGCCCGTCAGCCCTGCTCCTTGTGCCCTGCAGACTGGGGGGAGGACAGGGTGGAGTGGACATCTGCCCGTGAGCCTGAGGGTCGGAGCTGCTGAGGTCTTCAGTGGTAAAAGCTGGGGTGGGTATTGCGGGGTGTCCGTTGGGCCTTGTGGGAGTGATCCCAGGCAGGCAGAGCGAGGGGACCATGGGTGGCGGGCCAAGCCAGGTCGGGAGCAGAGGGAGGCTGCTGGCCCCAGAGAGGACCGTTTGAGGCCGGCTTCCCACTTCTGCCGAGAACACGTTCTGTGTTTAGATTAGAAACAGGATATAATAAACTTGTTAACGTGTCAGAATCTTGTGTTGGGACAACATAAGTGGGTGTTTTCTCCTCTTGTCTTGCTGTTGTGTAGGAAAATGTTGCAGTTAGTGCCCTGGCTCTCGAGGCAGGCCGGGGAGGCGGCGGAGCTGCCAGTAGAGGGGCCGTTGGACCGCAGGCCCGTCACCAGCCCGGGCCGGCTTCCCTGCGAAGCCCGTGGTCCAGGGTGTGTGGGGTCCGCTGGCCTGGGGGCAGCAGAAGCTCCTGCACCAGCATCTGCCCTTGAAAATGACCCTGGGAGCCGGGGGGGGGTCGGGGGGGGACATTATTTGTTTTCGAAAAAGTCTTTTATTTTAAAAGACTTGTGTCCTGGAGGAAAGCAACATGGAGCTATTTTCAGGAATGGACTCAAAAAAGGATCAGCTCTTAATTAAAACAAAACACAGTGAGATCAAGCCATAGCCCAGAGGCCCCAACCGGAACAAAATCATTTCTGTCGAGACCCCAGGAGTTGTGTGGCCACCGGCCTGCAGGCCCTGCTGCCCGGCCCGAGGGTGGCTCCCAGCCCTCGGCCAGGACCGGGAAGTGTGAACAAAGGGCGCAGTGAAAAATGACCACAGCCTCCAAAAGCAGAGAACCAGATGTGAGTCGGGGAGGCCGGGGAGGCTGGGGGCTGGTTGGGGGACCGGGCAGGACCAGGCACAGCCACGCAGTCTCGGGGGACCTTGGCCGGGCCTAGGCAGCCGCCTGCTGCCTGACCCAACCCTGCCGGCCCTGCAGGCCTCCCCTCAGCCAGCACCCCGTCCCCCAGGCGGCTGGAGACCCCTGGTATGTGCGGGCTGGGTGGGACGCAGAGGGAAGGAGGGGTTGCAGCCACGTCAGGAACCTCGGCGATGTAGTGAGTGAAATATCATGAAAAATGAAAGCAAATCTGCTCTAATCTCCCCGAACAAAGGCCTTTCAGTTGGCCCGAGTGGCGCGGGCGGTGGGTATCGCCAGATCTTTTGTATTAAATGTGCACCCGGCAGAATGTGGATCTTATTAGGGGAGCCACGCTCACTGCGAGCCCCTTCCCTGCAGATGGTGTCTGCGGAGGTCAGGGGGCCGAGGCTGTGTCCCGGCCAAAATGCGGCCATGCAGCGGCCAGGAGCAGGGCACTGTCAGGCCTGCCCACCGGTCCCCCCGCCCACAGGGAAGGCCACTCCTGCCTCAGCGTTCAGCGTAGGAAAAACGAAACTCGCCATCTCACTCTTTCTAATCGATTCCTGAGACACCCAACACTCTCTGTGCAAATAACCCTCTGTGTCTAATTGCACGACCTCATGTCCCCAGACTGTCAAATATGGCCCCCAAAGTGAGTGAACCCCAAAAGGGATGATCCCGGAAAGTCGAGTGTCTGCAGGTTTCCTGAGAAGGGTCGAATGCCTGACCAGAGGGGCCGCCCCCTCGCCCATTAAGTCCATCACAAACTTCAAGCAACATCTTTTCAAAGCTCTGCCCCTGGAGGCAAGTGGGCTCCTGGAGGTGCCCAGACCAGCCTCGGCCCCTGGCAGTTCTGAGTGCTGTGTGCAGGAGTTTCGGGTTTGGGCAGAATAAACACAACGCACAGGCCTGCAGGGGGAAGAAAGGATCATTATATGAGAGAAAAAAATGAACCGTCTTGACTCGACAAATAGCACAGCCCTGCCTTCTTCCAGACTCAGCCCCCGCCACCGAAAACAGCCCAGGAAAGGAAATCAAATTTAGGGGTTTCCCTTACTGGCCAGAATTTTTAATTTAATAAGGAGTGGAGAGATGCTGTTGTATTTTATTTTATTTCGACTTTGAACAGGTTGAATCTTCCTGTAGGGCTCAAGGAAGGCGGCTGCCGGGAATGAAAACCAGCCCCGACTTTGCAAATTCAAACCAGGACTCCCCCGCCTCCCAGTGCCCAGACGACCCACCGACCCACTGAGGGGGCTCGTCTGGAAGGAGGGGTGAGGGAAGGGAGCGGCGAGGCCTGGGGAGTGGCCCAGGGCGGGGCTGGAGCTCTGTGCAGTGGGCGGCAAAGGGCCGAGGCTGGAGGGAGAGAGACCCCCAGATTTCATCAGGAGTCAGGCCTGCTGGGCCCCTCGCAGGCAGTGCACGGCCGAGACGCTGAGGAGGGTTGACTCTCGGGCGGTGGGTATCGCCAAATCTTTTGTATTAAGCCAATATACGGTCAGGGGTTCCCAGTCTTCGGCATCTCCTTCTCTGCAATCCGGAACCCAGCATTGCTCACCTCCAAGCTGGAGCCCTGCCCCAGGCGTCAGGTGCCTTCCCCTGCGCGTGGGAGCAGAGGCCGCGGGATGCGAGGGTGCCACCTTCTGGGAACGTGTCTGTCTCCACCTGCAGAGGAGCCTGGAAAGCTGGCGCAGTTGTAATAGGAGACCATCATTGATTGAGGGGTTAAGTGCTGTGTATCTGGAGGCATCTGTCAAATCTAAAAACCCCCAAGCAAGTTGTGGGAGGCAGAGATAAGAGACACGTTCCCCAGGTGTGAGTGGAGAGTGGCTGGAGCCCATGGGGCCTTCCTGGAGGCGGCGGCTCTCCCACCCTCTCCTTGTGCTGCCTGTCAGTTCAGAGAGCAGGATCCTGCTCCCAGGTGAAGGAGGCCCAGAGTCTTCCCAGGCGATGTGGGTGCAGCTAGCTCTGGGGAGGCAGTCCATCCCAGCCCCTTCCCCGCCTCCTGTGGGACGTCGGAGGCCATAGTCCTAGTGCAGCCAAGATCCTGGAGCCGAGGTCGGAAGTGGAGTCATCCTTTCCTGTCCTTGTGGGGGATTAGACATCCAGTTTGAAGTCTGAGCTCTGAACTTTGAGGTGTGGGACTAGGGCAGGTCAATTGGCCTCACCTCCTCTGAGGGAAAGACAAGAAACTCACGACCTTGTCAAGGCTGTGAAATGCTCCCCCGGGTGTGGAGATGCAGGCCACAGCCGTGGTGATGGCCATGGTGGGCATCGTATAGTTTTGAAGCGGGACACACAGACACCTCTGAGGCCCCCACCCCGAAGGGCAGGCATGGCCCCATCTCCTCAGCTCCCTGCAGGACTGAGGAGCCTTTGGGGCCCAGGCCGGGAGAGGAGTATCCCATCCTCAGATGTGAGACCCCAGCCGGCCCCACGAGAACTCCAGAGTTGTGCAGCCGGCTGCAGGGGCCCCGGGAGGAGGTTCCATTTCCTCTGAGCCCCCGCAGGATTCTCTGCACTGCTGTTGGCCTGGCTGGGGGCTGTCTGCTCCCGTGACCTCTAAACATGACCCACTGTCCGGTAACGGACAGTGGACCAGGCGGGACAGAGGTAGCAGCCACACTTGGGCCCTCGGGCCAACACCAGCCCCCTCTATCTAGAAGAGAGCCCTTTGCTGCACCAGCAGCCACCTGCCACATTCCAGGCCTGGTCTGGCCTCTTGGCCACTCAGCCGTCCTGCCAGGCTCCGGGAAGGGGAAGGAGAGTAAGGGCCTCGCTGTTGATCAGACCCGGGCTTCCATCCCTGCTTGGCTTCATGCTAGTGCCGTGACCCGGCAGCCTCAGGAGAGACATTAGCAAGATGGAGTAATCCCCTGCCTTTGCTGGCTGGGGTGCCCAGCCCAAGGGCCCAGAAGCGTTATGGATGCGCAGCCCTCCCCCTGGACAGACCATGCGAGGAAGGAAGGCCCACTGAAGAGCCCCGCGCATCAGTGGGCCCTGGCAGGGTCTCCTGGTGCTGGAAGGAGGCAGTACCACGCATGGCGGCCCCAATGTTCCCCTCACCCCCCGCCCTGTGCTCAGATTCCAGCCGCACCACAGACCCTCAGGTCCTTGGTGTTCTCTGCGATCTGTCTGGGTCTCTGGAAAACCCTCACTCAGCTGACCCAAAACAAACGCGGTTCTGCCGAGTCTCTCTTTGGCTAACGGCTCTGACCTTCTGCTTCGCTCAGGCAGGTCAGTGGCCAAAAGCAACAGGCCGGGGGTTGAGGGTGTCGGGCAGCTGCACCTCACCGGGGAGGCCTGTCCTCCTCTGCAGCTGGCTTTGGGGGCCTCAAATCACTTGGGCCGAGTCCAGTCCTTACTGCACAGCCTGGGCCCGGGGCTCTGGGCCTGAGAGGCCCCCAGAGCTGACCAGGAGGCCGGGCCTGGTGTCCACCGATGAGGAGGAAGGAGAGGATAGTTAGAGGGTGGGCTGCCCTCTGTGTTATCCCTGGCTGGGGTCTATTCAGCCCCTCAGGTCTCCTGTGACCCCTGAGGTGTGTGCCGTCAGCGCCACGTCGTACAGGGGAAACTGAGGCCCCAGAGACGAGGCAACTGTCTCCAGGCCACTCAGTGGCTGCCCAGCAGCTCAGCAGGACTCACACATGAAAAACTCGGGGCCACTGACCATGACTGGCCCCGAAAAGGTCTCGGGGAAGTTGTGAGTTTCAGGGAGAATCACGGGGTCCCAGGACCCGACAGGTTTTTTTGAGTCTTAAAAACAAGATCTCTCCTTTTCTGACGGTCCTGGCATGTTCCGGCATTTATAATGCATTTGGTCAGCATGCAGGGTGCTGCCCCCACCATGCCTGGCCCAGGAGTGGAGCGCGGTGCGGCCGATGGCGCAGGGGCCCAGCATGGCCGGTTCATTAAGGGCTGGGCTCCTTTGTGGGCCCCGAGCCCCAGGCCTACTGCTGTCACTCGGGCTGTTACAGGCATAATGATGGGCATTAGAGCCCCAGAGCAATTAACAGGCTGCTTAATTAGCAAGAGGAATTAGAGTTTTGAGTGGCTGATCTTCACTTAAAGCCTTGTTGAGAGCAGGCAGTTATCTGATTATGCATTGATCGCTGGGCTAGCCTCCTTAGGTCATCCTCTCCCCTTGCCACAGTTGTGAATATACAACTGTTTAAATATTCCGAACTGAACTGTCTCAATCAACGAGGGGAGAAAGGGGCCCATTGTGACTCCCTTCCCCGGCCCAGCTCCTCTGGCCCAGCGGAGGTGGCTGCCAGTCCCCAGCCCTTGCCTGGCCGGCCTGACTGTGCTTGGGAACAGTGTCCTCCCGGCTGGGCCCCAGGCTCGCCTGGCCCCAGCTGCCAACGTGCGCCCTTCTCCGCTGGCCTCTCCTGGCTCCTGGTGGCTCGCTTCCTCTCTGTGCTGCGGGGCACAGGCTCAGACACCCATTGTACAGATGGATACTGTGAGGCCTGAGGGTCCGAAGGCGTCTGCGCAGTGAGTGACAGGCCCGGCTACCTGCGGGCAGCGTCCGGGTTCTCTCGCCCTCGTGGAGGGACATTCAGATCATGTATGCACAGCCCCTTCGGAAACAAGTTGATCCAGCACCTTGTATGGCTTTGAAGGCCCGGGGGCTCTGGCTGATGCCAGGCAGTGTTCTCCTCCGATTTG
This sequence comes from Ceratotherium simum simum, assembly GCF_057802395.1. Classification (NCBI taxonomy): domain Eukaryota; kingdom Metazoa; phylum Chordata; class Mammalia; order Perissodactyla; family Rhinocerotidae; genus Ceratotherium; species Ceratotherium simum. The sequence continues at coordinate 49,178,853 of NC_141921.1, read as the reverse complement.
CAAGCTCTTTAGGAGATAGAGGGCCAGGGGGTTGGACCAGTGGCCCCAGTCCTAGGCTCAAGTGTGGACCCTGTACCATAGGGAATATGCTGGGGGGTGGGGGGTGCGGCTGGGCCTGGAGAGAAGGGTGTACCTGGTGATGAGAAGAGCACATACAAAAGCACAGAGGCAGGGAGGTGTGGGGAATATTCCAGAAGGGCTTCTGATTCTGTGTGGCTGGTGTACAGGACAGAGGTGGGGCACGGGGTTCTCCGATGTCAGGCCCAGCACTTGCTCTGAGACCCCAGATGCCCTCCCTGGATGTCTTGGCAAACTTAGGAGGGCTGGGAGCTTGCTTCAGCTGGGAGGCTGCAGGGCTGGCCCTGTGAAGGCCCTGGAGCTGGAGTGGGCAGGACGGTGATTGGGTCCTAGACACATTTGCTGGGGTTCTGTCCTGACCCCTTGGCTCAGCCCAGCCAGGGCCTGGAGCTGGAGGCCACAGTGGGAAGAAGGCAGGGATGCTCGTTTTTAAATGAAAAGGGAGTCAAGGAGAAAAGATGGAGAGAGAGGGAGAGAGGCCCAGCCGACCACTTGTTTTGCAAAACTCAAAATAGATTTCAGCACTGTCCTTTTTAGAGACGAATCTCTGGGCTCCTCTGTGATCCTCGCTTGACCTCTCGTGGTTTCTGGCAAGGGGAGCCTGTTACGATTTGGCATCAAGCAACTCAAAATGCATAACAGCGGTGCACAGACCTTGCCAAGAGCTGATCTACATTGGTTTCTTGAACGTTGCTTTCCTTGTTTGCTACATCGGGTATCGTCTTACCCAGACGATGCCCTCATGAGATAGACCCCCACCCCCCAACTTTGTGGGTGAAGCCAACGTAGTTCATTCTGCTGCTCGCAGGATCTGTGTGTCTGGAGAGAAAGGACGCTGGTTACCAGCACGGCACAGCGGCCTCCCGGGCACTTGGGGAATCTTTATCGAGCTCAAATGATTAGACCTGGTTTCTGGTTTCATTTTGGAAGACTTGCTGCTAAGCAGATCCATTCCGCCTGTAAAATGATACAGATGCTCCGGGCCACTGCGCTCCCTCCATGCTCCAACACTGCCCCTTCTCCGCAAGGCAGGGGACAGTAGGACCTGGGTCGGGCTGGACGTCTTTGGCCAGGTCCCACTGGGCAGAGGCTTACCTGTGTGAGTGTGGAAGCAGTGGGAAGTGGGCTCACCCTCAGCCCTCCGTTTCGGGAGGCCTATCAGCCCTGGCTGCTCACCATGGAGCCTGGCAGCCTGGAGCAGAAAGCTAGATGGAGTGGTCACGGGGAGGGGGCTCTGAGCTGAGAGTCGGGCTCTGAACGTGGCCCTGACCAGGAGGCTCCTGGCATCTGGGACAGGCTTCCTGCTTAAATTGCTAATTCCTGAGAAAAGGGCAAGTATGTTTCCATCCACTTCAGACGATGCTTGAATGAAACCCCTGTCCCCCTGGTCGCCCCACTGCCAAGGGATCAGCTCCACGTTTCATGAGTCCTTCTGGGTGTTTTAAAATTGAAAGAAAGATCCGGGTCTGTCTTCCAGGCATAGTCTGCTTTATGGTGGGTGAGCTCTCTTTAGAAAAAAGGAGGCAGAGCATCATGTGTGGCGGGCAGCAGCGAGAATCTCTGCTTGCTGCTTTCCGCCCTGGGCGCTGTGTCCTGGAAAACGTGGGGACAGCAAATCCACTTTGATTCCTGTTTTATCCCAGGCAAAATGGACTTAAATATTCTGGAGTTGCTTCTTTATTCCTTTTTTGAGTTGTGAAGCCACATGCACGGCTTTGGAAAATGAAAGCCACAGTGTTGAGACATCGAGAAAGAACCCGCTGGACTGGGATGCAGGGGGCCCCGTCTCGGTGACATTCTCCTCCCACAGTGGTGGCTCGCAGGCTCAGCCCAGGGGAGTCCAGCTCAGGAACCCAAAGGCAGTTGGCTGAACAGTTTACGGTGAGCAAGCTGTGAAAGGAACTGTCCTGGGTGATGGAGGATGTCAGTGTGCTTTGAGATATGTGAGTGAAAGGCGGGGTTGGTTAGATGCTTGGCCTCATCCGTGTGTGTGTGTGTGTGTGTGTCCATTTGTGCGTGGGGCCCCATGTGGGCACAGAGAGACAAGCCGAACCCCCAACACCTAATGACCTTCCTTAGCCAAGAATCCTTAGCCACCCCTGGAGGCTTGCCCCAAGCCCAGCGTTTCTCACCCTCTCTGTGTGCGCTCACCAGGTTGGTGCGTGTCTCCAGGTGCAGGGCTGGTTTCTCCCCGCCTGGGTCCCTGCACTGGGTCCCTCAGCACCCAGCCTATTCCCAGCTGAGGGCATCGAGAGTGACCCCTAGCTCAGCAGGAGACCTGGGTGGGGTCATTATGTGATTTGGAAGGCTGAATGTGCAAGGTTGAGGGTGCCCCACCCTGTGCTTCTGACCGATGGACAACCCCGGGCCTCGTGGGGGCTGCTCTGCTTCTCTCGTCTTGCGGTCAGTGAGCACACTGCCGGTCAGTGGGTCTTTTCAGGGCGGAGACGGTGCCCATGCCTGGCTCCGTGGGAATAGCATGGACAGACTGACGTCACGTCTGTCTGCAGCCCTGCGAGTGCCCCTGCTGGGAGCTGGAGTCTGCTCGGCCCTGCTTACATCCTCAAGGAAATGCCCGCCCTGCTCTGGCCTGGGAGTCACGGCCATTGCTGCCAGCCTGGTGTCATTGTCTGGAAAGTGGGAGGGACCGAGTGAAATGAGAGGCAAGGCGGCCGAGGGGAGGCTGGAGGGGTATCAGCAGCCTGCCATTTCCTTCTCCCCGCTGCGGCACTGCAGGAGCATGAGGGCCGTCCGCATGCCCTGACGGGCAACCAGGAGGGAAGCTGGGGTGCATGCATGTGTGTGTGTGCATGCGTGTGCACGTGCAGCCGCACCCTTGTGCATGTGTGCAACAAGTGCAGAAATGCAGGGGCAACGTGGAGGGTGGTTCTGGGCACCTGTGCATTTGAAACCCACATTGATCTCTCCTGGATGCTCATGTTCAGAGCCAGGACGGATGGGAGCCCAGGGGCGTTTGAGGCAGATTCTCTCTGGTTCTTTCCAGTCGCTGTGGGAGAGTCCGAGGGGCATCGATGCCGCAGGTGGGAAGGGGCAAGCTCCTTAGTCACTTGGTCCCAAAGCCTGCAGAGCAGGGACTCCCAGAAGAGAAAAAAGCGTCTTCTCCTACCCCAACCCAAGAAATTCTCTTTCTCAGTCTCTGTCTCTCTCTCTCTCTCGCTGTGGTTATGTATACATGTATGTATATATGCACACACATATAACATACAGTGTACATATGTATATATAATTTATTTTATTCTATTTATATAATTTATTTAATGTAATAAATTACTTGCATTCTAGTTATTGGTAGTTTTCTCTTCATGAGATAATGGATCCTCACTCCATAGAAAACAATAAAGGAAGGAAAAATAGAAGCTCAGGGCCCCATCTCAGCCTTAGGACCCCCTTGGGCCAGCCGGGCTCAGCAGGGTACCAGGACAGGGAAGGTGCTAGAGCTTCAGGGGGTGCTGGGGGGATCTCCTAGTGCAGAGGATCTGCGTCCACCCAGAAGTTTTTTTTTTTTTTTGAGGAAGATTGGCCCCGGGCTAACTAACCTCTGTTGCCAATCTTCCTCTTTTTCTTTTTTCTCCCCAGAGCCCCAGTACATAGTTTTCTATCATAGTCGTAGAGTTGTAGCTCTTCTGTGTGGGATGCCACCTCAGCATGGCGTGATGAGCTGTGAGTAGGTCCGCACCCAGTAGAACCAGCGAACCCAGGCCAGCGAAGCGGAACGTGCGCACTTAACCGCTACAGCACGGGGCCGGCCCTGCGCCCAGAAGTTTTTACAGAATAATTTGAAGAAAGATTGAAGGCACTGAGACCCCAGAGACAGGCTACTGCTAACTGGTCCCCTGCAAGTCTCAGGCTGCGTTCCCCACCCCACCCCAGCCTGGGGCTCGTGGTGACAGGGCCCCAGATCTCAGTGAGAAGCCAACAGACCTCTCCCTCCCAGGCACGCGGCGACACCACACACGGGCCCAGCCGGCCTGGGTCCCTGGGGCCTGCAGGCAGCTGGGCCCTCCCTGGAGGCCACAAGGGGTCCCGTCCAAACCCACCGCTGTGTCTCACATCCCTGTGAGTCCCCTGCAGACCCCAAACAAAGCCCAAATGTAACAGCACTCTCAGACTCCAGGAGTGGCAAGTCCTTTCGTGGTCAAGGGCCGGGCACTTCCGAAGGCCTGGAAACCTGGCTGAATTGCTCCCAGAGCCAACCATCGTCCAGTGTCCAGCAGCTGGGCCCCCTCCACATGGGCTCAGTCGCTGTCACGTCATTGCTGATTCAGGCGACATGGCTGGCGCTCCGGGGAGGGGAGGTGCTTCACAGTCACTGTCCCCTCCTCTCTGCCCACCGCCCGCCCGCCTGGCCTTCAGCCCCTTCGTGTTTAGTTGATGAATTTTCGAGAGCTCGTTATAGAGATTTTCCCTCCGTTCTGTTGTGGGTGGTTTGCCTTCTTATTCGTGGCGTAGAATTTGGGGTTTGTTTTCCTGTGCGTAGGTTTCTGATTCTGGTGCAGTTAGCCCATCGGCCTTTCCCTTCACGCCGCCCACCTCGGTGGTCGGCTCCAGCTCGGGGTTCCCTTGCTGAGATCATGTAAGTGCTCATGTCGGCTGCTTTCCAGACGGATTCCCTGGGTGTATTGAGAACTCGCCCGGTGGGTCAGGCATTCCGAGGAGAGGGCGCTTGCTCCCAGGTCATACTGAAAGAGCAATGCCGATGCCCTTTTTCTTCTAGAACATTCTATTGTGTGGCTGGCTCGGCTATGCTTCCTCCTGCCTGTACCTCACCTTGCAATTTTCAACTGTTTTATTTTTGTTTGTCTTATCTTTGCATTCTTTATCAAATATTTAAATTCCTGGAAAAGCAAGCCTCTCCTTCTATTTTAACATTTCTTGTCATGGTGGAGTTTTACTTTCTTTTCTCCCTTTGAGAAAAACTTTGGCTTCATATTTTTCAAGTTAAAAAGGAAGATTTATTTTGTAATCTTATTACATTTTTAGGCTAAATTTAAGGGGATGGAAAGCTTTATAATTTTTAGTTCTTCCCATTTAGGAACGTGATCTGTCTCTCCATTTAGTCAAGGTTTTTGAAAAAACAGTTTTCAGTAGCATTTCGTAGTTCCCTTTGAAAAGTTGTAAAGCCCCAACACACTTCTCATTAAGTATATTTCAAAGGATTTTTAGCATGAAAATAAAAGAAAAAATTTCAAAGTGAAAGTAATTCAAATTCTTATATCCCTCTACTGCCTCCAGTAAAGAAAATAAATTTAATGATACAATTCCAGAAACAATAAGCAAGTATTTGCACGCCATTGGAAAAGCAACGCCATTGGCTTTCTGCTGCTCTCTCTGTGCCATGCTCCACACAATAAGAGGGTGCTCCTCCCCATATGAGCGCTGTGTGTGTGGGGGGCAGTGGGTGAGAGCTAGTGGGTGCTGGTGTGGCTCCTCCATCAGCAAATGCCGTGAGGTGGCCGTGGCCCTGAGCTCCGGCCCAAGTGGGTGCTGGGGCTGCCCTGGGGTTCTGGTGCTCTCCCTTCCTCTCCCGCGAGGGAGCGGCCCTTTTTCTCTGCTCACTGCTGCTGGGGAGAAGGCCTTCCTCCTCCCTCCAGCCTTGCCCCTATGGCCCGTGTCCTAGATAAGCCTGTTAAATTAGCCCCATAATACTTAAAATGCTAGTCCTTTAATATGTAAACAATGACAATTTTTTTTCCAAAGGGTTTAGGATTTAAATTAGTTTTTTAAAAACCCAATTACTGCCATTTAATTCGGAGGAGAGAGTTCTTTATGTGCTAATTATATAGTTGGGAAATGAGCAATCAAGGGCACAATGGGGCATTAAGGGCAATTTTTAAAGGTTTAAACTTATTTATCTGAGTTTGGGGTCTTTGCAGTTCGAGCAGCCCGGATGGCGGGGCTCTATGGAGGGGGGATTTTGGAACCAGAATGAGGGGCAACATGGCCGTGCAGCGGAGAAAAATATGTGGTCGTTATATCGTCTTATTATTTCAACGATGTTTACGAAGCATCAGAACCTGGACACGGGCCCTGGTCTCTGCCCAGAATAATCCCTGGCCAGCAGGCAAAGGAGAGGAGCCTGCTGGGTGGAGGGTGAACAGGAAACCTGGGCCTGTTCCAAGCAGTGTCTTGGCCCCTGAGAGGCTTGTCCACATAGAACCTCCTGGAACTTTCCAGAACCTTCCAGAGCTTTCCAGAACCTTCCTGAGGAACACACATGCCCCAGAGGCAGATAGTTTGCACCATGCACCACCTCCAACCCTGGATGCTGGGTAAACACAGGAGGGGGCTTCTCCACCTCTCCGATCATGCCCTCCTTCCTCCCCATCGAAGTGTCTTTCTGCCAGATCCGGCTTCCTGGGAGCCAACATGAGCCCACAATGTTCTAGAGCCATCCTGTCCATACTCGCCATGACAAATCCACATCTCTGCTTCCTAACAGAGGAAGGATGATTCATTTTAAACAGAACTTATCTTTAAAGCAAAGTGACCATTATTTTGGTCCAGCTTTCTCTGAGGCGGTGCCTGGAGGAGCAGTGGCATGTTTGGCTAGAAATTCCCTCCTTCCTGACCGGACACTGGGCTGGGGGGTCGGGCCAAAGGCCCGGGGGGCTTTGGCAGGGCCACTCAGCCAAATCCCCGGGTGCCCGGGACCCCTGCCTCTTGCAAACACAAATACTGCACTTCTGCTTCAAATTTTTGGAAAAGTAGGCTTGTAATTAACACTGAGCCGCATTGAATTGACCCGGGACGGTGCCTGTTCATAGGAGACACCGCAACACGCTTCAGAGAAGCTTAACATCAGACCTGCGGCAGGTGCATCTGCTTCAGCGATTGGAGGGCCTCCTGAGTCTGACTGGGAGGTGGGGGGGGTGGCCAGGAGGCCCCAACATGGCCGCCATGCTTGCCCCCTCCTGGCACAGACCAGCGGGACATCCCTGAGTGGATGTTGAAGTGAAACACAAGTGGTGTTCTTTGAAAGGCTGACTGTCGCTGGCTCCCGGTGACACAGCCCTTGGGTGGGAGCGGCTGGGTATCCCCAGAGGAAGACTTTGCTGAAGCTGGCCTGGCGGAGGGTCCCCCACAGCGACCCTGTGGTCAGGCAGAGCAGGGCCCTCCAGAGCTGCGCCGCCAGCATCCACTATGATGGAGGAGATTCCCCGGGTCCTTCACATGCCCTTACCGAGACCCCCCACAGGCACCGAGCCACTGCATTTGATCTCATCTGACTTCTACAAAAAGCCCACAACACATGGAGTTGTCCACTCTGTTTTGCCAAGAGGTTAATGGCTCCCCTGAGATCACTGAGCAAGTGATCCAACATCCAGGGACCCAGAACCCCGGGCTCCTGGGGGGCCCCGGGTCGGTGCTGGGCCCAGAGGTGAGTGCCTCCAAGTCTGGCCCTGCCGTTGGGAAAGGAAGTCCACGCACAGAATCTCCCCAGATAATGGGAATTATGTAGAAAGGGCCAGGGAGGCGAGCAGTGGGGGGAGGAGAGCAGGAGTCTAGAAGTTTCCCTGGAACATGGCGTGCATCTTGATTCTTAAAGACGAGGAGTTGGCCGGCAGAGGAGCTGTTGGCAGAGGGCGGGAACACCAGGCAGAGGGCACGGGCTGAGCCACCGCGGGGAGGTGGGGAAGTTGCAGCCAGCGTCAGGGCTGAGAGGGCCAGTGCTTTCTGCGTCCCGCCCTCCTCTGTGCGGCCTCGGGCGCCAGAACCCCTGGATGGGAAAGTCACGTCCACGCTGGGACCAACTACAAGGGCGTCTGGGACCTGTGCAGCCCGCCTCCCCGAGAAGGGGGGAGGAAAAAGACCCATGAACAGCAGGGCCTTGACCTAAGTGGTCCAGGAAAGTCAGCATCGGCACCTCGCGTGTTCAAAAACAGTGCAGATTAAACTTAAAGCGATTAGACAACATTTTCTTTTTCAAGACATTAGCTGGTCAAAAATGACAAAAATGTCCTTAAGCCGCGACGAGGCAGAGGCAGGGAACAGGCGGGCTTTTGTTTGGTGGAGGGGCCTGACTGCGGAGCCTGCGTGGGGCCCCGGGAGCCCACCTCCCCGCACACTGGTGGAGGGAATCGGGCGGGTATTAGCCGGGGGATCAGACGACCAAGTGGCAGGGGAGCTACCGGCCACCCACAGCCCGGGCCTGGGGTCCCATGTCTGCACGCTGGCTGCCCACCGGGTCGGGGGCGACAGGGAGGAAGGGCGTCTTCTTGGCAGAGCTGAGTCGCCCATTTATTTGGGGGGCTGTGGAGCACCCCAGCCATGGGGGGAAGAACCACAGAGCTCTGGCCCAGCCCTGCCTGGGAAGGAGGGTGTGAGTCCAGCAGTCTCCCTTAGGCCCGGAGGACCTCGACCAGCGATGGTCACCCAGCCTCTGTCCTCCCCAATGGGGGGCGGGAGAGCAGGTGGGGGTCCCTGGGGGTGCGGTGGGAAGGGTGGGCCCAGGGAGGCCCTTCCCTGCGCCCAGCTCTTCCTGTCTTGCAGACACCGTCCTCAGGCCCGACATTTTCTCAAGAAAAGAAAACACATGGGCCCACATTTCTTATCTGAGGGCAAACAATGAGATCCCGCCGGCCGGGAAGGGGCCTTCACAGCCAGTCCAGTGACAAGAGCCCCAGCAGCCGCTGCCAAGGCCGGCGGGGCCCAGCCTGGTGGGCTCTGTGCTCCGGCCGCGGGGCGCCCTCCCCCTCCTCGAGGGCAGGTGACACGCCAGCTGTGAGCCCGTAACCGGAGCCCACCTGACGCAATGCGCCCGACGTGGCAATGACAATTAAAGGGTCTCTTCACCCGCTTCCTTCTGGGCACTCGCATTGTGGCCCCATCACCACCCCCCCACCGGGCTCAGACGTAATTATAGGGTCGGGTTACCCCGAGAAACAGGTCCCGGCATTGTTCGGTCCGGCGCTGGACCCTGCTGCCCCTCCCCTCCCCTTCCCTCGGGGCTCTGGGCCGGGTCTCCTGAGTGCCATCCCGGGACCCCTCCTCAGTGCCCTTCATAGGCCGAGGGAGGGAGGGGCCCGAAGGGGCAGGGCTGCCTCTTGGGGTGCTTGCGGCAAGCTCGGTGAGTGAGCCCGGGGGTGTCTCCTCTTATTTTTCCTGCAGTTGAAATTAAACGTCCAGGTGCGAGGAGATTGTTTTGCTCCATTGTCCAGGAGCCACGGGACACCGGGTGGGGGGCGGGGCGTGGGGCCCCAGCAAGGGGCCTAGGAGCTGCCCCCAGGGAGGAAAGGGGGCTCTTGGGCGGCCCAGGGATGGGCCCACCGGCTTCAGGCCTCTAGCTGTGCCCAGTGAGGGGGTGATGCCAACCCTCTGACGGATCTGGGGGCCCTGTGACTCGGAGCGTATCGGAAGGCGGACACCGCTGCCTGTCCCAGGCCACCGGCATGCCCCACCCCGGCCAAGGCTGGTTCATGGTGGCAAAGGTGGCAAAGGGTGAGGCTGTGAAGGTGGGGTGCTGAGCAATGCTCCCGGGGGTCTAGAGTCCTCACAACCCGCCTGTGAGGGCAGCTCTGGAGTTTCCGTCTCACAGACGAGGAAATGGAGGTCCAGGGAGGCCAGGTCGTCTCTTCAAGAACAGACAGCCTCGGCAGCAGCGAGGCTGGGATGTGAACCCAGGCTTGGCCGTGTCCAGGGCCCTCGCCCACCACTGTTTTATCTCGTGTTTCACCGACTTGCAGTTGGAGGAGAAGCCAGTTCCTAGTTTTCAGCACAGTGCCCCACGTCCCTGTGTCCACACGCCACGGTGGGCCAGCTCTGAGGACCCCTGAGCTTTCTGAGGCCATGGAGGCCGGTTTCTCTGGCCCGCAGCTCCCGGCGCTGGGTGTGGAGAGAGGAATGGGCTTGTCAGGCGTTTCCTGCGGCCCCCACAGCCCCACCTCTCACTCCTGGCAGACACACCGCCCTGTGGAAGATTGCAGGCTCCTCCCCACCCCCAACACGCACCCCCTTCTTTGGGCAGCCTGCGGTCAATATCCCGTCCTGTCCCGTGCAGGTGACGGGGCAGCCCCAGTGCTCTGGGACTCTGGGAACTGGTTTCGACCCTCACGTTGGCCTGAGTCTCGCAGGGAGCTCTGGTTTGTAAATGGTGGGCCGCAGCCGGGGGCCGGGCACATCTTCCTCCCCCCTCCCCCAGGCCGTGGGCTGGGGAGGGGCTGGTGCAGAGGGAGGTCTCATCCCCAGTGTTGGGGCATCAGACAAAGGGGGTGGATGGCAGGGCCAGCAGAGGAGCCTGACCCCATTTTACAGATGAGGAAATTCAGTCTGAGAGGCCACCCACAGTGCAGGTGGCGGGAGGCCAGCCCCAGCCTGGGATGTGTGGATCAGACCTGCGACGCCCCCCTGCTGCGCACTGCTGCCCCCTGGGTCCTGCTCCCAGTCCAAGCATCCAGGGAACCAAGAACAGGGCCATTTCTGCAGCAGCCCCCTTGGGCGGGCGGCCCCAGGCCCCCTTCTCCCCTCTCAGTGACCTCACAGCCACCTGGCCCGAGAGCCAGCATGTGAGGTGGGTCACATGGCGCAGATTTAGATGGGAGACTGTCGTGTAGGGAGCAAGGAATGCAGGGCTGCCCCTCCTCCTCCCTGCAAAGCCTCATCATGTGTGTGAGATAAGTTCTGGGGACAGCGGCTGCCAGGGGGACACTACTGGTGCAGTCGAAATCTGCCCAGGCAGAGTTCCGAGGATGTTTCTCTTAAAAGTCTCAGAATGTTCTGGCAGCGGCGCCCTGCCCTGGAGTGCCCAGGGCGTGCTAGCCTGGGAGGTGCTACAAGTCAGTCTGGATATGGCAGAGTCTAGAAGGGCCATCTGGGAGGGCTCCCTGGAGGAGGCAGTTTTATGTGGCTGGAGGAGGGTGGAAATTTCCAGTGATGAAAAAAGAAAGGCTTGAGAAGGCTTCCTTCTCAGGTACATAAACCCTGAGTTACCTTCTTATCCACACGCAGCAGCTGGGAATGAGGTTTCCTACAAAGCAGGTTCATGGAAATATCCCTGATCCTGAAAGAGAATTCCTGCTTCTCAGAATTCCTCTCTAACTTTCCTGCCAATGAGCAGAGCCGCCCACCCGTGGGGCCGCAGCACCCACTGCCCGGACCCTGCTTGTCCAGGGCCAGGCCTTGCGGGCCAGCCCTTCCTTTCCAGTGTTGGTGATTTCTGGCGGTTTCCAGGCTGAGGTCCCCACCGGTGCTAAGATGTCTCAGGAGCCTGTGGGGCCCAGGATAGCCGGCTGCAGCGTCTGCCCCTGGGCCCTGTGGGCAGCAGTGGGGGCCAGAGCCGGGCGACCTGAGCTCCTTAGTCCTGGTCACAATGCCTGGTTTGGCGTTCCTGGGAAGGGAAAAGTGGGGACATCCCCAAACCTCTTTCCAAATAACTCTGTGTGTCCCTCCCCCACTCTACCCTCTGTGCCAGGAAACCTGTCATCTTGGGGTTCAGGGAGAAACTGCAGGGGCCACAACCCTCCTGAGGACACAATGCCGCCAAGCTTCGTGTGAAACCTGAGGGGTCTGCTGTGGGCTCAGTGTCTGACAGTTGGTTTTTGCCTCCATCTCTTAGAGAATTGAAAGCAAACCCATCCATTAGATACAAAGCGTGTCGCTGAACCAGTGCTGGGTCTCAGAGCCACCCCGTCAGGATGCCCTGTGGTTGGGGCTGGTGACTGGTGCTGTCTCGGGACTGCGCTTCCCCCCGGGGCCGCCAGGGGACCCTGCATCTCCCCAGCGTCACACTGCGCCCTCGGAGCCACGCTGGGTGGTGGGGCGTCGGCTCTCTGAGGCTTCGCTGCCCCATGCTCCTGTGCTGTGTTCAGGGTGGAGGCGGCATCCTCACTTTCCCCTCTAAGCCCTGATCTGAACCAGCCCACAAACCTGCACTCGCCTCCTGGCCCAGATTTCCCTGCTGCTCTCCTCTCTGCACACGGGCACTTCAAGATGTGCGGAATGGTGGGCCAAGTGTGGCTGAAAGGCAACCAACAGGGCCTGACTTCTTGTCACAGCCCATCCTTTCAGAAGACGGCACCAGCACCCCGAAAGAGGTGGGAGACATGCGGCCCAGAAAGTTCTGGAAGGCTTTCCTGCCCTGGCCCAGCAGGTGCCAGGGCACAAGGCTTCCTGCCATGTTGAGGGGAACATGGCCCAATAGTCATTCAGTCATCTGTGTTAGGAGGAGGTCTCAGGACCTTGGAGATGAGCCGGGAGCTGAGGGTCGGGGCTGGCTGGTGGACTGTGCGTTCTCTAGCTTTGTTGCTGATTCACAGTCCTTTAGTAAGGAGAAGGAGGAGGAATGAGGACCATTCCCTGTGCTGCCCTCTTACCTCCCCCTCAGCTGGTTTTCCCGGGTGCCGTGGGCGTTCAACTTTGACCTTTGGGATAAGATAATGGGGCTTCTGTTCTTGGGACAGGCTAGGAGCCCAGTGCTCAGAGATCCATGTGTCTCTGTGACTGATCCTGGCTGGTAAATCGAAACACAGGCGCGTTTGCCCTTTTCTGCATTGCTCTTTTCGGAGGGGCTGACTGGCCAAGTGGCCGGGGAAGAGGGATGTCCCACGCTTGTGCCCTGCCTGGCCCCACCACTGCCCATCCTGGGTCCTTTCCTCAGCAACAGCATGCAGGAATCCCCACCCCCCGCCAGCCCGCCAGAGCCGCGCCTGCCTCCTCCTCACTCCTCCCCAGAGCCGAGCCGTTTCCAGGAGGACCCTCGGAAGCAGAGGGCTGGGGCTGCCCTTGGTGACCCTGGGGTGCGGGAACTGATGTTTAAATAATGAATCACGTGCCCCTTTGCCCAAGCGGGCAGCAGATTGATAGAAGACAACTTGCTTCGTGAATGCCGATCACCCAGCCAGGACAACAGAGGGGTGACAGAGTGGCTAGTGGGGTGGGCGGGGGGCCCAGCTGGGGCTCCAGACCCGCCTGACACCCCTCCAGGGGCGCAGTCCCACAGCCCCGTGTCTTAGGGGCACGCAGGGGATGGCCAGCTCACTGTTATCGTCAATACCATGGAGAATAGTCCTCAGCATTGTCAGCTGTGTTTCGCCGTGGCTCACGTTCTCTCTGCCTGAGCTGCAATGATTTCTCTCATCCCTGTGAGCAGAGAACTTTTTTAGCACTCGCCTTGGAAGTGGCGCACGTACCCCCGCTTCTGTTAACAGAAGGGGAGTTGCTCCAATCAAAGGGGAGGGGGCTCCTGGGCTGAGTGTGGTTTGGGGGACAGGGGGGTGGATGCGGGACGGCATCCGTGGTCTCAGCAGGAAGTGTGCCAGGACGCTGGCCGCCTCCCGTTCTTCCTCCCGGGCTCGGCGCTGTCCCCAGGCACCGTCCTGGGACCTTGCACCCCGACCTTGAGCCCCGAGAGTCCACCCTTCATTACGCCTGCCACACAAATGCCGTAGCCCCGAGTTACTCTCGTCGGCACAGTGATGCGTCTCCCTCCGAGGAAGGACTGTTGGTTTCTGGTTTTCGACAGTCATTAGTGAGACCGGCGTTTTAGAGCCGCATATTGGAAAAGAGGCTCTGGGAGTTGATTATTTCTTTTATTTTAAACCCGACATCGGCAGCACCCAAAGTGGTCTCTCTCTCGGGGCGGATGCAGTCTCCGGATGGCCGCATCGGCCATATATCTTTGTTTAGGAACCTGGTTTTTATTAAATTTAATTGCTTCCTTTTCTGGCCTTAAATCAAGGGTGGCCTCAAAGCAGGGACAGCATCAATTTAATTTAATTACTCTGCACTGCAGCCTTCCAAGTAGAAACGCGGCTACCGGGGGCTCACACAGGGCCCCCAGTTCAGGATGAGCCCGGCCACCTTGGGAGGGCACAGGCCGAGGGGCTGGGCTCGGACCCCAACCTCCCCAACCACCACTGGTCTCTGCTGAGATCTGGGCCCCGGACCTCCGCTTTCGCTCACTTATTGACGTGTTTATTTTTCATTTGCCGTTAAAGCCACATTGGCTCTCTAACTCAGGGGCAGTTCGTGAAGGGCCGTTTATCTCTGCAGTGGTATTTCACACGCACGGCCCGGCTCTGGCCGTAGACGTCATGGGCTCCGAGGCAGCGATGGGGCACACTCGCTGCCCCCACCTGCCAGCGTGTGGGGACCACGGCAGAGCGATCCCTTCCCGCATCCCAGAGCCGCTGCAGCTGGTCCGGGTCCTCGCCTCGGTCTCCGGAGCACGTGTGCAGCTGTGCGATGGGCTTGGCCTGAGCCAGACTTCGCTGGACGTCGCCTGCTGCAGAGAAAGTCGTGCTCCCGTGGATGTGGCCGGCCACGCTGGCAGCCCGAGCCGGCAACACCAACGTGCTTTCCTCCGGACTTGCATCCCTTTCCCTGAGTGGAAATCCTGCAACAAAGGCAGCCTCAGAGGCTGTCTCCAGTATGTTTTATTAAACATCACCAACGACGAGAGCACGGCACGACCCATCCTTGCAGTCCGGACTCCTCGGAACTCCGAGCAAAAACACGGGAAATTATTAAGATGATTTGTTAAATAATAGAAAATGTTTTTCATTTCCCAATTTTCAGGTCTTGCGAAAACCATCTTCCAGCTGCCTGCTTCTCATGCCTTAATATTTAGACTTATGGGCCAATTTGGGGTATTTTCTCTTTCTCCCGTGATTAATGCTTCTATGAACGAATGTCATCACAAGTCACCTACCTGCCCTGTCAGCTCGGCATCAATCTCGCTGGGCTGGGCGGTAATTTATGACTGGTGCCGGCAATTTGCAAATGTAATGGGGAGAGGGGCCGAGGCGCCGGCTCCCGGCTCCGTCTGCCTGTCTGCGGCCTCATTGCCCCCCCCCCCCCATTAGCAGAACAAATGGTGCAGAGATCAGACATCATCTCCAAGGCTCGATAAATATTTTATCAGCCATAATGGAAATTGTCAAATTGATCTAATTGTACAATATGTTATCAGTGAGATATCAAAGCCAGGCCTGGCCTCTGCCCGGACCCTCCTGGCCGCCCTGGCTGCTGAGGATGGGAGTCGGGGAGGGCAGAGTGGATCCTGACGTGGCGTAAATAATACGCTGGCCACTGCAGCCCGTTACGGGGATGATAAATTTTGTGGAAATAAATGGCCCTCTTCTGTTGTGCTTTGCTAGCCCTGGTTTTTGAGAGCCAGCGGGGAACAGAGAGAAATAGGTGGAAAGACAGAGACGGTGGGACAGATTCAGAACTTTCCTGAAACACGGGGTCCATTCCCACCCTCTTAGCTTGGGGGGTGGCAACAGCCCTTGAAAATTAGTCACATAGATGCCGAGCAACGTCCCAGCCTGGCCCCAGTCGTCCTGTGACAGAAGTGTGTGCCGCTGCCCAAGGGGACACTTTATTTATGGCCCTCAGGAGCCAGTGGCCTGTGGGCCGCACTGGGGCAGGATCAAGCAGGATGCGTGGCACTTCTTTAACTTTCAGGGTCACGCTGTGTTTTTGCCCCCCACGGGGCAGACGCTGTGGCTTGAGCCCAACGCAGACCCGCAGCCTGCAGGAGCTGGGAGCGCGTTTTAAAACTCAGCTCGTGAGAAACCGAAAGCTGCCCCGGTCCCCCTCCCAGGGATGCGTTCATCGAGTCTGGTCCTGCAGGAAGGGGTGGGGGAGGGACTCGGGGCCGGTGGCGGTCAGGCATCTTTCACAGCCAGGCAAGACCTTTTGATTTCTAGAACAAACAGTGATGTCTTAGACCTGGAGCACATTTGCAGATCGAGTGAAAACATCTGTGAACAAGCCAACACTGAGCCGCCTGGCTGAGCGTGGGGAGCCCTGCCCGGGTGCGGGGGGCGGGGCTGGCCTTCCCAGCTCCAGCCGAGTCCTGCCCCTTGCCCTCGCCCACAGCTCACACCCCTCCATTGAAGCCTTATCCCACTTTCAAACACTGCTTCTGGGTCTTAGGGGCGGGTCCCTTCTTAGAGGACGCACCGGAGCAGGGGTTGCTCTCATCTGGGGCAGACGTTCAAAGGCAGATGCAAAACAATGGTTCACGGGCACTGAGCTGGCCCGGGCATCAGGACAGACAGCTCCGTGGGTCCAGTGTTTCCTGGGGCACGTGCCCAGGACTCCTGAGCTGCATGCTCCCTCGGGAGTGGACATTTACCTTGATGGACCCCATGTCGACGATCAGTGCGGGAAGTTCCTATAATCGTCTGCCTGCCAAGCCGAGCCGAGCCGTGGCAAGCAGGCAGCATCCAAAAGGGGAGAGGATTGCAGGCAGAGGAAACCACTTCCACAGCAGGGCCCTGCATCGTCTCTGCTGGCGGGGGCTCACCGGGGTGTGGGCACTGGTGTGGCCAGTGGGATCCTGGGCTCCTGTGCACGCCACACACGTGCTTCCCAGCGGGGTTGCCCCCCCCCCCACCCGGCCAGCTCCCGGGACCTCCTGGGCCGCACCCGAGGCGGGATGCGGGCCCGTCAGTAGCAGCTTTTCCGTTAGGGAATCCTAAACATTTTCTCGGATGCAGGCTCCGGCTGTGTTTCTTATTAGACTGCACGGGGGCTGGTGAGCACACACGGACACGCACTCGTGGCAGCCTGTTCTCTGTCTTTTAGGCAGCCTGTCATTTTAAATAAAAATAAGAATGGAGAGTGTGTCGGCGTAACGGGAACCCACATCGCCGTGGCTGGTTTGTGGCCTCCTTCAGGAGGGGTCAGCGTTGGCCCACGTGGCCCGAGTGTAGAGGGCTCTGGTTTCACCCGCTGTTTGGGTGAGGGGCATGGTGAACACTGGTTGGCCAAGCAAAGTGGACGTGGGTCTGGGGTCTGGACTTGTGAACTTTCCTGCCCGCCGGTCGGGGCATCAGGACAGCAGGCCCCCACGGCTGCCTTTTCCATGGAGCTTGTGTGACCTCTATCTCTCCGTTTTCCCATCTTCCTCCCTTTCTTCTCATGGAAGAAAATGATAACAATGTTTGAAACTTTTTTTATTCGTTTTTTTTGACTAGTGAGGTCCAGGGGAAGGACCGTGTCTCCTGCGTGTCTCCTGCGTGTCTGAAACCCAGCGTGAGGCGCAGGGTCTGAGCACTGAGGGAGCTTAGCCAGCGTCTGTGCTGGGAGGGAGGGAGGATGGACTGGTCTGCGTCCCTGGAGCTTCCAGCCCAGTGTGTTTGTCACAGCAAATACTCAGCAGTGTGTCCTCAGTGAGGGGAGATGGAAGGGGTCTTTCTCTCCAGATTTGAAGAGGCTGTGTGCCGCCCTGTTTTCTCACCCCCCTCCCCCACTGGGCCCGCTCTCTCCTCTCCTTCTCTCCTGCTCGCTGGGACCCCCCACGGCTCTGCACGCCTCTGTAGACCATGGTCCTGTGCAGATGGACCCTTCCTGCCACCTGGGCCCCATCACTGTGGGAGGGATGGCCCAGAGCACTGGCCACTGGTTCCACCACTGCCCACAGAGGAAGGTACTGGGGCATTGGGGCACCATTACTGCCCTTGACAGGGACCCCAGCCCCAGAGTCCCTGGGAGGGAGCACAGGGCCCCAGCCTTCCCAGACAGGTGCTGGCTACCCTGTGGGCTGGGCCCTGGTAAAACAGACCTGGGCTTGGAGGCGCAGGTCCACCTCCATCCTCGCCAGGTGGGTGCAGCTCTGGGAAAGACACCCCCATCTTGGTTTCCTCGTGGCAGAGAGGGGACAACAGCCCCTGCCTCACAGACCTGACGTGATCACTAGAGAGGTCGTCCGTTCCCACACCACCGGGACCTGGGCAGAGCAGTGGCTGGGCCAGACCCGTGCTGTCACAGGGCTCCAGGCCTGTGGGAGCCACATGCCCGGGAAGAGCGCATGACAGGCTGGGAGGACAGCTTAGCGGGACAGTGCAGGGAGGAGGTGGCCCCAGAAGGGTGGTTAGTGGACGTGAGGTGGGAAACCCACGGTCACTGTGTGCACCACCCCAGACCCACTCCCCCTGCAAGGCGGCGGTGGTGACCTCCTTGCTTACAAATGGTCAAACTGAGGCACAGAGGGGCTTCACAGCTGCCCAAGGCCAAGACTCAGGGTCTGCTCGGGGCGGCCCCAGTGAAGAGCACTTTATTTTCACCAAATTTCATCCGCTCAGGAAGCCCTGAGGTTGAAGGTCAAGACAGGAATGTGTCTGAGTCACTGGGTTAGGGTGTCCCTTCTGCTCTTCACCTACCAGGTGAAGGCAGGTGAAGCTCCGCCCAGGCAGGGATGCTGGGGTAAACCCGCACATCCTCTCGTGCTCTGCACACTCTCCCCGACGCGCCACCGGGGTCTCGCAGCAGGAGACAAGAGCTGGCTCCCCTTGTCCTGGGAGGGAACTGGAGGCCTCTACACTCTACCTGTGGAGCTGACCCACACAGGTCCCACCTGGCGGCTGACCTCCCAGGGGACCCCATGCGACCCAGCCCAGCTGTGCCAGGGGCTTCTCCCCAGGTCTTCTCCAAGGTCATCCTAATGCAGCCACATTCAGGGCTTTCCTTCCTCTCGGCAGTGTCCTCCACCAATCAAAATCCTCTGGCAAAGCTCAACTCTGGGCCTCCCTCCTGGTCAAGTGTCGATGGCAATGTGCGAGTGGTCAGGGGCGAATGAGGAGGGGGTGTTGACCCCCATGCCCCATTCCTCGTGGCTCCCTATCTCCCACCTCCACCCCTGCAGAAAACCAGATCTTATCGGTACCACGTAGTGTGTCCGGGAGCCGGGGTCTTTGGGCCAACAACCCGCTGGGCAGACCAGGAACTCGGCTCTTAGGGGTGCGGGTTGTAGGCACATGGTGAGGTTATTCCTACCCACCCAGGGCCCCTGATAACCTCATTAAGAAAGTGCAATCTATCTAGCCAAGTTCCAGTTAATGATCTAATTTGTCTGAGCGAGCCCTGGCTCCCTATCATCCAGCACGTGGGCAGCCCCATCACCCAGAGGTCAGGCCGCAGTCCACACGGTTCCCAGGTGCCCTCCTGGGTCAGGAGAATTGGCAAGATGTGACCACACCTCGGGGCACATGCATGACCTCCCCACGGGGACTGGGGCTCTGAGCCCTCTGAGGAATGGGCGTGGGGGGGACATAGCTGTCTGCATTCCTGAGGGTTTTGCTGAGCGAGGAGAGGTGTAGACGCCCCCACCACACTGGGGTGTCAGGATTCTGTGTACAGCAAAGCCTCGGGTCCCTGTGCTCTCAGGGACATCTTGCCCCTTCACGCAGCCCACCCCACTCCTTACACTCCTCACCCTCCTCTGCTCAGAACTGGGGCTCAACCCATAAGTGCTGACTTGCTGAGTGAGGGGGCCTCTCAACTAGCACCCCACTCCCTCTGTGAAAGGCAAACTGTTGAGGGGATCGTAGAAAGCATTCAGGAACCCTGCAGGAAGCAATTAGTAAAAATGATCTGCTTTAAAACGAGTGTGCCAGGTTGAAGTCTGTTATCAAGGATGGCATGTGTGTGTGCATGTGTGTGTACACGTGAGCATGTGAATGTGTGTGTAGGCGTATGTGTGGGGTGTGTGCATACGTAGTCTGTGTGTGTTATGTATGTGTGTATGTATGTGTGTGTGGTGTGTGTATGTGCATGTGTGCAGTCTGTGTGTGTGTGTTATGTGTGTGCATGTGCATGTGTGTGCAGGCACGTGTGTGTTCACTTCTAAGCAGTGACGTAAGGATGTGTCGTAAGTGCTGGATGGTTTTGCACCTGGAGAAGGGAAGGAAACCCGTGGGCCTGAGTGAGCGACGTGCCACCCCTACCTGGTCCCTGCCCATGTCCCTGCTGTCCTATCTCTAGCAGTCAGACTCAGGCAGACTCGGAAATACACCAGGAGACCCAGGGCCACCAACCAGATGCTTTGGGATGACGGTATCTGTGACACGACCTTGCACTGTGGTGCTGGCCACGCCAGGGTACTCATGAGCTGAGGCTGTGGAGGCCAAGGTGGCTATGTAGGCCCTCTCTCTGTGGCTATCTCTGCTGTCTTCTTCTAGAGGAGGGGGGTCCAAGTTCTGAAAACGGCCATCAGTGCCTGCAGCATCTGGGTGAAGGATGTACCCCAAATCTTGACCTTGGGCTCTCTGGGGAGGCCCAGGTCCATCTGGGTTCCCCATGACAGTGTTGCCCCCCAGCACGGGGCAGGGGCCTCTGGGAGCTGGGTCCTAGGCCCAGCGGCTCACTGGTGCTCTGTGGGGTCCTGGGCAGGCCATCTCCTTGGTTTCCATCCCTAGGCCTGGGGCTTGGACCGGGAGCAGAAGCAGGAGGCTCTGCAAAGGTGATTCGAGGTTCCCCCGGGGGGTAGGGGCCGAGGGGCCGATGCTGGCCTGACCCGCTCCAGCCGGGTGGTCGGAGTGCTCACTGTTTATGCATCAGGGGTCTGCTTTCTGTTCCATTTCATAAAAGATTCCTCCTTTCAGATGCTGAATCTCTAGGCCAGGCCATGTCGAAAGCCCCCTGCTGTCCTCAGATTCTCTGGTTCAAGGTTGACTTCAAACTGTGTTCTGTGAACCCATTCTTCTTGCTCACTCTCTGAGCAGCAGTTGGGGAAACCCAGATGGGATTTACCTCCAGCCTTTGAAGTGGGTTTCTCCTCTCCAGGGCCCTCATCGCTCGCTCCTTCCCCCTCCAAATGCCCTTAACGCGGGCCCAGCGTAGCGCTCACAGCTTGTGCAATTGCGGGACGGTGGGGCGGTCTTGGGCGTTCCTCATCAGGCAGCCCTGCAGACACAGGCACCAGGGGCTGCAGGAGAGCCGGCCTTCCAGGTGCGACACCGTTGGCAAGGCGCAGAAGGAGCTGTCCTGCCTTGGAGGCTGGGCTGACGTGTTGGGAGCTCTCCCCAGTCATCTCTCCCCAAGAGCAGGTGGCAGGCCCTCCACTTTCCGAGGGGCAGGGCTCCCCCCTGGCAGGTGGCCCTAGCCCTGAGGGACAGTGCTTTGGATTTAGGAATCCAGGAGATACTTCCTCTCCCTTGAGTGTGCCAGTTCCTTTCTGGGGCCTCCGAGGCATCCATCAATCCCAGGTCTGCAAGCCTTGGATGGACTGTGGTGTGTCCTGGCCAGGCCAGCCCAGTCGTAGGACTCCTCCTGCCCTGTCGTTCTGGAAGTCCCTCTCCAGCCCAAGTGTCCTTCTCTGCAAATGGCTCAGCCACCCGTGTTCACTGGGATGTAATGCATGGTGGAAGGGCTGCCGCCAGCCAGGGCCTGCTGGGAAAGGTGGACAGGTGCAGGCCTGCACAGTGCTGGGAGGTGCCAGTAGTCAGATCGGGCACCCCACCCTGCTCTCTCTCTAGCCCTTGTCAGCTGACCCCAAGGAACCTGCAGCCTCCCCTACACCCCTTTGTCCTGAGTTGCTCCCCCTCCCCCAGTGGTTACACAGGAAGCTGACTGCGTGTGGTTAAGGATGACATGCACCCAGGCCTCTCCGACATGCCGGGGGGAAAGTGGCCAGGGCAAGGAGGGCCTGGGGTGGGCCTGCCATCTGTGCTGTGCTCCGTGGAGCAGAGCCTGCTGCCTTCTGCATTTTCGTCTGGCTTTCCTGGTCAGTCAGGAGCTGTGACCCGGCTGTGCCTAGACCCACGTACTCTCCATCAGCATAGGGACGGTGGCACAGGTGTGTCCGTGCTTGCCTGCCTGATGGAGGTGCCCACAGCCAGCTTGGTAGCAGGCTTCTTGTCCAGCCCTGGCTCTACCTGCCGCAACCCCCACTGGGCTCCCTCCGTGACTCTGTTGCCTCAGATTTAAGCTGAGTGATTTGACTCAAGTGCCCATAGGCTTAAAATTCTGTGAAAGCAGGTGTACCTCTGGGGTCATCATAAATGCGGGTTGGTTCAGGATGCATTGAAGGGTGCATTCTACTGATTTGACCTCAGGGAATGCTCTCCCTCTGGCTCCTCATCTGATAGAGTTCTTGAGAGGTCCGCGTGTGTTGGGCAGTGGGAAAAGCAGGACCACGAGGGGCCGTGATGACCACGGATTAGCCGGAATATTCAGTTCACCAGCGAGGACCCCTGGAAATGGCCGAGGCAGTGCCGAGAGGCAGAAAGGGGCATGGAGGTTTGTTTGGGGTCATGGCTGCTGAGTGCGATGACTTTGGGTGACCTTGACAGGGCCAGGCTTCAGTGGGAATGTCACCCCATCTAGGTCAGAGACATCGGTCATGACTGCGGATTTGCCGGGAGAATCCTGAGGGCATCCGCCACGGGCAGCAGAGCGGGCTTCTGGAAAGGGGTGACTGAGGGTCTGCAGGGGTTCCCCGGTGGCCAGATGGGCATGTTCCCTGCTCAACAGAGCTTGGCCCTGACCTTGGCTACCGGCTCATCTAGATTCCTTGCTCCCTGAAACACCATCCCAACTTCCCAGAGTCCTGTTTCCAGTGGGACTGGAGCACCGAGTGGCTTTTAAAAACCTTCCATTTGAATTTGGTGTAAGAGGAAAATCAGAGCAGGCCCAGGACTTTCCTCCCTTCTGTGGCCAAGCCGGGAGGGTCGTGTCCCTGAATGATGCTGGGTTCTACAGCTGGGAGAGGTGACCCCCGATAAAGGATCAGGGCTAGCAGGGGGTCTCTACCCCATTCCTCTGGATTTGGGGCCACAAAGATGAGACGCCAACGCCAGTGGGGCTGGGCCATCATGGGAAGTTGGTCCACACTGAGCCTGAACACCTGAGCCGTCCCCATGGGTTCTCACCCACCATGAGATGAACGGTGTTCGGGGTGTTCTCGGGACTAGGTCTGGGGCCTCAGTGGCCCCGGTTTGTGTCAGTCCTGCAGTCTACACCCCTTGACCCTGCCCTACGTATCAGTGTATCCAGAGAGGAGTTACCTCAGGGCAGGAAACTCCTTGACACCGTCTCATCCAGCTCCACCTCGGAGTGGACAGAGGGTCTGGGGCTTTGTCCTGTGCAGAGCCAGGATGGAGCCCCGTCCCCTCCCAGGCCCGGCCCCTCTCTCCCCAGCATCCTACGCTTCCACCCAGCTGGACTCGTCCTGCCCTGGCACACAGAGGGATCTTGAGCTGGGTACCAGCTGCTCGGGGAACTGTGGCCCCTCAGTCACTGCTTACCAGAGACACAGGCCCACAGCGTCTTCCCCATCTCCAAACCCATTCCTTCTAGTCGCCACCTGCCCAAAGTCCTTCTGGCAAGCCAGGACATGCGTTATTGTTTTTTAATCAATGGAGTGGTCATAATCCCCCAAAACTGTGGCTCACCCTTGTGGAAAAACACTGGCTTAGGGGCCAGTAGGAAAGGACTTTAATCGGAGCTCTGCTGGCATTTGCAAAGTCCCTTAAGCCCTCTACACTCGTGTCCCCTTCGGGCTGTTGGTGTATCGGCCACAGCAACCTCCAAGGTCCCATGCACCCCTGAGGTCCCTGGTCTGGCCCACGGTTCTCTGTTCTGGCTGCTCTGGTGTCACTTGTGGTCGGTCGTCTGCATCTGTGGCTCCTATGTTGCAGGGACAATGGGGAGTCGGGAACACAGGGCGTTGTCCCCAGCCAATGTCACAGCCCCTCTGCAGGGAGCCCGGATGCTCCCAGCCATTAGGACTCGCACACTGTCCGGGGTTTGCTCCGACAGCGTCGAAGGCAGGCTGGCATTTCTAGGGCCTCAGTGACCACCAGCCCACTGGCACAGAACTCCATTTAACTCCAAGATCCTGCAGGATTTTATTTAACCAGAAAGAGAAACCGACAAGTTCATATTAATTAACTTTTTAGTCCAACTTAATCGCTCAAGCGGGAGGGTCTGGCCTCGGGCAGCAAGGCTGACTGTCCACTCCAGGACGGGGAGCACCTTCTCTGAGGTGCACTTGGGCCGCTGCCACCTTGAAAGCTGATTCCAGTTCCCGCTGGTCCTGGGACAGACCCCCCATGGGGACTGGCCGGTGGCAATCTTTGGTGTTGACATTCAGCCCTCTGGGAGGCCAGGAGCACAGGGGTTTTCTAGACTCTGCCACCGAAGGATGAGAGACCTGGGCGATTGCCCGCCGGGCCGAGGTGTGTCCACAGTCAACAGGCAGTGCTGGGGATCTCCCGCACGGATCCCCCCAGTGGACAGGCAGCTCCTAATAGGAGACAACACACCGCAGACAACCAGGATGGGAACAGACGTCCCTCCCCGAGTCTGCAGGGATCCAGCCTGAAGGCCCAGAGATGTCTGCAGGCCTTGGCTGTCATTAACTAGGGAGCGGGCTTTGGGCGGCCATGAGACCTCCCAGAGCTGGTGTCCACATATGTGAAAGGAAGGCTGTGGGTCTGGACACGCCACCCCAGCTGCTCGAGAAGGGAAGCGTTTGCTCCCTGGCTCCTGCAAACACACACCAGCTCGCCCACCGTGAGCACGCCTTCTCTCTAGAGCCTGTGCCTGCACCCTTGCCCTCCGTCCCCAGGGAATCCGGGCACCCCCTCTGGACCTGAACTGCACACAAATGGCAGAAAAGATAACCTCTTGGGGAAGCAGTTCACGATCATGATGTTTTAACTGAAGCCGAGCGCTGCTCTTTAACCCCCAGGCGGTGTGGGGTGTGGGAGAGGAAGCACGGAAGTCCTGAGCGAGGGCCTGGTCTCGGGGGCCCTCGATGGGGGCTGGGACTCCTCGGGAGTCAACCCTTGACCTCCTCATCGCAGCAACATCACCCCAGCCTCATGCTCCTCTCCAGCCTTTGTCTCTGGACACAGCAAACGGGGCCACAGTGTGTGTCCACTCGCTGGGTGCAGGGCCTAAGTCCCTGCGGCACCCCCGTTCTACTTGGCACAGGCGATTAACGAGCACCCTGCATCACTTCCTTCTGGGCGTGGATCCCCACTCCACCAGGGGATAGAGGACGGCTGCCACAGGTGCCAGTCCCCTGTGTCCGCCCAGCCCAGCCTGGCCCGCTCTGCGTAGTTCACGTGGGTGCTCTTTCTTCCTTTACTACAAGAGGACCCCAAAGGATGTGTTCTGATTGGATTTCCCTCTGCACACGGATGAGTACAACAAACAGCAAGAAGTTCTGTTTCCACAGCAGCATGTCGACACCGCATCCCAGCCAGAATCCGGGTGGAAGTCAACGTAGACGGTGCCATCTACTTCTGCACCTGTTCTCGGGGCAGACCACAGCACATGCTCCTGCCATGAACGCATTAGACGAGAGCTCTGTTTCCCCAAAGTCACTCATATTGTTCATTCCTGGAGAATACTGAGCTGACAGGGACTCCCGTCTGTGTGGGCCGGGGGGATTAGCCCACGCAGTGCACCTGGCTTTCATCTTGGAATCATGGAGAGCCATCGTGGGCACAGGGTCAGGCCTGATGCCCCTCTATCTGTCTCTGCAGAAACTTCCGCACAGCTGACCGCAACTTTTAAACCTTAGAAAAGGGAACAAGCTATTGGGCCAGGACATCCCACTCTTGGATCAAAAGAGGGTTTGGGTGGATGGGAGTCTCCCCTCTCTTCTCAGCATCTCTCAAAGCCCTGCTTGTCACCCATTCCTGTGGCGTGTTACTATGACGATGGCCTCATCCTCACTGAGATCCGACCAGGAAACCAAAGCAGGGCCAAGCTGAGCACGGACTCAAGGTTGGAGTCCCCTCTGGCCCCGAGGGCTCCTAGCAGCAGGTATTCCTATGCTGGTGTGGGAGGGGAGGGTGAGGGGTCCCTGAGGATCCCTGGATCAGAATCAGGGGGCAAGGCCACTTCAGGCCCCATTTGGAACTTAGCAAACAAGGCCTCTGAACTGCAAGGCAGTGTTTTTCCATTTATTCATTCATCCAACCACTTATTTGCCCATTCATGTATTTGTTCATCCATCTACCCATCATCCATCCATCTCCTTCCTCTCATCCATCCATATATCACCCATCATCCATCCATTCATCTTTCTATCCATCCTTCTGTCCTTCTGCTCCTCCATCCGTTTTTCTATCCATCCATATTTCCATCCATCCATCCATTCATCCACCCATCCTTCCCCTCGTCTATCCATATATCACCCATCATTCATCCCTCCATCCGTTGATCCATCCATCCTTCTGTCCATCCATCCATCCATCCATCCTTCTGTCCATCCATCCATCCATCCACCTATCCACTCATCCATACACTGAGATGTACTGAGTGCCTTAACCTGCCAGGCACTGTCTATGATCTGGCTTGGTAATCTGAATGGGCGCTATTAGATCCCCATCTCTGATAAAGAAACAGGCTCAGAGGAGTTATGGAGCATCTGGGATTCATGCCTTGACCTTTCTTTCTAGAGTGGGCCCTCATCCACTGTGCTGCTTTCTACAGCACTGAGCACACTTCTCTACAGAGCCATACTTCCCCATGGGGTCTTGAAGAGCAGGGACTGCTGGCCTCTAGCACAGTGCTGTGTGTCTGTCCACCTGCCTTCTGACCTGTTGCTGGGTCAGGCCCCCTGCAGAGGGCTGCAAAGACACCACCCAGGCAGACATGACTGAGCAAGACGCACAGGCCTTTGGTTTCAGAAATGCCGAGGCCACCGTCCTGAGGAAGGACAGTGTCCTGGGAAGTCCCTATCCTCAGGTGGGACGGGCCTTGCCCAGATGCTCAGGCCTGTCCTTCTCTGAGCCCCTTTCCTGCTGAGGCCTCTCTCTCCTGCTGAGCCCGGGTCTAGAAGACTGGCCCTGGGAACTGGCCCCGGGAGACACCTCACATCGGCGTTTCTAAAGGGTTCGTAGCCAGAAGGTGTCCAGGAAGTCCCAGCCAGAGGAGTTAACCAGACAGCCTGAGGTCAGTGGCCAGACCAGCCAGAGCTGGCTCCCGGGCAGTGCCCCTCTTTTCTGAGTGGGAGAAGGGGTAACCCCCATCCCCAGGCCTTCACCGCTGGGTCTTCTGTGCCCACCTTCTCTCTCCACCTCTCCAGATCTGCAGCCCTCCTCCTTGCCTGCACATCTCCTTGTTCGCAGGCAATGGCGGCCGGACAGCTGAGCGCAGAGTGGGGTAGAAGCCGTAGGCTGGCTGGGGCAGGAGGGGTCTGGGAGGAGGTAAGGAACGTGGGCTGGGAGTGGGGCCAGAAACAGGATGGGGACCTGGGTGGGCCCACCGTGGTTCCTGGGGTCCTGGGCTGTGTGTGCACATGTGTGCGTGTGTACACATGTGTGCACGTGGGTGCATGTGTCAAGACTACACTGACTGTGCTGGGAACGTGGCCGGAGCTCAGCTGAATGGAATGCACAGCCGTCACCCACCCAGTGGGCAGTTGGCTCTCCTGGATGAAAAGCTGTGCCCTTGACCATGGGCTCGCTTGCACGGCAATGGCCACCACGCTGGACCGGAGAGGGTCTCACATGGGAACAGCGCATCATTGGCCACACGAGAAACGACACAAGAAAACCGCCATGTGTCTTTTTGGAGGCCGATCCTCAACGCTGGCAATAGTTTCTCTCGCTAATATTTGGTCCCGGAGAGCCCCAATTCACCCTTGTGGAAAAGGCAGTCCTGTTTGGATCAAAAAATAATTAGGAGGGCTTTAAGTGGGGGTTTCAAGTGCACATTTAATTTACACTGATTAACAGTCATATGCTCAGTCAACACCAGCTGAATATTAAGCTCGCGCCAATGAGGAGCGCGGGGCACACGGTTACACGGAAAACTCGGTAAACACACTGTTTCTACAACCAGCAATTATTTTACTAACGTGCAGCACTTGTTCTACAACATTCAGGTTACGACGTGCGGGTCTACGCGGAGGCCCATCCTCGGGAACTCGGAGTGCACGCGAGGCCGGGAGTCGGCCTCCTCGGGTTCCGCTTTGAAGAAAGACGCAGATTCTGAAGCCATTAGGCTGACGAACAAAAACATAAAGTGAAATCCTCCTCGGATTCCTTGCCCCTTCCAGCCCTGTCCTGGTCCCCGAGCTCTTTGTCTGTGAGTTTCTGATTTTAGAGCCGCTGTGTCCCACTGGGCCAGCGCTGCTCCCCTGCCTGTGCGGCTGCCTCAGTCTCGGGGACCTGCCAGGGCCTCGCCTGTGATGAGTCATTAGGATCCGCCGTGGCCATCCACCACCGTGGCCCTGAACGGGCTGATGGGGGCTATCGCCGCAGGCTGGCTCACTCTCCCTCAGGGGGGACGGACACTTCATGGTGGGGGCTCTCGTCCCAACCAGCGGGCAGTTACAGGGGACAGAGCTGTCTGTGCTGCCACAGCGGCCTTTTGCATTCTCCATGAATGGCTGGGACCTTCAGGGAGAAAGGTGCCACGTGGGGCATTGTCCGAATGGGCTGCAGCCATCAGCAGCATGCCCGTCCAGCTCCGGAACCCGGCCCTCCCGGCCCCACAATCTCGTGACCCCCTGCGTCCGTTTCTGCTGGCTTCAGGGGCTTTCTCCCCTTTCCCACTTCCTGACCGCCTGATGGCCCCAGCTGGGTCCCCGGTGTTTTCAGGTCCCCCAGCACAGGCACACCTGTTACAGCCTCACGCCCACTGTGCGGCATCCCTTGTGCCAGCGTGGGGAGACAGTGGTGCCCAGCGTGGGGAGGAGGCCTGGAGCCCAGGTTAGGACTCGCACCTCCCCTTGCCGCCCCCCAGCCACCCTCACCCCCTTCCGTCAGGAACCCAGGGGACAAGTGTGGCGAGGGCAGCTGGGCAGGGCCTGGGAGCAGCATTTACCAAAACTGCTGCAAAATCAGCCTAAGTATGAGAAAAAGAAACCCAAATTCTGTCGTTAAAGAAAAGCCCACAAACTAAAAAACAAGCCTTTCGTTGGTGTGGGTGAAGGGAGATTTCCCGTGAATCGACTCCTTCGTCCCTTGTAGAAATAAACTCTGCTCCTTCCCCAACCCTGAGCCCCCCGTGGGCTCCACGCAGGTCTGGCAGCGTGGGGTCTGGAGCAGAAATCCGATGTGAGCAGGGCTGGCAGCCTTCCTGACCCCCGGCCTCTTGGCTCTACTCCAGGAGCCCCCAAATGGCAGGGCTGCTGCCCTCCCTCCAAATTTCCCGAGGACAGTCCCTGGAAGAGACCTCTGGAGACCCAGAGCTGGCTCCTAGCTCTCCCGGTGGCAGTTGAACAGCCAGCCAAGGCAGGTGGTGGGACAAGGCTGCAGCTCCTTTCTTGGAGGGTTTTAAAAGAAAATCGGGGGAGAGAAGGCCCAGGCTGCGAGGCTTGGCCACTGCTGCCATGCCGGCTGCTCCCCATTAGCATCGTCTCGAAAGGCCCCTGGCTGGGGTTCGCAGCTAGTGCCCCGCTATCTGTGTTGTGGCAGCTATGCCGTCCCCACATTTTCACAGTGGTGTTCTCTCGCGGAGAAGAAAGGGGGCCCGCTCCATTGTTGGAGATGCACTTGTTCCCGCGCTGAGCACCGTCCATCTGTTTTCCCCCTTCCTTCCTCCCATAGGAGCGGGTTTCCTCCACCCTCCCCGGCCGCTCCCAGCCCGCCCTGGGCCTCACCGTCGCGGCTCCTGAAAAATGAGATCATTTCAAACTGCGCCGTTTCCCACTTTGCAAAATGTGCCTGTGTTTGGGGGAGCAAATGTTTCGTCTTTTATTTAAATAAAACCTCGGTGGTTGGAAGGCTTTGGGATTTGGTGAGAGTCCAGGCCGACCTCAGCTCGGGGACGGAGCTGGGTTTTTTCCTTTCTCTGACCCTCAGGTGCCGAAGCCCCTCCTCCCTGAGCCTTGTCCTCCTCTTCAGAGCTGTTTGGTGTAATGGACTTCCTTAAATTAATAATGCGTAGAAGGAGATTTACAACACGAAGCTAAAATATTGTCTCTGCCTTTTATTCATGCATTTGTCACTGTGGCCTCTAATCGAGGTGCTCAGAGCAGGGATAAATAAGGAAGAGAGAAAACGCTCTGTCATAATCCAGGACCATTTGCAAATTCATCACCGATATTCCTGGAGAAGGAAAGACAGAGTCGATGACAAATATCCCGCAGCGCTAATATATCTCGTTGACTTCCTCTCCCATTATTCGGATAACCTACTTGGGCTGTGATAGAATGAGGGGCTCTGGCTGCCCCAGCAACAGATGGGGCCGGCCCAGGCTGGCTGCACGGCTCCCAGGCTGAGGAACAGTTGTGACGCGCTTGAGTGGGGCCAATTTGAATGTTAATTGTGATCAATTTGATTTTCGGTGGCTTTGGGGGAAATTATTCCTGGGAGGAAATAATCAGAGATGATTTCTGCCGCAAACCCTCACGAGTATCTCTCTGCAGAAAAAAAAATCGCTGTTGCTTCTGTTTTTGTGTCTGGGTTTGTTTAGGTCAATGACCATTATTAAAAAGAAGTGGCCCAAACTCAAATCAATAGCCCCCAAAAGAGGCCTAGGATGTTTTTCTGGTTTGGAGGGATTTCGTTTCTTTGCTGCGTCTGCATATTCCCGGTAAGGGCACGAGCTGTGTACACAGAGGCTGTCTCTCTGGATGGGTTTGCACGGAGGCTGTCTCCCTGGATGGGTTTGCACGGAGGCTGTCTCCCTGGATGGGTGTGCACAGAGGCTGTCTCTCTGGATGGGTTTGCATGGAGGCTGTCTCCCTGGATGGGTTTGCACGGAGGCTGTCTCCCTGGATGGGTTTGCACGGAGGCTGTCTCCCTGGATGGGTTTGTACCGAGGCTGTCTCCCTGGATGGGTTTGAACTGACAAGAACTGGGAAGGGGAGAGAGAAATATGCTTTGAGAGATTTTTCTCTGCCCCAGGCGGGTTGGACCCATTCAGAGGAGCCTCGGTCCCGCTCTCAGCTCGGTCCAGACTTGGGCTCCTCCAAGCCCAAGGGGGAAGGTGGCGTAAGAGCCTCAGGTCAGAGCCCAGACCTGCTCCTGGGCGTCAGGCGTGGTTTCAGCACAGGGTGGAAACCGTAGCCGGGAAGTGGCTTCTCCGGGAGCCTCTGCACCACCCATGTGGCCTCCGGGAACCAGGAGTGGGTGTCAGCTCTGGGGAAGCCTCCAGCTCCCTCGGGGCAACCAGTGGTTTCCAGAGTGTCCAGAGGGAGCTGATGAGGTCGGGGCCCCGACGCTGTGGAGTTTGCACTGTGGTGCCATGCCATAGGTCAGCACGTCTCTGGGCAATGACAGGGCTGGGGGTGGGCAGGAGGGGCAGCCTAGAGACCCGAGAGGCAAATGCCTGCCCAGAGCTGGCCACAGCTGCCCCGTCTCCAGGCTGAGGTCCCAGGGCAGGCGCTTCAGCACCTACCTGGTCAGCCTGCTTTCCGAGCTAGAAGTGCAAGGTCACTGGGCACTGTCTGAGCCCCAGCAACTGTTCAGGCCCCAGGGAGGGTGGCTGGATTCAGCAGGTGGAAAATCCTGGATGCCCAGTTAAGTCTGAATTCCAGATAACAGTATATAATCTTTTAGTAGAAGTACGTACCAAGTACTGCATGCATTTTACTGTATTTATTGCATTTGTTGTGTTTGATTATTGTATTTACTGTATTTTCTCTGGCAGCCCCCCCCCCAGGCTCCACGCGCTGCTGTGACCCTGCCCGAAATAGAACAGGGTGGGGAGAGGTCTGATTCCTGTTGACAACAGACTCAGCTAGATCTAGTCTTTGGTGGGACAAGGTCCACTGGGCAGAAAAGGGATTACAGATGACAGAGAAAGAGATCACGGCTCACAGGTTTTAGAGAACTTCACGGCCTGTTCCCTGGAAGGAGTAGCGTGGCCTGAACAGACTTCTGAAAAGTTCCCGATTTGGCCATGAGGGACAGGCACCCTGTCTGCGGCTGTTCCAGGGAGGCTGTGTGTGCATGTCTCCCACTGGGCGCTGAGCTGAGGTGGCCCCGGGACACGACACCCCGGTGGGCAGTCTCGGGGTTGGTGGTGCTGTGGGACCCTCCCCTGGTAGCCGTGCGGCCAGCTCCCCTCCTGCCCCTCCCGTGGGGGGCCCATCACTTCAGCATCGAGAACTGCTTCTCCCACCTAAACTTTTTCATAAATTATATCATATATTATAAAAATTATGAAATTATAAAAATAATGAATGCTCATTGTAGAAAATACAGACATATTTTTAAAATTAAGATCTCACATCCCACAAATCTCACACATGGTAGAGATACCATTTGGTGTATTTTTTCAGCCTTGTGTGTTTGTCTGTTATGTGTATATATCCGTATATATAAAATATGTGTGTGTATATAGTATATATAATACTATATAATATATAATATAATGTATAATATATTAATATGTAAATTATATAATTATTATATATGTAAATTTAATATACAAATTAATTTGTCTCGCTATATAAATATGTATATGGACACACACACAGACACACATATATAAATTATTTCCTATACCTAACACTGACAGGCAGTCACAATTCTTCCAAACCTTTGACATCTAACTTGCCCGTCTGTGTGGGCAGCAGCCACTGCCAGGCGGGCCCTCGCTGGGACAGTACCCTTTCTGGTTTGTCGATTCACGTTCTCCGTCAGCAAACCCGGCGGCATCCTGAGAGGCCCAGTGATGACGGCAAAGATGAAAACAACAAAACAAGTAAAACGTGGGTCTGGTCCTCAAGGGGGTTACTTTCCAGAAGAGCGAACCAGACCTAATTCAAATTTTAAAACTTGTCTTCTGTCAAAAATATGCCACGATTATTTAAATGAGAGGCATTTAAATTTTTTAAAATGAGAGGCATTTAAGTTTTTTTAAAGACATTTTTTTAACCTACACCTAAGCCACTGATGTTTCCTGTTTTCTGCTGGGTCAGTAAAATTTTAAAATTGATATTTTCTTTAAAAGCCGAGAAGGCATCTCCAATTCTCCTGAGGCCCGGAGGAAGCTACGACTTTACGATCCGATCGTAACAGGTGCCACCAGCTTTTGTGAGGAAAAGGAGTCTGAACTTAGGGTTTGTTAAATATTTTTCTTTAAAAAGTGAGGCAAGTTAGGCACCCTCCCTCCCACCCCCTGCCCCGCAACGGATCTGCAGGATCAGGATCCAGCCTGCAGCCCAGGCATGGCCCGGGGCCAGCGGGCCTGAGCGGGTCCCAGCAACGGCCCGAGACCTACTTACACTAAAACTTTGCCCGTTGTTTATCTGAAGTTCAAGACTGACTGGGGGGCCTGTATTTTTATCTGCTCAGCCCACTGCCCCAGGATGGAGACTTCACACCCCTGGCCTGCATGGTGCTCGCCCAGGGCGGCCCTGCGTGTCCAAGCTCCCCGGCCCCAGGTCCCACCGCAGCACACAGAGCTGGGGGACCCTGCAGGGATCGGGGGACCCCGGGGTGAGGCTGGGTCCCGCCTTGGGCTGTCTGGACGGCTGGGAAGGCAGCAAGTGACTGGGGCAGGGTGAGGGGCCTGCACTGGACTTCACACCCCACACCCAGAGTCTGGGTCCCCTTGCACGGCCGGTCTGATGGGGCAGCTGGAGATGCCACGTCCTGCGCCCCTCCCCCCCCGATGAACTTGAAGCATTCATGGGGGGCCTGCTGTGTGCACAGCAGCTGCTTGGTCTTGCAGAGGACATGAGGGATGAGGACCCTGGAGGAATATCCCCTCCTGCCCCCCGCCCGGGTAAGAGTGACTCGAGGGGAGGAGATAGAGAACCGCCCGGTGCCCAAGGAGCAGACGGGTTCACCTTTCCCATGCCAAGGTGAGGGGAGACCTCCGGAAATAGCCTGGTTCAGGATGTCCCTCTTGCTCAGGGTCCTGGAGCCATACTCCCCGCTTCTAGCAACAACAAGACCGTGATAGTTACTGCTGACCAAAGATGCCGGGCGGATTGCTCAGCAGGAATTGCCTAGTTTGGTTTTCCCAGTTTCACTTCCAGATGGGATAGGCTCAGAGAGGTCAAGCACCCTGCCCGAGGCCACACAGCCAGGAAGAGGCAGAGCCAGGTCTGAGCCTCTGTCTATGTCTCAGGCAGAACTCCCCGTGGGTCTGTGGCTTTCCTTCTATTTTCTCCTATTCCCATGACGATGTTGTCCCTCTATTTTCTGAGACCCTAGAAGGGAGAGAACATGCAGTGAAATTGATAGTCCCTCTTGACGCTCAGAATCTTCTTCCCCATCACCGACAACCTGGATGGGTGAGGGAGTGGACTTCCTGGTACCCAGAACCCCTCCCTCCATCCTCTTCTGTCCCAAGAAAGACGGGGGTTCAAGGGGACCCACCGACAGGTGAGGGAGGTGAGCAGGAGGGAGGCCAGCCAGGAATGTACCAGAAGAAGAAGATTCTTTTCAAAGTTTCTCAGAAGATGGCAGAGGAGGACTTCAGAGCTCCCCAGGAAAGACACACACAACCACGCTTGAAAGTGCTCCCGGGAAAGCTGATTGAGAACTTGGCCCCGGAGCAGCCGAGGGTTCTTTGTTTGCTGGTCACAGCCACACCAAGTACAAATGGAGGTGCTTTCCCACATCTTGTCAAAGCGCGGCATTTCCTCTCTCCTCTCTCCTCCGGCTGATTAGCGGGTCGGGCGATGGCGTGAGGACATGTTGGGGTAGGAGAATGGGGGTCATTTTGGAAACCCTCTTTGTGGATGGGTCGGGAACAGGGAGAAAATGAATAGTTATAAGCTCATTTCCATAGAAACTGTCTCATTATCATGCTGGCTGCCCGCTGGACGAGGCAGGGCTTCCTGCCAGCAAACCAGCTCCACAATGAAGTGTCCCCTGCCCGCCCGGCTGCCAGAGGAGCCGGTCAGGAGAGATGGCTCCCAACCCCAGCCGGCCCGGCACAGAGGGACAGTCAGGGTTCCTTTTGTCTTGAAATATCAGACATCCATGTGGGGATTTTCCTCGGCATATAAAAAATATAAGCTAGCCCGTCCAGCGATGAGGAGAGTGCCACTGGGGTCGCTGCTCTCGTCACAAGATCGTGTGTCTCTGTCTTACTGCAGGTTTTCACCGGATGCCCTGTGAGCACATCTCCCAGGGCCGCTGAAGACGTTTGACAAAAGAAATTGGAACAGTTAGGTTTAAAATCACTTCCTGGGCCATGCCCTTTGTGTTCTTAGTGACACGGCCCCGTCCCCTCGCTCGGGAGGCACTTTGTCACCGAGGTTTGCAGGCCGGCAGATTTACTCAGGGGCTGTTCGAGCGGCTTCACTCCTCCGCAAGCAGGCTCCGGAAAAGCTGCCCCGTGTCGGGAAGCCCTTGCTTCTGTCCCCTAGACACCGCGCTCGCATGTGGCCAACTCCTTCCGGTCTCGTGCAGAGGCGCGTTCCGCTGGATTCGTCACCACCAATGCATATTGCCAGGTTTGGGAAGGGGGAACAGGTATCTGATCTGGGAAAGAAGCACGATTTCTTCTACTGAAGATGGGAACCACCGCTGCAGGAGGAGGCAGGGTGCTTTGAAGAAAGAACTGGCCTGTTTGTTTTTTTTAATTGTGGAAAATGGACATCAGATAGCATTTGTCATTTTAACCATTCGTGAGTGTGCCGTTCAGTGGCATTTAGTAATTCGCACGCTGTGTAACTATCACCACTGTCTAGTCCCAAAACTGTTTCATCGTCTCCAACAAAAACTCTGTCCCCATTACACAACAAATCCCCATCCCCCTACCCCAGCCCCTGGCAACCTCTGTTCTATTCTCTGTCTTTATGGATTTGCTGGCTTATGTTTTTAAGATGGAACAGCTTATCCTGGGGAAGCAAAGATTATCTAAACTCCTCCGAGATCCACGGGATCAGGCACCCGTTTAGAGCAGCCTCACGCTTCTCGGGGTCGTCGTCTGTATGCATTTATTAATCGCCCGTTTACCCTGGTTTTGTGAGAGGCCTGTTCAGACAGAAATGACCTGCCCCCGGGAAGTGAATAATTTAGGACTGACAACAGTGAGCCCGCAAACAGGGAGACGCGTGCTGCCCTGGAGAGAATAAACCCTGACAGGAGCGTGGGGAGGCCTGACTGTGTATGGGGAAATAGACTAATAACATGGACAGCGTGGGGGGCGTCGGGCCTGGGTCTGAGCTCTGCTGTCTTTCAACCTGCAGAGTCATCCTACGAGGTAGGGACTAGGTGGTCCCGTTTTACAGGCTCGGACACCCAGGCAGCAGGAGGTCAAGGGTCGAGGGTCAGCACAGCACTTTCCAGGAGTGGCGGTAGGGCCCCGGGATCTGTAAACACAGCTTCTAGAATGCTTTAGGAGTGGGGGCACGTGTAGAAGCCCCCGGCATGTCCTCTGTGGGTGTTTTAAAGAAATGTCAGCTCTGCTCAGCCCCTGCTGGCCGGTCACTCAGCACAATTGAGTGTCCAAACTGTGTGTCCAACCCAGTGGCCTGAATGAACCCTTTGGCAGTCTTGCACACAGTAGGTGCTCAATAAAAAGTTCTGCAGCAAAAGCTGTCAATTAAATTAATGGATGTGTCAGTGTCCTGGGGCTGCCGTAACAAGCGCCACAGACTGGGCTTAAATAACAGAAGTCTATCGTGTCTAAGCTCTGGAGGCTGGAGGCTCGAGATCCAGGTGTAGGCTGGGCTGGCTCCCTCTGAGGCCGAGAGGGAGAATCCGTCCCAGGCCTCTCCCAGCTCCTGGGGGTTTGCTGGCATCCTCGGCGTTCCTTGGCTTGTGGACACATCACCTGATCCCTGCTTCATCTTCACGGGGCGTTCTCCCCGTGGGTCTGTGTCCACATTCCCTCTTCTTATAAGGACACAGTCCTCTGGGGTTAGGGCCCACCCCAATGACCTCATCTTAACTTACCTACTCACATCTGCAAATAAGGTCATATTCTGAGATGCTGGGGGTTAGGACTTCCACACATGAAGTTGGGGAGACACAAGTCAACCTACAACAATAGATAGGTACCTGACTTCATCCCGCATGGCACCATCTTTCCCTGGCACCTCTGGGGGAGGTCTGCCCTCCCAGTCCTTGGCCCTGCACCTGGGTGCTGTGGGTGCCTGGACATCCTCCCTGCCCTCTGTCTAGCTACCTCGCCATCCCCTCTGAAACAATTGTGGGTGAAAATCACTGTGGTTGGGGCGCTCGCCCACTGTACCCTGAAACCTGCGTCTTCTGCAGACCCCAGAGGCCTCTGCCCCGGGGAACTCTGTGCCACTCAGATGGCCGGCCAACAGCTTAAGTATAATGTGTGATAAACACAGGAGACCATTCTGTTTTTGAGGTTTTCTGAGGTTTGAAAGGTGATTTACAATAATTTTAGGTTGTCCTAGGGTTGGCGGACAGTGTGACAGCCAATTCGAGAAGACAGGGTTCTTTAAACGGAACGATTTCGCTTCCTTGTTTCTAATTTTTAGAAACATGATCAATGTCAGCTGGCAAGGTTGGGCCGACAGCTTCCGGGAATGATTTTTGCGCACGCGGCCATCGGGGCTCACGGGTGAGGGCATCGAAGCCGTGGCCGCTTTGCTGAGGGAGAAGGGCTTCACTCTCAAAATTAGAAACCCTCACCTGGTCTCCCTTTAGCCAACACGTAATCCCGTAAGCAATCTGCTGATCAGACAGAAAACTTTTCCGCTGTGTAGCCGGCTAAGTGTGTCTGGAAAGGATGGTTTGAAGCGTGAGGAATTGCTAGCTAAGTGCAGGTGGCAGGCGGGTGGCCTGAAAGGGGCGTGGGTGAGCAAGGTGACCCGCGAGAGAAATGAGGTCGCGGCAGTGTTTCAGTGGCACCTGGCACAGGCCTTGCCGTGTTGACAGGATAAGACACCAGCGTGGGAAGCAATTCCACAGGAGGGGCCGTGTTGGGGGGCTTCCCAACTTCCCCCTGGGAAACGGGGGTGTGGGGCTTCACCTGCAGAGCCCTGGGGCATGCTTTCACCTTCCAATGGGCTGCCCAGCTGGGGGAGTGGGTGGGGTACAGACTGACCCCTGGACATCTGCCATCTCAGGGAGCCCAGTGGGCCCTGCTCCTAGCCACCCCCCCATATTTTGGGCCATGTGCGTGTGCCTGTTCCCCAGCCGTGCAGAGCAGCATCTCTCCAGAGGCCCCCACCACCCCCATGTTCAGTCATCTTTGGTATTCGATTGGCCCTTATGTCTGTGACACCGCGGGGAAGAGTTTGTGCCTCTGTGCCAGGTGGCCCAGCCCATGAGGAAATGCTCAGACGTGGCTCGAGGCCTGTTGGGGTCAATGGCAGAAGCTCCAGGGCCCCCGCTTTGCTGAGCCCTTCCTAGAGGGGACTTGTCTCACAGGCAGGCAGTCTCCTGGAGTGAGCACCCACCTGGACTCGAGGATGGGGGTTCACCTGGGTTTGGGGATGAGCATTCACCTGGACTCAGGGATGGGGCTCACTTGGACTTGGTGATGGGGGCTCACCTGGGCTCAGGAATGAGGGCCCATCTGGGTTAAGGGGTGGGTCTCACCTGCACTCAGGGATGGGAGTTCACCTAGACTCAGAGATGGGGGTCACCTGGACTCAGGGATGAGGGCTCACCTGGACTCAGGGATGGGGGCTCACCTGGGTTTGGGGATGAGGGCTTACCTGGACTCAGGGATGGGGCTCATCTGGGCTTGGGGATGGGGCTCATTGAAACTTAGGCATAGGGCTCACCTAGCCTAGGGGTTCACCTGGACTCAGACTCAGGGATGGGGGCTCACCTGCTTCAGGGAATGGAGTTCACCTGGACTTGGGGATGGGGCTTACCTGACTCAGGGATGGGGGCTCACCTGGACTCAGGGATGGGGCTCACCTGGGCTCAGGGATGGGGCTCACCTGGGCTTGGGGATGGGGCTCACCTGGACTTGGGGATGGGCCTCACCTGGACTCAGGTATCAGGCTCACCTGGGCTCAAGAATGTGGACCCGTCCTTTCCCTGTGGTTGGACCATGCATGTTGTTGAAAGCTCAGCAAAATGCAAGTTGAGCAGCGCCTTGGGAAGGGGCTTCCGTCGGCGTGCAAGGGGGGCTGGAATGGCGGACGGAGCCCCCTCTTAGCCCCTGGTCCTTCCTGTGTCTGGATCTGAGTGCTACACTGCAACCTCACCTTGCTTTCCGTTTGGCTGAAATTCATTAACTGCCAGGAAATCATGGATTTCCAAACCCAGCTTTTCCACAGCCTTCCACTTAGCAGAGAAAATCAAATTGATCCAAGCAAGTAACGAGAAACAGCTCCTGCAGAGCCCCGCTGAGAAGCCGGGCTGTGGCTCTCCCACAGACAGAACATGGCGGAGACTCTGGGGGGGCCTCCAGGGGGCCCACCAGGTGCGATGGGCCAGGTGTCTGACCCTGGTGGCCACCCTCTGAAGTGTTATAAGAAGGCCTGTGGATGATTCTAAAAGGAGAATGAGTTCCCCTAGGCCCACAGCGGCCCTGTTCAAATGCACTGCCAGGCGCCCAGCTCCCTCTGTAAGCCCACTTGGTTTGGGCTCCTGTTAAATGGGGCCTTTTGGGGGGATACAGCCCAGGAGCATTTCACAGGTGGCCTGTGCCCTTCTCCTTAAAAGAGAAAGAACTCATGTTTTGGAAGCCCCTGGTGCATCGCCAGAAACCGGCAGCCTTGCCCCTGGCAGGCACTGGCCAGAGCCTCCTTGTGTCCCGGGGTTGAACCCAGCGCCCAGCACTGTGCCCTGAACGTGCTCAGAAGGTTGGGAGAGAAAGGCCGAGTCCAGCAGGAGGTGGGTAGACGTGAGAGTTGTGCCCAGGGCAGGTTCTTGGCCTCTCTGATCTCAGGTCTCGTCTGTGAAGTGGGACAATCACCAGGCCAGCAGTTTTTGGTGCTATGTGCTGGGTGTGCTTAGAAGCCCCCCACAGTGTTAGCTCATTTCATCCTCCTGGCGGCCCTGTGAAGCGGGCACTATTGTTACCCTGCTGTATAGACGCTGCCACTAGACCCAGAGACCACATGGCACTTGTGGTCAAGGGCTAACAAGTACACACAGCCGGACGTGGTAGAATAAGGTTGAACGCTCTCCTCTAAACCACTGCTCGACCTGCCTTTCCCCTCCTCCCACTTGGAAGAACCCCCAGGGTTTCACAGGAGCTGATAGCATGTAGTGAGGGCTCAGTCGGTGCCAGTCTACACTGCAGTACTACTACTACCAGCAGCGAGCTTAAGAAGGTGATGTTCCAAGGATGTCATCAAGAGGAAAAGGAGGAGGAGGAGGAGGTTCTCACTGAGAGCCCAGGGCGAAGGCCTGTGTGCCCCCGGGCCTCCAGCCTGCGTGAGGAGCCTCCAGTCGCCCTTCAGGAGAGAGGAAATTCTGAAAACCATCTCATCCAGAGCCAGCCCGCCAATTGTCAGGCGGCAGGACTGGAGGCTCCCAGTGCTCGGGGAGTTCAGGCCCCGGGATGTGGATTCAGGCCGTGGCCGTATGTGGGCGATCGGGTTTAGGGACAGCCCTGGGGGCAGGGGCTGCAGGCAGAAGGAGGTCGGTCAGGGTGCTTGTCACCAAAGGGGTCACATGAATGCTCGGGGGCAGCACATCGTGAACCCTGGTGGACGGTGCCACCTCTCACGGCTGGTTCGCGCCTCCGGGGAACCTCCTCTGCCAACCCCCCACCCCGTTCGCGGGGAAACATGGCGCCAGCACCACACCAGTGAGCAAGTGGCTCTTTCCAATCTCGAAACAACCACGATGAAAGGAACAGGTGGAAAGATTGTTGAGACTTGTAAATTAGCCGCTAATGAGGAAAATTAGGAAATTTGCTGAGGCATAAAAAATGAGAAGTCCGGAGAAGGAAGACAAATGGGTGGGGAGTTATTCACTCCCCCACCCCCACCCTCGGGCTTTCAAACTCTGGTTTGGCCAGACTGAAATACAGATCTGACGACCGGGTTAATGGGAAGAAATTGGTTTAAAATGTAGCGATGATTAATTGGATTAATGTGGGAAAAAATGGTTAAAGTGGTGTCAGGGAATGAGCAGGGAGTGGGGCTGAGGAGTGGGGCCGGTGTTTACTGGGCCACCTGCCACCTGCCCGGCCCGCGTCAAGTGCTCTGCACATATCACGTCACTGGCCCCACAAGGACCTGACAGGTGGGCCCTGGTGCCCCTCCACAGAGGAGAAGCCCTGGCTCAGGAAACTCCGTGAGCAGGTATGTCGTCCAGCCAACTCAGCCCGGGGGTGCTGCCCGCACCCTCTGCTCGTCCCCCTCCCGGTGGCTGAGCCCTCGGGTTCAAAGACCTGGAATGGGACCGTTTCAGGGGAATGGGAGGCTGCTGCCTATGGGTCTGCAGTCGCAAGTGGTGAGCTGTTCTTCTAGGACGGAACTCCCAGCGTGGGTCTGCGACGTCCAGCTGATGGAGGACCTGCAGCAAGCATGTGGCCGTTCCTGGGGCCTGTTCTCTCTGAGCCTCAGTTGTCCCTAATGCTAAGTGGGGCCAGCTCGTGTACTATGTGAGAGAATTTTCTGCTCATCCTTATCAGCAAAGCCACGGTGTGTGACCTCAGGGGAAAGTAAACTTCATGAAAATCAGATTTCCAAGATCTGCCCAATTGAGCCCCGCCATCCTGAATATGTCAGTGAGAAAAGATTCTTCTTTTTTTTTTTTTTTGTGATGAAGACTAGCCCTGAGCCAACATCCGTTGCCAATACTCTCCTTTTTGCTGAGGAAGATTGGCCCTGGGCTAACATCCGTGCCCATCTTCCTCTATTTTATATGTGATGCTGCCACAGCATGGCTTGATGAGTGGTGAGTAGGTCCGTGCCCAGGATCCGAACCTGCGAACCCTGGGCCACCGACGCGGAGCGCTCGAAGTTAACCGCTACACCACCAGGCTGGCCCCTAGAAAATATTCTTGCAAAGCTCATCATGAGCCAAAGGGAACACCCCGGTAACCTAACTGAGGCCAACTCCCTGGCAGCTTTGTGGGGGCATTGGGGTCGGGGAGATGTTTGCATGGGGCCAGAGCCAGGAGCAGAGAGAGACCCAGATCTGAGAGACCCAGATCCTGGCCCCTGGCCAGGCAGGTCCTGGCTTCTCCGTGCCTCGGTTTCCTGATCCACAAAGTGGGAGTAATCACAGGCCTCGCTCCCAGGGCGTGTCTGGGGGAACAAGTAAGGTTATTGGCGTGAACCTCCTGGCGGGCACATCCGTGTTGGTCGCCATCTTGACAAGGAGAGTGACGGAGTGAAGCGAATAATTGGGGAAGAAACTCAGGGAGGCCCCTGCCCCACCTGCCCACCCGGGGCCCCCTCTGGCCGGCGTCGGGATCCTGGGGGACAGGACAGGAAGGACCGGTGCCTGCTCCAGCCCTGGCGCCTCCAGAGCTGCGCAGGCCTCTCCTCTGCCTGCGGGTCCGGCGGCCGCGCTCGGGTCAGCAGCAAGCTCGCGCCTTTGTCAGCGTGATTAATAGTGGTGGGGATTGTCGTTAATTCACTGCCTAATGACTGCGGCCGGCGCGCTCCGAGTAATCGGGTGATGTATGTGGGGAGCGCCCACCTCATGGCAGAGGTGAAAAT
Source organism: Ceratotherium simum simum (assembly GCF_057802395.1). Lineage (NCBI taxonomy): Eukaryota > Metazoa > Chordata > Mammalia > Perissodactyla > Rhinocerotidae > Ceratotherium > Ceratotherium simum. Next base: position 49,136,588 of record NC_141921.1, on the reverse strand, counting down.
CATTTCGACAAGTCAAATATTGTCACAGGGAACAAATGGCTCTCCCTGTTAATAAAAATTAATGAATTTTTTTTCTTCCTTTCTTTTTTTTCCTCACCACTGGCCTGCTAAATGAAGCTGCAGAGCGGCTGAGCAGGGGCACGAACGTGGCGGAGTCAACCACTTTATTTGACGGTTAAAACTATAAACGTCTTTATTAAGGCGGCCAGAGGGCTGGAATGGGCGTCGGGCTGGTGGTGGCCAAAGCTGGAGGCTGCTCTGGGGTGGGGGGCAGTGGGCAGCGCCTCCAGGTCTGCAGGGGGTGAGCTGCCAGGGAGGGGTTGCTGCAGTCCCTGGCTCTCTGGCCGAGGGGACTAGGGCCACCCCCGCTGATCTCTGTCCCTCCTGTCTGCAGCCTATTACCGTCTGGGCAACCTCAGGGAGGAGAACAGAGGGAGCTGGGAGCAGGTGCCTTGGCAGTGCAGTGGGGAGAATCTTTTTGGCCTCCCAAGAGCTTAGACACAAGAAGGCACTTCCCGGTGGGGCACTGGGTAGCCCTGAGTCCCCATTCCTGGCTGCACAGGGATGGGGATGTCATGCTACCAAGGGGCTCAGCCTGTGCAACTCCCCACCCCTGGTTTGGTGGGGGGCAGGGCAGGGCAGGGAGTCAGCCGGCCTAGAGGGAGAGGGAAGTGGGGTGGAGGACGCTCGCCCACTTCCAGCAACAAGACGCCACCAGCCACCCCATCTCTAGGGCTGGAGGCAAATGGACACAGCAGCTCCCAGTGCTAAGGCCCTATTCTCATTCTGAGCAGCCAGAGCTGTCAGGAGCACAACGGAGGTTGCAGGGCAGAGGCCCAGGAGGAAAGGCCTTACCTCCCAGACCTCTGGCTGAAGGTGTCTCTAAGCAGGACCATTTCTCCTCCCCCTGCCCACCCTACCCAGGGCCTGGGCCCTCCCTGCCTGCAGCCCCCAAGAGAAGCCTGGGCAGGGGCCCCAGTCCCCCCAGGGAGCCAGGGCCTTCCAGGGGGAGGGGCAGGCACTCCGGGGCTGCTTTCTCTCTCTTGCGATTTTTATTTCGGAGCAACATTTGTTTACTCGTGGCGTGACTTGCTCCGGCCTGTGAATGGCAGCCACAAGCCCGGTCGGTAGGAACTGAAGAGATAAATATGTCTATAAATAGTTTGGTGGCGGTTGTCGGGGGTGTTTGCTCGGCGTTAACCCGTTCCTCCTCCGCGGTGCTGCCCAGACAGAGGGGGAGGGCAAAGCGGAGCCAGAAACCACCACACGCATCCTCTTTGCTCCGCCAGCCCAGCTGAGCATATTTCGTCCCTGGGACATTTTGCCCCTGACAGGCAGCTCCTGGGGCCCCCCATTCAGAGCCTCCTGCGGGACCTCGGCCTCACGTCCCCAAACCCCCTGTACCCTGGTGGCCTGCAGCAAGCAGGCATGGCTGTCTGGGGACAGGTGACCATCCCCACCTTGGCCCATCCCCTCGGCACCCCATTTAAGGCTTCTGAGTTTGCAGAAACTCTGTGTTTGTGGGTGCTGAGGGAGTCCCTTCCCCACACCCATCCTGGCCACATGCTGAACCAGCTCCTGCCCTCTGCAGCCTGAGCAAGCCGACTCCCTTCTGGGTTCCTGCTTCCCTTCCTCCACCTGGAAGGATCCAGGACTGCACAGTGCCCTCGGGCCTTGCAGCCTCAGCAAACCTGGCTGGGCATGAGAGGAACCTGAGGACCTTCCGGAGAAGGAGGCATCCCCCGTCTCTGCGGTCACCAGGTCCTGCCACCAGCACAGCCTCCCAAAGCCCAGCTTGGTTGAGGGCCTCTCAAAATCCAAAATCCGCAGCTGCCCCAGCCCCGGGGAGTAACGTCCTGTTCCCTGGGGATCCTCCAGGGCCCTCCGCCTCCATCTAATGGGCGCTCCCCTCCAGCAGAATGGGGTCCCGGTGTTCGAGGAGTGCACGTGGGCACTGCGGGGCACCAAGGGATGCTCGATGACGACAGAGCCTCTGTGGTGCCTGGGCCCTGCTGACCACTAGTGTAGCCCGCAGTTGGTGTGCAGGCCGCCTGATGATCGTGCCATGGCAGTGCCGGGAACAGCGTCCCCACATGCCAGGAGCATCGATGCTCTGAACCTCCCAACGGGTTGGATGTACCCCTCTTACAGAGTGGGGGACTGAGGTCCAGAGGGCATTTGTGGGCAAGCTGGAAGGAGAGCCTGCTCATGCTTATAGGGCCCGAGAATCAGCTGGGATGGTAAGAGGGAGACCCCAGGATCTGGACGAGGATGCTCATGACAGGAGCCTAGTTTCACTTTGGGATAATAGCCTAAAAGCACGCTGTGGACCCCAACAGGTCTCTGCACAGCTGTGATCCACAATAACCAAAAAGTGGAAGCAACCCAAGTGTCCATTGACAGATGAATGGATAAGCAAAATGTGGTCCATACACACGGTGGAATATTATTCAGCCATAAAAAGGAAGGAGATTCTGACACCTGCTACAACATGGATGGACCTTGAGGACATTATGCTCAGTGAAATAAGCCAGTCACAAAAGGACGATTCCACTCATATGCCCCTAGAGGAGTCAAATTCACAGAGACAGAAAGTAGAACGGTGGGTGCCAGGGGCTGGACGGGGGGCGGGGGGGAAGTTAGTGTTTAATGGGCACAGATTTTCAGATTGGGAGGATGAGCAAGTTCTGGAGATGGATGGTGGTGATGGTTGCACAGCAATGGGAATGTGCTTAATGCCACTGAGCTGTACACTTAAAAATGGTTCAGATGGTAAATTTTATGTTATGTCTATTTTACCACAATTTAAAAAAAAGCACACTGTGGTGTTGCCGGATGTGAGGTTACGAGCTGCTGTCTGGAGCCAACCTCCCTTGATATTTGAGGGGTCTTGGGGGCCGGGGCCCCCTCTGGCGCATTAACAACACGAGAGGTGAAGTGTCCGGGGACACCCCCCACTCAGGCTGCCAGCACACGTGGTGCTTAGCACGGGGCCAGGGAGAGTCGGCTGTGATTGAGAAGAAAAACAGTGAGATTTGAGCAATCCGTGGGCTCCTTCACTGCCCCCAGGGCTCAGGGAAGTGGTGTGTTAACCAAGGAACAAAGAGAGGAAGAAAAAAGGCCAGATCACATCTCTGAAACAAAGAGGCTTTTACCAGGAACAAGCCTTGATAAAAATTACAGTGGCATCGCGGGCCATTCAGCGCCTGCCCGGGGCGATGGAGGCAGCGAGGAAATGGGGATGCGGAGCCTGAAATAGGAACACGCGTCCCCGGAGCATCGCGGATAAATAATCGTCTTAGAATAACGGCTTTAAGTAGGGACCAGGTGGTCTTGGCTGCCGGTCAGAGGGCCCTGAGGCCCTGTGTCAGCTCGGCTGGACGGGGGACCCAGGGGCTGGGGAGGAGTGTCCGTGGGCAGCGGGCTCCTGGAGCCCCGTTGGGGCAGGTAGCCCTTCGGCAGCGGGGGCGGGCTGGGGGTGGGAGCTGAGGAGGCAGAGGGACCCCAGGGGGACGTGGTGGTGGCCTGTGAAGCACGCCCAGGGCCCACCAGCCTGCCTCACATGTGTGGAGGGGGCGGGGAGGGCAGAGCAGCTCCTGGGTTCCCTGCTGGATTCACGTGGTGCTCGGAGCCTGGGGCTGGCCCCTGGGGAGGTGAAGCCGACCTTGAGTAGCCTGAGCTTTGGCAGCGGCCAGCCAGCAACTTGGAGCCTCGTTCACAGGACCTCCGGCGTCCCAGGCTCTGAGGGGCTGCTGCTCAGGCTCCACTCCCAGGAAAGGCGCTCGCGGGGGCCCTTTGTCCTCTTCGCGTGTCAGTCTCTGCATCTGCGACACGGATAGAGTGCTACCCACTTCTCAGCGCTGTGGGCAGGTCAGAACAGAGAGCAGGCAGTATCTCCTGGCGGGGGGCCCTGCGAGGGGTGATGGCGGCCCCCGGGCCACGTTCCGTGGCTGCTCAGGGCGCTCCAGCCTGGCTCTTTGTGTTTGCTCCCTGGGCTGTATTGCTATAACTCAGGATGGTAAACTGGTGGTACGGTAAACTGGGGGGTTTAAAGCAGCAGACATTTACTCTCTCATGATCTGGAGGCCAGAAGTCTGAGTCAAGGTGTGGGCAGGGCCTGCTCCCTGTGAAGCCCCCGGGGAAGATCCTTCCTGCCCCTTCCAGCTTCAGGTGGCCCCAGGCCTGCCCGGTTTATAGACACATCACTCTAATCTCTGCCTCCATCGTCACATGGCCGTCTTTCCCCTTGTGTCTCCCTGTGTCTCTGTCTCTTCTCTTTATAAGGACACAGTCATACTGCATTAGGTCCCACCCTAATGCCCTCGTCTTAACTTGATTACATCTGCAAAGACCCTATTTCCAAATCAGTCGCATTCACAGGTGCCAGGGGTTAGGTCATCGACATATCTTTCTGGGGGACACAGTTTGACTCATCACAGTCTTGCAGGCTGCACCAGCCATGCTGGCGACATCCTGGGTGACAGGAGGCAGTGGCGGCCAGTGGAGCACTCCACTGAGTCAGAAGGCCTGGATCTGCCACTGCCAGCTCCGTGTTTGAGACAAAAGAAGCACATGCGTGTGACAGTGGCCAGGTCAGGTGGTTGCCATCTCATTGGGATCAGGGAGAGGAGGAGGGAAGCCCCGCCTCTCTGTCTGGAGGTTCCACACCTCGGCCCCTTGCAAGAGTGGCTGGGACAGGTAGGGAGTGGGACCCGAGGCCAGCGCCGGCCTGCGCCTTCCCAGGGTCTCCCAGGCCTAACGACAGTTCAGCTCCATCATCCCTGCAGCTGGGGCCCATCACCCCCAGTCCCTGTGGGCAAGGTCCCAGGCATGGGTTTGGCAATATAAACGGCAATTGGTTATTATTAATATTTAGCATGTTGCAGGAATGTCTTTTCTCAGTGCTATTAATCTGCTATGTTAATAACAGCCGAGCTCCGTTCCGGGCTCAGAAGCTCAGCGGCTGCTTGGCGAGCGGAATGCCAATGAGCGCGGTGCCCGCGGCGGCTGGGGCCTGGGCAGCTGGGCAGGAGGGGGACCCTGGGCGGCAGCGGCTCCCAGCGGGGCATTCCTGGAGTCATGACTGCTATGTTCTTGCCTTCAAGCCCCAGTCCCGGGCTGGGGGGAACTTGCCACGTTTGAACAATTGCAAGACTGAACCCGTCAGTTCCCGTGTCCCTTTCCAGCAAATGGTTTCCAGAAGCGGGTCTGCAGGACGCACCTCTGCAGAACCAAGAGCCCGTCTGTGGAAGGGGGCGCTTCTCCTCGTCTGGTTGCACTTGACAGAAATGTAGCCACCCAGAATCCTTGGTTAGCAATAAAGAACCGTATTTCCCCATTTTGTCCCAGCTGGACCGAGTGTGCTTCTCTCTCCGTCCTCTCCCTCCACTAGCAGCAGGCGAGATGGTCCTCGTGACTGTAGTAGCCCCTGTAGACCTGTAGGCTCTGGGGGAGGGGGACTTTGGGGTCTCTGAGGGGCCCAGTGCACAGCACTCCTCCCTGCTCAGTTCGAGAAGAATCAGAGTGAGAAGGTGGGAACCAAACTCCTCTTTGTTTCTCCAGAGGGCACAGTGAGAGGGCCAGGCAGACCTGTGTTGAGCCCCAGAATCACAGACGTGCCTGCCCCACCCCTAGACTGCTGGACCAGGTGGGCCACCCCACGTGGTGGAGGGAGGGTGGCCCTGAAGGAGCAGTGGAGACACCTGGCCCCATGCTAAGGGGGAGGGGGGCTGGGTCAAGTGAACCTGGGCATTCTCTCTTATTAACCAGAGTCAGTGGGGAGGGGAGCCAGGGAATCCTGCTAATGGGGCTCATCCTTGGGGAAGGAAAGTCAAGAGTGAGGAGTAAGGCTTCCTGCCTCCCACCTTTCCTGATAAGAATTGTCCTCTCATCCACCCATCCATCCATCCATGCATCCATCCATCCATCCCACACATTCATCTATCCATCCATGAAATCATCCATCCACCTATCCATCCATCTACTCACTCATCTTTCCATGCATCCATCCGTCCATCCATCCACCCCCTCATATTTCCATCCACTCACATACCCATCCATTCATTCAGCCATCTATTCATCCACTCACCCATCCATCTATCTTTCCATGTAGTCATCCACCCACCCACTCATCCATCCATCCACCTACCCATCCATCAGTTTGTCCACCCATTTCCTGTGTATCTTCTGCTGGACAGGAGGAAGGCCATCACAAATGCCAGGACACTTTTTCAGGTGCTTTCTCACTGCAGTGAGAACACAGGGGTCCTATAGCATAGGTCTGAGAAATTTAGAATCAAGACCGTCTCAAGGGTTCCCAGCTCGGCCCCGACAAGCTGTGTGGCCTTGAGCAAGCTGTTCATTCCGGAGCTTCCCTGCCCTGATGTACAAAATGGGTGAATCACCAACTCTACCTCCCTCACGGGGCTGTGGGGAGAGCTAGAGCAACGGCAGCACTGGCTGCGTGCTCCGTGGGCCCAGTCAGCACCCAGCAGCCCAAGAGACCCCAAAGGGCAAGTTGACTTAGTGCTCATGGTTTTGCCCAGCCACCTACAGGCCAGCAGAACCAAGAAGTCAGTGTTGACCAGGCCTGTCTGCAGTCACCCGAATCCTTTCAAAGTCACTCCTGGATGTTACAGAATTGAACGGCCAGGTGGCCAGCCAGGCGCCTGCCTCCCCAGAGTCTCAGAGCTGTGACTGAGGCCTTGTGTGTTCTCCACTTCGCCTCCCCTCCACCGCCACATTCCTTTTCCAAATTGAAGGGAAGAGGAACTTCTCAGGACCACTTTCGAGAGGGCTGGTGGAGAGTCACACTGCCCGAGGCGCAGAACCTTGAGTCGGCCGTGGGGAGCGCTGCCGCAGGCTCCCCCAGCCTCTCCTGGGAGGCCTTGGTCTGGGGTCGTTGCTGTTGGTTGATAGGGTGGGGACTTCAGGCCTGGGGCCCACACCGATCCTGGGGAGGAGGACACTTCCAGAAGACATGCACCCCACTGTGTCTGGTGGCCTCTGTGTGGGAGGCTTCAGCTGAAAACATTTGAGAGGCCTGGCCAAGCCTGGTTTCACTGGAAACATGACCGAGTGTTCCTGGATGCTCTGGGGACCCCGCTCCTGCCAGGATGCTGGGGAAGGAGGAATACTCGGAGATGCTGTCGCGGCTTTGGTCCCCTTTCACCCAAAAAAACTCTGTTAACAAAAACGAGCAGCTCAGGGGTCTGAGTGATGCCTTTGGAGGCCGCTCTGCAGCTGGGGCACCGTCCTTCTGAGGTCCAGGGCCAACCTTCCGCCACCACTTGCGGGCTGACGGCCGCCCACGTTTCTACCCGGCCTGGCCGGGCCTGAGCAGAGGAGTGAACCGGGATTGGAACCAGCTCTGCTGGGATGCGCTTCTCTACAGAGACGTCTTCCTTTAGTGCTTCCAGTGGAAAATAACCTGGGGCGCAATTTCCCTTCCCCTGGAGACCAGACAGGGTTGCGGGGAGCGCGGGATTGTCCGCGTTTTCCTCCTGCTAGATGGCAGGTGTGCAGACTTACTGGACATGGTCAGGGCACACGAGTGGTGCTGGTCTGGATTTCCAGGGTGATCTTCTGGTCCTTTAAGGAGACTCAGCTCCCTTTATGTTAAGCCCTGTGTCCCCAGGATGCGCTTTTGTCATGTTGGCGCCTCTGACTTGGGCTGCCCCCTGGCTCGCTGGAGCCACGGTGGAGGTTTTCACTCTCGGGGGCTTGCTGGGGCACAGAGTGCCTTGCCCACCCACCCCATGCCCGGCTGAGCAGGTCTGGGGTGGGGCTCAAGAATGCAGCTCTAGAGGTGCCCAGTGGGTGCTGATGCTGCCGGTCCGGGGACCCCACGCCGAGAACCCCTGAGCTGGAGGGGCAGACATCCCCAAAATATCCCACATGGCTGGGTCAGCCCTGCTTCCAAAACTTCCCCAGCCCAGCCCGCTCGCTCGGCACGCTCCTCACCAGGAACCTGCACGCTCATGCTTCCATGTCAGCCGGCCGTGTGGATGCGAGGACACCCCGTCCCTGCTGCTCAGGGTGACACTCTTGGGGCCCGGCTCTGGGTGCAGAGCTCCCTGGGCACCTTGGCCTGACCCAGAACTGGATAACACACAGTATGGCCGCGTCTTCAGTGAGGTTTCGGGTCAGCCATTGTCTCCTAAATATACCTGGGCTTCTTCAGACAGGGGGCCATACCTTAGGTTAGTTTCCAGTTCAGTTCATTGAATGTTAACCTGATTCCTTTGACTGGAAAAGTGTCCACTCAACCTCAGACCCCGTGTCCTTGTGTCTGGCACTGTCTGACCTGGGTTTATGGCTTTAACATGCAGGCCGGTGGGTCTCCCACAAGAACTACCACCCCTCCAAGAGATCCAGCCGTGAATTCTCTGGGTTCAGAGGTCACAGGGTGCAGAATTGCCAGGGGAGTGCTCCAGGCCGAGGGCCTGCCGCTCCACTTTGTGGGCTCTTGGAAGTGTTCAAGAGCAGCCCTGACTGACTCGGTGTGTCCCTGACGGGGGAGGGTGTCTGTATCAATTTTCAGTCCCAAACATGGTCTTGGAGAGAGATCTGGGTGGCCAGGAGCTCTGGGAGGCCCACCCAGCTCGGGCCTGGCCCACCTCGGGCATCATGGCCACTTCCGAGGGAGGGTGTGTTGGTCCCAGTTTACGCAGAGAAGACATCAGCTCTGGGGCCCAGCCGCTTCCAGCGTCACCGGGTGATGAGTGGAGGGGCCAGCCTAGGCCAGGCTGCAGGGGTCCTCCTCTGAGGATGAACACAGGAGGCGGCTCCGTCAGCTCTGAGGGCTGAGCAAGCGATGGGGCCTTTCGGGGACTTGCTTCTGAGGGGTGACTTGACTATTTCTCTTTGGGGGTTCCTCAAGCCTCATGAGCCAGCTGCAGAGTAGTGCAGAGTGGACTTTAGGTGGCTGCCAGGGAGCAGGCAGCCACTCAGGGCAGGCCTGTGGTCAGCCTGGTGTCCTCACTGAGCAGGGCCGTGCACCTCCAGGTCTGCAGGGTGTAGGTGAAGGCCGTGGGTGGACGAGCTGACCTCACAGGACTGGGTGGAGTTGGCTGCAGACCAGCCTCCCCGTCGGAACTCCGTCAGTAATCCCAGGTCCGGGTCTAGTGCAGCCACCAATGTGGGGACAACAGCAGGCTCCCAAGTTCCTTTCCTGAGCAGCTCGGCTCATGGGGGGCCACGGGGGTCCCTCCTTTCCTCTCTCTTCCAATGATCTCTTCTCCCCTCTGTGGGGGCCAGTAGTGCCCACCCGAGGGTCAGCATCCAATCAGGTGAGAACAATTTGCTCTTGACCCACAGACCCCAAGACGATCGCCAGATGGGCTCTCACTGCTGCGGGGGCACCCAGGTACACAGGTCAAGCTGCCTTGCCCCGCCTTAGGCCAGCTCGTTGTCATGTCAGCCCCTCAGGGCGTTCTCCCCTCTTTTTAAGTGTGACATATCTGCTTCTGCTCTAAACCTACGTGATGAGGGTGAAATACAGCTTAACTGGAAAAGAAAGCCAGATAGGGAGTCATTTGCGGTTTTACCCCAAAGGATGGCCCATTCCTTTTGTCTTTGAATCAAGGGGTGTTTCTTCCTCAGGGAGGAGAGGTGGCATCTAATGGTGTGCATGTGAGTGTACGTGTGCGTGTGAGTGTGTGTGGGGAAGGAGCCTCTATGCCGGCGTTTGGGGGGTGAAACCCAGCCAACATCTGGCCTGGTCAAAGCTCACCCGCTGGGCCAGTTTTGAAAGTGGACCGACGGCTTCCACCAGAGAAGCACACTCTCTCCTGCTCCTGGCGTTCCTGCCCGTGGCTGTGGGTGATGTGTGGCACTTGCCCTCCCAAATAAGGCAGCTCTGCCTGGGATGAGGGCAGCCTGGCAGGGCCAGGAGTTGGGCACTGGAGCCCCAAGACAGGGCTGGGACGGGTGCCTGGGTGCAGGGAGCATGGCAGCTCGAGGTGTGGGGGCCAGCTTGTTCTGTCCCTCACTGCGGGACCGTGGGCAAGCTACCTCACCTCCCTGGGCCTCTGTTTCCCTATCTGTAAAGTAGGCAGCTCGCCAGTGAGAATGTGGCAGCCCAGAAGGGAGGTGTGTGCTCACCCTCCTCCCAGCACTTATGGGTCCCCCAGGACGGGCAGACCAGGGCTAGTTTCAGGGCACCAACCTGGGATCAGGACATGCACGTGTCGCTGGTCCCTTTCATATTTCCCACAGGCCTCAGCGAGGCTCCGCCCACACCCCTTTGTCTGCACCTGGGGTGTTGGCCTCTCTCAGGGCTGCAGCTGGCCCCTCCCTCCCCTCAGGCTCCCTCCCAAGATGCCACATGGTGACCTCCATCAGGATTTCCGGTCCAAGGAGCCCAGCCAGGAGCCTCTCAGGAAAGCTCCAGATTTGGGATGGAGCAAGTGACTGCCTTTAGTCCCCACTCCCCGCCGGTGTCTGCCACCTCTCAGCCACCTCCCTGAAGGCGGGTCAGCGCTCACAACCTGAAATAGCAGCATCACACGCGTTTTTAGGAATTAACATTTTCAAATCCATCAGAGCATGTTATTCTAACCACACCCAGTCTTCAGAGAGATGTGATGTTACATCCATCTTAACCCCTGGAAACACGCTGACATACATCCCATCGGGTCATAGGCTCCCGATGGGTCAGTCTGTGAGAGTCTAGCAAATGCCATGAGGGAGAGCAGAGCCTTCCCGAGTGCGAACGCCGTGCCAGGCCCGGGTGGGGGAAGGTGCAGATTTGTGGGGCGCACCCTCTCAGGGCCGGGCCCTGGCACCTCACTGGCCTCCCCCACCCAGCCCTGCCTGGCACCACCGTCCGTGGAGGGTGGTGAAAATGACGGGGTTACCAGGTCTGAGGTGATCGGTACGACCTTTCTGCCTGAAGCCCTAGAGTTAAGGGATGAGCTGGACTCTGCAGGACTCAGGGTAGGGGGACCAGAGGCCAGGCTGCGGCAGGTCCACACCTGCTCCCCCTGCCCCCAGCCTGCTCAGCACAGGGCCTCCCCTGGGGGTTTAGCGTACACACTGTGCCAGGTGCCTTTGTGTCTGCCTGATAAAGAAATTGATGACAAGAAGACACAAAGTATTTGCTGCAAATTACCCCCTAGAGCTTCCCACCTCTCCTCTCTAGTACTGTGGGCTTGGTTTCCTAAAACCTGAAATTTCAAGGAGCTACTGTACGTAGCAGGTGGTTCCCTGGGGTTTCTCAAGTTTATCGGGAGCACTAGTTGTCACCCTCACAGCCAGGTGAGAATAATTCGATGTGTTCTCATGTAAGCTATCAGAACCAGGGCGCTACACATCTCCGTGTACACAGGTGGAGTGAAGAACCGTGGCTTTTCCAAGTAGATGCTCTTTCAATTGAAATTTTAACTGAAATAATTGTAGTTACACACACAGTTGTAAGAAATAACACATTCTGGTGCCCTGTGCCCGTTTCCAGGCTGACAGTGTATAGGATTGACAAGGATACAGTCTAGGATATTGATACAATGTATCTCCTTCAGAGGCAAGTTGGACTTGCCCTGTGTGAGCATTTACCTCCACTAACCCGGGCAGGTCTGTGCATCCACCATCACAGCCAGAATACAGAGCCGCCCCCCGCGCCCTCCCCAGGATGTCTCACCTGCTCCTCTTATAACCACCTGCCTCCCTGCTCCCCGCCCCACAACTGCTCATCTGCTGAGGAGGGTCATCACCTGGCCCTGATGTCACCCCAAATATGAAGTTGGCTCCTCTATTCAGGAAGTCTCCCTCATCCTCCTCTTCAGCCCCCACTGTTTCCAGGAGCAAGGTCATAAAGGTGGCCGGGAGCGGCTGGCACCTGGTACGTGCTTTGGTGTGGCTGAGCCCTTCTCTGCTGGGGGCATGGCAGGGTGGACCTGCAGAGGCCTGGCCGGCAGCTCTCTGGGCCACAGCCCAGAGAATGGAGGCTTGGGGACCCAGGGCCCTGTGTCCAGTGGTGGGTGAGAGTCCACCCTCCGCACATGAGCACACGCCCTCGGGCTGGGCAGGCCATGTACCAGGTGGCCAGACGCTGGATCCAGGGGCAGAATCCTCTCGTAGCAGAGTAGAGGTGTCCTGGGAGGCCAGCGAGCCCAAGGAGAATCCTCCTCAGTGCTGGGGGAGAGCTGGCCCCTGGAGAGGGCGTTTGGGCAGGGCCGAGTTCTGCATAGTCCCTCCACAGGGCCTGTTGGCGCTGTAAACTGTCCCTCATGAAGACATCACAGGGCGGCATTGGGATGCCCCTGCGGAATCCTCTCTGCCATCATGGGGGGCAGCTGAGCACTGTCCCGCTGCCTGGTGCTTGAAGAAGGAAGGATGAGGCGGCCCCGGGGGTTGGGCGCCTGGTGCCCGTCAGAGGGGCTTTCTTTCTCCTTTCTTCTCGGGGGTCTCCAGAAGGAGGGCAGTGATGTCCTCCCCACCCAAAGGGCCGTGTGGAGGCAGGAGGCTGGCTGAGATTGCCTTGGACGTATTTTCAGGGTCCCTGACTGTCCCTCCCCTTATGCACACTCCTTCACACTCACACTCACACACGTGTTCACACTAACACACCCGCACACCCGCTCACTCCCCGGAGGCCGCACTCTGCTCTCCTCCTGCTGCCCTCCGCATGGTGCAGTTTTCCTGCGGTGGTGACGGGGCTCGCGGGTTTAATGGCTCCTCCTTAAAGACCCGCCACACAACAGAGGAGGAACCGGAGCAAACCACACATTGACTCAGAGAAATTCCCGCACGCCCCGGCCGCGGGTCAAGGCTTAAATCTGCCGGATTCCGCTGGGTAACGAGCAGCCGGGAGCTGGGGCTCCAGGGAAGGGGCCCATGGTCTTTACAGCGCTAATAATCACCCTCCCGGTACGCCACTTACTGGGCCACGGCAGGGCCGCCAGCCTCGCGGTGGGCAGCGCGTGAGGGACCTCCGCTGTGGCTGGTTGAGCACAACAGTCTTAATTTGGGCCCTCCTCTCTCTCTCCAGACCCTGAAATCCTGGCCATGGGTTTGAGGTCTAGATGGGGCTCTCTGGGGAGACGGTGGGGGCGGCTTCCTTTCAGGGATTATTTGCTACGATCTGGGTGAAAAGGGGCAGAAGGCTCCTGCTGTGAGGCTGGAAGAGACCCAGCCCTAAACTAAGGGTTCAGGGTGGAAGGGGGGCAGGGTAGGGGCCAAGGACACAGGGGTTCCCAGCCGGTACTGTCCCCCACCTGGGGGGCAGCTGGGTTTCTGGACTTCGGTGTGTGAGAAACCTCCAGACGGGGTTTCAGCATGAAGTTCACCAAGCACACCACCACCTGGCTGGGGCCGGGGTTTCAGCATGAAGTTCACCAAGCACACCACCACCTGGCTGGGGCCCGGCACCTGCAGCAGGTTCCTGGTGGCCTGATCTCCGTGCCATGGCTCCGCCCACCGGCGTCCGGGCTCTTTCCCCTCCTGCCGCCCCTGCGCCTCTCCCCACCACTCTCCCTGCTTTTATTATTTTGGTAGGTCTCTCAAAAGAATTTTTAGGAATGACAGACTCAGTCACGAACCTCTACCTGAAACTACCACAAAAGCCAAATACAGGCCCTCAGGTCTCCTGACAAGTAAATAACACACTATTGCGCAGCCTGTGTTTCCGAAGTCATAAAAAGCTCATGTTCTTGGTGCTGCATTCCGACCTTCGGGAGAGCGCCGGCTGGAAGTGCACCGGCAGTCATGGGGGCCTGGGTGACGGGGCGGGGGAAATGCACCCACTCCTGAAAATGTGCAGCTGGCACGGGGCAGAGGGGTCGGCTGTCTCAGAGGGCATCCTGGCTGCAGCTCAGGGCTGAGAAAGGGTGATCTTTCAATCTAGCCTCTCCGGTTGCTCGGGGACCCTGGGAGCTGGGCAATTTGTGCTCTGCCCGCCCCGCCGGCCCTGCAGCCTCCAGCAGCTTTCTGTTTCTCCAGGGCCTTGGGGGCTGCTCACGGCTCCCCATTTTCTCCACATGTTTTCTGTACACTTATGAGGCCTTGTCTTATCCAGTTCTGAAAGAGGAGCCCTCTATCCCCCAGCAGTGAGGGCAGCAGAACGGAGACTTGTGTTTTCCTGGCGGCTTCGGGCAATCACTTAACCCCTGTGACCGCTGGTGTGGGATGCCGGGCCGATGCACAGCCTTCCTTTAATCAGCAGGAAACACCACCTTTCTCTCCTGAGCTGTTTGCTCGGCCAGTAAATTAAACATGCTTTGAAAGCGTTGATTTTCCTCCAGTAGGTGAGGAGTTTTGGGAAGTAGAATTCAAACAGAAAAAAGAACCCAAAAAAGAGCCCAGAGATGAATATGCAGGGATGGGGACACTTCCCCACTTTCTGCCCCAGCAGAGCTCACACAAATAGCCGCTCTAATTCCTAATTGTCCTGGAAGGCGTCGCCTCGCGGCCAGGAGGAGTTAAGGAGGCGCATTGGGGGGCCCCGCGGCTTCCAACCTGATTTTGTTTGCGAGCTCCATGCAGTTGCCGGGTCCAGATCATAAGGTGGCATGTTAATTACCCCCCTTCTAATTTACCTTTATGCCGCACACAGTCCGGGGAAGGTTTATGGGGGTGTTCTTTCAAACCTAAACAACTTCAGATCTCAAGGGTGGAGGGAACAACAGCCGCAGTTCTGTTGTTACATTTCTGAAAGGATCCCACGAGTCAATTAAAAAGGAACCGTTGGCCACTTAAAACATAATAATTACTTCTGTGAATGCTGCTAAATTAAATAAGTGTTATCCCCATGATTTTTTTTCAAGACTTTGGTTTCTTCTGAAAGAAAACATTTTGTTACTTCTCCAGCCGATGTGTTTGCAACCAGCATGAGGAATCTGAAGTCGTTTTTCTCTACTTAAAAGTTCTCGTCTCCCTGGAGACATCCATTTCACCCGCCGACGTCAGGGAGCAGGGAGGGGCCTTGAGACAAGGGCCCAAGTGACCGTGGCTTTCGGGTCACTTTCACAGGTTTTCAACCCGCGCAGAAGGAGGGACTTAGGCGGAAACATCAAGATCAGAGGTCAGCAGGCTCTGAGCAGCGGAGCAAGCCGTTCTCCCCGCCGCAGCCCCCACCCCTCCTGCCCCCCCACCCCAGTCCTCCTGCACTTCTCTGACTTTTTTTTAATTGAGGTGAAGTTCACATAAAAAAATTAGCCGTTTTGAAGTGTACAATTCAGTGGCATTTCGCACATTCACGATGTTGTGCAACCACCACCTCTATCTAGTTTCAGAACATTTTCATCCCCAAAGCAGCCCCGTGCCCATCAATCCATCACTCTGCACCCCCCGCTCTCCCCTCAGCAACCACCGACGTGAATTCTGTCTCTATGGATTTGCCTGTTCTGGTGGACGTTTCGTATAAATGGAGTCACACGATATGTGGCCTTTCATGTCAGGCTTCTCTCACTCAGCATAATGTTTGCAAGGCTCCTCCGCGTTGTACGTGTGTCAGTGCTTCATGCCTTTTTGTGGCTGAGTAATATTCTGTTGTGTGGATTGACCGTGATTTGTTTATCTGTTCGTCCGTTGAAGGACCCTCAGGTTGTCTCCACCTTTGGGGGATTGTGGGTGACGCTGCCGTGAACAGTCAGCTGCCTGAGCCCCTGTTTTCAATTCTTTTGGGTGGATATGCAGAATGGAGTTGTTTCCTGACTGTCCTTCTTGCTCTTGCTGTCCCTCCCCCGGCCCACGTTTTATCACCTCCTCGGGGCCTCAGGCCACCCTCTGCCATGTGTCCAGGTGGCACTGTCTTGGCACCAACTGTCTCTTAGGATGGACCCCAAAGAAAGGCCCGCACAAGACAGACAAGCTGGGGACCCTTTTGTTCAGTCCCATGACCTTCAGGCCCCTGAGTCCCATATTCATGACCTCAGCAGGCCGCTCTCCTAACCCACCATCAGGTCATCGGGAACTTCCAGGAACCCTCCCCAGCACCTGGCCAGCCCCACCGAGCTGCCCAGAGCGGCCCAGGTGCCTGGGCACATTTCACAGTAACCTGTATTCTAAGTCCTCTCAAGAACTTGGGACATGTCTCTGTCTCCGAAGGCTACTGACGTGAACCAGAATGATTCCAGGACAAATATTTCACCATCAGCCCTGGGTTGGGTGCCAGTGTGACAGCTTCCCCCACTGTCCCCAAACTTGTGGCATGCAGGCAGCTCCTAGGGCAGCTCTCCTAAAGCAGAACAGGCAGACGCATCCTCAGGTCGCTGTGTGGGGCCGGGGAGACTCGGGGAGAACTGTGTGCTGCGGGGTTCTAAACGTCAGTTCCTAAAGGAGGCTGGTGGACTTGCATCCCTGGGCACCTCCAACGTGGAGCGAGGGCTGCTTTGCTCGGGACGGAGCCAAGGTGATGTCTCCCGGGCAGGGGGTGGCGGCAGAGCGTTTTCTGGGCCACTTGGCACCCTCGGCTCCTATTCAGTCCCATGTCCCAGTGGTCCCTGAGGTTCATGCACTGGGGAAGGGCGTGCTACAGAGCTTGACGCTGCATTGTTTCCTTCAGGTGACGGCGACATTGTAAATAATATGTATGAGCCTGACCCGGACCTGCTGGCTGGCGAGAGTGCCGAGGACGAGACCGAGGAGAGCATCATGTCTCCCATCCCCATGGGGCCGCCATCCCCCTTCCCCACCAGCGAGGACTTCACCCCCAAGGAGGGCTCACCGTACGAGGCCCCCGTCTACATTCCTGAGGACATTCCCATCCCTCCAGACTTTGAGCTCCGAGAGTCCTCCATCCCAGGGGCCGGCCTGGGGATCTGGGCCAAGAAGAAGATGGAAATCGGGGAGAGGTTTGGCCCTTACATGGTGGCGCCCCGGGCCGCGTTGAAGGAGGCAGGCTTTGGCTGGGAGGTGAGCATTCTCATGTGAGCGTGATTGATCATGGCCATTTATCTTGTGTTCCATCTATTTATAAAGCCATGTTGAGCAGCCGCTGCCCGAGGCGGGAGGCTGGGTCGGAGAGAGCCGTTCGAATGTCACGTTTCTCAGGCTTATTTTACCCTGCAGCTTGCATGACGCGCCTCGGAAAACACCAGAGGTCCTCGTGGGCGCCCGTCAGCCCCCACAGGCCCGCCTGCTCTCTTCCCGGAAATGTGTCTTTAATGAGCTCATGTCTTAAAACACTCCGTGCTTCCCGTCTGGATCTTAGGTGCTAAGGCTGCAATCTCGGCAGAACAGCGTAGATTAATGGAATGTCCCAGAACAGGAGTCACTACTCCCGGGAAAGCTGCAGATGGGGGCCTAGCTCCTCGGTGAGCAGCGAGGGCAGCTCGTAGAACATGTCTGGTGGCTGTGCTGACCCAGGCAGCCTGTGCACATCAATGTCCAGGGCCTCCCACCCACCCCGCAGGGTCAGCCAGCTCCCCAAGAGGGGACCCCACTGCTCAGACTAGCGGGAATGTAAGTCTCATCCTGCCAGAGAGGAACATCTTGTGGTTTAGATTTCCCTAACCATTTGGGCCTGGCTTGACAGTCCTGGAGCCCATGTATGGTCATAAGGGGGAAACCTGTTAGGGGAGGGGATGCTCATATCCCCAAAGGCGTCCCTTCCTCCAGAGGAGTCCTGCTCAGGCCATGAGGGACACTGGGCCCCAATTTGGGGGGCTTTCATGGTGGTCTCATGAGAACCACAAGTCACACAAAAGCACTCTCCCCGCTGGTGCCGGCCTTTCTGCCGGCCCCACACAGCCAGTTGCTGGTGGTGTTTTTGGCAGGGACCCTGCCTGGGCGGAAAGTGCAGATGCAAACCCAGATTCCTTCTGGGTGCTTCACAGTGCCCAACAGTGCTGGACGGAGGTCAGCTCCAGAAAGGGCGAATGGTCCAAGGAAGGAAGAGGACCCTGTGTGGCCGGGAACCCGTGTCCACTAACGGCAGGGCTCAGGATAGTGAGGGTTGGGGAATCCACCTCTCCCAACCTCTCGGTGGCTCTGGCAGTGTCCCCAAACTGTTCAGTGTTCTCTGTTGAGTGAGGGAAGAATTCAGGTCTGTCTTTGCTCTCTTTCTCTGTCTCCCTCTCTCTCTCTCTCCATCTCTCGAGGCTTTGTGGTTTTTAAACACTGCACTTCATGCCTCAAGCGCTCCCTAGAGATGTGGGATGCACAAGTGCACGCCCTCATCCCAGCCCTTTGGGAGGCTCCAGGCCCCAGCAGCCTTGAGCTTCTTCCCTGGGCCCATCAGCATTTAAAATCCTTTCTGAGGATCTGGAGGAGCCCGGGTGTGTTGATGCGCATGTTGGTGGTGGACCAGGCTGCCCACAGCCTGGCAGAGCTGAGACCATCACTCCCTTCATAAGGAGACAGGGGTGACTGGGCCCCTAAACACTTAGTGCCCCCGACTTTCCAGCAGAAGGTAGAGTGTGGTCTGTGGTGGCACATGGGGTATGGACAGCGGGAGACACAGAAGCTCCCTACCCGAGTGCCAGCTTAAAGCCCCACCCTCTTTAGAGGGCTTTGAAGGTTTAGCTGGGAATTGGGTTGACCAGATGACTGAAGGAACAAGCGCACCAGAATTCACCACAATCCACAATGGTGGAAGCCACAGCTTGGCAAGCTGGGGTGTGTGAGCCGGATGTGCCCCTGCCGTCCCTCAGCAGCAGACTCAGTGTGTGCTGCTCGAGGTCAGGGTCACCTTCAGAACAGACCTGCCAGGGCCCTGGGAGAGAGGTGAGGCAGGAAGTGAGGGCGTCTGGAAGTGCAGCTCTCCTGTGGGCACCTGCACCCTCTTTCCTGGCCCGTAGGGTCTGCCTGTATGGGACCAAGAAGAACACTTTCAGACAGAGTGGCAGGTAAGTGGTTCTGGCCGTGAGGTGGCTGTTTGCAGACTCAGCCTGGCCTGCCCTTCCCTGCCTGGCTGTCCGGGAGAGGATTTGAGGGTATTTGTCTGATGCACTCAGAAAGGTCTGGGCTACTGAGTTAGTTGGTGGCTTCTAGATGTTGGAGAGTGAACACACCTTCCAGGTAGCCGTTGGATGACCTTGAGGTGACTTTGTTCTTGTCCGCTCTGATACAAGTTTCTGTCTGCTCGTTTTTTTCAAGAAATGCTCCCTATCGCAGCTGCTCGGTGCCCGGCCTGGTACAGGCTGTGGCTATTATCTGCCCCTTGCCTGTTGACTTTGTGATATTAGTTATTCTCCGCATACGTGAGGGAACGTTCTCGCTCCACAGCGCGCCTCCCGTCTCTGCAGCCGGCTTTGTTCCGTGGTCTGACCTGACAACCACCTTTCATGCCAGCACTTGGAAATATTTGCCCTCAATCCAACGTCCTCAAATAGTGTTCCAGACGCACCCGACGTTATCTCGTCTGCCCTTGTTTTCCTTGCGAGTTCAGGCACCAGTTACCTGCTCCGTGATCCGTCTTTGGGCTTGTGGCTGAAATCAAAGGGGGTCAGAGCAGTGTTTGCATCCTTGCGAGCGAGAGCCAATGGCAGATTTGGATGGGAGGCCGCTGCCTCCCCTGATGAAGGTGTAGAAGCAGGAGGTGGCCCCCGAACATTCGGGGCGAGCCCGCTTCTGCCTGAACTAAATCATGAGGTTGAGGCAGTCTCTTTGGCTCCTTGGACCTCGTTGGGGACCTTGGGGGCAGAAAACCAATCGTCTCCCCTCGTAAGCAGCCTTACTGGAGTTCCCTGCTCCTGTCCTGAAACAGATTCCTGTTTTCTCTTCGCGCCTTCCTCTAGGATGACGGGCGGCTCGGGAGAGAGAGGGGACCTGTGGGTCCCCTGCAGTTAGGCCTGTCCTTGCTTTGCTCTGTCTGCACACAGGGCCTGAGGTGGGGAGCAGAAAACCCAGGCGCCAGAGCCTGGATCTTTCTGTGGTTCCGGACAGGAGAGGGGCCTCCAGTGAACCCTCGAGTCACTAACACAGGCAGGCGGCCTGGCCACACCACCATCCATCCAAGCTCCTGCACAGATGCTCTCGCTGGGCCTGTAGTGAGCTCGGCCCAGAGCAGGCAGGAGATAAAGCAAAGAGCTAGAAACACTTTCGCGCGTAAGCGTTGCGTTAGCAGGGGAAGCCGGACCAGGCCCAGGACCCTCAGAGGCACGGCCCAAGCACAGCAGGTGAATGCACATAATCTTACGACGGTCCTGAATTTTACGTGTGTGATTGTTCACTCTCATGCTGGTAATTAAATCTTACAAATCAGAATAATGTGATTTTACTACAATTTACATGGTATTCATTTACTGAAAAAGAGCAGGTAACGACATTTTAGCAAAGATGACAAGAGAAGTTAAGGAGGACCCAGTATCATTTCAGACTCCCAGAGGGATGGCCAGAGTGGTCTTGTGGGCAGCTCCAGCTCGGGAGCGCGGGTTCTCCTGTAGGGTCGGGTCTGGGATTCGAGCACACAGAGGGAGAAACCAGTGGGATCCCTGACAGGCACGGGAGGTGACCCTCTGGGGACCGGTTTAAAATCAAGGTTGAATAGGTTATTCTTACCGTCATTTTAGGACACCATGGGAACAATTTTCTTTCTACTCTGAGAACAAAATTCTTGTTCTGGGTCATTCCATTGAAATAAAATCCAGTAGTCTGGCTTCTCTTTCTCTTTTATTAGACACAGTGTCTAACCAACACATGGTTTCTGGGCACGACCCCTCTGGCAAGGGTGCTTCTTTGGCACTCTGGCCGACACAGATGACCCACGACCTCAGGTGCGGGGCCATCCCTGTTTCACGTAGGAATTTTTCTTTAGCAAAATGGGAATGTGGGGGTTGGCCGGTGACTGAACTTCCCCCACCACTGTTCGCTCACTGAGTCCTTCAGCCATCCCTGATCTGACCCAGGAAGGCCCTCCGCTCCCTCCTCCTGTGTGGGCACCAGGAACGCTCAGCGACTCTAAACCTCCCTTCTCCTAGTGCTTGGGGCACCAGGAAGTGAGCACTGGGAAGTGAGTCCCTGTCATTCTGGAAGAAAACAAGCCCGTGTCAGACGTGTCTCCCCACACCCTGGGCCTGGCCTGCTGTGGACAGATGGGAGCGTGGGGGGTGTGGAAACATCCCCATGGGCTCCATCTCAAAGGGAGGTGGTCTGTCCCCCGTGGGGAGGACGCCCCAACTCCCAGCCCCTCCACCCAGACGCAGCCGCCTGCCGAGGCAGCCACCACTCACCCTGCCCAGCATAAATCACCCCTGATTGCATTTTATTGCCCTGGAGTCTGAAAAAACAATGATTTTGATCATTTGTTGAGTAAATTGTGACATTTATCATCGCGCTATTTATTTTGCTAATTAAGAGATGACTGTGAGTGACAGCCCAGAGGGAGATGGTCCGTGGAAGCAGCTCCTCGGAAGTGGCACCTGCACCCGGGGCAGGGCCTGCGGGTCTGGGGCCTGCAGGGCATGGGAACACTGTGCAGGACCCCGGGGAGGCAGAGGAGCAGTTTTCACGCTGAGAGTGTCTGAGTTCTGCTGGGCTCTTGGTTAAGAGTGTGCCTCCCCCAGAAAGTCAGCGTTGCCTGGCCCATAACCGGCACTCGGACATCGTCTGTTGAATAAATGTGTCTGCCTCTGTTTAAGAAGCTGGTGGAAAATGTTACCGTGAATTGATGGGGTTTCAATTATCTGAAGAATTTACTCAAGTGGATTACCTCATCCCTTTGGCTTTAGTTCCTGAATATTAATATATGTGTTTGTTTGTTCAGTCAACAAACAGGCTGTGTCTGGGCCAGGGCCTGTGGGAAGTTCCAGGGTCATAGGAGACACAGCCCCAAGGCCTCAGGCTGCCCTGGTTTTCTCACTACAATTACATGGTCCCTGAGCCTGCTCCTCCAGGGGCCCCGGGGCCCCCTGGGAGGCTTTGGTGCCGGCCAGGACCCGCTGCCTCCCACCACCGACTCCCCAGGGCTACCTGCCTCCAAGGACAGGAGGCGTCGGTCTCCACCCTACCTGGGTTTGGCAGCTTTGGGGACCTGGCTCAGTGAGTGGGTGACGGGTGACTGTGGGGGACACTTCTCATGTGAGTTCCGGCCAGATTTCTGAGCCAGAGGCTCCTGGAGAGAACCTTCGAGGCTCTGGATTAATTCCCAGGCTCCTGGCAGCAGAGGAAGCCCTAAGGAGCCAGCTCTTCCCTCCACACCTGTGTCTTTCCTGCACCGAGAGCACCCCTTAATGAGGAGCTTCAAGCTCCTGCTTGCACGTTCTGAGTGGGTGGTCTGTTATTACAAGGGGCTTGGGTACGGGGGCTGTGGGTGAGGGGGGCAGGACGTCAGAGGCGAGGCTGTCCTTCACCACAGTCATCATGGAGGTGGATTTGATGTTGCTGCAGGAGGTGGACCGACACCCCCTCCGTGTGCCGGGCTGGAGAGCCTGGACCAGCTTTGCTGCGCTCAGAGCTCAGGCTGGAGAGAACATGGCATAGCCGAGCCCCGGCCTCCGTCCTGGGGCAGGATTCCCTGGGCTCTTGAGAATCTGCCTCAATGACGACCAAGCAATAAATCCTGGTCAATCTAGAGAGACACATGTGGTTGACACGTCGCCATAAAGACCTTCGATGCATCTGTGGCCCCTGGAAGTGTGAGCCGCCTTCCCAAGCACCCTGCTTGCTGTATTGACCTCCTGGGGCTGTGGGCTCCTGTCCAGCCTCAAGGGGCACCCACCATGGCCAGGCTCGGCCATTCCCAGGAGATGACCAGGCAGCTTTGCGGGTCCAGGACTCAGGAGGGAAATGCTCATCTTCCAGGAGAATCACAGCAGCTGGTTTGGATCCTCCTCTGCACCCTGGAGATGTCACAGCCATGGGACCTTGAGCACTTGCAGCCCCAGCCAGCCCGGGAGGACTGCTTTTGCAGAGAGGAAAGCCTGACTGGGCAGCCTGCTGGTGCTCCAGGTGACTCCGTGAAGCAAGTTCACCCGGGCTGGGGAGGGGGTGCCAGCCCCGACCCCTGACAGCGTCTGCAAAGTTTGCAGAGAAAGATGTGAAAGTTGGTACTTGAAGGTCAGCACCATTCTTCAGATTTTTCCTGGGTGCCTGAGACCTGAGGGCAGAGCTCTAGATCTGCGAGTCTCCCCGGAACTGCACATTGGAATCTCCCGGAGAGTTAGAAATGCAGATGCCTGGGCCCTGCCCCACGGACGCTAGGCTCAGGCCAGATAGAGGGACCGACCGTCCCTGTTTGCCCAGAACTGTTCTGCTTTAGAACCAAAAGTCCCAACAAACCTACCTGGGCATTAAGTTTCTGAAAGCTCCTAGGAAATTTGAATGTGTAGTTGGGATTGAAACAGCCAATCTAGAAAGAGAAAGAGAGGGGAGAATCCTTCAGACCTCCAGCACCTGCGCCAGGGCTGGGGCGGGCGGGGACGGGAGGAGGGCTGACGGAGCTGAGGTTTTCCAAAAGAACCACCGCCCCCTTTTCCGGCATGTTCAGACCACTGTGGGGTCCAGAGAGGTGCGAGAGGGACGATTCGTGATGGATCACTGGGGGCATTCGGTTACTCAGAAGATGGTGCTGCTGCGTGATTAGCTTGTCCTGGGAGTTACCCCAGTGGCCCCTGTGCCATGTCCGTGCCCCGTGCCACACACACACACACTGGCTGCCCTCTCTTCCATGCACACCCCTGTGCAAGGGTCACGCTTCAGCCTCTTCTGTGCATCCTTCACCCGAGAGCCAACAGTCGTGTGCTCTTGCTGGAGTGCCCAGGGGACAGGGAGGGCACCTTGCTCGTTTTTATTTAACTCTTAGACCGTCCTATTATGTTTAATTCTTGTAATTCTGACACTGGAGGAAAGCGCTGCAGCCGCCGTGGGTGCTGGGGAAGGGAGGCCAGGGCCCCTCTAGACTGTAAGGCTCGGTCTGTGGTTTCCTACTGCTCTGAGAGCCGCGCGGGTCAAGGCTTCATGCTCTCAGTCCCAGATCTTGGATGTGCACGCGGAACCATCCCGCCAGCATCCCGCCCCCACAGGACTGGAGTCTTAGGATCTCTCTCTGCTTTGCCCTCCTCTGCCCGGCCAGCTGATTCATCCCCGTCACTGCTCCACTCTCCGTCTGGGTCGCCTGGAGTTTTATTTTTGGCCTAGAAACATCGCGGGGTTTTTTTTCCCCTAATGATTTTCTAAATGCGTCTAGGAGGCATAACAGACATTCAGAAAGTGCCCCAAGTCCTAAGTGCGTGGCTCAGTGGACGTTCACACTCCGTGGAAAAAATGCCTGGGCGATAATGTGTCTGGGGACCTCTTCCCAGGCCATCAAATAGGAATCCGGGTTTGAGGAGAGAAGCTGTCCTGCGGGAGCAGAACCCGGTTGGAGGCGGCCTGGGTGTGCGTGGACAGAGGGTCTGGTGATGGAGAAGCCCACAGCCATCTCGTTTCTCCGGGCACCACTCAGCACAGTGAAGGACGACATTGCAAACCCTCTCCCATCCCTCCCAGGCACCGTGACATCAGGTCCAGACGTTTTTAGCCCAAGAATGCCATGAGTCCTACACTATCTTAGGCCCAGCTCCGAGGCGGGTATATAAGGAATTTTAGAAAAAAGGAGAGAGAGAATGACTAAGAATACCTCCCTGATGGTTCTCCTTCATTTCCTTAAGGGGTAATAACTCAGCCGCAATCCAGCAGAGGGTACTTTCTTTAAATAGAGCATTCTGATTCACAAGCGAAAAAGGAAATAAATATTTTCTTTTCATATTCGAGAGACGTCCATGAATACCAACTTCTTAAATGGTATTCTACACTCTGCATCACACACACACATGCACACGCACACACACACACATACGTGCACACACACACATACACCAGTGACAACCAGACCCGCCCTTACCCTGGAATGGGTTGCTTGTGAACCAGAGATGTGGAAAACAGCGTCGGGCTGTCAGAAGGAGGACGAGCAGGAGGGAGGATGGCTTCTCCTCGGGGTGGCGGCTCAGCCTTCCCCTGGGGCTCCGGCTCAGCCCTTCGGCTGGCTCCCCAAGGCTGCCTGCGAGAACAGGGCACTCTGTCGCCTCTCCTCTTCCCTTCCTCCTTTCTCTCTTTTTCTTTAAGGAAAATAGGATTTACACCTTAAGGAAATATAACAAAGATACCCGGTGTCTCTGTGCTGGGCAGGACTGGCAGGGCCAGGGTCAGGGCAGGCTGGCCTGGCCACTGCTCTGCAGCCAAGGAGTACGGACAGGAGGAAAGGCCTGGCATTAACTGGGCACCTACTGTGTGCTGACATTAGCTGAACACCTACTGTGTGCCCCACACAGTACATGTGTGGCTCTTTCTACCCCGTGGTCCTCATTCTGCCTTTGTAAATGGGTCCCCCGCCCCAGCCCCGTGAACGCAGTAGGGCCTGGCAGGGCATTAGTGCTCGCCCCTTGGGTGCTGTTTATGACACAGAATTCTCCAGACCCCAGAGAGAGCCATCAGCCTTGCTGAAGTTGGGATTTTGCAGGGGCCCTGCTGGGGGAGAGATGGGTTCAGGCAGGAACCACGCAGACCCCTGGCCCAGGCGGTCAGCCTGGAAGGCGCAAAGTCAAGACCCCCCCGCCCCAAGTCCAAAGGGGAATCTTTTCCACTTGCTCGCCTTGGCCTAGGGTCCCATGGAGCTGCCCTTGGCACATTCAAAATGCAGATTCAGGGCCCTTCCCTTACCTACTAGATTAGAATTTCTGGGGGGAGGAATCTGCATTCTGATTTCAGAGGAAGGCTGGGCACTGGGAAGACTCGGCTCTGGGGTGGAAGCTTACCTTCAATTTCCCTGCCCACGCCACCAGACCCCCCATCCCCTCCCCCGGGAGCCCAGAGACATTTTTCTACATGTGTGACCCACAGGGAGCAACAGGGCCTTTCTTAACACAGACTTTGTCAGGGGCAGGTGGAGAGAGCTGAAAGTATGGGGTGGGGGGCAACCGAGAGGGCTGTCCCCATGGGGAGGGGAGAAAGGGGGAGCTGAGGGTGCCAAGAGTAGCCTGGCCACCCCACTGTCGTCCTGCTGGAGTTCTGGGTGCAGGTGACGCTGGGCAAAGGGCTCCTGAGGGCTCTCATCCCCCACCCCATGCAGCTGGCCATCAGTACTGCTGTCCTCGGGCGGGTAGCCCCTGGAGACTGACCAGTCATGTCACCACTTCCCTGAGGCTGGCGGTGATGGCCAAGGTCGGGGGGGCATCCCAGGCACCGATTGTCATGCCTGGAAACCACTTAGAGCATCACCATCTCTCCCCCTTGAGTCCCAGAGAGGGAGGGGGTCACACAGCGTTGCATGGTAGGTTGACACAGGGGGAGCGACCAGACTCAGGACTCCCAAGCAGCAGCTTTCCACCATGTGCCCCTGCAGTCCATGCAGCCACCACTTGCTGAGAGTAGGGACTGAGCTGGCCCCACTGTCCCCCGTGTCCCCTGGGCACTCCACCCTCCACCGACACGTCCTGTGTGGGCGGTGGCCTGGCGCTCAGCTCCTCCAGGGGAACGGGGATGAGTAAGGCGTGGAGTGACACGGACGTAGAACTCGGCCTCCTCCGTCTGCACCCTCACTGCCGTCCCAGCAAGGCTGGCTCTCCTGTAGCCTGCGCTGCTGGCTGGCCAGCCGGCTCTGGGCTGACCCCGCCTACCAGAGGCAGGAAGCCAGCGGTGGGGACCCACCTGCTGAGACTGAAGCATCCGCAGGATTGGTCATTTACAGAGAAATATTTCTATTTAGAGTACTTTCCCAGCAGTGAGCCTTGCAGGGAGCAGAATGGCTCCTCCTGAGGGCGGGCAGCTACTGGCCAGGCGGTTCCCTGGGGACCCCAGCATGGCCTTGGCCATCCCGTCGTCCAGCCCTCCTGTGGGCCTCCATCCCGCTGGGTCGGATGAGAGTCCCAGCGTCGCAGGCCATAAAAGGTCTCGCTGGGTCATGAGACAAGGGCGCGAATCTCCAGGCCAGGCCTCGCCTGCTTATCAGAGCTTCTCTCGAGTTGGAAATTTTTGTGGGCTGGTCACCCCCGGGTTAGGAATGTGTTCTCAGTGTGTCACAGGCCACCTCGGCCTCAGCCAGAAACGGTGACGCAGCCGCTCACAGGCCCGCTGAGGGGCAGTGGCCACGGGAGGGTCTCCCTGCACGCAGCTCTCTCCTGCTCTGCACGGGGCTGGCCCAGGGCACCGTGCGCTCTCTCGGGGCCCGCCGGGCACTGAGATGTGGCTGGGTTTGCTCTGATCAAGGGGCCGGGTCAGCCCAGGGCAGCCTTTCCAGAAGAAGGGAGGTTAACCTGGGCGCGGCAGAGGCCCTGCGGGAATGGCTGAAAGCTGCATCCTTGCACACCACCGCAGGCGTGCTCCACGTGGCCCCCACCCTGCCTTCACGTCGTTTAGAACATAGTGAGTGAAATGGCCTGAAAGTGACTTTTTGAATCAGTCGACAGGACGCACGTTGGTGTATCTGGTGGTGTCTCTTCCTCTGAAAAGGAAGATGCTAAGACAAGGATGGTCAAATCTTGCCGTCACCGGTGCCCGAGCGTCGGTCCCCGCTCACCTGTGTGCCCAGCCTGTGGACAGGATGGCATCCGGCCCAGGCCGCCTGTGACGTGTACAGCTGTGTTTCCCGAGGAGTTGGCTCGAAGAGTGGTGCTGGCCTCCATCGGTGGCCCCGGGGGCGTTTGTGGGTGCAGCATTGTCCTTCTGTCCCCCTGTGCCCCCGCCTGGCCGGCCAGCCAGGGCAGGACAGGGATTACCAGCCCCGAGCGGGGCTGCGGGAACCACCTTTGTCGGCTTTCAGACTGCGTTTCTCCTTCTGGGCTAATGCCCAGTTTAATTGCACATCCCATTGTGTCATCCCCGTTCAATCATGTTCAAAAATACCTACATCCACTCCTTTCCCATTTAGATCTTTCTAAAGTCCATTCTGGCTTATCAGCA
The DNA here is from genome assembly GCF_057802395.1 of Ceratotherium simum simum. Classification (NCBI taxonomy): domain Eukaryota; kingdom Metazoa; phylum Chordata; class Mammalia; order Perissodactyla; family Rhinocerotidae; genus Ceratotherium; species Ceratotherium simum. The sequence goes on along the minus strand of NC_141921.1, from coordinate 49,108,775 downwards.
CAGTCATTTCACGAGCAGAGCTAAGATTTCTGCCATTTAGGCCCGAGGCATTGTCTGTCCCTGCGGCAGCTGAGATAAACCCTCACCCAGAACAAAGTCGCAATGACCTTTTACAAGTAGAGCGGCCTTGTTTCCCTCTAGACTAATTTATCAGCCTTCCTTTCAGCTGGCGCTCAGCGGAGGCCTGAAACAGTGCTGCCAGGAGCGGGGGTGGACAGGGGATTAGGAGGCCTGGCTGGTTCCTCGTTTTCCACGCGCGCCTTGGAGTCCACGGGATGGAAGCTGTAAGTGGCCCTGGGAAGTGAAGGGGCTCACCCAGAAGGCACAGCCAGGTGTTCACCAAAGACGGTGGGGGCCTGCAGGTGGCCGAGCCCTCTCCTGGCCTCCTTCAGGGCCAAAATGAAACCTTCTGTGCAAAAGGTGAGGCAGACTGGAAATGAATACAAACACTGAGGTAATGAAATGGCCTACAGGCCCCAGGAGGGCCTCTGTGATCCAGGAGTGCAGCTCACAACTTTGCCCTACGGAGCCCCCGGCCAGCTCGGTCCTTCCCTCCTGCGCCATCCTAGAACCAGCATCCCTCAGCAGGGAGCAAGGAGGAGAAGCCGCTCCTGGGCCAGACCTCATGCAAGTCAGTGCAAGAGCACATTTCTAGAAGGTTCCACTGGCCTTGGCTACCAGAGCTTGGTCCACACGGGAACTCCCACAGAGTGGACATTTAGTGAGCCTCACATGCGGGAGGAAGCACTGGGGGCGGAGAAGCACGTGAGTGGCCCCAGCCCAGGTGTGCCACTTCTTTTGGCCAGGTGAACTAGCTGAGCCCGGGGGGCACTCCAGGGCCCACCGATTGAGCAGGGAGCCAGAAGACACTCCCCTGTTGGCCCTCCATGGCTGCCCATGCTGCCACCACCCTGTGCTGTGCTCTCTGGGGACCTTGTCTCAAGTCTGAGCTTTCAAAGGTGACTCTAACCCTCGGGGGATTCGGTGCTCACCCTGTGTCCTCTCTCTCTCCTCCTGGGAATTTTGGAAGTCCCAGGCTCAGCTGGGGAATGAGATCTCACATCTCCTTGGCACACACAGTAGACCCCGGGATGTCAGACTGCCCCCGAATTAAAGATGGAGCCATCTCGAGTTTATCTCTTCACCGAGGCTGATGGCTCACCTCTGTCTTTCCAGCAGGGAGACCCCACAGTGACCACTGCCCAGGCTCTGAGGGGTCCCTTTGTTGCCCAACCGCACAACCAGACGCCCCCAGGGGGGCTTATTCTCAGGGAAAGTGAACCGGGCCTGCTCTTTACAGCACCTGAGTTGGGGCCTTGGGAGGAGGGCGGGGGGCCTGGCCCACCCTGAACCCCCTGAAGCCCTTCATCATGGGCTTCCCTTTGAACTGAAGGTAAATTAAGAGGAGACCTTGGAGGTGTCTGTGGGATCTGAAGAGCTAGCTTGGGTCTCCCTGACATTCTCCCTGAAGACGCGGCCTGCAGGCTCTTGTAGAGACTTTCAGTCCTGACCCAGTGGTGGAGAGGAAGGAGCAGGAGATGAGCGAGGGCTGAGGTAGAGCGAGGGAAGAGGAGGACGACGGCGGCCGGCGGGGACTAAAAGCTGTAGGTCCGCGGTCCCACCCCAAGCCCAAGTGACGACTCCCGGAAGGCAGCCGCCCTGAGTGACTGTGTCTCTCTGGTAGCTGCGAGCCGTGGGGCTCTGCCCCTCAGGGGGCATAAACCACATTGCCTTCGTTTGAGGAGGAGGGGGATGGAAAAGGGGTCTGTTTTGCATTTTGATGCAAGTCTTCAAACTCCATTAATATTATCATAGGAGCTGCCGTGCTGAAAAAAATATATCTTTCCCTTGTCTGTAACATTCGCATCGTCGTGGGGGACTCCCTTCACTGAGCCAGCCTGAAAGCTGGTGCCGGGACGGAGGACGTGCAGAGCCAGCGGTTGAGAGGCAGAGTCTGCAGTCTGCTCAGAATTGGCCTCGGAGCTCAGGAGTTCAGCCCAACCCGGGGCCCGGCCTTTGCCCTCCGCCCTCTTGGGGGGACTCGGTGGCTGGCTAAGCTCCCAGGCCTCAGCACCTCCTGCTCTCCTGTGAGTCAGGCGGCCCTTGGGGAAGAGTCCCTGACGAGGTCTGGACTCTACTGGTGGTGGTCAGGGGCTTCTAGTCAACAGTGAGGACACGGGATAGCCGCTCGGAGCAGCTGACTCTAGAAAATCCTCGCAGGACCTGAGGTTGGTGGTCTCTGCTCGTTGCCTGACTCCCTGGCGTCAACTACAGACCTACAGTCAGACAATGAGCCGCATTCCACAGCCCAGCCCTTTTGGAAATGTGAGGCTTTCCTTGAAAGCTGTGGCCCATTCACAGCCTGAAAGACAAGACCAGAATCCTCGACTCTTTGGAGTCTGTCTGTCTTGGATTGAGTCTTTTGTTCAATCCTACTTGGAATTTAAAATACATTACAGATAGGGTGACTCAAAACAGTGGCCAGTCAGACCCAGGGGGCCACTGACACGGGGCTCCTGCTCCCCATCCCAAGGCTACACGTTTGGTACAGCCTTTTGCAGCACCCTGGGTTGGTCCTCTGCCACACATGGTGGTGGCAAATCTTTAGCTGGAGCAGACTAGGATCAAGAATGCCCTGCTCCCACGGCGGCATCTCCCACCCCCTTTTGCATCCACCCTTAATGGGTGGCTTCCTGGATACAATGAGCTGATGCACTAATGACAGAGGGTTCCTCGCCTCTGCGGGGCCTGGACCTGAGCCGTCAAGCACAGATCCGGCTCCTGGGGCTTCCTCACTTTGCAGTGTCTGTTGCATCCCTCACGCGGGGAGACGCTGGGAGAATCTGGAAGACTTGGGGGATGCTGAGAAGTCTGCCCTGCTGGTTCCCTGGCACCATGGGGGTCAGGGTTCAGTTCTTGGATCCTTGATCTTAAAGTGCCTTCAAAGTCCTAGGAGAGCAAAGACCTACTTCGTGGGGCCTTCCGCACATGGATTATCAGGACTGCGTACCGCCCATTAACGCTGAGTAGACAAGGGACAGATGGCCGTTTGAGTCTTCTTTTGTTTGTTCCTTTTAAGCATCAGAGAGTTTTATGAGGTTTTCTAAGATGCAGCTTACAGGTTGTTAAGATGTTCATGTCACAGAGGTGGGGATGGGGTGCTGAGGGAGAGGAAGACAGCTTGGGCTCGTGAAATTTGGCTGAGCCCTGAGCTAGATGTCCCCATCTGTGGGCCTTGGTTTCCCCACTTATTAAGCAAGGGGATTGAAACGAAGTGTCCCGAAGTCACCTCCCACCCCTAGCCCGACATTTGAACCTTCCGATCTCTAAGAGGTGGGGAAATGGAGGCCGGGGAGACGGAGTCTCTCTGATGGAATCTGGACTCTTGGGTGGTGCCTCCCCGAGCACTCGGCCGAGGTCTCGCCCACAGAGCTGTGTTCTCCTAGACGGCATTCTCGTCGATGAGTTAACTGTCCCTGAGGTCGCCGAGATACAGTGAAGCAAATGCACACCGGCCCCCATTGGCTTCCTCCCGACTGATGCGTGAAAGCCGCTCCCCGAGCAGTGTTCCTTGTTTGTCGCCGGGGTTTCTCCAGGGACTCACATGGATGCGGGAGCGCCTCAGGCCTGCAGGGTTAACCCTCTGACGGTTCCACCCAACTCCCCAGACACTGGATTCAGTGAAGGATGAGGCACTTCGAGAAAATGGCATTGCTGCCAAACAGTCTTGGTGAGTTCTTATTCTACAGCGGTTTTCAAATCGACTGATTTAAGGGAAAAAAAAATCGGTTGAATGGATAATGAAAAGTATTGGAATTCAGCACACACGACAGTAAGGAAGACGGCTCCTGCTCCTGAAGTTCTGACCCTGCACTGGCTCCCAGGGCACTGGACTAGAGGCCTGTGGGTCGGCCACAGACGTTTATTCTCTCACAGTCTAGGGGCCACTCTCCCTCCAGAGCCTCTGCCGCATGACCTGTCCCAGGCCTCTCTCCAGACTTCGGGGTTGGCTAGAAATCTTTGTCTTGTAGGCATATCACACTAGCATTTCTGCCTCCATCTTCATGTGGTACTCTCCTTGTGTGCACATTGTGTCTCTTTCTGTAAAGACACCAGTCATACTGGATTTGTCACCTGGTAGGACCTCATCTTAACTAATTACATTGCAACGACCATATTCTACATAAGGTCACATTCTGAGGTCCTAGGGGATAGGATTTCAACCTTTGAATTTGGGGGGAGACAATTCAACCCATAACAGACCCCTTAGAGATCAAATACCTGGGCCGGGTCATTCCCAGGTACCGTAGGTGGAAGAAGACAGTGCTGGTGCACACCTGGTCCTGGGTGTCCCTGAATGGAATGCTGGTGCCCAAGACCTCCTGGCCAGGTCTCCTCCTGGGACACCAAGAGGAGCCCTGCCTGGCCTGGGAGGGGGGGAGTAGAGACCCAGGGAGGATTTTGTTAGCGGCAGCCATGCTAACCCATCTTAACAGTGAGAAACTTTTCAGGGTTAGCATTTTTAGCCAATTCCCACATTCTCCATTTGAAGATAATAGCAGTGAAATAAACATCGGAATTGGCTTGGCCGCTCACAGACACCCCCCTTCATCCTCTGCACACGCTGCTCCTGTCTGCACACACGTGTGTGTGTATGCATGTGTGAGCGCACGCACGCGGTGAACCTGCAACAGAAAACAACTCCATTGAGTGTCGATTCCACTTGCTCCCTGCAGGCCTTTGACACCTTTTTTTCAAGCAGAAGAAATTGGTTTTGGGGTGAAACAATATAGTGTCAACACTTTCAAGGGAAGTGGTCGCAGGGCCAAAGCAGTTAAAGATTCCACACCGACCACCACGGCTCCAGGCAGCTGGGTCGAGAGGAAAACTGACAGGACAGACCCTCCGCTTCCAGCCGCCACCAGGAGCATCTGGATGCCCCGGGAACCACCCATCCCAGGAGGAATCGGACTGCTCCCCTTCAGATCCAGTGTGTGGGTGAGGTTTGGGGGCGTCAAAGGCCGTGCTGCCTCTTTCTCTCTCATTTGTAAGTTTTCTGTGAGTGGGGTGCCAGCTCTGGAAGGATGTGGACCAGCCATCTTCACTCTGCCCAACCCAGGTCGGCTGACCCCGGCATCGGGGGGCACGCTCCCCTGAAGGCCCTCGGGAGTCCAGCTCAAGAGGAAAGGGTTAAAATGGGCAAGGGGCAGGCGGGGAGTGGAGAGGGACAGAAGGCCCAGCGGTTGGCTAATTGGACAACGGACCGGCGTGGGGGGAGGCTGTGCGCCCAGACAATGTCCCCCGAGCTGGGAGCTGGGAAGGCCCGGCGGGATTGTTATCGAATTAGTTGAAGTCAGAACCCCCCTGAATGAAGTAAAGAAGGAAAGGGGAAGTGAAGGCCCCATTCACTGCCCATGAAAAGGCCCCGCTTCCTTTCTCGGGGAGGGGGAGGCAGGCTCACTTTTGTTTGGCTGGGGGCGGGGGTGGCTCTTGGAGGATATACTTACCTACAGCCAGTGACAGGAGGGGGACGGGAAAATGGGGCACTGAAGATAATCCCCGGTGCCACAGTGGAACGACAGTGGACACGATCACCGAGCACGCACTAGGAGCACTCCCCAGAGCTCCTCCCCGCTCCGCTCACACTTCCCTGGAGACTGACCCCAACCGTGGGCTGTGTCACCCCCTTCATCAGACCTTGCTGGCCAAGGAGGCCTGACCCCCAGTCTTCTGTCAGGTCATTCAATTAATCTGTCTCCACCTAAAATTTGGAAATTTAATATGTGCTTATGTGGTCAATTGTGAATAAAAGAAATATATCGTGATGGTTGAACTACAGAATGATATTATTGGAAATAGCAATAACACCCATAAAATACAGAAATGGATCAGCCAGAAAGGATCTTTATCTGACTAGCCAAAAAAAAAAAAAAAACAAAAAATAGGGAAAATACAGGTTACGTAAAAAATAAATACTTCACAAACTGCTAAGCTCAGTCAATATTTGTTGGATTCATACATTAATTAATTTTCCAGATGAGATTTTCCTAATCCATTTTTTAAAGAAAACAAGGATTAAGCGTGAGGCAGAATCTGATTATTAGGCTGGCCTGCAGGAGATGAAAGGAGTGTGGTGTGTGAGGTGTGGGGCCGGGGCCCAGCTTCACTGTTCAAAGTCCACCCCCAGGGCGGGCGCCGGCGGCCCTCACCCACGTCCCACCCTCGGGGTGCGCACAGCTCGTGCTGGATTCAGCCGCTGGACTCTCCAGATCCGAATGGCCCTCGCGTGGGGATCTGAATGCCACAGGGATTCAAAGGCCGTGACTCCAGACCTTCGCAGGGGGCAGCAGCAGGGCACACGCCCCATCACCCCCAGCCGGTCCAGCTCTGCCCTCACGAGCTGTTTAGTGGTAGTTGAGTCCTGAGTCGGGGTGGGTTAAGAGCGCCCCACCTCGTCCCTGTTGCTGATGGCCCCAAGTGGCACTGTGGTCCCGGTTTAGCTAGCACGGGCCCTTGTCAGGCTCACAGAGCTGGCGCGTCATTCTGTTTCGAGAGCCCCCTGACCCACATTGACCTGGGCCTGGCATGCGCCTCTCCTATGAGTGACCCCACGGGGCTGTCATGAGAATGTGAGGAGTTCTCGGTGTGTAAACCGCCCGGTGAGTGAGCATTCTAGGATAGAAACGGGCTTTGCTGGCACTGTGGTTTTGTTTCAGGGTGTCACCAGGGAGTCTGGCTCTGCAGTGCTCACTGGGGGCCGCATGTGCCTCCTGTCCACACAGGCCGGGCCTCAGGCCCGCCAGGTGCCCCGGCAGGAGCAAAGCCTTTGTAGACGGCACATCCTGGGCACTTTTGAGGTGTTGCAGGGCCAAGCGTCACATTCCCTGTTCTGAAGCCTTCATGAGCTGCTCACCACGGAGAGGTACAGAGCTCCAAGCGTTTCGATGGTCTGTGATTTTTACCGTATATATTTATCCAGAAGTTGGCGAGAGAATAGCGGTGCGTGCGTCCCTGGCTGAGTGGGGGCCATTTCCAAGAGAGGCTGCTGGGTGGGTGCAGGTCTGTGTCCTTGAGGACGAGCGAGCACACATTTATTTGCAAAAGAGTCTCTTTTGGAGCACCCAGGGGTCCAGTGGGCGTGTCGGGCATGGGGAGGTGGATGACCTCCCATGGTGCAGCCAGCACGGCCCGTCTCAGAGCAGACGAGGTGCTCCTGATCTCTGGAGACCACTTCAGGGCCCACGGGGCGGAGACCTGGAGGTTTAATGAAATGGCAGTTGTACAATTTACTTTTCCTGCGAACCATAAATCTGTTTTCTCAGCAGAAGTAAGGAAATTACCCCCGGGAGGTAAGGCGATTGGAGTCAGGGACGAGGTCCTCATGCCCGATTAGAGAACACGCCTTTACAGAGATCTCCAGGAACCGTGTGCTGGTGAGTGAATTTGAGACACATTCTGGTCTCACACATGCAGTCACAGACGAGGAGGAAGAGGAAACATCTAGAATCTCCTCACTGGGGCTCCCCTGGTCCAAGAAGCCAGGCCAGCAGAGCAGGTCCCCGAGGACCCATCCGAGAGGCTGAGCGGCCCACACGGGGGTACACAGAGGAGACGCACACCACCTGTGTGTCCACGGTGTGCCAGCTTCCAGGAAGGTGGAAGGGGCCAACGGAACGCAGAGGAGAGGAAACGGCCCGAGGCTGGAGCCAGACCTGGAAGGACCGTCGCGGGTGGAGGAGGCCTTCCAGGCAGGCGGAAGTGTCCACACGCGGGTCAGAGTGCCAGCTCAGCCAGCTTGCAGTCTCCAAAAGAACTTCCCAGAAAGAATTCTAGCCCAGCGCTGTTTATCCTCTTTTTATGACTTGGAAAGAAATTCGCAACTACAAGAGGCAAGGTCATTTAATTAACTCCACCACTCCAAGTGTCCCTACTGTGCAAGTTCTCCGGACGCGTGGGCCCAACCAGGTTCCTTTCTAACAGCAAGTTTTACGATCTCGGTGCCGTTGGCATCCGCTCATGGCAAAGACGCGTGAAGTGTTGCTTCCCGGAGAGGCCAGTGCGTTTCCATCGACAGTTTCAAAGAGGAAGCAGAGTGTGTGTGTCACTCAGCATTGCTGCGCAGGAGCTCAGGCGCGGGCCAAGGCTGTCTGCAGGAGCTGCCCTGAGTCTCAGTCACGGTGCGTGCCCTGGGCAGCAGCAGCTGAAAGTCCCTTTGCCCAGTTCTCTGGCCTCGTGGCAGGGTGGTCCCAAGACCCGTTTCCACAGCCCTGGACTTGACCCCTGGCTCTGCATCTGTTAGCTTGGTGGCCCTGGAGAAGCTACTCCGGCACGCTGTGCTTCCGTGTGCCTGTCTGTGAAGTGGTCCCGGCCTCTCTGGCTGTTGCAGTGATGGAGTGAGTCTCCCCGGGAACGGCCGCCAGGGGCTGCCCAGCGTGCTCTGCATTCAGATGGCCGGTTTCTTCTCAATCCCTCAGGTATCTTTGCTCTCCGCTGTGACAAGGTGCCCACAGGGAACCCACGAGGCCGGCAGGCTCCCACCGCCGAGGTCCCGCTGTGTCCAGTTTGTCCTGACGTTGGTGCCCAAGCCCTGTCCCGTGCCCGGCCCTCTGGAGCTCTACTGTGTGTGTGTGTCCCTTGCCCCTTGGCCAGCACCAGGAGAGGAGCTGGTGCTGAGCGATTGGTCCCTTTGAGGGAGGATCTGGAGGTGACACTGTCGGTGGGCTCGGGACCAGGCTGGTGGTCTTATCCACACAGCCTCTGGCCGGCATCGGGCATTCTTTATTCAGAGGGCCTGGTCTGAAGCCTCGGTTTAGGGCCCCTCGGGTTTGTCCTGAGGCTGCAACGCAGGTGTCTGGGAGACCCAGGTGAGACCTGGAGAGAGCGGATGAGAGAGTTCTGCCATGCCGCGCCCCTTCCTGCCCTCCTCCGTGGTCTTCCATTCAGCCCTGAATGGGGACAAGCATGTGATCTACCCGCTGGATGGCCGAGCAGGTGGCAGGCCCTTAAGATGAAGCTCCAGCCTCCATCCAAACCCCTGGGCTGTGACAAGCCCAGGAGGCAGGGGAGGGGGCTCAGACAGCACGAGGGAATGCAGCAGTCCTGGGTTGGGCGGACACGGCTGTGGCTTCCCCCCCAGGACCTCCACGTGGGAGTGGAAGGTCTTGGTGAGCAGAGAGGGAACCTGGCATGCTATTCGTGGACCTGGTTTTCCTTCCCATAAACTGGCATTCACTTTCTTATTCAATGTGAGGGTCATCACTTCCACGGTCAGGGCGGTGACATTCCAGCCCTCCTGCACCCACTGTCTGCTTGACCGTAGCTCCAGGAGTCACGCCGACAAGGGCGCCTTGGGAATTCCGAGTGAACTCAGAAGGAACATTCTGTGCTACAGTCGCTGGGGTAGGGCAGACCGTGAATGTCTTAGTCAAAAATATGGGAAAGTTGTGGTTCCAGTGACAAGAAAAATTAATCATTGATCTGGTAAAGGCTCATGCCTGAGCAAAAGCAACAAGAAGATAAGGACATAGACTAAATCTTAGATTGGGACTTGCCGAGCATGGTCACACAAAGGCCACAGGAACCCGGAAAATGTCCTGTGTTCAACGGCAGAGACCGCAGCTCTGCATGGCCCATCCCCAGGTCTTGACAAGCTTGTCCTGACCGCCACACCTGCCCATCGTGACCTCGGACAGACCAGAGCCAGCCCACTCCCCTTTCCTGGTGAGGTTTGTGAAGGTCGCTTCCATGCACGCACGTGCTCCCCTTGGCGAGCCAGTCAGGCAGCCGGAGCTGGGCGTGGAAGCTCCAGGCCTTTTGGCTGGAAACTCTGCAGGTGCAGGTGGAAGGGGAGCAGACGGGTGGAATGTCCTGGGACCCCAAGCCGGGAGCTTGTCAGCACTGATTTACTACAAATGCACCTCCGGCTTTGGGGGGTTGCATTGGCAATCGACACCAGGAGCCTCAGGCCTGCCTGCCCCCGGGCGGGCCCTCCCTGAGCTCTGGGCCACAGCGGTGTCTCGTGGCCTCTTGAGCACCACAGCCAAGGACTGTCTCTAGAATTTTCCAAACTGGAGGAATAAGAAGTTCTGGCTAAGGCTGGAATTCTAGAAAAGTAGCAGTAACCAGTGCCTTCCGCCCTCCAGGTTGAGTGGGGAGTTCCAGAAGGTGCTCCATCACGTATCCTCAGGCAAGTCCATTCACAGGATTCCTGTTTCACGTGGAAAATATCGTAGCGCTTTCTAGAGACATCTGCAAGAGGCCCTTTGACATTTTGAGGCCACTTTTCTTTCTCAATACAGAAAGTCAGTGACTGTTAGTGTAACCTTATTCTGAAAAGTAACCGAGGTATGAATGCCTAGAACGTGAATATATTGAATAAATACTTGCATTTAAAATTATTCCACCAGGGCCGGCCCTGTGGCTTGGTGGTTAAGTGCGCACGCTGCAATGCTGGTGGCCCAGGTTCGGATCCCGGGTGCGCATCGAGGCACCACTTCTCCGTCCATCCTGAGGCCGAGTCCCACATACAGCAACTAGAAGGATGTGCAGCTATGACATACAACTATCTACTGGGGCTTTGGGGGGAAAAAATAAAATAAATAAAATCTTTAAAATTATTCCACCAGAAAATAGTTTTCTACATGCCACACAGATTCCCACAGTTCAATGTTATTGCTGTGGGGTCACAGGGCTGGACGCACGGATGGAGAGCCTGGCCTCGAACCGCTCTTGAAGGTTTTAGGCAGCATCTGTGTGACCTGTTCCTCTCTGGGCTGTTGTGGTGAGGAATGTTGTCCCTGCAACAGATGGGGAAACTGAGGCCCAGGAAGCTGGTGCATCCTGCAGACTCAGGAGAGGGCAGAGGCAGGCTCAGACTGCAGGTGGCCTTGGCTCTGGCCTTATGGACGATTCTCAGAGGTATGAATGTATGTTACTTTCAGTTCCAATTTCGGTAGCTTAAGCCTCATGTAAAGGCTGATAAAATATTTCCAAGGCATACTCTGAAGAACAGAGAATGTATTCTAAGTTGAAGGGATCAAAATTAAAGAGAATTTCTAGTGGGGTGTGTATCCTGGATTCCCACAGCTGGAGAGGGCTCATTCTTGATCTCTAGCTATATATGTGTTTATTCGCCCATTAGATACTTATTGTTCACCCACTACATTAATATATTTATTCATTCATTAGATATATATTTATTTATTCACCTATTAGATATATATTTCTTTATTCAGCCATTATATATATATATTTACTTACTCATTCATTAGATATTTAGTATTCATTTATTAGATATATATTTATTCACCTGTTAGATATATACCTATTTGTTTATCCTTTATTCACTCATTAGATGTATATTTCTTAATTTCTTCATTTAGATATTTGTTTATCTAAATATCATTGTATATTTGTTTGTTCACTCGTCAGACACATTTGTTTATTCGTCCATTAGACACACATTTGTTGCGTCACTCACTCCTCAGACAGAGATACTGTTTACAGCCTGCCGTCAGCCAGGTGCTCGGCGGGCAGCCCCCGAGCCATCGGGTCCGGTTGTTCGGCACTGCTTCCCGGCTGTAAGCCGACCAGTCAGAGACAAGTGTGAGTCCCCTCCTGGAGACGTCCACCTCACGTCTGAGGCGGGTAAAGGATGGACCTGACTGTGCGTCTCTCCTAAGGGCCGAGTTCAGCAGCTTGAAAAGCCGAGGACTTGATCTATTCAGAGATGAGCCGTGGGTGGGATCCTAGGAAAACGTGGTTCAGCTTAAAACGAAGTCTCTTGGGCTGGGCTGGGGCTTCAGTGGATCCGCTTCTTGAAAACACGTGTGGTTCGGCTCGCCCGTCCTCCTGCGCCAGTTCCCTAGGGAGCTGTATGAGGCCATTCGCCCAGGCAGTGGGCGTGCTGGCCGCCCCTCTCTGCCCACTCCACCCTGCGTGGCCTCTTGCTTTGGCATTTCAGCGCCCAGCCAGCCTTGGTTCTTGGAGAACAGCGAATCTGAAGGGAGCGGTACAGGGCGCCTCCGAGGCATGGGTGCGAGTGTGCATATGCGCGAGCGTGCATGTGTGTGAGTGTGCATATGGGCGAGCGTGCAGGTGTGTGAGCACGCATGTGTGCATGCCACGCCTGGCAGCAGGCCTGAGCATGAGCTTGTGAGTGAGAGAGGGTGTGTGTCCACTGCTCAGTACCCCCGGAACGCCTCACCGCAGTGGGCAAAATGGACGAAACATGAAAGAGGAGACAATAAATAGTTTCCTACCTTGCTCTGATAATGGGCGAGCTCTTTAGATTGATTAATCCTCACGTTGCCTTTGGACGTCAGTTTGGGAGTGACAGTAACAAGCCTCCTGAGGGCTCCGCTAATTTGCACTCCATTCACCATCCCCTGAAAACCCATCAGAGCCACGGAAGGACTGCGCGGCGCTCGGCCCCATTCAATGGGGGAGTGAGACGCTGGGAAAGGGGCCAGTTTTCACAAAGCCCAAAAGAGCAAATTGGCGGAAGCTTTGTTCTTCCTTTCTCCCCCTGTCCCTTTTATGAGGTCCTGCACTAGTTAAGCTCCTCATTTGTCCCCACCGGGGGCTCAGGGCTTGGTCACCCTCGGGCTGCCTTTTCAGGTGATCTGGACGCCCCCCGGGCCCGGCCGGAGTGGAAGGTGGGGGCAGGGCGGCCTGAGGTGGGGACACTGCAGGAGTTCTGGGAGTCCAGGCCTGGACGGGGGCAGGGGCTGGACTCTGGTGGGGGACCACAGAGGCGGCCTGAAGCGCATTTCTCCCTCTGTCCTCAGGTCTCAGGGCCTCTCCGAGGTCCTGGCTGGACATCCCTGCACTTGCAGGGTCTTGAAAGATGGATGGAAGTTTCCGGCATGTCCTCTGGCCCCCTCTTCGCTGCTGCCTTACTTGCCACAGTATATTTGCTCAACACAAATTAAAATTAACGAGGCAGCGTCCCTCTGGCTCCCACCCAATGTGTGCTGTTCTGCTGCTCCCTATGCCGGCTCTGTCCTTCTGGCCCCCAGCCCCCAGCTCCCTGTCCTCTCTCCAAAGCTCAGCATCAAAGGAGCAGTTTTTAAGTGTCCCACTTGCTAAGGAATCCTCTTCTTCATTCTTGGGACGGGGGCCCTGAGCGTTTGCTTTATTGCATTTCTCAGGGACCCCCTCAAGCACCCTACCAACAGAGTCATGTACGGGGGACCTTGGAAGGAGTTTCCTGGAAATAGGACGGTGTCACCTGAGGACGGAAGGGACGATCCCGTCTTCATTTGCCACTTGCTTCCTTGGAAGGCCTCGCTTGTGGAAGCCCCGCAAATGACACCCTGCATACGCTGGCAGCCCCTCATTTTCCAGAAAGAAAACACCACCGACAACAGCACCAACAAACACAGATTTGCGATCCCCAAATTAGCCAAAAAAAACCACTCGTTCAGCAATCGGGAGGGAAGAAAAGAAGAACACCTTCCCAAATCTTTATGAATTAAACATGGAGAATCCATCAAGTCATAGATACAACCATTTTTGCTTAATTTGCTGACACAAATAACCCCACCTATTTTGTTGGGGGGAGGGTTTTGCAAGGCGGGATGACGAGACCCCAGTTGTCTGCACTCCGCCGTTGTAATCATGAGATTGTGAGGACTATAATTTGCCACTCAGGCCTGTCACTGGCTGGGAAGCCACACAGGTTGTGCCAGGGTGTGCACAGCGTCTCGACTTTGGGGGTTTGGTTATGTGCGTTCTGTTCTGCCTGGGAGTCTGCACTTGGTCGGTCGTGGGCATCTTGCCTCTGAGGAATGGCTCCTGCCGGTCAGAGTGTGACCGAGAGATGCCGATTCTGTTCACGAGATGCTCCAAGCTCCTCCCATTCTCACCTAACATCCCCTCAGGGGCAGAGCAGCACGAGTAGGACCGCTCTCTCTAGGCGAGGAAGCGGGGTTTCTGGGACGCCATGTCCACCTAAGGTCACCCACAAACAAGGTCGCAGCCAGGGCTGTAGACTGAGGACTCTCGAGGCCACATGGGTGCCATCCCATGAGGCCTCACTGCCCACATTAATCCTGCAATTCCAGATCATTATCAAGGCCGCCCGGCCCGGTACATTAATTCAAAAGCACGCGGGACAGAGGGAGTGGCCGGTGAACCAAACAGAACGGCCGAGTGAGCTGCGCCCAGACAACGTCCAAGTCTCATGTGGTCACTCGGTCAGACTCGTCTGGAACCACAGCTCTTATTCTGGAAGGCACATAATCGGTCCGAGGGCTTCAACATTGCCCAGTGAAGATGTGTTTCTCCATAAAAAGGTTGTTACAAAAGGGGAAAAATAATAAGGAAGGAAAATGGTTTCCCTGCACAAACAGCTGTCTCTTCGTTTCATTCTCTTGTTACACATAAACCAGAACTTTCTAGAGTTGAGGTGGGCCTGACACACCTGGCAACTTCCCACCCCACCTCTCTCCTTCTAGCAAAAATAAAGCCTTTTTCAGTCCAATGGAGCAGGGAGCCTAAAGCAATGGCGGCTTTTAGGAGCTGATTTCCAAAGGGAGAGCACCTGTCAGACCTGCTGATCCTGGATGCCCAGGCCTGGGACAGGAGTTCCTACAAGTCATCCTGCAGGGGCGAGAAGCAGCAGCATCTTCGGAGGCCGACGCTGTCTCCTCACTCTTTCTTCACTCAGCATGGCGTGCGGGACCTGCCAGGCGCTGGCCCTGGGCTGGCGTTGTCCATATCAGACAAGAGGTGCCCACAGATGGGGAGAGGGCTACAACGACCTCGACCCTGGCCACGGGGAGCTGCCGCCAAGCATGCTCTGCTGGTGGATGGGGGCCCTTTGACCGGGCGGGTCCTGAGGCTGGGCGTCCACTCCCGAAACCTTCCCTCCAGGGCCCTCCAATCTTGGAGGTCAGCAGCAGCAGGCCTGAGACTGGGGGCCCTGTGTAGACGGATTATGCGGTTGTTGAAGGTATTCATTTCGGCCGACTGGGCTGTCATCACAAGTCCACTCAAGACGCCGTCCACCTGCTGACCTGTCACTGCCATTAGGCCTGGTGGCCAGTCCTGAGCTCTGGGTTGGGGATTCAATGCTGACCAAAGGAACATCCCCAAGCTGTACTTTGCTACTACTGAACGTCAGTAAGTGGGTGAATAAGCAGAGGAGAGTGGGCTGGGGGACAGAACAGAACAGAACAGAACAGAACAGACCCTTCTCTGGAGTGGCGGGTAGCATTCGGACCACATCCAGAAGAAAGCGTCCATCTCATGGAAGTGTGGCAAGCACCAGCGATGGGCGAGGTCCGCTGTGGCCCCTAAGGGGGACCATTCTGGGCCAGCCCCCTTTAGACCGTAGGGGAGAGCGTTTGAGGGAGGTGGCCGCGGCCACCATGCGCAGGTGGGCTGCACGGCCAGGGCCCCTGGCACAGAGGCTGCCGCTTGCTCTCCCTCTGCCGAGTGGGTGCCTGACGGGTGGACAGGCACCGGCTCGGGGACCTGGACCCTCTCCCAGTGCACCGTCCTTGGAGGACCCGTCCTGGCGCCCGTTCCTCTGCGCTGGTGGCTTCAGTGCTGAGCTTCCCCCTCTGCCCTTTCCCACTGGGCGTGGAGGGATGGCCGTGGCCTTCTCCCTGCCAGCCCCTGCCCTCCGCCTCGGGGTGCCCTCGGGCCTCTGATTTCTCCTTGGCTCTCACAGATTCTGCCCGTGTCCGCACCCTCATTAATCAATGTCAAGCACGGCACCAGCAACAAGGGCTGCATTCTTCGGCGGCCCCTCAGCCTCATACATCCCATTGTTCCGGGCCGATTCAGATGGCAAGAAAACAGCCTATGCAGCACATAAAAGAGATGAGACAAAAATGAAAAGAATCGAGGGAGAAAAAAGAGGAGGCATTTTTCCCCCTGAAACACTCGAATAAATACTCAGCAATGATAATTTAAATTATTCATACATTTATGAAAACATCCATTGAAAAGTGAAGTGTATGATGCTCTTTGTCTATTTTGCTTGTCTCTTGTTTGGGATTAATCTTTACTGTAATCCGGGCCGGCCGTGCCCCCCTCACAAAGGCCACACTCTCTTTCCATGGGAAAAATGTTTCGGCACACCCCAGCGCAGAGTTGGGGGGACGTTTGTGCTGATGTGGCAGTTGCCAGGCCCTCAAGACGCTGGACGGGCCGCGTCCAAATAGTGTCCGATGAACAAAAAGCACCGAGTGGTTCTCACGTCAGTGTCAGTGCGGTGACACGTCTGTGCCACGGGGCCGGGGAGCTGGACGGGTGCGGTGGCCGCACTGAGCATGTGTGCCGATCCCTGTAGCCTGGGCCCCCTCTGCGGGCTGAGCATCAAAGTGCTCTCCACGTGACAGCCGCCTGGGAGGGTCGTGCACAGGCACACTCCGGCGCAGGGAACGGGGGTTCCAGAGAGGTCATATGGCCCACCGGAGCTTCTGGGTGGCTGTCACCTGCCAGACCAGCCCTAGATGGGCAGACCCCGTGTCCAACGTAGAGCAAGTCGGTGGCCGTGTCTGCATCTCCCCGGACCTGGAGGAGGAGCCACGAGCCACTCTATCCTTAGGCCAGATCTGGCCCCGGGAAATAAAGGCCCAGGCCCGAACCTGAGGCCAAAGACATTGAAATCATTCTCAATATCGAGAGGGCAGGACTGTGGCCAGCAGCTGTCAGGAGGGAGCTGGCTGACGGATCGCCAGCAGTCAGTCCAGGGAAGTGTGGCCACCCTCCACACTGCCACCCCCACCCACCCTGCCTCCCAGCCCCTCCCATCCCGTTCCAGGGCCACTGCTGTCCCCGGCAGCCTGAAGCCACCGCCCAACATCATCCCGGATTCCTCCATGTAATTAAGCTCGGTGTCCAGCTCTGTTCCTGGTTGGAACACTGCAAGGACAGAGGGAGAAAGGGCATCCAGCCGCGGGCCAGAAACGTCGTTTTTATGTAACGTCCTCCCTCCAGTGCTCCCTCATCCAAGTTTTGGTATTTTCAAAGCTCATTCCAAAACAGGATAAAGAGGCCCCAAGTGGAATTCTCCCCCACACAGAATTTCACTAGGAAGCTGCGGTTTTTGGTTGTGTGTGAATTGTCGGGCGGCAATTCCTTCTCGCTGGAAACGACCCAGAGTGGCCCTGGCTTGGTAGCCGGCGTGCCAGCTCACCAGCACGGGGCTTCCAGTTGGGGGTTTGGGGGGGTGCAGCGATGGGGACGCATAGGCGGCTTAGAGAGTCTCTGGGTTCAGAAAACCTGCAGTGGCTGTTCCCCGGCTCCTGCAGACGTATTTGGTCTGGAATGGGAGCTGGGGCCTCATGGGAATGGCCCTCCTGGTTGGATTTATGGCCTCTCTGGTTTGGGCCAGGTCAGAACCTCAGAGGAAACTGCTCCTTTCTGCTCCTTACTCAGGATGAAAATGAATCCTAGGGGTGGCTGGAAGCACAAACGAGCCACTGGAGAACTTGGCAAGGGTTCCGACGGTGCCAGTACCAGTCTAGGGTGAGGTTGAGGATGGCTCTAGCACTGGTCCAGGGCGAGGATGCGGGACACTCCAAACCTCTGCAGCTGGGCGATGACTTCCGAGGGAAAACTGTTTTCACCCAAGTCACTGCTCCTCTGTCACCTCCCTCCACCCCCGGCCAGGGCAGCTCATCCTGATTCTTCTTCTTCTTTTTGTTTTTTTAACATGGGAACATTCTTGAGGGACTCAGCCTGGTTTCCTCAAGGTCTCTGCCAGTTTCATTTTGGACTGGCTGGATCGCCCTCTCTTCTGCCTGCAAGTGTCTGGGCTGCTGCCTGCATGCTGCCTCGCTCCCCACTGCCGTCCCCCCAAACGAGGTGTGGGGCCCCCCTCGGCTACGCAGCCCTGTCTCTCCTCGCCTTCCTCCCTCCTCCGTCACTGATGTTGGGGTCTGGGAAGGTAGCCAAATGCCACTGAGGACACTGGAGCCATAAATCACCCCTCGTCCCACATCTGCAGGCCCCGGGGGCTAGCCCCTCGCTGTTGCTCATCTCTCCATCCCGTCCCCCTCGGACAAAACACCTATTGTCATGGCCGAGTGAAGAAGACTCGTTTCCACTTACAAAGGGCCTCTGAAGCCAAGGCGTGGGCTGCCAAAGGGGATGCCTGGCTCTCGGCGGGGAGCCCACAGCACACTCTTTCTTCCTCCTGGTTCATACTTTTCCTCTCTCGTGGGGGTCCCCCACAGCCTTTCATTCCGGCTTCATATTCACATAAAGACATCAGGAAAAAAACCCAGCAGAAAGAATTATTAGGCATGGCTGTCAAATGCTTTATCAGAAAAACAGGGAGGGGCAACAGGGTAACCCTTTATGCGCTGGCCCAACAGGCCTGACTCCTGAGAGACCCTGGGTGTCTCGGGGCGGGCCGGGGCCGCCTCGGAGCCCAGGGACTGGCTACCGGTCGACAGCACACACTCATGCACACGTGCATGCAGACACTTACACATGCAGACCCAGGCACACGCATGCACGCCCATGTTTGTGCACAGGTGGGTGTGCTTGGGTCTATTTCTGAGCAGATTTCTAAATCACTGCTCTTGATCTAGAGGTCCTGGTCTGCTTTCCTTGGGAAGGGATGCTCTGGGGCCTCCAGGTGGCTCTTTTCTTCTTGTTGCAATCAGCAGAAGAGGCATCATTCCCTTCCCCACCCAGCAGGGGCCTCTGCCCCCTTATCCAGGCACTGCGCTCTTTTCCACCCTTGGAACTGAGGGGTGGCTGGAACTAGACATCCCCTGGAGGCCGGAGGACCTTCCTTCCCAGGGTGCCAGCCGGGACAAGGGTGAGCAATCCAGCACATGCATTCAGAAATCAGATAACCCAGCTGGCTTTTTCGGAGAGTGCTCTGTGCTCAGGAAAGAGGGGGCTGTCCTTGGCCGTTAACCCTCGATTTTCTACTTCCCTCCTCCTCGCAAGGGGCTTTCTCACCGGCTCACCCCAGACAGTTATGCCACCTACCCAATCCTAATGGTCTTCTGATGGGGCACAGTAGCCCTGGGGCCCAGCTGTCCCAGAGGAGGGGTCCTGGGACTCGAGAGACGCCCAGGTCCGAGGTGAGCTGCGAGGGGGGGGGGGTGTCTGGCACACTGCCACCATGAGGCCCCTTAGAATTTGTGGTGAGGGGCACCCCAGGGTGAGCAGCGCCTTGGGATGCGTTTTCATCGCAGCCTCCTGGTGCACAGAAACCGAAAACCGCATGCCGACAAACGGCTCCCTCGGCAAACATTTTTATTTCCAATTAGCAAAAGAAAAATTGCTAATTTGCTGCAGTTGGACCAGGCTGACGTCTCAATCTGCGGAGTGTCAGTGCAGTGAAAGAAAATGTTTCCCACTGTGCCGGCGAGAGCGAGCCTCTCTAAAGAGGGTCAGGGCAGCGGGCCCAGAAACCAGATTGACTGGCCACAGTGCTAAATTACTCACACAAGACACACATTGTCTGCTGTGCCAGCTCCCGGAGGACCTGCTTTCTCATTCCTTCCCCTCGGAGCTGGGGCGGGGGAGGGGTCTGAGCGTGGGAGGAGAGGGCAGGGGCTGGCGTGCCTTTGGTAGGGGCAGGATCATCTTCGGGAACGGAGAGAGGCAGAAGCCGGGTTAATTATTAGCCAGGGCTGTCTGCGGTGTTCGGGAACAGGACGATAAAATTCTCCCAGAGCCCAGCCGCAGCTCTGCACCCAGGAGATTCAGTGCAAGATAATGTCCTACGGGAGTTAATGACTGAACAGGCCCAGGAGAGGGGCCAGCTCTGACACTGCTTTCAACGCAACCATAACCAACAGCCCTCGCCGCTCACTTGGCTGCGTCCTGAACAGCTGATGTGCTTGGGGCAGGGCGGGGGTGGGGGGGGGAGCGGCTCCTTCCTCAAATTTCGGGCACCGTCTCCACGCCATGGCCGAGCCTTAGGTGGGTCTCCCAGAACAGCTGGATCTCCTCCGGGCTTGGTGACTTCAGGATCCACAGTCAGCATAGAAAAGGATCCAACCAATGGGGGCTCCCAGGGGAAATGAGGAGGCAGCCACACTGGCCACAGATGTTTGGCACTGAGGTAATAAGGAACCTCTCCTGAAAACCATTGACCATGCGGCCTCAATGGGGAGAGCCTCTGGTGAGCTCGGAGACAGGTTTGCCCACATCTGCAGACATGAGCCTCGTTTTGAGCAGACATTCATTACATGCCCACAGGAGCTGGGAGGAAATCACCTTGTTCTCTGAGCTCAGCCCACGCTGGCTTTCTGTCTGCAGGGCCTTGTTCCATGTGTCTCAGGTTCTAGATCCTGCCCATCCTCCCAGCCAGTTCAAACGGGGCCTTTCCCAAGAAGTGTCTCCAACGCTGTGGAGTCACAGTGATGGCACCTCAGCAATGAGCCGAGGCAGCCCGGGGGGCCTGTGGTCTGACCCGGCTCAGATGCACCCGCAGGGCCGGTCCAGGAGGTGCCTGCAGGCCTCCCCTGTGTCCTCTATCTCTGGTCAGCTCCGTGGGCGGTAGACCACGTCTCAAAGGGCCTGGGACAGCTCAGGGAGCAGCAGCCCAGGACCTGATGCAGGTGCAGGGCCCCAGGCCCTAGGAGCACCTAGCCCCACCATCCTCGGGTCCTGAGACCCACCTAGGCTGCCCGTGGTTTTCCTCTGCCTGAAAGGCAAGGGCGTCAGGGACCTTTGGAATAGTCTAGAAGGGCCCAGCCTTGGAAGCAGTTTCTGTCAGCGCCAGGCGAGGAGGCTGCTCAGTTCCTTGGCAGCCCCTGGGTGTCTGGGACCAGGGGCCACTCTGTGATGCTGGCAGTGGATGCAGTTCTGCATCTGAGCAAACGGGGACACTCACCTCGTCCAAGGCTGACACTCCGCTCCGATGGAGAATGTCCTAGCTGTGACCTCTTAGAGACGGGATGCCTGGGCAAGAAAGGACGGCTAGCTCGGCCCGACACAGCCCTGGGATGACCACCATGACGCCAGTAAAGCCAGCATCTGTCAGCCACTCAACCTTCAGTGCCAGGACGCTCAAGAACTGTGCTGGCTCAGGCAGGGGACCTGGAACTCCAGCTGGCCACTGCTGACATCTGCTTTAGACCTGCCGTGAGCAACGCTGGCATAGAAGATGTTGGAGAATGTTCCAGCAGGGCCCCACCACCTCTATCTCACTCTGATCTTTAGGGAAGTAGCCTCTAGACTAAGGAAGCAGAGGCCTGGGCTCAGACCCTCCAGGTACTGGTGCATAGTCCACTGCTGAATGGCGTCAGACAAGTCACTTGACCTCTCTGAGCCTCTGCCTCACAACATAAGGGAGACGATCAAACCGGATAATGTATGTGGGACTTTTTTGCAAGACATGAAGAGCTGCCTGGATGCGTTGTCTTTGTGCAAATAAAGGAAGCATGTCTGAGCCTGCATTGTGGAGACCCTTTGTCCTGAGTGGACCCAATCTATGAGTACTGTATTTTCTTCAGTAAAAATAGTTACTGCCCGGGCCGTCAATCATGGAAAAGTCTAGCCTCAGATGTACAATGCACACAGCACTGTTCCCAGGCGCAGAAGCTGGATGGGCAGTTTGCATTCAGCCTCTTCTCCTGGCTCCTTCCCGCTCAGCCCTGAGCCGTCCTCAGCCTGAGCACCATGGGACACACACACATGCTTACGTGTACATACATGCACACATGCAGAGACACGCAGTGCACACATGCATGCACACCAGCATGGACACACGTGTGTGCACACAAAATGCATGCATGCACCCACAGAGTACACATGCATGTACATGTGTACCACATTCACGTGCACACAGCCACACACACCAGCATGGACACACGTGTATGTGCACACATACACACAAAGTTCATGCATGCACACAGCTCACTCATGTGCGTGTGTGCTTACATAAATCCCTCCTGGAGAATTCACTCTCCTCTCATTCTGAGGCCCAGAACCTGGGAGCCCCTCTCAGGGTCCACCTGGCATGGAGAAACCTCTGTGGGAAAAGCCTGAAAGGGTAGAACATGGCACAAGAAACCTCATGAGGTTGTCCCTCTTCTGTTCCCCAGACCCTGGAGCACCCGGTGCTCCTGACAGAGGCCCTCGGACCTGGTGCTGGTGCCACGGGAGGGGAAGAAAGGGCTCTCACAGATGTGCGCAGAGGGCCCGGCCTCAGTGGCAGGTGCCGTGACCTTGAGCTCAGGTCCCATCTGACCCGTCCCTGCACAAAGCAAGTAGCCCAGGTGGAGGAGCTAATGGCAACACATCTGACTGCCCATGGGGGTGAGCTGCCCCAGCCTGCCGCCCTGCTGGGGAGGCTCAGGCCCGTGATGCATTTAGTGAGGCTCTATGCAGGCCAGAGGGCTGGGGTCCTCTTCTTCCCAGGGGAAGCCCTCTCTCCTGCCCTCCCCCACGAGGTAGGGGGCTCTCAGCCGTTGTGAACCATCCCTGCTTTCTCCGTGGGCTTCAGGTAGTGGAAGCTTCTGGGTCCTGCCTGTGGATAGCGCTGGCACGTTCTAGAGCCCTGACAAGCAGGACTTGCTCCCCAGCTGCCGCACAGGCAGGGCCTGCTCTCCGCCCTGGCTGCGCTCCAGGATCACCTGGGAGACTTGACAAACACTGAAGCCCGGGCCTGGGACCGAGTCAACGACGGGTGGTGGGCCTCGGCATTGGCATTTTGCAAAGCCCCTGGATGTCTCCAGTGTGCAGTCAGGGCTGAGGGCAGGAACCAGAGCTTTGCCCTCCACACTGTGGCCACCCTAGGTTCTGTGCCTATCCTGCCTCCACCTGCAGTTCTCCGAGAGATCGTTTCCAAACCCTGAAGTTTGGGCATTTGCATCTAAAGGGGACTAAAATGCCCGAGAAAGTGTGCAGCCTGCCTGCCCGGCCATCGCAGCCTGGGGCTGGCTGCTCTCGGGAGGGGCCAAGACCAGCTTGAGGGGTGTTCATGTCGGCCATGGAAGCCACAGGTCCAGGAACTCCCAGAAGTGAGCGTGTGCTGGGGCTGTCTGCCACGAGACCCCCTGCCCACAGGTGTGCCACGTCTGCAGAGTGCCCAGATGAGGCCAAAATTTCCCTCCCTGCTTCTGCCACCACCAAAATAAAGGCCACTTTCTACCGTTTGAGAATTATCACACCAACACAACCTGGGCTAATTGTCACTAGGGTACAGCCAATCACAGTGTTGATTATGGAGTCGCTATCGATTTTCGTGGTGAGCAAACGTTTCTGGAGTTTATAATGCCTGTTATCTTCTGCCTAATAGAAGCAACGCTGATGAGCCGAAGTTCATCTTTTGTCTCAGCTCCTTCTCCAGCCCCGTAGGGTGGCACCCCCCCACACACAGGTGTGCTAAACGCCACATTCTCCTCCTGTTCATAGACATTTTTTTCCAATGGTGACAAAAGGAAGAAAGGCTCTTTGGCCATCAAAATACACAGTGTTATATCTAGGATAAAATCGCTCGGGTTTTATTTTTTTCTTTAGATCAAATTAAACTCATCCGAAGCCTGCTTTTCCTCTCGTGGGTTGCAGGGAAATACTCGTAAATTAGAACATTCGGACCATATACTAACAATCACAACCTCGGGAACAAATTTCTCAGTAAATCACAGACCTGGTGCGAAGCGTCACCTGGCCTCCAGCACCCTGCACTCAGCCGTGGCAACAGGACAGCGGGCGTGCAACACGAATGAGGAACCAGCCCGGCTTCTCCGCTCTCGGTTTTTCATCTCGTTGCTCTTCTCAACTTCAAATCCTGTGAACGGATGAAAGAGAATGCTGGCTTCCCAACTCCATTGGAGGCTTTTCTGCCTTTTTCAAATATTAAGATAAACGGATGTCACTTCTGAAAATTTCAAGTACAATAGAAAATCCATCGCCCCGATCAAGGGATTTGTCTTTCAGAGAAGCTCTGGTGTCAGGGAGAGAGGCAGCCATCCATCAGCCTGCACTGCCCCTCAAATAGATAATCAATTTCCCTGAGAGCATCAATAATCAGAGTGGACATTTATTGCCCCTCGGATGGTTTATCTTTGGGGCTGGGGACAGCAGGGCCATGATGAATACCAAATCTGCCAGGGAACACAATTAAATGCTGTGGGGATAAAGGATTTTATATTGTGCACCAAAAAAGCAATCAAATTCATAATTGAACTCCATTGCATGAAATCAGCCAGAAATAAATATCACATCCCAAAGCATATGAGAGTCCCCCTGTTATAGGTCAGATGACAGTGTTGCCAGTTCTCCCTTCGTTTATCCCCCTGGAGCCTTAGCCTGCCCTCCCTGCAAGACCCAGCCTGCAAGTGGACCCTCTCCCACACGTGCTTGGGGCTGCAGCAGCCACCTCTTTCCTCTCTCGGTGCAGAGAAGGTGTTTTCCCTGTCTGAATTGGCTTCAATTGGCACTAGAACTGTGTGTGCTCACCTGGCCCCCTGCATTAGGCAGTCCCAAGGGGCAAAGCGAGGCAGAGGAGTTGGGCCGACTGTGGGATAAAAGACGCTGTGGGCTCCACAGGATGAGAGCAGGAGCCCCCACTGCCCCTCCTGGAAAGAGCCCCTTATCGCCCGGGCAAGCAGGGGCCTCACACCTGAGGTGACCCTGAGCTGCTCCAGCAAGAGCTCTGGGAGAAACTGTGAAATCCCAGCTGTGGGGATTCTCGTCTTCGGAAAATTTGCTTGTTCCCATCGGATACGGC
This sequence comes from Ceratotherium simum simum, assembly GCF_057802395.1. Classification (NCBI taxonomy): domain Eukaryota; kingdom Metazoa; phylum Chordata; class Mammalia; order Perissodactyla; family Rhinocerotidae; genus Ceratotherium; species Ceratotherium simum. Next base: position 49,084,111 of record NC_141921.1, on the reverse strand, counting down.
TTCTCAGGGATCCAATTATGGGGGACGGGTGGACACCCTGCCTGGGTCGGAGCAAAAGGCTGGTGGGGCCGAGGGTCGTTGGGTTTCTCCAGAGGCCAGGGGCACCGTTCGTTCTGTTCCGGTCTGTTCGCACTTTGTGAACTTGGTTTTTGAAAGAACCTTGAAAATGTTAGTGTTTAAGGTCATATACACTTGGCAAAATATGGCTTTTAGTTTAGAAGGGAAAAAAGGCATAAAGGGCATTCTGGACACAAAATAGCTCTTTAAAACAGCATTTTGATGAGTTAAGTATAAATAAATCAGAAACACACGGATTTCATTTCCTTTAAAATACCCGCGGGCTCAAACACTAGCGGGAAAAGTGCCTGGCGAACGGCGGTTTGGGACTTTGACAAACCCAAATATTTTGAAGAGCTTTCTGAAATGTTTGCACCCAGGTCTCCTCGTCTGCCCTGCCTTCCGGGAGCACCCAGTGAACTCACCCCTGCCCGCCTGCAATGGACAGGTTGTCGTGTGTGTGTGTGTGAGAGATTGTGTGTGAGTGTGTGTATGTGTGTGTGAATGTATGTGAGTGTGTATGCGTGTGTCTGTGGGTGTGTGTGTACCCGCGCACTCATGCCAGCACATAGAAGGAAATAAAAGCAGGGAATCAGAAAAGAGATGAGGCTTTGAGACTTAAAGAATTGTGACTTTATTTTGATGTGGAGTGGAAAAAAGAAACAGTGAGAATCCTACTTGAAGGAGTTGAGCAGAGGCGCCGTCTACAGCAGGCGAGGGAATGAAATTGGGGGAATCTGCCTGCCGCCCCAACATCTGGGTTGCAAGCAGGGAAACCCAGCTCCTCCCCCGGAAGTTTTGGCTCACAAGGACAGAGCCCCTGGAGGAGCGCCGCACAGACACAGCCGTTGCCCCCAATCCTGGCGCCGGGCGCTGAGGGGCGCTCTTTTTCCCCTCTGTAGGAACAAATGGAATTTGGTGAGAGTGACTTTCCTCTATCTGTGGGGTGAGAGTGACAGCCAGCCCAGGTCATTGCAGCCACTTCCAGGACAGGGCGTGGCCCAGGGAGCATGGGCAGTGCCCAGCAGGGTAGGCAGGTTCAAGGACATTTTGGTGAAACACCAGCTCCCTCCTTCAGGTAGCTCAGGCGCCAGGAAGGAAGGCGAGACCAGCTTCCTTCCCACCCAGAACCAGGGGGCGGCCAGCAGGCAGGTACCCGAGGGAACCCTGGGCCTCCTAATAAATAAAATAAATACAAATAAAACAAGAGCTAGTCGGGTTTGTTGACCAAGAAGTGCCGGTGCAGTGGCTCCAATGCACAGAGCTTGCTTTGCAGTTTTACGAACTAATAAAATCCGGGGTTTCCACGGAGAGCGCAGAAGGGCCCCGGGCATGTTGCCCGGTGGTCGTTTCTGCCTCGGGGCTCTCCCGTGGCCCGATAGTTCGGGCAGGATGGTAGTCCGGGTCTTTGGTCGAGTGTGCTGTGCACCCACGCGGCCTACAGCCTGCAGCTCTTATCTAGAACATCTGGCCCCATCGGGCCGTCTCCATGTCTCCGAACCTTAACTGCTCGCTCAGAGACGTAAACAGAAACGCTGCCTGGCCAAGGCCCGTCCCGAGACGTCTTTCCCCACAGTGTTCCTTTTGGCATCTGATTAGAAAAAAAAACTTGCAATCAATACTCAAAGTTGGATTTTGAGATTTTCTGCAGAATTGGGCTCAGAGCATTTAATAACAAGGTTTCTTACCCCTCAGCCTCTAAATTTATAATAAAAACAAATATTTCCCCTTCCTGATGCTGAAGGCCATGGCAACTGCAGAGCAGAGCTTGGATGTGAGAGGCAGCGACTGGATGGGCTGGAAGGCCACAGACATAAGCCTCTGCACGTCTGCACCGGGCCAGGTACCCCGACGGGACCCCAGGGATCGAGAATGTTCCTGGCTGATCTGGCCACTTCTCTTAATTGTACAGTGTTAACGCTAATCAGCATGTGATGCCTTTTCTCTTTAAGACCAAGACAGAACAAAGCCTCAGATTACTAATTACACAAATACAGTGTCTTTTGCTAATTGGATTGGTTAATGTTAGTTAATAAAGCACTTTAAAGATAGGCATGTGGTATGAAAGGGGCAATTCATACGTTTCATAACAGGCCGATAACTGTCAGCGATGAATAATCAGCCGCTGTCGCATGTGCCGACCGTCGGACTCGCGTTCCGGGGCTTCGGCCGTCTGTTACAAATTAATGCCTTCGCAGGAGCCAGCAGTGCCGCCGCCCATCTCCACACTGCAGCGTCCCTTCCAGCCTGCGAGGGTTTGGCAGCGCACGTGGACCACAACCCCGGTGGCTGTTTGGGGAGTTCATCCTCTAAAGAAAAATGAAGCCCTGTTATTTCGATTATTTATGAAAGAGCCTTTGGTGAAGCGATTAGGAACAGGAACCGGAGTCCCGCATCCTCGTCCTGAGGCCAGAGGCTTAGCTGTTTTACTCAGTGACCCCGGGCAAGCTCCTTGACCCTCACAGGCCTCAGTCAACTCAGCTGGAAAATTGGGTAAAAAGATTGTGGTGTCTCTCAGGCATGAGCCGCCGAGTGGAGTTCTCAGGGCGGCAGAATCGTGACAGCCAAGAGCTTGGGGACACCACCGTGGCCAGGGGTCTGCTGCTCACTCTATCGGCCAATGCCAAAAGGAAATCAGGACCGGTGGGCCCAAAATGGGACTGGGGGACTTTGGACTCAGGGTCCAGCTCCGGCACCTGGCTGGGTGAAGTGCAAAGACCAAATTCCCTAGCTGGCTGTGAGTGCTCCTGCCGGGCAGCTGTGTCCAGAGCAGGCCTTGCTTCCTGCACAGGGGCTGCGTGCAGACGGGTGCTGGTCCTCGGGAGCCTCGGAGCAGGTCCCTCCCTGCTGCAGCTCTCACAAGCACCCGCGTTGACCCCAGTGGTCAAGTTTACTCCTGGTCCAGTCCGCTATTTCAAGTTGTGGCCTCCTTGCTGCCTCCGAAGTTTCATCGTTTTATCCAAAGAAACCTTTTTCCATTAGGGAAAACGAGACAAAAAAGATCGTCAGCTGTGAGGCTGCCCTGGTCAACTGGCAACTCGGATTCAATCCACAGGATCTCCCTGTAAAGAGAATCCAGAGGGAGGATCCGTCCAGGTCCTCGCCCCTCCTCCCGGGGCACAGCCTAGAGAAGCCCCGAGTTTCCGGGGAAGGGAAGTAAACCAACAGTGACACGGGAACACGTAAACAAAGTGCCTCAATGTCAGGGTCGGGAGAGGAAAAATGACCCGAAGGTTTTCTACTTTAATCTGCACAGTGAATCTGCAAACTCGGGGCAGCCCCCACGCAGGGGAATCTACTTGTATGTATGTGGATGTGCTATAATTAAGACCCGTAAACCAAACAAAACGGCTGAAATGGAGGTCATAGAGAGAAAGGACTTTTTGCACCTCCCTGAGTCACTGTCATTTCTGTGGCCAAAGGGGACCTGTGGCCACCCCTGGGAGGAGGGGCGGTGCCCTGGCCAAGAGGGGAGTCCAGAATGGGCAACAAGTCAATCGGAATGGGTTCTCTTCTCGCTCGTCTGTCCCAAGTGCTTAGAAGTAGAAGCGGGCCCTGCAGTACAACCACAGGAGTGGAGGCCACCAGACGTCCAGGCGTGATTCTTGTCCTTCAGAACTCAGTGTGTCCTTGCCCAGGAGCCTGCCCCCGGGCCAGACAGTCCCACCAATTCCGCTGGTTAGACCCGCTCTCTCGTTTATGCCAGCTCTCCAGGGCCCCTGCCGAGTGGGGGTCTCTCTCTATCTGTGTCCATCTCTCTCTCCCCCTCACCCTTCCCTATCTCTGTCTCTCTCCCTCCCCCCTCCTCTCTCTCTTTCCCTCCCTCTCTCTCTGTCTCTCTATCTCTCTCTCACCTCCTCTCTCTCTCTCTGTGTACAGGACACGCTGTCCCCCCACCCCAGGCCCTGAGGCAGTATTTTCACAGACCCTTGTGTGGCTCCCAGCCTGGCAGACCTCAGCTCTCTTCTCAGTCTTTGGAAAGAGCAAATAAATTATGCTGCCCAACAAAATCTCCCAGCTCCAAGAATAGCGTTTTAAAAAATCCAACTATGTCCAAGAATATTTCTGAAAACATGGTCGATGTTTTCCCGAGGCCATTTTTGCCCATGCATGGGCTGTGTGGACAAGTTTCCCTGGAAGAGCCAATTGCCCACAGACCCGCTCAGGAGCTGGGGGAGGACCTGGAGGCCCAGCACAGAGATGCACACAACACGCAGGTGCCCCTTGGGGCCTTCCCGTGTCTCCCCCAATGGCCCTGGGGGGAGGCACATTCACTCTGTGCCCCACTCTTTCTCCTGCACTAATGAGGGTCATTTTTCTGAGTCCATCCCGAAGACAGATGGTGACCTTGTCATGTTAAACTGACAGGCATGCCACACGGTGGACGAGCATCAGAGTGCCACCTCCCGCCCCGCCATCAGGGCTTCCATGCTGCGGGTCGCACGGCTAATCAGAGCGTATTCCCATCCAGCTGCCTCCAGGGTCTGTGAGCTAGAAGGCTCCTTCCAGCTGCCCATTCTTAGTTCTGGCTGTTGCAGGAAAGCCAGGGACGGACTGAAGAGGCTCTTGCTTTGATTTCAAGGCTACAAAGAGAGAGGGAGTAAGCAGGTGTGTGCACTTTTCCCGAGGCCCCAAGGAGAGCAGTGGGATCCAGGCCTTGGTTCTCAGAACTCGGGCGGGAGGAAGAGGAGAGGACGTTGTTCTTCTTAGAGCAGCCGTGTGCCAGCCACCAGGGAGAAGGCAAGGAAAAGTGGCACAGAATAGATTCGTGCGCTGTGCAGATGGCAGCACAATCAGCAGGGGCTTCTGGTCTCTGTGTTGTTGGTGTTCACATTCTACCCACTTCTGATGGTGTCACTGTGGCCCGAGGAGGGACATGCACATCTCCGTGCAGCTGTCTGGGGTCCCCGCAGTGTCGTCATAAAATGAGATCACTAGGGGACAGTTTCGGGCACCAAGCTCTCTAGCTGAGGGTGTCGAGACAGAGCTGCCTCCACCGACAACTTGCTGGGCCATTCCTGATGTCCCAGGTGGCTCTCCAAAGGGCAGTGGCAAGGGCGCCTGTTGGAACAGCATTCCAGGCCCCCAGGTGTCATGAGGACTGACGGAGGCATCTGTGGATGAGGATGTGCCCCCACACCGACCTCTAGGATGAGCCCCTCCGGCTGGCATGGGGCGAGTCCACGACATTCCGCCGTGCCCAGGCAGAAGCTCCTGAGCCAGGCTCTCCACGGGCAGGGAACCCTCCCCTCAGGGGAGGCCAAACATCCCTGGAAGTCAAGTGGCTCTGGGTAGAAATTCCAAAGGGCGTTTTCAGATTTCCTTCGTGACAATTTTAAGTACTTCTTGTTGGAAAACAAACAGAGAAAAAAAGAGAAAAAGGAACGCGAACAGAGTGGTTTCAAACTGCTTCCAATTTCACACCGTCTTCTCCTGGTGGGAGGCGGCAGCTGGGCCGCGCTCTCCGCGGTCCCGGCGCGGCTGCAGCTGTCGCGGGATCAGGTGTTCTTGGGAACCTCGCCTGCCCGTGGCTGTGCACGCTTTCCCACCTGCCTGGAGGCGACCTCGCTGCGGCTGCGGACCCACGGCACTTGAAGTGACAACCTTACGGGCTTTCTGCTGCTCGGGGTTCTCCTTAGTGCTGAGTGTTGGCCGAGAGCGCAGGCGAAGCCTCCCTGGGACAGAGGAGCCCTCTCTGCCCATCGAGCCTCCCATTCCTGCAGAAGGTTCAGGAAGCCTCGTGCCTCCATCTCTGGCTTGCAGCTGGACCGGCTTCCTGAGGACACAGAGACCTCCTACCTCCATCCTCCAGGAACTGTGTCTGCTTTGGGCCAGAGGTCGACACGCTTCTTCTGTAAAGAGCCGGACAGGAAATATTGCAGGCTGTGCCACATGCGGTCTCTGTGCCATATTCTTCATTTTTATGACTCTTTAAAAATGTAACAGCCATCTTAGCTCAAAGGCCACACCAAAACAGGCCCCGGGCTGGGTTTGGCCAGTGGACCCCCTGAGGCCAGTGCGGCCCAGTGGGGCTCGGTCTCTCTGTCGCTGATCTTTGAGCACCGTTATCGTGGGTCCCCCCGCAAGAGGATTTTGCTCTAGGAGGCTGGCAGCCTCAGCAGTTGGTAGTTACATCTTTAGCAGCAGCAGCACTTGTGTTCTTGTTGAAAAACAAAGGAAAATTGGCTGGGCCCTGTCGCCGTTTGCACCCTTTCCGTGGCTGGGGTGGACGGCTGTGGCGCCATTCCGATGCATCTGCGCCCCGTTTCACAGATGAGGGCGCGCAGTCTGTTTGGTTAGCAAGGGCATACGGTGCTGAGATGCGCTGTGGGGCTCAGATTGGAAGAGCTGGCTCTGAGTCCAGAGTCTTTGTGCTGCTCCTGTGGCCTCTGCACCCTCGGCCGAGGCACCCGAAGGGAAGAGGGCCAAGCTGACGCCCCATGTTAGCCAGGAGCCCCTAAAGGCATCCTCAAGGACTGGTGGCCCTAGCCATGGGTTTGCCGCATCTGGGAAGTCCTCCAGAATTCCCTCTGCAGCATCTTCAATGTGCCTTCCCCGCGCGGGAAATGCAGAAGGGGCACCGCGGGATCTGCTTGGAAATCCGAGGTGGAGTGGGGGATGGGGGCAGCCAAGCCTTGCTGGTTCAGCCTGATCCCCAAACAGCAGATCTGGGCCCCAGGGGCTCCTGGCTGCAGTGGCAACTGCATGGATGCTGCACGATTCCAAAGGCTGCCCGTTTTTCACAGCGGATCAGCGCGGAATTCCTCGACACAGCTGTTGCTGTAATTGGGTCCCATTAGGAAAGTGTGCGGTCTTGTTTGGCGGCTCTCTGCCTCCCGCCGCCCCCACGCACGGTGGTCTCGAGTTAGCACGGCAGCTGTGACCAAAACCCAGGCACTCCGGGCTCTGCCGCGCTGCCTCCTCCCCACAGATTGGAAACATTCTTGTGGGAGAGAAGACACAGCTCCTTTTCATCGTCTCTCCTTCCCTCCCTCCCCCTCACCGCCCCCTGCCATCTCTCCAAATGGAACCAGTTCTGCAGAGTTCACATAAGCGAATGGCTCAGGGCATGGCCTGGTTGGAATTCTAGCTCTGCCACTTCCCAGCTGTGTGATGTTTGACAGGTTGCTCAACCTCTCTGAGCTCAGCACCCCCAGGGGCCAGTGGGGATTACTAGAAGATTATGGTGAGCGTTAAATAAGAGCACAATGAGGCCTTTTGCAGAGCTACATGCTAGCTGTTATTAGTATCATTACTATTTTATTATGACTAAGAATGGAAACACTTGTACTTCGGGCTTCACTGGCTTGCAAGTTTGCGGAACCTACAAGTGAGAGTCCACAAATATTTGCTGAGTGAGGGAGTAAGGGGAATAATTAAAGAGTGAGGATTAGATGAGGCCAGGATTTGATCAGGGAAAGCCCTCTGTCCCCTAGGTCCTTGCCCCCAGGGGCGGTGACAACTGGTGGCTGCTTCTTCAGTGTCCTTCCTGTCCTGGCAGAGCTCTGCCTGATGTTTTTAAAGGGAATTAAAATTCAACTCTGCTTTGCAACCTGGGGTGATGATCTCTGACCTCCCACCTTCAGATAATTAAAGGTTACCCCAAACCGCAGTTAAGTGGGATGGGAACTCAGCCCAAGAAGACCTCAAATCCTGGGGGACACACGGAGGGGGGCTGCGTTTCAGCCTCGCCCAGTCGCGTGGGCGATGGACCTCAGGTCTTGTGACTTTCAAACTCGAGTGTGTCAGAGCAGCCGTCGCCAGGAGATCTATGACCCCTTCGTATTCACTTATGATTATTAAGGATCATCTTAACAAACAAGTTATCAATAAACAGGGTCAAGTTGAAGCGCATTAATATGATTCTGTCAATATCCAGGTTATTTCTATAACTAAAAAGGGCTGAGAATAAAAGACAAATGTGCGCATAGAACGGATAATGGACCTTGTGATGTGGGAGACGCCGAGGTGCAAAGTCCACGGGGCTGCGGAGGGGGGCTGTCTTGGGGGCGGCTTCTCTGGATGAGCTGTCGTGGAGGAGTGCAGGAGTAGTAGTGCTTTCAGAAACAAGATGGGGAAGGCCCGCAGTGGTCCTGGACATATTTTTTCAGACATGAGTTGGGAGAGCCACCTCTGGTTTGTGGCCAGCAGAGCAAATGGGGGCCTGAGCCAAGCACTGAAGTGAGGTGTGCCATACACGTGGCTGACGCTCTCAACAGGTGAACAGCATTCTGGGGCTGCAAAGGGGTTAGGCTGCGCGGGGACACTGGGCTTTCGGAACATGAAAGAACATTCTAGAAAATCCAGCAAGGTTATGTTAAGACTGTCTTCTCTCCAGTCTTTCAGTGGCTGCTGGAGAATGGGGACACGTACCTGTCAGGCCCCCCTTTATTTGTCTTGGCAGAGCCTGGAGCCCTCAGCTCTTTGAAGTTCTTGCAAATGCTCCCCTTAGGCTGGTGGACTTCCGGGGTCTGCGGTTAATTTATCCCGGTGTCCCCGAGGCATCGGACTTTAGGAGAGACTCAGGAACTTGGAACCTAGGTGTGCGTGTGGCCGCTGTGTTGATTTTCTCTTCAGGGTTCTCATCCCTAACACATCCCCACCTTCTGGAGGGGCCTCCTCCAGGTGGGCCTTGATGCCTCCCCCCAACAGGCTGACTAAACTGAGGGGCTCCAGGGATGGGAGGCTGTCAGAGCTCCAACCCAGACAGTTCCAGGCAATGTGGATGCTGGTCCCCCTGCGTCCTGGGGCACTGGTGCAGGACACACACAGAGGGGCTGGCCTTCTGGCATCAGGGGTGAGGAGGGATGGCCTTCACCCCGGAACAGTTCAGATCCACCCTGGTCTCCCCATGCTGTTCTCCCTCAGGACATACAACCCAAGGGAGCTGGACCCTGTGCCCTTCAGACCTTGGTATTTGATCTCCCCCCGGGCCAGCAAAGCGAGGTGCCCGCTCCCACACGGCACAGGTAGAGGCCCCAAGCATGGCTCTAGGGTGGCCCGAGTAGGCACCCGAGCCCCGAGGTCTCCGAGAATTGCCCTGGACACAGGGCCCAGGCCGCCCTCAGCCTGGACAACCCAGCCCACTCTGATCTCAGCTGTCCCCTCCCCAAACAGGGCGGGCACCTGGTGAGTGTGGCCGGGACAGCAGCTCAGTGACCGCTGGAGGAGGGGTCTTGACTCACTCGTTTACTCACCGTTACTGCTCGGTCAGTGCCGCCTGGGGTCTATAGCCGTGTGTCCGCTCCGGGGGAACACGATGGGGCCTCAGACCCGGGTCTTGGCCTCAGGAGGCGTCTGATCTGGTAGGAGAGGGCAGACTGGCCAGAAAGGTTAAGAGAGCTTTGAAATAAGCACGTTCCTCTCTACAAGCAGTGGGGCCTGTAAAAGTTCACAGAGAATGAAGGGTGGGGGTGGGGGACAAAGGGTGAGGCCCCCCGGAGTCTCACTAGAATCACCAACTTTCGACACCAAGTTTGCAGCACAGGGACTGTGGGGTTCCCATGGCATGGTCCCCGCTGGGTAGCTGAGCGAGGGCAGGCCCCCGCCCCCTGGGACCCCTTCTGCCGTATCTGGGGCCTCCCAAGGCTGCACGGCTCCTTCCAGCTCTGGGCTCTTCTCCTCTGGAACCCAAACCCTCAGAAGGAAGCTCTGGCCCCAGTTGCAGGAACAAATGGCTCTGCAGAACTTTCTCGCCGTTTCCGGGGCACGCGTGTCCAGTTCCTGGAACAGCTACTGCACGGCTCCTGGACGCACCAGTGCTTCCCTTTCCAATGCTGAGAGTTATGGCTTGTCATGAGTCATTGATTGGAAGTGCCACATGCCACCCCGCTCTTATGATTTACGGGTACTTCCTCTGGGGACATCAATCTTCCGGAAGCAGGAGGAGGAAGCTGTCCACCAGGGCCAGGTGCAACACTGGACACCATCTCCTTGGGACAAGGGCCTGTGGAGACTGTCCTGGGCCCAGCCCTCAGCTCGCCGCCTGGCCAAGAAGGGGCTTGGGAGCCCGTGCCGTGACTGCTGACGTAGCGTGGACATGTCAGCCTTCTCCTACCAGCCCTGCGCGGTCAGCGCCCTGGCCAGAGCCCCCTCACCTGCCCGGGCCATCAGCATGTCCTCTCCGTGCCCGAGGGCTCAGCCCAACACAGCCCCCAGGTGGGAGCTCTAGGAAAGAGCTCCTGCGGAGGCCAGGATGACAGGGCAGGGGTCCTTGCCGTGTAGGACCCCGAGGTCTGACCTGCTCCAGGGGTCCCTAGGCTGGGTCACCCATGCCACCCCACTCAGAAGGGGGTACAGAAGGGGCTGAGCAGTGTCTGTGGGGTGGGCCCCGAGGTCCGGAGCTGCCCAGCATGTGGAGAGCCCCGTCTCTGCCTGGTGGAGTATTCAGAGCCTTGGCGGGGAGGCTCAAGCCAGAGCCTCCAGAGGTCAGGATGTCCTGAGCTGGGGATACACTGCCCTCTGTCCCCTCTGGAAAGGGAGAGCTTCGCGGTGGCAGTCCAGAGAGAGCTGGAATCCTCGCAAACATCCCCCAAGGACAGCTCCAGCTCTTCCCCTGACTCCGCCGCACATGTCCCCATGGCATGAGACTCAGAGGACAAAGCAAGGTCATGGCTGGGGCAAGCCTAGGGCGCCACCACTGTGCCTGCTTGTTTCCTGCCACACGGCCCCGGGAGCCTGGGGAGAAGGCCCTGGAGGGGCCTGGGTGGGCTGCTGCACAGGCCAGGAGCTGGGGGCAGTGAGAGGCAGAACCGCCACAGAGGGCTCCCAGCGGCCGCTTCCTGCGGGGCCTCTGTGACCCCGGTCAGGACCATGGACTTGCTGTCTGCTCGGGAGCATTTGCGCTGAGATTGCTCCGCTGAGGAGCTGACGGATAACAAGGTGGCTTGTGGGCTGGAAGGGACGTGGGGAGCTCCCGGGCTGGCAGCATTGCCTGTACTTCTCCGGGTGCTTTATCAGGAAGGCACACGGTTGCGGTGGGAGCCCTGCTGTGTCGGATGCCCAGGGACCCAGGATCAGGGGCCAGGCTGGTCCACACCTAGGCTGCCTGTGGTCTTTTGTGGAGAAAGGGGCTCCACTTTCCTGCCCTCCGCCCGTGCCCCTGCCCCGCGGGCCCCACTCACCTTGACCCCTGCAGGGCCAGCTGCCTGAGCTTGACTCCCGTGTCCACCCTCGCCAGCTGTGCACATGCGGGAAGGTTACTCTCCCTCTGTGAGCCTCTTCCTCATCTGTAAAGATTGGTGACGACGGCCATTTCTCAGAGGCTTCTTCTAGTTTTTATGTGTTAATGTGAGCCAAGGACCCAGCATGGTGCCTGGCCCACCCGGACCTCCGTCCTCCTCTGTCTCACTGTTGTTCATTTGGTCAGCCTCTAACAGGTCCCCAGCTGGTGGTAGGGAACTGGGGGCCCAGCAGCCTGATCTCTAGCCCCCCAGAGCCCATCTTGACACCCCAACATGCAGGTGAACAGGGAAGACGCCCCACGTGCTCCGTGGAGTCGAGACAAGGACTGCAGCCACGTAGGGACCAGGGCCCATGAGGCCGCTCCCCCCTGCCCCGCCCTGCAGACCTCCCTTCCCCCGCTGCTCCCAGCCCTGCACCTGTCTGTCTGTCTGTCTTGCCAGCATCCGTGTCCAGCTTCGCCCTCAGAGGCAAATCGAAACCCTGCCCGGTGTTCAAGAACGTCCACGGCACAGCCCCGAGGCCTTTCCAAGCCTGGCCCTCCTCCATCTTCTGGGCATCCTCATTTGCCCCTGTCCCCGCTGCAGCCCCCTCCTCTCCTCTGCCCACCTCTACCCACCACTTCCTGGGTGGGGATTCTGAAGACGTTCTGAAGGCCCCGCGCTCAGCGGCCCCTCACTCAGTGGTTCTCCGCAGGAGTCTGGGGGGGCCTTCCATGTTCTTCACGTTTATCTTGTTGGAGGAGGGGGTAAAACCCATTGACCCATTGCCTCTGCCCCAAAGTAGCTAATCCTGGAATCAATGCTGCTTTGAGATTTTTTAAGTGTCTCCACGTCACCTTTCATGGGGCAGTGTAGACAAAAAGTACTCACTGGCTGCTTATGAAATGAGGGTCTGAAGGATGATGTCCCCCTGCCCTCAGGGGACCTCGGAAAGACTAGACCATCTAACCTGGAGAGAAGCCTCGGGGGCGGGGATTCATTCGTTCCGTCAGTCGTTCATGCTGCAGAAAGGAAGATGGGGGCACCAGACGGCCCACAGGCGGGGCAGGGGATCCAGCAGAGGGGTGCGTGCCCACGGACGGAGAGCTGCCAGCGAACGGAGTGTTCTCGGCACATCTGACAGCAGGCAAGCCGTGCCCAGAGGTTCTGGGTCTGTGCAAAGCCGTGCTGGCCAGGCAAATGCTGTCCGCCCCATCGTCAGCTCTCACAGCCAGAGCAAAGTAGAAGGCCCCCCCGCACTCCAGAGAGGTCAAGAGAGAACACCCCACACCCAGAGCCAAGGGCTCAGGGGACGCACCTGGGACAAGCAGGCCGGGAGTGAGTCCAGGTCATGGCTCCTTGCACGGGCCTGGAGGCAGAGGAGCCTGAGTTTCCTTGTTGGCCACGAAAAAGGGTTTGCAAGGAGGGCCTTTGCTGTCATTCACCGGGGCTCTTCCTCGTGTTGGACACTGGTGCAGCCTCTCAGTGAGGGATCCTGGGACAAACCCCTGACTGCAGGGTCCCACACGGGAGGCTCAGAAATGCTTTTGGGGAGGGGAGGCCAGGGATGCGAGGCTGGGAATGTAAACAGCCGCCTGGAGATCTATATGCATTTCGGGGATGGGCTCTCTGAAGGAGCCTGGGTCCTTTTTCGTGCCATACTTGACTGTGTAAATATTTCTCTTAGGAGTAGAGAGAGAGGCTCCATTCATTGGGCAGATCTCACTTGAAAGAACTGAGAAGTATCTGTTTAGGCATAAAAGCTAAAAACAGTGTCCAAGGCGCCGTTCAAAAAAATCATTTCTGTAGCTCAAACACAGCCAAGCTGATTTTTTTTTAATGCAAAAAATAAATAAATATCACCCCGCTCCCAGTTGGGAGCTCAAGAGCTTGTGTCAACACCACTGGAGCCTCTGCTCTGGGAGCCAGAGTGGCCTGGCCTGACGGACTACCCTCCACGGTTCCTGTCTGAGCTGCCAGCGGGACACGACCCAGCTCGGCTCCAGCTCACAGCCACGGGCCTGGCCGAGGGGACGGCCCGCTTCGGGGAGGGTCCTGGCCAGGGTTCAGGTGCGAGACCTGGTCGGAAGGGTTGGCACGTGGCTTCTTTCCGCTGGATGCAGGCCCAAAGGCCTTCCGTCCCTCCAGAGCAGGAGTCCAGAGTCGGGGCCCGGATCTGAACACAGACTCCACCGCTTAGCGGGTCTGCGACATTTGCCCTGTGCTCCCACGCCCGAGCCCCATGTCCTGTCTGTAAAGGGGGTCATCAGAGCTCCTGCCCAGACGGGGTTGCTGTGGGAAGCACAGGAGATCCGCCTTTGAGGTGCCTGGGACAGGCCTCCCACACTATGGTCTCCCAGAAAGATTGCCTGCTGCTGTCACCATCCTGCCACCTCCCTGATGTTGTGGCCGTCACGACGTGAACACAGCATTTACACCAGGGAAAGTGGCGGTCGTGTTAGGACTTTGATTTGGACAGAAAATTAAGGATGAGAATTGTTCTTAAAAAATTCCATCTCCCCAGAAAGGGAGGAAGCGGCCGTGAGGCTGTGGCATCCTTTGCTGAGAATAAGACGGGTTTGATGCTCGGCGGTTCCGTGAGATCTGATTGGCAGCTCGTTGTCTCCATTTTGAGGGCACTGCTTTGTTGGGTGTAAAACCCTCCTAAGAGGGCCGGCCCCGTGGAGTCCAAAGCAGCTGACCACGAAGCCACAGTCCTGACCCATCTGCTAGACTGTGTCCCCAGCAGTACCCCAAGCCCCTGTGGCCCCCAGTCTCCCCGAGGTCAGCAGCGTGAGGCTCAGAGCTGGGACGGCCGGGCTTCCAGCACTTCCCTTGTGACAGCCCCGTGCAGTGACCTGCACAGGCAGCCCGGCCCCCGCCCATCGTTGCTTCTTCAAGGGGGTGGGCCGTGGAATCAGCTTTTAGCCACTTCTAGACCCAGACTCACGTCTGTGGGCACGAAGAGGCCACTTCAGCAGTGGACAAGAGAGAAACAGGTTAGAGAGGGAGGTCTGGGCTCAAGGTCAAGAACAAGAGGTCAGTAAACGAGAGCATGGGGGACCTCTTGGGCCGCAGGCCAGACAGAGGGCTTCATCCACGTCACCCTGGTTTTGGAAGCTGTGTGGCCGGGGCTCCGTCCGGGTTGCCTCCTGTAGGTGTGTTTTCAAATACTTTAACAACAGATTACGTTGAAGGGAGAGAAACCTTCTGGGATCCATTTGTGACACCGACCAGAAAGCACAGCCCCCCTCGGGGGACACGCCAGAGCTCCGGAGCTGTGAGCTACGAGACGTCTGTGTGTGCGTCTGCTCTGCACTGACTTTTTGGAGAACAGAGGGTATTTATTTTAAGAGTCAAAAAAGATGTTTTCACCAACCCCGCTTAGCTCAATCCTGGCGCTGATACCCGCGAGAGAAGCAAAATGCTGGAGGTCAAACCTCACTTTTTTGGCTAAAATGCTTAATCAAAACACACCTAATACTTCTGCCGGGGTGCTGAGACGGGCTGAGAGCAGTGACAGCCACTGCCAACAGCCGGTCAGCCAGCGACGCGTGTGCTGAGGGCTCACCAGCAAAATAAAGAGGTTGTTCAGCACAGTGGCTGCCTTGGCAGGGGAGAGGGCCGGGCTGAGAGGCTCCAGAAGCCGTGCGTCTGGCAGGTGTTCACCCGAGGTCAGCGGTGGGTGACGGGCAGAGGTAATGACATGCGTTCCTACCAAGACAGGCTGTGAAATAGGGGCAGGCAAGAGAAGCTGCCAGAACAGGGCAGTTCTGGAACGGATTCAGACCTCCCCCCTGCAGGAGGGCACTCCTTTCTTCAAGGTCATCAGTACCGGCTTCCTCTGGAGGGGGCACCGCTCAGGCTGGGCTTGATGCCCCCACCTCTCTCTGCAACACGTGACTGGGTGTGGTTCTTCCCTAGCCACCTGTGGTCCTACAGCTGTGCTTCTGGGCAGCTACACTCTCAACCAGCCATACCCTGCAGCCCGAAGGGAGCGGGGGACCAGGCTCGGAGGAGCAGTGGAGACGCTGCCCCGCCCATCCCCGCCCTGCACAGATGTGCACGCTTCTGTCTGGTCTCTTGCTCGGCGTGTTGTGTGCAGCATCTTGACCAGTTAAGGACAATGTGGTTTAAACGTCCATCTCTACCTCCCCGTCTGACCACAGGCTCCCAGGTAGGTAGGAGCCATCACTGAGCACAGATCTTACCAGACTCTTCCCCGATGAAGAGAAGGGCCTCGAACTGGCGAAATGATGGGTTTCCTGGAATGCTCCATCCCATTTAGCACTGTGAGCCTCTGACGAAGGACAGTGGTCCTGGCCACCCTCAGCCCAAGGCCTGTGGGACATGGTTGGGCCTGGGTGGTAGCCGGCTGTGTTAAGGGACAGTTAAAGAGGCTGAATCTGGGGAGAAAGGGTATGTGGCGCTCACATTGTACCCCGTCTTCTGAGCACAGTTGAGAGTGACGGATCCTGTGCTGTGGGGTGCTGGCTGGGCTCTCCTTGGAAAGTTTCTCATGCTGGTTTTGACCAAGGGTTTCTGGATGAATTAGAAGTGGTCCATGTGGGTGCCTCAGATGCAGGTCAGGGAGCCCGTGGGAACCAGGCCGCCGCAGGGACACGGCCTGAGCCGTCCTCAGAGAGAGAGGCTGCCATGCATTGTCTGGAGTCCAGAACGCACAGGGCCCCAGCCGCCTCTCTCCCCAGGTTGGGCCTCCTGTCCCAGGACACTCCCCACGTCCCCTAGGTGCAGCTTCGCTTCAGTCCAGCAGTAGCATTGACTCCCTGGGGTGTGAACATATTTCTAGGACAGCATCCGGATCTTCAGAGAAGAAGAAACCCACCCCTGCACCTTCTGGCTAACCTCAAGCCCACTACTGGCCTGAGGGAACCCCTGGCCCCTCAATGAAATGACCATAAGCCATATCTCCCCGCGGAAACTCCCCAGTGCTTATGGCCAAGGTGGCATACGTGATGTGCCTTGCAAACTCCAGAACCTGCTCAGTCATCACAACTGCCCCTTCTCGGTGAAGGGGGTCGTGGGGAGTGCGGAGAAAGGAAGATCAAGGGCCACCAAAAACCAAAGTGAGGACAAAGCTGACCGAAACACGGCCGGAGTGGCGCGCACTCCAATAGAGGGGCCGGTGGGCAGAGGGCGAGCGGCTCCACCCTGGGGCTCAGCGTGGAGTGTGTGGGAGACTGGAGGGCTCTGACATGGGGAGGCGGGGCTGACGGGGGCCTCCCCTGGCTGGCCCTCCCTGGGAGTGATGGAGGGACTTCATTGCTCTTCCCGAAGTGCTCCATGATCCGCACATCGGGAGGGAGGGAGCTTGAGCCCCTGGCAACGCACCTTCTCCTCCTCTGGGAAGAGGAAGGGGCCTGCCTGCCAATGTCCAGCCAGAGGCCAGTTAATGCCCACTGCGAGCAACACCCAGCTCCTGTGGGCTCCAGGATGGGGTTGTGAGCGGTGAGGGCGAGCAGGTGCTAGCCCCGGGGCCTGGGAGGCGCAGTCCCATCGCCGATGGCGGCTGTGCAAGTGGCACCGACTTCTCTGGGGATGCCAGAGAGACGACAGCATCTCCTTCAGTGATGCGGCCCGCGAAGCAGGCAGGGCTGGGAAGGCCCAGTTCTGGTTCCAGCCCCAGCCTTTAACTCACAACATGATCCACACACAATTCTGACGCTGACGGAGGCTCAGTTACAGCATGGACTGCGAGAAGCACACCCAGCCATCGCCCTTACTCTCGGGGAGCCCCAGGGCTACCATGGGGTGGGAGCGTCCCTTTCACCAGACCTGGGCCTGTGCCCTGGATGGGGGCCGGGGGCTGGAGCCAAACAGGGAGGGATTCCACCGGAGACAGCTCAGCACTTTGCCTCCAGCACAGCCTCGGGGGCCACGGGCAGGTCACAGCCCCCGAACATTTCTCCTCTTCTGAAGGAGGTTTCTCTGGGTGCCTGAAACCAACGCTGGTGTTCCCAGGCACGTGAGTGCGTGGCCCGCATGGGAATGGGGTTGAGCTGGGCCTATCTGCAGCAGGAGGAGGCCAACCTGTAAACTATGCCTCAAAAACAGTCACGTGGTACCTTTGACACGTTTAGCACACTCTCTCGGGCTTTGCAAGGCAACGGGGGTCTGTGTAGGAAGTCCCTGAAACCCCTTCCCTGGGAATGGTCCCTGGGAACAGCAGGCGGCTGGAAGCAGCCTCAGGCCTGGTCTGGTGGCTCAGGCTTCCTCGACGGCGGTTGGGTGGGGCCTTCTTCAACTAAACTCAATGGGGTGAAAGGGGAGTATGAGGCACACGTGCCACCAGGCCCCAGGTGGCACCTCCTGATTCAGCGTGGTGTCTGCATCTCCGTCACAGGGGACAGGACTCAGGGCTCAGGCGGCGTTCCAAGAAGGGAGATCACTCTGGACGGGAGCCTGTCTTGTGGTTTTGTCCCATGGACTGGGGGCTGTGCTCCGTAGAAAAATTAAAACACACTTTTTCTCCTGGTTCAAGCCACTCCCCCCTACCCCCCATAAAGGGCAGGTTTATGAAGCACAGAGCTCCACCGGGTCCAGGGGACCCCGTGACCCAACTGTGGAGCCCCCAGTTCTGCATGACACTGACAATGGTCTCAGTCTCTGTGGGTGACCACATCCAGGGTGGGCCTGGGCAGCCTGCAGCAGGACAGTGGCCTGTCTCTCTCCTTGGGGCCTCTGGGAGGTGGCCAGGGGATGGCCTCTCTGGCTTTGAGCATTGATGAGCACAGCCCTTTCCTGAAGCCACAGACTTTTCTGAGATCCAGTTGGTCAGCCCTGCTCCTTCCTCTCTCGGCGTTGACCAAGCCTCTGGCCGGCCGTCTTGGCTCTAGATTCGAGGGTGAAAAGCACAGACAAGAGGGCAGTTAAGGCCTGCCCGCTGGCCGAGCTCAGCCCCCAGCATTTGAGGCTAATCTCCCTGGGGCCTGTCCAGCCCCAGGCCCAGGGGGATAAAGCACCTGGTGGCCTGGTCTCTTGCCAGTTCTCCTGGTGGGGGACCATCCCGGGTCTCTGTTGAGGTGTTCACCTTTTTCTGTCTCATTCTTTTTTTTTCACTTATAGCCACTTTCCAAACCGCAATTTCAGAAAAAAGAAACATAAAATCCCCAATTGGTTAGAATTCTCAACATTTAAAAATATGACTTACTGTTATTACAGCTGAGCCCGGGCCCTTTCGCCAGAGTTTTGGAACGCGGCAGCCAGGTCCTCTCACCCGGCCTGCGTGGGCATTGCGGGCACTCTGGGCTCCATGCTTGTAATTTGAAAAGGCAGTAGTAATTTTAAGGAAAGGGGAAATAAAAACCCCTGGATTTGATACCATTTCTCATTTTATTTTTCATATATTAGTTTCAATCTTGGTCTCTATTTTTATGGAAACGATGTTACACTTTATACCTGTGACTCTGTGGGGCACTTGTGACCCAGAAGGGAAAATCTCATTTGTACAGCTAATTTGTCAGTTTGCATAGCTTAGAAAGCGCTCTGGGACCTGTCACTGAGACGCTGCCCCCCTGGAGTAGAACTTGGTGGGTTTTCAGAGGAGACGCCATCCAGGCAAAATGCTACCGCTCTCCAGAGCTGAGCCAGGGAAGGGTCCAAGTTGAAACCGTCGGGTAGAAGAAAGATCCAAAACGGCTGGCACTTTCTCTCCTTACTCTGCTAAGCCTGTGTCCACAGGCAGAGGGAAGGGCAGGAGTTCCTGGTGCCGCCCACAGCCCACTGCTGGAGGAGGGTCATCGAAGGCCACCCCAGGGCATGTCCGTGACACTGGGCACCACTGCTTTTCTGCCTTAGCCTGATTCCTTCTGAGAAGCTTCCTCCAAAACTCGTGGAGAAACATCTCCCTCCCATGAGTCTGGGACAAAGAACAAGCTAAGATGCTGCCCCTCTGGTTTGCCAAAACAGAGGCAGGAGAGAGAGGACATCAGAGTCCCCTCTCACCCCTCCAGCATCCGTCAGGCCTTGCTGACCTCTGCCCACCTCTACCCTCTGCTCTTGCCTCCTCCACAGTGGCTCTCCTCGGGGCATGGCTTGACCGAGTCCCAGGGTGAATCTGGTCGCTCACCTGAGCTTGGTCTCCCCAGCTAGACCACAAGCCCCATGTGGGCTGGACTGTGCCCCCTCCTGCTCACCCCTCCTGGCCTGCACACCACACACACAAAGTCCTCTCTGAATACAGGCTGCTCTATTTGCTGGGAGAACTCAGAGGAAGCAAGGAGAGAATTGGTTACGTTTCGAAACGTCCTCGAGCCCCATTGAGCTGTGTCTAATAACGTGTGCTGGCCTTGAGATGCCTCTGTGTGGGTCTGTGCCCAGATACTAAAGGACAAGGGTGAGCCACATCGAGTGGCTCTGTCCCGATAGGGACCCCAGCTGCCTTTCCAGGGAGGCGACATCCTGGGGGGTTCCTTCCCGTTCTCAACAAACAGGGAGACACTTCAGGATAAAGGACCCCAGTTCTCAACAGAGAGCTTTCTCTAATATGGAGAAGCCACTAGGTCTGACCCTCATTATGTCGAGAACATTTGATCTGCCCCATGATTTTATAGCCCCCATAGCTTAAGAAGGGTGTTTTGTCAGAAACTAACAACCCCTTTCAAATTGTTTTGCAGCAAATGCTGACTGATGCGGAAGTGTCGTCACAGGAGGGCTGCATCCAAAAGGTAGGCCAGCCGGTTCTGTGCCTTGTCCTCTCGCCGTCCCCTGTGCGTGCCTGAGCTGATGCGCGTTTAGGCAGGTCCGTGAGCGATGCGTTGTCTGCAGCCCCACGCACGCATGGAACAGCGATCCCGATGTAATTAGGACGGTTGCTTATTTTCATTGTGTAAGCAGGTAGGGGGTCACTTCACTGAACCTCCTAATTTCTGAGAACCTAGGAGAGCCCTGTACCTGTGGGAATGCCTCAGGCCATGCAGATGCATGAAATTAAATAAACGCGGGTTGTGTTTATTTAACTATCTTCACTGGATACTCACATGAAAGGAATATGTAGAGGAAAAAAAACACAATTGGCTGCAGATTCAACAAAACCTTTTGCTCTACTCGGCCTCCAAAGAGGGCTCAGGCACAGCGTTGAATAAGCAAACCATTAGGCGAGAGAGGGAGTGTCAGCGTGGGCATCGTCGGCCGCTCAGCCGCTGTGATGGATGACGGCTGGCTGACAAACATTGGCTCTGAAAGATCCAGAGAGCAAACGAGGCCCCCAAAAATACACACATCCCCAGAGGAAAGCACAGGAACACAGGCGGGTATGTACCTGCATGTACACGCTGTAGGCTGGGCCGCTGGTGGAAGGGACCAGATCCAGATCCAGATTCAGATCTCCAAAACCCGGGAGCAGTCCATCAGCTGGAGCTCAGCTGCCATCGAGTTCTGGTCATCCCTGAGCAGGCACACACACAGACACACACGACATACGAGCACAAACACTGACACACATGTGCACAGAGAAACACACACAACACACGGGCACAGACACACACGTGCACACACAAACACATGACACACGAGCACGTACACACACAGAGACACACATGTGCACGCACAGACACACACAACACACGGACACAAACACAGACACACATGTGCACACAAACATACACGACACACGAGTTCATACACACACAGACACACACATGCACGCACAAACACACAAGACACATGAGCACATACACACACACAGACACCCCACACACATACACGGTAGCTGACCTGGTATTTGGGGCTTTCCAGGAAAATTAAAATAGCGCTCTTTCTTAGGGTCTTTGCTTCAAAGCACCACCCGGACAAAGCAGGGTCGCATCCACGCGTGTACCCAGACAGCGTCGGAGCACAGCCGGGCTGTTGGGAGCGATGAGTCAGAACCGGCTTATCCAGCTTCTCTCGAGGACTGTGTTCTTAATGTGAAGTCACAGAATGCGTGCTCCTCTCGTAGGAGAGCCTGAAGCCACGACTTGAGCTGAGCATTCAAGTCGTGTAAAGTCCCCTTCCTCGCACCCGAGGTGAACAGTTCTGCCAAACTTTACCAAGTTCTCTCTGAGTCCAGCTCGGTTTGAGCCGAGGCTTCTGGGCAGGGTTTTCCATACAGGACAGGGGGCAGGGCACCTACCATTTGGGCAGACCTATCTATAAGGGACAGGCAACTGGCCCCTTCTGGCCAGGTTCAACCCCAGAGGCATTGATTTTGGAGAAAACGCTGCAATGGGAGACATTTCTGACCCTGTGACAACCTCCTGAGGGACCTCTGGCAGGAGCGACCTTTTTACCTCATTCGGCCCCATAACTCATGGTCTGTGTCAGTCCCCGAGGGGTCTTTTGGTCTGAGCAGACACTGGGACAAGTTGTCCACTCCCATCCCACTGCCCGGGGGTGGCCTGAGGCCTCCTTCCTCAAAATGCTCTGATTGCCCTCTAGGGTAAATCCTGATGGCATCCTTTTCCCCTTTTCCTGCCTCTGTGAATGAATTCACATTTTCTTAAAGAATGTAAGACAGCAAGACACCATACACAGCTCTCCCGCGTCTCAAGGAATGGAGGTGTTATCACTTCCCACGAAAGGGCACCTGCAGTCAGCTCCAGTCTCAACGCCTTGAGAGAACGTGAGAACTTCATTTTCCCACCACAGTCACAGGACTGACCGTCGGTCCCTGGGCGGGGCTTTCTGCAGACAGTGGGGCAGCCTGGCGGGAGGTTAGAGGTGGGATGGGCAGTCGGTGGTCCAGCCAGGGTACAGGGGTCAAGGCAGGAGGCCAAAAGGTCAAGTCTGATGTAGAGGTCATCCGGAGGCAAGTGCTGCACGCTTTAGAGCCAGAACAAGATGAGATGGGACAGGAACAAGGGTCGGCTCATCCTCTGTGCCCTGGAGTTGTGCTGTTTCCTGAGTTGCCTCTCTCATTTATAAACCGCGGGCCATCAGACCTTGGCTGATGTGGCCCAGAGGTCCTTCTTGAAAGCGGATGAGTACAATGTACCGTCCAGCCAGGGACCAGCTCACAACTGCCCAGCTTGGGGCAGGAGTCCCATCGCACGCAGGCCCTTGTGAGGTTCGTCGGAGGGGTCCGAGGTTCCCTCTCCACACAGAATTGGAACAGACCTGACCCCCATAGCAGCCTGAGTGTCAGGGAGGCCAGCGTTGGGCACCAGAGCCGAAGAGAGCCTTGGTGCCATCTGTTTCAGAACAGGCCTCTTGACTCCCAGCTCGGCCCTTCTCCCTGCAGGCTGCAGTCTAAGGGGGGGCAGCCTGGAGGGGGCTCTGCCCACCTCCTCTAGCACACGTCTCCCCACTCTGAGAAGCTGCCGCATAGCACTCCATAGTCCGTCCATT
The DNA here is from genome assembly GCF_057802395.1 of Ceratotherium simum simum. Taxonomy (NCBI): domain Eukaryota; kingdom Metazoa; phylum Chordata; class Mammalia; order Perissodactyla; family Rhinocerotidae; genus Ceratotherium; species Ceratotherium simum. The sequence continues at coordinate 49,061,546 of NC_141921.1, read as the reverse complement.
GAATCCCAGGATTTTTCCATTCTCGCACTGAACTTAGACATTATAGGCGTCTGGGGCATCCAAGTGTGATGGGATGGGCGCCCAAGGTCACGTTGGTGGCATGATCGAAAACCTAAACCTGGGGCTTAGGTCTGGACCCGGCCGGTTACGTCGCTCTGGGAGGGAGGGAGGGAGGAGACTGCACTGAGAGAGAGACATGAGCTAAAAGCCAGAGGCAAATGGTTCATACAGGGGCTGGAAAGACTAGTAAATGCAGCTTTCATTTGACCTTTCTAAACAGAAGGTCCCACCTGACGAATAGACGTGTTCCTTACAGCTTTGGAGAGAGATGTATATGTTTATCACGTAACTGTACGTCCCTCAGCCTGCTATTTTACAGACTAATGTAGTGAATTTCTCGGTAATGGGATGCAGACTCCGGTTTATCAGTTTTTAGTCTGGGATTTTTGTGTCTGGCTGAAGAGGGCCTCTCCTCCCAGAAGATACGCACATTTCGGAGCCTTAAAAACATGACGGGGAAGCACTGGGGGCGGCCTTGGGTTGGTCAGTTGACATCTCAGAGCTTCAGTTATTCCATCTTTAGGATGATTGTACTTCCTGTTCTTTATCTGCATCAGTGAAATGTAACAACAGTAATTAATTCAATCAGTGGCTTGACACAAGAGATGCAGGAAAGGTGGTATTTTGTGGGGAAGTCGCAGTTATACATTCTCAGTACTAGAGAGCCAGGTCGCTGACGGGGCTGTAAAGACCCACTAGTTCAGAGTTTACAGGCGAGGTTGCCCAGGCCAAGGAGGCCAGCGGCGCCCACAGCCGCCTGCAAGCCTCCCGCGGGATTCCGACAGAGACCCGGCAGGTATGCGGCTCGGGGCGGGGCTCTCGTTGGAGTGACAGCGGCTGCAGCCTGTGAGCGGCGCCAGGCTTGGCCCCGCTTCCAGAAGGGGCGGGGCCTCCCGGCTCAGCTAGGAATGGCCCCGCCCCTGAGTACCCTCCAAACCCCCTCCCCTCCTGCGCCCGTCTGTCCGGTCCTCTCCATCCCTCGCGTCCCAGTCTCTCGCGTCTCTCGGTCCCTTCCGTCCCCCCAGTCTCCCGTGTGCCCTCTGCAGTCCACCGCATCCCTCTTCCATCCGTCTCGTCCCCAAATTCTTGCATCCTCCTCCGTCTCCCACGGCCCCCTGGCCCCAAGCCGGCTCCGCAGCCTGCGCGGCCGCGCAGCCCCAAGCTCTGATGCCGATGCGACTCGGACCCGTGCTCGCCCGGTCCCGGTGCCCTCGCATCGCCGCGCCCGCCCCGGTGTGCGCCCAGGGCGCATCGCCCGCGCTTCCTCCACAGCCACTTTGGCTGCAGGTCGGGCTGAGTCGGCTTTTCTAGCAGCAGTGCCGGGACCTCTGGGACTGCTCTCTCCGGCCGAGTCTATTTAGTCTCTGTTTACTTAGAGGGAAAGCCCCGGGCTCCTGGAGAGCAAACATCTGCGGGAGATAATCTAGCGCGTTGTCCATCCATCACTCGGGTCGCCCGGCTCCCTGGAGAGCCCGCCAGAGTCTGTAATAAAAAGGCCGGGCGAAGAGGCTTTGGGGACGAATAAAGAGCCGTGTTAAGGGCCCGCTGAAAATGGATGGAAGACATTATTAAGGCTCAATGGCCGTCTTATCAAAATCCAATAGGATAGACATTTGGCAAAAGGCTTAAATTTATTCTTTGACTTTCTGGAGGGCTTGAATTTATCCGTTAACAAGAGTGTAGTCCACCCGGGGAGATGGTATCAGCTAAAAGAATTTTGATTCAATCTCTTTGGTGATATGAAAAGGGGAACACAAGGCCCCAACAGCCTTCCCTTTGTCCCACTTTATCTTGTTTTCCTTGACCATCTTGAAAAGGAAGGACGTGTTAATACAGTACAACGGGGAGAAAATGCAAACAAAGGGAAGTGACTTTTTCCTTTATTTTTATTTTTCTTCTCCTCTCCTTGTCCACTCTCCCTCCCCCCAAAAAATAAATAAATCGGCTATCCGCATCAGTAGGGCTAGGACAGAGGACTGAAAAGGGTACCTCTTCCGAAGCTTGGAAGACGGTAGCTGCCCCAGCCAGCACGCTCGGGGAGGGGTGAGGAGTGTGGGGAGGGCCCAGGCTTAGAAGGAGAGTCAAAAATAAATGGAGCTAATAAAGTCCTACGGCTGGGAGAGGGAAGATGATGGGTCCATAAATCTCACCCCTGTTATTACGTACAAAATGCTACAGGTCATAAAAGTCATCTGATAGCCCACCTGGCATTGTCCAAACAGGATGATTGATTGATAATGATGATAATTTGTGAAATGATTATTTGGATGTTAGAAGCGTGGTCTGTCCCCCTGGGCCGTTGTGTGTGGACCTTTCCATAGACTGGCCCGGGCGGAATGCCTCTGCTGACCAGCAGCCCAGAGGTCTCCCGGGTCCCTCCCGGGGGAACTTGGGGGGAGCTAATGAAGGGTGACCCTGGAGCCTGGAATGAGAGCTCAGCGAGCCCCAGGAAGGTGGGAGTGGGATGGACAGGCCACTGCTAAGTGTCTGTTGTGCAGCAATTATGTGAGAAGGCCACAGACCCCGGTCCAAGCACGGCTGCAACCAAGCTGTGCTCTGGGCATTTGGCGGGGCTGGTTCCTGGCCTTGCTGGACTAACTTAAGCTCAGCACAGCACTGCGTGGCCAGGTATTTGTGCTCAGTGTCGCGTTATGTGGTTAGTTTCGTTGGCATTGTTCTTCCCCTGGAGGAAGCAGAGATATTTTCCCGGTGGCTGAAGGGTTGGGAGGTGGGGAGAGGAAGGGATGTGGCTGGAAGGAGATGGGGAGACCCATGAACACCGAAGCCCCAGAATGAAGTGCTGACGTGCAGGCGGTGGGTTCCGCTGGTCTTACCGAGACTAGAGTAAGCTTGGCTATCTCCGTTATGCACGCCTGTGCCAGCGAAGTCAGTTTTAGAAATCCTTTTCTCTTTCCCTCCCGGCCATCAACGCTCAGGAGCCCCCAGAGCGGGTGGCCTCACTCAACTGCAGTTTACCTACAAACGCACTTTATTACAAAAAAAATCACAGCAGAGCCCCAAGCCTGAAGAACCCTGCCATCACAATTATTAATTTGCATGTGGGGTCAGTTATGTCTTTATGAAATCAAAGTGTGTTTAGCTGCCACGGAGACAGCCCCGAGTTGATTTTGATAATCTCGGGCTGAATAGACTGGCTTCGTAGTAGTAAGCCTGGGACAAAAGGCTGGATAGTGGCTGAAAGCCCTTTGACGACATGTCTCTCTCTCCTTTGTTCGGGAGTTGCTGATAAAAGAACGGGGAGTCCATTAATTCAGTGAATGAACATATAGTAAAGTCAGTCCCCTCTTGAGAACAATAATGTTGAGGTCAGCTTCGGTTGCCATGGAAACTAAGTACTCCTAAGAAGTTTGCATCCTTGATTTTGCTGAATCAAAGGCCGAGAAGTGGAGGGGTGTAATGGGGCCAAGACGCAGACTGTCAGAAAGCGCCGCCTCCACCGGTCCCCTTCCTGAGACAGTTCTGGGCTGGTGGCCCCGGGGACCCTCCGCCGCCCCTGGGGACCGACCCGTGGCTGGCTCCTTGCCCCACCCCCTGCAACTCCTGGGAGGCCTCGGTTTTCACGACTGTTGACACTTATCTGAAGAGGCCGCTTAGGCGTGACTTTGGTGGCTCCACTGCCCCGGGCAGAAAATCAGGCTCAAGGGAGGGGCCGCAGCCTGCCACGGCTGCCCCAGGCAGACTCTGACCTCCAGTCACCCCGCAGCACCTGAACTTGCCCACTGGAGGGGCAGTGGCACAGTGCCCCCTTCCCGCGCAGATAAGGGTGATTAATGGGCTGGTTGCATGGCCAAGGGTGAGTTATGGGCCGCTCCAGCTGGGTGACCATGTTATAAATGTCACCTTTTTGCATTTTGTCCCCCCCAAATTGAGTTGATTCCACTTCCCCCGCACCACCCCAACATAAGGGTCCCTGAAATCAGCTTAAACTTTAGCGTCAGACTAGGCTGGGGAGAGGTGCAGCAGTTGATGACCTGCTGCGGGACCTTTGTGTGGGGGAGGGCCTTGTCTTAGCTCCACTGGCCTTCACTTTGGGGGTGCGGGGGCTCCCAGCAGGCGGGAGGGGCGTTGTTCAGACAGACCCAGCCCAAGCCCGAGAGCCCCGCCTGGGAGAGGCAGGGTTAGGAATGAGCATTTAATTTTTCCTCTGTTTTGGCTAGTGAAAAGCAGTGGCCGGGGTCTCCTTTCTTAACCTGAAGCATCCCTGGTAGAAAATCTTCCAAAACGCTTCCTGGCTGCAGCCTGGGGCACAGGTCCTGGAGGAGGGAGCCCCGCGGGCAGCCCCGGGCAGGTGTGTGAGAGCAGGTGAGTGGGGACCCCTCTCTGTGGTCAGGCCACCCCCCACCGCTGAGATTTCTCTGCCCAAACTTAAATCTCAAGGGCAGACAAGACATCACCCGTTTTGAAGGACAGGCTCAGAACTTGAAAATGCGCATTAATCTGGAAAGTAAACAAAAGGACTTTCTCCTTTTCGCTGGAGACCCGAGGATGCTGGGCTGGGTCCGTCCCCCCTCCCAGTCCACCCCAACCCTTTGAACATGGCTCTGCCCTGGACATTGTGGCCCCAGGCCTTGAACTTGGACGCTCTGTGTTTCCGTTTCCCCCTCTGCAAATTGGAGATAATCAGTCTCGAGCGCCCGGCACGGTCTGAGCATTAGGTTCAGTAACAAGATAGCATTGGGCACAGCTCTGGGTGCCAGGGCCTGCTGAATGGACCTTGGGGCCTGCGGCTGCTATTGCTGGCATGGGACAAGGTGGCCAATGAGGTGCTGAGTGTCAGGACACCTGCCTCTGAGGCGGTGTCGTCACACTGCCGTGGGTCAGAGTTCACAGGCGCTGCCCCAGGCCGCCTCCTCTCCTGAAACCACATGACACCTCAGGATGCCCGCGGCGGCCCTCACGGGAGGGCGCTAGGAGAGACGACTTGGAGCAGGACTTTCTTGCTGGCCCCGGGTAATGAAGCGGATTTATTATCTACATTACCGGCTTTATAGGAGCCAGATGGTTGTGTCAATAAACGCCGTAATCTTCAGGTGGGTGCAATAGTGAGTTAATTAAACGGTGCCGCACTATTAGGAGAGAAAAACGTATCAACACTGAGGCCCGTTAAGCGTCTTCTGTCTTAAATGCACAGACGCACCTCGGCGAGGTTGGGCATCACGGGTTTGGGGGGGTGTCCTCTCCTCCTAGCACAACCTCGGCTGTCAAAGGGGGAGACGACGGGGTCACCTGGGCTCAGAGGACCCTGCCAGCGTCTCATGAGTAGGATTATTATCACTGTGAGTGTAACGCCGACGTCTGGTTTTATTTTTTTATTTTTATTTTTTAAAGATTTTATTTATTTATTTATTTTCCCCCCAAAGCCCCAGTAGATAGTTGTATGTCATAGCTGCACATTCTTCTAGTTGCTGTATGTGGAACTCGGCCTCAGGATGGACAGAGAAGTGGTGCCTCGGTGCACGCCCGGGATCCGAACCCCGGGCCACCAGCATCGGAGTGCGCACACTTAACCACCAAGCCACGGGGCCGGCCCTGACGTCTGGTTTTATACAAACGTGGGGTCAAGGTGGCCGGTCCCTCTCCAGGGTGAAAGGCAGCAGCGTGAGTGGGTGCTGTGGATCCTGGGGCCCTCCCACAGCCTGGTCACTTCCAGCTGTGCCTGCCTCTTTCTCAGGGCGCAGGTTGAGTGCCCCTGGCCTCCAGGGAGGCCCGCTTCCTGAGGTCCCCTCGCACCTCAGATGGTGTTCCCCGTCAAGGTCTTGGGGGGCCAGGCTGTGCATCTGTCTCTCCTCGGAGCCCAGGGGCCTGAACCTGCCATGGGCATGCGGTTTCCAGGTGGAGCCCTGGGCTGGCCCTTGGTCCCAAGGGTGGGGAGCAGAACCTTCCGTCACTTCTCTCCGCCCAGGTCTGCCTGGAGCTTGCGGCGGCCTCCTACTGGGAGGGCCTCATCTCCCAACTGCACGTGGGCTGCAGGTGGGCGTCTCCGGGGCCTGCCTGGTGGGTGGAGAGTCTTGGAGGCAGGGGCCCTCAGAGAAGGCTGTGTCCTCCCCACCTTGTCTAAGAAGCCACCTGCTGTCAGAGGGAGCAAGCAGGCGCCTGCCCCAGGCCGGGAGATGGGCAGATCCTCCAGCATCCCAGCTCACCTTCCATGCACCGACCCCTCTGAGGTGCAGCACTGGCTTCCTGCGTCAGATGCTGACACCACAGGGGTGGGTACGTGGGGGGTCCCAGGTGGGGCCAGGCAACGGCTGGCACCCAGCCTCCAGCCTCTGCCCTGCTCCCACAGCAGCTTCTAGGCCATGCTGCTGTGGGGCTGACCATGCTCACCCTGTGCTTAGGTGTGGGGGCCAGAAGGGGGTGTGAGGGAGAGAGGAGAAGATGGGTGCACCAGGTCGTGGAGAAGTGGAATTTGGCCCCGCCTGCCCGCAGCGAGGTTGTCCTCTACCAAACACAGCCCTGTGGGCCAGGCACTGCAAACGCGCTTGCTGCGCCGTTATTACTGTTGTTGTTGTTGTTGTTGTTGTTGTTTATAGAACGGTTGTCTTACACCAGGCACTTTATGCACATCGACTCATTTGCGCCCAGTCACCCCATACGGGTATTACTGTCCCCACTTCACTGTGTAGGAGACTAAGGCACGGAGACTTTGTCACTTGCCTGAGGCCACTCGATTCAGTGGAGAGGCCAGGAACTTCAAACGCCAGCCGACAGGACTCTGAAGCAGGTGTCCTTAAGCCCCATGTTGTACCACCTGCCTCCTGTATTGCTCTCCAGACATAAAGTCAGAGCTAACCTAGACCTTCAGGAACTGAGTCCAGAGGGCACTGAACTACAGATACAGTTGAGTTCAGAGAAAGGCAGGACTGGATCAGCCTGGAGTAATCAGAAGTAGGTGTATCAGTCAGCTGTTGCCACAGTAATGTTGTGTAACAAACACCCCAAAACTCTTAACATTCCCTGATTCTCACTCATACAAGTTTCAGTTGGCTGATCTAGGCTGGGCTCAGCCAGGCTTGGTTCCCAGCTGATGGTTGGGTCTGGTTTGCTCTGAACATCTGTCGTCCTCCTTGGACCAGTGGGCTATCTGGGGCATGTGGTTTCCATGGTGATGGCAGGTGAAGAGGGAGAGCAGACACACATAATCAATTAGGCCTCGGCTTAGAGGGGTACATTGTCACTGCTGCCCACATCAGCCACCACCAGCCATGCGGCCACCACCAACCGCACAGGACGGGAAAATGAGCTCTGGCTTTCCTGGGAGGGATGTGGTCCTGGGGTAGAAGACGTGGAGGTGGGGACAGTAATGCCATCTACTGCAGCAGGCTTCCTGGAGGAGGTGGCACTGGAGCTGACATACATCCCATTCCCAGGTGACAAGCTGAAGTGGGGAGAATCATTGAGGTGCATGATAAGAGAATGGTGCCTGTGGGAAGGCAAGGAAACCGTGAACATGGAGAAAAAATGAGGATAACGTAAAAATACAGTCCCCTCCCTCTTGTAGCCACGTCTAACTGACACAGCTTCCCTGCCTTGCCTGCTTCCATGGATGCACCCTTGAGAATGACCCTCTCCTCCTTGGAGAGAGACTCTGATCTTTGGTTGAGAGTTGCCAGGGAGAAGCACTGCCAGGTCGCTCATGGGAGGTATACTGGTCCCTTTGTTGGGAGCTACTCAGGAGATCCTGCATCTGGAATGATATGGAAGAACATCCCGGGGCAACTCTTCCTTTGTTGACATTGACTGATGGGCAGTGAGGTGGACCAGGACAGGGGAGGAGGGACCAGGCTAGAGGAGGGTAAACCCACCCACCCCAACGTCTAGCACTTTTTAGAGGGCTTTGCTCTCAGGCCACAGAAGAGAATTGAGGAGCCGCAAGTGCACATTGTTAAGTGAAACAACAATTGGTAATCTGAAAAGGCTACGCACCATCCGATTCCAACTCTGTGATGTTCTGGAAAAGGCAAAACTATGGAGACAGTAAAAAGATCAGTGGTTGCCAGGGGTGGGGGTAGGGAGGGATGAACAGGTGGAGCAGAGAGGACTTTTAGGGCAGTGAAGCTACTCCATATGATACTATGATGGTGGACACATGACATTAATATTATTCAAACCCGTAGAAGGCGCAACACCAAGAGTGACCCTAATGTCAATTATGGACTTTGGTTAATGATGAGGTATCAGTATTGGCTCATCAGTTGTAACAAATGACCACACTAAGGCAGGATGTTAATAATAGGAGAAACTGGGAGGGGGAGAGGAAGGAGTACATGAGAACTCTGTACTTTTCATTTGTTTTTCTATAAACCTAAAACTGCTCTAAAATATAAAGGCTATTAATTTTTTTAAAAAGAGAGTTTTCAAAAAGTGGCATATCACATACACACCCCTTATAGAGGAAATACACACAGGTATAAGGACATACATATAGGAAAAGACTGGAAGGAAATGTACAAAAATAACAATGTCACTCTTTGCGGCGATATAATGGATGATTTTTTTAAATTGATATCTCTACGGGGTGTTTTGGTTATGAAATATGTTAACTTGCGTGAAGTGCTGTACTGTGCCTGCCGTCACAGTGCTGTAAGAGGCAGAGGGGGCTAACGTTGCGGTGGGAACTGCCAGGCCACGAGGGGTTTGTGCTTGTTCTATTACAGGCTCCTCGTGGTCCAGGCTGCCCCATCCCACCGTCCTGTGGGCGCCCTCAGTGCTGTCCACCTAGACGTCTGGCTCTGCTTCCGGATGAGGGGGAAGGACCTCCTGCCCGCCTGGGTGGCTGAGCCGCCCGGCCAGTGGCTGTGAGGGTTGCAGGCTCGGTCACCTCTAGGCTCGGCAGCCAGTGGCCAGTGAGACACCCTCTAGAGCCCTTTGCCCTCCAACGCTGCAGCCGGAAAGTTCTGAGTAGATCCCAGGTGATTGGGAGCAGAGCCACCCTGTGACTCACACTGGGCCGGCAGGAGAAATGCAGCTTTTCCTCAGGCCTCGGAATTTTGGAGGCTGTTTGTTAAGCAGCATAACCTCGATCGCCCTGACTAATCCACTTTCAGGGAATTCCTCATGGCCTGTCCAGTTCTGCATTGTCTCAAAATGCCCTCCATTCATTCATTCACTCACCCATTCAACAAATATTCACCAACCACCTACTATGTGCAGGACGCTGTCCCAGGTGCTGGAGGCACGAGGTTGAATTCTGCCAAGTCTCTGCCCCCCCTCCCTGCCCCCTGGGGTCCATGTTCTTCTGAGACCTCAGTCACCTGCATGATGAGCCTGCACAGCCTCGGTTCTGGTGCCCCTGGTCTCCTGGGGATGCCCCATGGCAACATTCCGGCCAGTTACTCCTCCTCGTCATGGGGCGAGCTTCCAAGAGCCTCTTGGGCTATTTGATCTGCTCATTTCAGGCAGAAATGCCTCGTCTGCCATGTGGGCTGGGCCCTGTCCCTGCAGGTTGGGGATTCTAAGGTGTCATTTTTCTGGGCAATTCTTCCTTTTCATCCCCTATTACATACAGGGGGAAATTGTGAGGATAACAAATTGATTTTGGCCAGAAAGAGTGGGATTCTTAATTTAACAGATTCAGTGTGAGTGTTCTGGTTTCTTACTTAATAATATTTCCCTCTTTGAATAATACCCTCCTTCAGCCCTGGCCTCTCTGTATGCTAACAGGCCTCATTAGTCCACCTGACACCCACTTCGATCAGCCAGGGCTGCCTTGGTGAACGGCTTCTTCTTACCCAGTTAACAAGGTGTTTCTCCAGTATAGTGTTGATAAATTAAGTAATAAAAGGCAAGACTTATTATTTTATGTTGGAACCCTGCCTCTGTTATTTCTGAGCAATGGCCAAGATTCAGAGTATGAGCCACAGAAATGTTTGCGTTGCCAGGGGTAGAAAATTATCACATAAAAAGGGTCTGATGTGTTCATCGTGGATCAGCTGAGAGTGAGGAGAGAGATTCAAAGACAAGAATTAATCATCATCATAAAAATCGGCTTCTCCAGACTCGCGCTGGGCGTGAAGGGGATGTTGTCAGTGTTTCCTTGAGGACACCCTGTGTGCCACGGCCAGGCCAGCACCTTCTTCTTGCCTCCCAAACCCAGGGCTCTGGGTTACCAGGGCCCCGAAAGGGCAGATAATTATCGGAAGAGAAGCTGAAGTGTGGGCACCCCAGAGAGCTGCAAAAATAAAATGAGGAGGAGGAATTTTGAATACATTTCCTCCCTTTGTATTTCTGTTTTGGACGAGAAGTGCAGAGGCAGGAGTACAAGGAGCTGGTGAGGGAGAGAAAAACATCACATTAGCCTTCGGGAAGGCCTGGCGTGGCGGCTGCTCTGGGTCGGGGAGGCTGGGGGGGCCAGGGGCATCTTCGTCCTGTGTCTGCCCACGTGCAGCCCTCCAGGAGGCAGAGCCCGCTGGGGGGAGGCCGACATCTGTCCCTGATCACCCAGGTCCAGGCAGGTGCTGACGGGAAGGTCCCAGGATGGGGCTTAACACCACGTAGCGGGGGGATGGGGAGGACAGCGCCTGTGCCCATGGCAGAGTGACTGTGCCTTTCTGTGTGCAGAATCAGGCCATGTTGGGCCAGGCTCCGGGGAGGCAGAGGCCACTTCTGCATGCTCACTGCCGTGCCCCCGAGCCTGGCAGAGGTGACAAGCTTAGGTCACGTCTGGCAAGTGCTGGGGGCCTCGCGGCAGCCCAATAAGACAGCTGCTCTTCTTCCCTGGGGTTCACACAGGTGAATTCACACACCTAAGGGCCTGCGGACAGTAAGCCACAAACATGGCCCCCGGAAAACGCTCCAAACCAGACTCTTAAACAGGAGGCTTTGCCCCAGGGGGACCCGGGAAGGCATTTTGCAGGACGGCCAGCCGGCTGACCCTCCAGGGGTCATCCCCTCCCCAGGTGTCTGAATGGGAAGCGTGCTCCCCAGAACCAGGCGCCTCCCCTGGGCTGGGCTGGCACCACTGCCTCTCCTGCTGGTTTCACTTTGTCTAGCCGTGTCCCGTCTTCCTTCCATTAGTGCAGCAAACGCTACCCATGTGTCCCTTATTAAACACTCAGGAGTTTTCTTTCATAATCGCCTTTTGGCCCCCCAAATTCTCCTCAAAGCCCTCGCCATTCTTTAGGCCCCTGGTTTCCCAATCTGGCACACAATTTGCCTCCTCAGGAGCTCCCAGCTCCCACAATGTGGTGGGCGGTGAGCTTTGCGTCTCCCCAGCACTCCCCTCCTGGCTCCCCTTCTGCAATCTCACTCTCAAGGGAAAACTCTCCCTGCTCTTCAAAGGGGACAAAACAGCCTTGGCTGCATGAATCTCAGCAAGGGCCCCTGCCCTGCTGCACCCACAGGGGCCACTTCCTGAGCTGTCCCCATTCCTGTGGCTCTTGGGGGTGGACCCCACACACAGCTTCAGAGGATTCGGGGGATTGCTCAGCTCTAACCCCACGGGCTGCCTCTCTGCTTGGCTCCTCTGAGCTGCTCCAGCAGGCCTGGAAGGCCTGTCCACAGCACTTTCTGTGGACTTGGGAGATTTGGTGCTAGAAAGAACTGCTTGGAGGGCAAAAGACTCTGTCCGAGGACTTGTTTATCCTCAGGCACCTCGATTTCCTCATCTGTAAAATGGAGATAATAATAGCTCCTGCCTCAAAGTTGTGGTTAGTGATTACATGAGTTACTGTGCGTAAAGCACCCTTAAAATGGCACCTGGCACATACTTAGGGCTCAGAGTGAGACCAAGGTGATGGTGATATGGTGATGATGATTGATGATGATGATGATGATGCTGATGATAGTGATGGTGATGATGATGTTGATGGTGATGATGGTGATGATGGTGACGGTGATGATGGTGATGCTGATAGTGATGTGATGATGGTGGTGATGATGGTGATGGTGATGATTGATGATGATGATGCTGGTCATGATGGTCATGCTGATAGTGATGGTGATAATGATGGTGGTGATGGTGATGATGATTGTGGTGATGGTGATGATGATGGTGATGGTGATGATTGATGATGATGGTCATGATGGTGTTGCTGATAGTGGTGGTGATGATGATGGTGGTGATGCTGATGATGATGGTGGTGATGATGGTGATGGTGATGACTGATGATGATAATGATGGTCATGATGGTGATGCTGATAGTGATGGTGGTGATGATGGTGATGGTGATGATGATGGTGATAGTGATGGCAATGGTGATAATGACAATGTTGGCAATGATGATAATGATGGTGATAAGCTGTTGATGTCCCATCCAGACACCATCATTACATGGGGAACCAAAGAGCCCAGGAGAGGACGTCCACAGGGGGTCGAAAGACCGCAGGAGCTCCAGTTCTGGCTCCACCATCAACTGGCGTGACCTAGGGCAAGTCACTTAACCTCTCGGGGCCTTGGTTTCCGACCTGGCAACACAGGGCAGACAGTCTGTTCCCCACTCCAGTTCCTGGTCTGGGAGGACCCTGGAGATAAGGCCCAGAGCAGCCTGGTGGCCAGCACCTCACAAACATGGGCACACTAAAAGACAAAACAACAGGAAGAGGCGGAAAGAAAACTCATAAATGTTCCTCACCCCGGCCTCTGAGATGACCTCTAACACAGAGAAGCAGGCCTTGGGGAGTTAATAAGAAATACAGGACTTCCTGTGAGATAGCAAGTGAATTGTGAGCTGCGAATTACTTTTTTCCTTTGAAAAATGATGTAGTAGGGTCAAAATATTTTTGCATTTCAAACACTAGAGTTCCTTTGTCCTTGGGGCTGACATGGCTTGGTTTCCATGCAGCCTCACAATGCGTGGAAACATCTTTTAACTGCCAGACGGCCCTTCCGATAAGCCCGCCAATTCATAATGTGAGTTTGGAAAGCTGGAGGAGGTGAGAAAGCAGGGCCTTTGGAAAGTCTGTTTACACAGCAGCGAGAGGCCTTTTTACTCCCTCTGGTAAATAGGGCCTGGAGCGCAGGCTATTGAGTGCCGGGGCTGGGTGGGGACCAGTACACAAGACAGCCGCCCACCCACCCACACTCCACCCCCAGTCGACCCTCAGGCAGAACTGCCCAGGCGCCCCTGGAGCCAGGCTCCCAGGGGACGCGTCTGCCCCTCCAGTGACACACTGGGGGCTTGACAGCACGGCCCACCTATCGACGAGGCAGCCTCTGGGAGAACCGGCGTTTCCTTCACAGCCTGTCTCACCCTCCACCCGGGCCCCAGCTCAGAAGTATCCCCGTGGGGCAGGTTTGCCCAGCTGATGCTGGGTCTGGGCTGCGGCCTGCTTGGCTCCTTGGTCAAAGGGAGCCTGTCCGGCTGCTGTTCTGCGCTGCGAGGCGGCAGGATGGAAGGGAGAGTGCTGTAGACTCCTCTGACCCCTTCCCTTTCCAAGCCACCTCCCCCACTGCCCTGAAGCTGTCCCCCTGCTGCCCTGAATGGAAGGCTCCACTGCAGGTGTTCTGGGGGGAAAGACTAAGAAGTAAGTCTGCTCGCGCGTGTGGCTGATGTTTCTTCGAGCACTTGCACCTGCTACAAGAGGGTGGCTGGGGGCCCACACCCTAGATCAATCAATGCCCATTCTACAGGTGAGGAAATGGGGCACAGAGGGGTTAAGTAACCTTCCCCGTGTCACACAGCTGTGAGAGGTAGAGCCACGGTTTGAACCCAGCTTGGCTGGCTCTGTCCTCTTAGCAATATGAGGATGCTCCTCAACAAGCGTCTGTTTGCTCAACAAATGTGCGTTTGCTGACCCAGGCAGGTCCCTGGACTCTGAAGACCCAGGGCTCCCTTCTTCTCCTGAGAGACTGAGCATTACTCTGTTAGCACACGGGAATCCGGGGTTCTTGTAGGACGCCGACGGATCATGGAATGAGAGGTGACACGGATCCGCGTGTCATGGGTCTGAGCCTCCCCTGGTGACCCCACTGCCTCCACTCCCGGGCACCAGCTGCTCCTGGCCACACTGTCCCCAAAACTGGCTAATAAAGTTGGAGGGCTGGCCTCCCTGCCGAGGCGTCATGAAAGGAGCCGAGCTTGACAAGAGCCCACAGAGACAAACCCCACGGCGCGCACACACGTGCTCTCTGCGGGGATGCAATCCACTGAAACCCTAAAGTGATCATGACGGCAACAGTAACGATAATAAGGTAAAGACAACAGGAGAGCACGGGGCCTGGTCCCGCGTCACAGCCGCTCAGGGAGAAGTCGGCCCGCTGGGCCCGGGGCCCTCGCCCGCCGAGTTCTTGCCGCGAGCTGGAGTGACTGCAGCGGTGTGGATGGGTTTTGACACTCTTCGCTCTCCTTGAGAACGAGCCGCTGGCCCCATGGAGTCCACACTTGGAGGGGGAAGAGGCTGGAAGCTTCTGTTTGGTTTCCAGTTGCGTTGAAGGCCCGGGGATGGGAAGGCCATTCTGAGAACATGGTTGGTTGACACAGAACAGCACGACGATCTGGTTATGTCTGCGGCTCGGCCACCCCCACCACCTGGTTGGAGGCTGGCCTCGTCCCAGGTGTGGGAAGATCAGTTTCAGCCGGAATTCTGGCTCAAATATGTAGGAATTTCTGCTGTCCCGTGGGGCCCCATCCTGGCCCCATCCGGATGGGACCACCTGCTGGATTTGGGGGGTTCTCCTCCCACAGCGCTGGGCCACCCGTGTGCTGCAGCCTGACCTGCCTGGCTTCAGGCTAGAGTGCGAGTACCACCTGGCCACTGGGCCTCTGTCCCCTGGGCCCGAGGGCCTGAGCCGCCTCACCTGGCTCCCGCCAACGGAGCCCCCAGAAGAAACCAGCCAGAGCGCAACAACAGTGGGTGCCCAAGCACTTGCATCCCTTTGGAGAATTCACTCTGTGACCCCCAGGCCGCACAGCCCGTGGGTACGAGCTCAGCTCCCTGCTGGCTCTGGCTCACCTGCCCTGCGGACACTGGCTCGAGCAGGTTTCCTCCGGGCCAGCAGCAGCCGTTTCCCTGGCAAACCTTCGGCTTCGCTCCGGAGAGAGCCTGCCTGGGCAAGATGGACATTAAAGGAAGTAGCTCCTTAAATAATTTAAATAAGAAATGTGCAGAAGTCTTCAACACCCTTTGGAAAAGTGACCGCTGGTCAAATGGCAGAGGCTGATGGGTTATCAACATTCATTCATTCATTCATTCATTCGTTGGTTCAATGGACAAATCTCGTGAAGCCCCCTCTGTGCCAGTGGAGAGGGAGTGAAGCCGACTGGAGATGCCCTTCCTGGTCTGGGCGGCCCTGAAATTACAGCCACCACAGTGGCTCTGCAACACCTTGCTCCAAACCCCCTGCCCTGGGGGGCTGATCGGAGAAGGTGAACAGTGGGGTTCATGGTGGGAGAGCGAGTATGGGAGCTGCAGGCAGTTAACAGGATTACAGTGAACCCCAGCTAGAGGGACGCACAGTCCAGCCGGCACAGTGCACTTTGTGGTCAGTGCCCACCGAGGCCCCCGGGACCCATTGCCCGTGTGAGCCTTGGAACCTCACCCTCTGTGCCCCGCTTACTGCAGTGTGGAGCCCCCGCCCACATGCTGCACCCACCCGGTGTGGCAGCTGCAGCCCCTGCTCCCCACACTGCGCTCCGGGCCATCGCTCCAGCAGGGCCAGGCCGCCAGGTCACTCTTTTCATTAGGTCCCCATTGTCTCGAGTCCATGGCCCGTTCGCTTAGTCAGCAAGAACCGCCCTAAGCTCCAGGCGTCATAAATGCATATTTAATAACTATTTTCTTCTTGCTGCTTCAGAAGCTCAGAAATGGGCCTCGCCCTTCAGCTGGTAATGAGAAGTTAATAAAAGTGGGATTTTGTGCAACGCTGGCCCTCTGACATCTTAATCTTTATTAAAGAGACGTAAACTTGGACGGAACGAGCAAGGCTTGCACAGCTGGAGGCCAGGAGAGCCGGGCCGAGGTGGCCCGAGGAAGGCCAGCACCCCCTAATCCGCCAGGACAGTGTGCACAGAGCCTTCTCCTCCCCGGGCATCACTCCTCTTAGCGGCGTAAGCTCATTGTGCCCCGACGAGGCTTGGAGTGGCCGGCGTGACAGAGCAGTCCCAGGTGGAGAGAAGGCAATGGCTCGCTGGCCACACACACGAGCCGGGCTGCAGTGGGACATTTGGGTGCCACCTCCTTTTTTCTCTTTTTTATTGAGGTGAAATTCACAAATATGCAAATTAACCATTTTAGGGTGAACATTTCGGTGGCATTTAGTACATTAGTGATGTTGTGCGGCCACCAGCTCTGCCTAGTCCTGGGACACTCATTAACCTCAAGGAGACTCCGTGCCCACGAGCAATCACTCCCCACCCACTGGCAATCAGCCATCTCATCTGTCTCCATCCGTGGGTTCGCCTGCTCTGGACGTGTCATGTAAACGGAGTCACAGTGCGTGGCCTTTTGTGTCTGAATGTCTTCACTGAGCATCATGTTTTCGAGGTTCATCCACGTTGTGGCTGGTGTCGGCACTTTGTTCCTCTTTGTGGCTGAGTAATACTCCGTGGTGTGGACCCACCACAATGCGTTCATCCGTTTGTCCACTGATGAACCTTTGGGTTGTTTCCACTTGGGCTGTTGTGAATATTCGCGCTCAAGTGTCGGTTTGAGTCCTGTTGTCAGTTCTCTTGGGAATATACCCAGAAGCGGACTGCTGGGTCCTATGGGGACTGTGTGGTTAACTTTTGGGGGAACCGCTGACTGTTCTCCACAGTGGCTGCCCCATTTTACCTTCCCGGGCATCCAGGCCCTTTAGACTCAGAGTTGCTCAAAAACAAGAACGGGCTTCGAAGAGTGGCTAAAGGGTTGGCCTGCAGTGACCCTGGGTGACCTGAGCTCCTCTTCCTCCTTCTGCAAATTGAGGTAGAGCAGGAGACCCCTTCTCCATCAGTGAGGAGTGGGCACAGAGGCAGAGGGCCCGGCCCAGCCCACAGGGAGCCCCACTCGTCTGTAGGATGAAGGACCTTGACGCAGATTCTAAGCCAAGTCAGCAGCATCCTTACAAGGAGGCCAGACTGTTGTTTCAGGTCCTGCTTAGACTGGGACCAGGTTTGCCTTCAGTTTACGGACGGTGTCCGTGAAAACGAGCAGGCCCCCTGACCTTAGAGGTGCCCACACCCCTGCTGGCCTGGGCCCTAGGCCCTCAGATCATGACCAGCCATGGCTTCCATTTGCACACACGTGTGAGCACGCTCTGAGCAGTCCCTCGGTGTGAGCCCGCCAGCCCCACTGCCACATGTTGCTGGCAACCCTAGAGCTTGAGCCAGGCACCCCCAGCACCCAACCCTGAGGAAGAGCCCTGTGACCCTGCTGTGGATGCAGCCCTGGCCACTAGGCGCGCGTCGGAGGCGGTACACACGTGCACGTGTGTTTGTCATCGCTAATCCACTGAGAGAAGGAGAAGAGGAGAGTCTTTGTCAGTCTCCAAGCAATTAGGATAATTAAAAAAGAAAGCTTATTGGGTAAACATGCTCTCAGATTGTGACCCCTTAATTAATGGACTACGGGGAGAAATTAGAGCCGTGGCAAGATAATTAACACATGCACTTAGAAGAGAACCATTAGACGGTGGTGTCAGAGGACAGGACGCCCAGGCTGTGCGGGGCAGGCTGCGAAGGTGAAGGAGCCCCGCCAGGGACACGCAGCTGGAGGAGGCCAGCCCTGTGCCGGCGGGCAGATCCGATGGCCCCAGCTACCTGGGGCAGGTCAAAGAAAGCCTGGCCCTCTATTTCCAAAGTCGGCTTTAAGAAAAGAAAAATCCACAGTCCTCAGCAGAAACCACAGCCTCCACGATGCTCATGGTAGAGAAAGGGTATGTGACACCAAAGGGTTCTCCACAGTGGGCCTTCCCACCTCCCACCCCAGCCTGAGAGTCCACTGGGGCCACTAGAATATTCTAATATTCCTAGAATATTAGAGGGGCAGGGCTGTCAGCAATGACCTGGTCCAGGACCCCCAGCCCTCCCCCAGGGCCTCAGGGGAGGGGAGCCAGGTGGCAGCCTTCCACCCTCCACGCAGGTCCAGCCCTAGCTGCTCTCTTTTCATCTCGGGTTCCTCCTGGGGTTTCACTCTGGGGCTGACTGGGTGGGGGCATTGCCTCCTCTGCTGGGGAAAAGTGAAGACCACCGACTACTTCGAGCTCCTCCAGAAGGGCACCAGCTCCGGGGCTGGGACCTGCCCTGTGAGGTGCAGAGGGCCTGATTCTTCAGGCCTTGTGACCTGCCAAAGGTTCCCACCCACCAGAAAGCCTTTCCTACAACCAGCCACACCCAGACTCTGCTAGACACTGCAGACGGGGTCTCAGAGATGGGGTCTTGGGCGTGTGTCTCGCTTTCCAGGTGGGGAACAGAAGACACACAGGTACAGGTTTTGGGCGGGCTTTAGGAGACGGCACAAGGGGATGAGCAGCTGGTGATGGCTGCTGGGATTCTCAAAGGTCACGGCTGACCTTCGGACCTACAGGGCGAGGGAGGCAGGGGGTGGAGAGCCTTGATGGACAGGCCTCGGGGCGGCAACCGTGTGGCCATGGTGCCTGCCCTGCCCGCCCCATGGGTGCAGGGCAGGCAAGGCTGGAGGAAGTTCTTCTAATATGTGAGGGCAGCCGCAAGGCACCCAGGCCCATCTGGGGTCCTGGAAGTCATAGGTCAGAATGGAAAGCCCAGTCCTCTCATGCTGGATATGCAAGAGGAAGGAACTGAAAGTGTCCCCCCAGATTGTGGGAGCTCCCTCCACAGCTAGACAGAGCCCCGGGGTGGGAGGGCTTCTCCGCGGGTCGTGGCAGACCCCAGCCAGGGCTCTGGAGTCGCTCAGAAGAGGAGCCGCCCTGATGGCCTCTTGGTTATTTACGGAAGAGCCTTCTGTTCCTAGCAGAGCCCCCTGGGGTCTCTCACCATGGAGAACAGCGAGGGAAACAGCGACTAAGGGAAGTTTGGGGTAAAGAATTCCCTCTCAAGTCACTGCCGATCAAACCCAAGAATATACACAAACTGGTAGCCCATCAGAGCTCACCAGCAAGAGGCTGTGGTCGCTAAGGTCCCACAGCCGGCCCAGGGCGGAGCCAGGTCCAGCCCCTGCTGGTACAGGAGAGTTGACCTCAGAGCTGTCCTGGGCCATACATCAATTCCCCACTCGTCAGCTGGGCCCAGAGACTGAGGCCGGGAGGGTGGAGCTGCCCACCGGAGACTGCACAGCGCCTGGAGCGTATCTTTCAGCTCTGGTTCTGGGGCAAGGCCAGGTTGTCCGTCAGGGTCAGCTGGAGGTGGACCTGGGTGGCAGGGAAAGTGTGCTCCTGCCTCAGAGGCCAAGGATGACCCTGGCTTAACCTTGGCCTAGGTCTGCCCATCGCTGCCCCTTGGGAGTCCTGGGGCACAGGTGCCCACACCGTCACTGCTTTCTCAGACCCCTCCACACTCTCCACCCTCAGCCTCCTGTCCTGCGGGTGGAATAGGCTTGACTAATCGTCTCCTAGTTCCTGCCCCAGTCACACGATGGCCGCTGCTGTGGGGCGCGGTTCCACATGACAAGAAAGACTCTCCCAGCCCCGAGGGCACCCCTGCTTCTGGGTTAGCTCTTTCAGGAGGCAGCTATTTGACCAGGGGCTGCCCATGTTGGGGCACAGCGCCCTTATGGGTTGCAGGAAGACAGCAGCTTCTGGAAGCTTCCAGAAGCTTTCGGAGATGGCCAGTGCCCAGGAAGTGCTCAAACCCAGGGGAACCTGGCTCATAGTTTCATTCAGGGCAAATTCAGTGAGGACTGAGTTTTTGAGGTCTGGGATCCTGTTGTCCTGTATCTGCAGGACTCTGCGGGGCAAGGCTGGAATGGGGAATGGGGCGTCCGAGTGCAGGCATCGAGGTTCTGTCGGTGTGGGTGGGGGCTCTGCTGAGTTACGTGGTCTCTGAGGTGGGGACTGACCTGTTTGCATTTGCAGTTCTCAGGACACAGAGGCATAAATGCTACAGTGCGTGGGGCACCGGGCTGTCCCCTGAGCACTTGTGTAGGCTGGCATCACACGGCCAGCTGCTGGTGTCCCCTGGGACCCTGCTGCTCTGTCCACGTGGGGTCTGGTTGTCGGGGAGCTGGCCAAATGCTAGGCTCACGGTAGGTGCTCAGGACCACCCCACCCCCAGGGCTCAGCTTCTGCGGCCCACCGATATCCACGTTTCACCCTAGGACACAGGTGCGGGTTTTGGAAGAACTGATATATTCGCTGCATGTCCTAGTCTTGCGTTAGTTGAGGGATATTCAGAGGCTCCTGGTGTGATGTCTAGATCTTTGGGAGATGCCAAGCTGGGGCCCCCCGGCTGCTGCCTCAGCGTGGGGGTGGAGGCCGGCATTCTGGGCCTGGAACAGGTTGGCAGGGCCCAGGCACTCTCCCTGCCCTGTGCCCACCCCTAAGGGCGAGGAATGGCTTCTCCTGCTCCCCAGGCCCTCTGAGCCGGTGGCTGTGTGAGATGTGCTGGTGAAGGGGAGAGCAGGACCCGTGGATTTGCAGCTCTGCCGCTCCCAGGCCTGGGCCCTGGGGGGTCGGGCCACCCAGAGCCTCAGGCTTCTCACCTGCCAAACAGCGGGGATCGTGGTCATGGAGCTGTGTCGTGTCATCTTTGTGGGCTTGCACTGAGGAGTGAGCAGAACACACAGTCAGTGCACAAACGGGAGGCCTTGACAATGGAGCCGGGACCTGCGTTTCCTCTGAGAGTGTTGGGGTCTCTCCTCCATGCCTTTTCCCCCTCACTGGATCTGTAGGGTACAGGGTGGCCCCTGCCCCCAACCTGGGGGACCCCACACATAGTGTGAGACAGACCTACAGTTAACAGGCATACTCGGCACCGAGAGGGGAGGCCCACGGTGTTCCTGGGATGAGCCTTGTGGCCCCACCCTCTAGACTGAGTCAAGGTGAGGCGGGATCTCCCTGAGTCCACCCATCTGTCTACTTGCTCGATGACCACACCTCCCATGTGGCCTGCCTGGCCCATGTGGCCCTGCCCTCTCAGGCTGAGAGTTCACACTAAATCAGGTGATGTAGCAGGGCCTCACAGGTACTGGGAGGCAAACAGGGAGCAACAGGCCATTTGAAGGGAGACATGGGATAGGGGCTGCAGAAAGTTTCCGTGTGGGGGAGGTTTGGGCAGGACCTAAAGGTGGAGTAGAAAGCCATCAGTTATTGTCCAAGGAAGGGCGTTCCCTAAGAGGGAACAGAATATGCAAAGGCCCAGCAGCATGGAATGGCGTGCAGAACAGCATTTAGGAAGTTGCAGGTCATTCCGTCTTTCTGAGGCTCAGAGGAGGGCAGAGCAATGGGAGATGCAGCGAGAGACGTGGTCAGGAGCCCCAAATGCCCCGTCAGGCAGTCGCGTGTTGGTGAAGGGTCTGTAAGCGGGAGCACTCGCGATGAGGACCTTGCAGCTCTCCCCTGGAAGTGTGGAGGCTCTAGTTGCTCCGTGAGACCAGCAGCAGGTAACAACGTGAACTGAGACAGCCCTCAGGGTCTCGAGGAGTCCCAGCCACGTAGCACCTCCTTATTTGGGAAGCTCTGTTCTTCTATGAAAAAGAAAGACTCGAAGCAAATGGGATAATTCGTCAGTCGTTGTCCTCCGTGTTCTTTACCGTGTTGTTTAGATCCCTTGAGACAAATCGAGACTCCAATCAAACCAAGGACACTGACCCCCACCTTCCTTCAAGCTGTGACTCCCCGTCCCCAGCCCGGGAGTAGGGCAGGGATGTCCCCTGAGCCAGAGGTGCCTCCAGGGAGGGAGGGGCCGGGCCATCGCCTGAGCCTGAGCAGGTGTCCTGTGGCCCCTGCCAGGAAGCCGAGCAGGTTCTGCATGGGAGGGGTGGGTCTGGAATCTAAAGACAGGGCAGAGCCCCTCCGCAAAAGCAGGAAGGAGTCCGAGCGCAGGACGTGGGGGTGGCGTGGCTGAGCAGGTCCTGACCTGGTTCTCAACCACTCCAAACCCTAGTTTCTCTGAACCATGTGAAAAGGGCTCACTGGGGGTGGGGGGCTGCCTCCTAGGGCGTCCCCTAGTGCCCAAGTGCCTGGAAGCACAAAGGGTGCTCCGCCAGGGGAGGGGCCTCTGGGAGGAGAGGTGGTGAGTGGGGGTGACCTCTTCCACATCTGCCCCACGATGCTCTGCACACCCTCTGATCTCCATGTGTTCAAGTGTGAGTGTGCATGTGTAAGTGTGTGCACGTGTATGTGAGTGCATGCCTTCATGAGTGTGGGTGGGTAGGTGTGTCCATGTGTGCACGTGTGTGTGCTCCTGTGTACATAAGCACACATGAGTATGTGTGCATGCACATGTGCACACGTGTGTGGGAGTGTGTATGTGGGTGCATGTGTCCCTGAGTGTGGGTGGGTAGGTGTGTTCATGTGTGCACGTGTATGCCCCTGTGTACATAAGCACACATGAGTGTGTGTGCATGTGTGCATGCATGTGTGGGGGTGTGTATGTGGGTGCATGTGTCCCTGAGTGTGGGTGGGTAGGTGTGTTCATGTGTGCACATGTGTGTGCCCCTGTGTACATAAGCACGCATGAGTGGGTGTGCATGCACATGTGCATACGTGTGTGTGTGGGGGTGTGTGGCTGCATGTGTCCCTGAGCGTGGGTGGGTGTGTCCATGTGTGCACACGTGTGTCCCTGTGTACATAAGCACACATGAGTCGGTGTGTGTGCACGTGTGCACACGTGTGGTGTGTGTGTGTGGGTGCATGTGTCCCTAAGTGCGGGTGGGTGTGTCCATGTGTGCACATGTGTGTGCACATGTGTACATAATCACACATGAGTGGGTGTGCGTGCATGTGTGCACACATGTGTGTGGGTGTGTATGTGGGTGCATGTGTCCCTGAGTGTGCACACGTGTGCACGCGTGTGGGTGTGTGTGGACTCAGCGTGGGGAGCTGAGGAGAAACAGTCATGTCAATCTCTGATTCATGAATTAAGATCCAAATTTTTAACTAATTGAGTGTATTAAATAGAAAGTCCCTAAAGAAGAAAGAAAGAAAAGACTAATACAAGACACTTTTCAAAGCTTCTTTGATGAAAAGTGTATTTGGGAGCTGACCATAATGGCTATCCTCGCTTGCCAAAACCTGACGCCCTGGCAGGTAACTTTCATCAGGCATATCTGAAATGGTACCTAAATGAATTAGCAATAAAATGGACTCAGGCCGAGCAGTGGGGACCTCCATTAATCTCGGGTTAATCACTAAAGAGGTGCCATTCACTTTTCTTAAGAAGTCACATTTTTCTCCCCTTGCTGGTGACCAGATTTCATAAAGTAACATATTTCTAATGAAAGGTCTCTGCTTGAATTAAACCCCGAAGGTTTATGCAGATTTCGCATTTGATTACTGCTTGGCATGGGCCCTTAGCCGGCTGCGGAAGGAAGGCCCTCTCTGAAAGGGCCCCAGCATGCAGTTCATAATATTCTTTGAAATAAAATAGTGCACTTGTGCTTAGTGACTTTAATCAGCCCTGACTTTTGATAGTCAAACAATAGCTAATTACAGTAACACCTGCCTTCCAGGCCCTGTCACGTCGGCTCCTGCCGGAGAGAGGCCTTGTCTCCGAGCTGCGTGATTATTACAGACTCTGCAAAAAGTCACTATAACTGACACTCAGCAAGTTTGGTAGCCATTAGGAAAGGTTTATTTTGCTGCTGCATTGCTGGCTTTTCCATTACATTCTTCTCCTTTGTATTTTTGGGGGTGGCGATGGCGAGGGCAGAGAGGAGAGAGGAGGTGCGTCGGGGCCCAGGGCCTGGGGCCCAGGACCTTAGGAATCCAGCTGCAGAGCAAACGGGTGCAGAATCCACAAAAATGTGGTGAATGTGCTGCTTTTGGCTGAGATTTGGGAATGGGTGTTCTGAATGCTGGAGACCCCCGGGCTCGCCCTGTAGAGATGGCAAGGCGGGGACCCACACGCCCTGGCTTGGGGCCAGGCAGGGGCAGCGGTCCCGTCTTCCTTGGGCGGAGTGTTGTTTCAAATGAAATGGCCCGCGGTGCATGGGGAGCGGGAGACGGGCTCAGTGGAAGTCATAAATTACTATCTCGTTTAAGTCTTTCTTTTCTCATTAATTTTGCCTGGCAAATGAGCCCGAGTTTTCCAGAACCCAGCCAAGTGAGGAACATCAGCCTGTCAGCCTTAGGCTTGACAGACCCGGTAACAAGTTCCTAGAAACGAACAACAGGACGTCGGGGATGAAGAAGTGGTGGGCGACCCGTCCTCCTGGCCCCAGTGGACCCCAGCCCACACCGCTTCTCACAGCTGCCCATTTGGGGCCCCGTCCCACCTCCCCCAGCCCTTTGGCAGGACCCCCAAAGAAAAACAGAGACAGAGGGAGGAGGAGGGTCTGGCTGGGCCCGGCCAGGGGGCGGGCAGTTACAGACCGGCGGTCATCCAACATGCCCCCAGTGGGCATGCCCCTGGTGACTTGGGCCCTGCATCACCCCGTCCTGGCATGGACAGTGCTCCCCTTTGGGGGGGCAGTTTTGGGCACAGTGGGTACACCAAATGCCAGAGCTGGCCCTGCCCTCTTTCCAGTTCCATCAGGAACTCCAGCCGGCCCCCTTGAGGAAGGATGCTGCCAGGGCTCCGGGGGCCTTCCTCCAGCCCTCTGGGTGACCTTTCCCTGGGGTGACGTGAGAACTGGGAGGCAGAGCCAGGAGGGCGGGAGGGGAGTCGCCCCAAAGTGGGAGAGCCCTGCACAGCCAGAGTCGCAGTTCTGGCCGCTCCCAGCGAGGCCCGCCGTCTTCCTTGCCCAGGGACCAAAGCCTCCGAGGTGCTCCTGAGCCATCTGCACCTCGGCCAAGACAAAATTCCCTCTGCCTGCGGTTGGGCAGTGCCCGCAGAGGGTGTGTGCGCACACGTGAGCACACGCGTGCCTGCAGGGCTGGGTCCCGGGTCCCTCTCACGCTGAGGGTGCCACTTCCGTTCTGCTGGCTTTGGTCTCTGGACACTGCACTGTGTTGACAATTACCCACAGCCAGGACTTGCCAAAACCTGGAGTTGAAAAGGCTTCAAGGAGGAAAAAAACAACTGGAAAGCTGTTTTCTGTTAAGGCAGGTTTATTTTTCCTTGCAATTATGTCTGACTAAAACGTCCTTGTGCGGGAGGCACTTCCCTAAGAAAGGTCTGATTCATGCTGCCCTGGACAGCGAGAGTGGCCGCCCCCTCCCGCCCGCCCGCCCGCCCTCCAGCCTCGTGCTCCTCGCCAGGAGCTCTCTGCAGTTGGGCCCACGATGGGAGACCTGGGCCCAGAGCAGCCACCCCTGTGATGGCCCAGGGACCAGGCTCCGGTGGAGGGAGTGTCTGCCCAGAAAGGGGGCAGCCCTGAGGGTCTGGAACTCAGGAGTGAAGGCAGGCTCGACCCCAGCCAGCCCAGAGCTAGCCCTGCCGCGGGAGCAGACCTTGCATAATCGGCCACACAAAGCCGACATCAGCCAGCGACCCTAACTCACCTTGGCAGGAAGGCTCAGCCACCCCGACTCTTTCGAAGTCTGCCCCTGCGCCCTCTCCAGCCCCGGCCTAGGGGAAACTGGAGGCTCAGGTCCCAGAGAAGCTGCAGAGCCTCGTCACTGGGGTCATCGACTTGGCCCCAACACCTGTCTCCCCGCCTGCTCGCGGTCTGTGAACACAGCCATCGCAGAGAAAGACCCCGGTTTCTCATTTCTCCCTGGAAGGGAACAAGCCCCCTGCCCAGCGATCCCTCTGCCCTGCCGATCTGGCATTTTCCATCCCCTGGGCTGCAACCCCCCCCCCATTGCCCCTGAGGCCAGCCTGGAAATGGGAGGAAAACACGTGCACTAAAGGGGCCTGGACTGAGGTCAAGTTCAGCATTTAGCATACCACCCTTCCCGTCAGCCCTCGTCCCACCCCCCAGCACTGACCGCGGCCCCGAGGCCAGCATCTGCCTCTCGTCTCTCTGTGTTTGCCATCGTGGATCAGTTTGATTGATCATCTCCGTGGCCACAGGTTGGTAATAAAGCTGTTTTGAGAGCCTCCCACATTTCCCCCAGGACCCCATTGGCATGACAGGGCTTGACATCAGCCATTCGTCACCTGCTGCCTGTGGTCACTGTGTGCGATGACCAGCAGACAGACAGGAACCAGGCCGGGACAAGGCTTCAGGAGGGGCCGGCCTGCAGCCGGGGTGGCGTGGGACAGATGGATGTGTCTGCCTGCCATCGGACCCTCTGGAAGGTAGGGATGGGTCTCCAGCCTCTGGGCCAGCTCCCCTGGGAGCCATCTGGGGATGCCACCAAGCGCCATGAGCTTCCCTCTCCCCGTGGGCACACCGACGTCCACCCTGCCCACCTCAGAGGGCGGCTTGGAGGCCAACCGGAGCATTGGCTGGGAAGACTGTGAGGACCCCCAGGAGTGCCGGCTGCCTGGGTCTCCCCCCTCCACGGAGCCCCCTCCTAAGGCATCTCCTCCTGGACACGTGGTCCCTGGGCGCATCTGCAGAGACAAAGGAGCACAGTAAAGGGAAGCCCCCTGCCGGCCCCCACCCTTCCTTCTTGGGGAGGAAGAAATGGGTTTATGATATAAATCTGCTGATGCCCCTGCAGGCTTGGCCTAGGGACAGGGTCGGGGTAAGCGTCTCAGACACTGGGGCCGGGGTGCAACGGGGCATTGACCCCAAATGAATCCACAGGGTGCCCAAGGCAGAGGGATGAGTCCTTGTTTGCGTCATACCCCTTCACACATGCATGTGCACAGACACACACACGCGCACACCTGTGCATGCCCTCCTAAGACCATGAGTCCTGCGCTTCTGGGAGCTGTACCTGAGCAGTTATTGCTGGCTGGCCGAGGAGTCCTCTAACCCAGAAAGGAGAAAGGGGAGAGCAGGGGTGTGGGGAGCAGATTCCGGGGACTTCCTAACTCACATCAAGGTGCTCCTCGGGTCATCACGGCGTTTCCCCGGCCCCATCAGGGCGCCCAGAGACCCCTGGACGGCCGGCCTCTCTGTCCTCGTGGTCCTTGCCTGGTTCTCGACCCACCCCACCTGTGGCAGAGAAATCCTCGAGGCCTCACTTAGTCTCCCCTGACACCTCAATTCCTCCCGTGGATCACGTCCCCCAGAGATGTCCTTTCCTGGGGACGGACTGGTCCTGCCCCTTTGGATCAGCACCCTGAGCCTAGTGCTGTTTGGGTGACATGTGGGGGACAAAACTAACAACTGCCACAGGCGGGACTCATCAGCAGCCCGCAGAGCAGGCGGGTGCCATGTGACTTCACATCTGGATAGGACATTTCTGGCAGGCAGCAGCACCGTGGCTGACCGCAGCAACCCCGCCGATGTTCGGAACCCAGCCTGCTGCACACACCCACGTACAGCACACTGGGCAGTGAACGCAGCACAGCTGGGACGTCCTTGTGCTGGGCATCAGACACCAGCCCGCAGACCTCTCGGTCACATCAGGTGTCCACATCAAGCCAGGACGCCCAGCGGGGACTGACAGCCACCCGGCTCTGGAGCTCGTGGCCTGATGTCGCCAGGGACACCGTAATGCGAGGCCCACCATTAAGGTCCCCATCCTTGGCGACCCGTAGAAAACCAACCACGGAGAGCTTTTCCAATTGCGTTGACAAATTGACTGATAGCGCATTTTGGGAAATGTGTCTACATTCAGAAAACCTCCGCTGGTCTGAGAACAGACAGAGGACGGATGGTGAAACTGACAAAGCACAGCCCCCTGGGACGTGTCCCCCACGATGGCCAGGCGCCCCCAGAGCCCTGGGCGGTAATTATTCAGAGCCCCCCAGTTGCCTCTCCAATGCCCCCAGTATTTCCTGCCCCAGGGTTAAAGCTGCGGCTAGTCCTGGAGAGAAGCTGGGCGCACATCCGTCCCACGGAATGCTGTGCGCGCAGCATGCTTTCTGTCTGTCATCATTAGCCTCCCACAACCATCGGGGCCCGGGAAGGGCTGACCTGCCCCAAGTTCCCTCTGTGCTGCCTTTGCAAACAGCCTCCAGAGCAGTTTGGGTCCCCTGAGGTGTGAGGGATGTGGTGGGAACCTCCCCCTACCCAAGGGAGACGGTCACCAGGGGCTCCGCAGTCCTGCCTGCCACCCAGAAGGACCGGGACATCTCAGTGGAGTGAGGCAGGCAGGGCCTCCCCTGGCTGGCCTGGGCCCGAGGGGCAGGGCAGGGCCCTCTCTTGGGCAGATGCAAGGCAAATGGAGCACAAAGGAGATGCAGCCTGAGTCCAGGCCCAAGACAGCTGGGTTTGGGGGTAAATGTGCTCGTGTCAGATCCTTAAAGAGAGAGGGGAAAAGGCAGGGCGTTCGGGGTGCCTGAGCTGGGTGGGCCTCGGCAGGCCAGTGGGAGTGCAGTGACCATGCAGGCCAGTGTAAGCTACCCCTGCACAGCAGCCCCCCTGCACACACTCATCCTCATACGCCCATCCTCACACGCTCAAACCTGCACACCCGTCCTTGCACCCTTGCCCACTAGCTAGCTTCCTTTTGAGCTGCCCTGACCAAAGCCACTTTTCATTCTGGGCTTTCTCTCTGGCCACTTGGAGGGAAAAGACACAAGTAAGAACCTCTGAGTAAGAGGCCTGAGGTCTGTCGGCTGTGCCCTGCCCACTGAGGGCAAGGGAGGAGGCAGCTGTCCCGGGGAGCCACATGCTCAGACTGGGCACCTGGGAGGTGGGTCTTGCAGGAGGGCCAGGGAGAGCACAGTGAAGGGGCTGGTACAGGGAGGGCCTCAGGGACATGGAGGGAGGGCAGGACAAAGGGGGCCTTTGCCCCCTGCCCAGGCCCCCACCCAGAGGCCCATGCATGCCTGGAAGTAAGGTCAGGCATGGGGGCCAGCAGGGGAGGTGACAGGGAAGTCAGCCTGTGCCCAGTACGTCCCCCAAGCAGTGTCACCCAGAAGGCCAGCCAGAGCAGAATTGGCAAGCAGCCCCCTCCCGCCCACCGCCAGGCACCCACCACTGCTGGGCAGAGGCTTTCTCCATGACGTCACCAGCAAAGCATGAGCTCAGGACAAAACCTCAAAGGATCCCGAGTCTTTTAAAAGAAATATTGGTTTATCTTCCAATCATGATAATAATATATGTTCTTTGTGAAACAATCAGTGGAGAAAACAAGATGGTTTAAATAAGAAAATCAAAATTACCCATGGTTCCTCTGCTAACAGATGAAGATAAAGACATGCATTCTCGGGTCAGAGACACACGCTCCACGATCAGCACAAGGCTAGTGCACAGCCGCCTCGTGTGGCTGGATGTGTGTCCGTGTTCAGGTGTGTGCCTTTGCATGTGTGCAGGTTTGCATCTGCACGTGTGTGCAAGGTGGTGCAGACGGGTGCATACACATACACTCACTCTCGAGACCACAATGTAGACACAGTGTGACATCCAGCTGATCCACTTACCTTCTCGTGGGGATGTTGCCCTGTAGCATTGCCTGTTCTTGTGTTTTAATTTCTGCACGGCCATCAGTGGTCCAGCACCACTGGACAGCTGGCCAGAATGATGGCCCTCTCAAGGGATGTCACCTGTTGCACTGGTGCTCTCAGTCCTACCTGGGCAGGTGGGTCTGGGAGGGTGGGAAGGTCTCTGTTTCAGGCTCATCTCTTGGGCAGGAGGGAGTGGTTTTCTCTCAGTCTCCCCGAACCCTCACTGCCAGCGTCCAGCCCCACATCAGGGAGCTCCTGTTGTCCCCGTCTGTCTCAGGGCTGTGGGCAACTTAGGGGCCCCACCTCTCACCCTGGCTCACACCAGGGGCCATGGCTTCAAGAAATACATACTAGCACCAAGTAAAACCTTCTGTGAGGTCTGAAAACAGGTGTTTAGCTTTGAAAAAAATAAATACTAATAAAAGGAAACCTTGGGCAGGACCGTTCCTGGGTTAAGCAGGAGGCGGGTTGACCATCACAGGGGTCTCGGCACTGGCTCTCGGCGCAGGAGGTCCATGGGGCCGGTTCCCTGGTGCGCGGGGAGTGAAGGCAAGTCCACTCGGGAACTCAGGCAGAATTGGGGGACATCAGTGGGAAACAACAAGGAGATTCGAAGGCTTGGCTCAAGTTGCCATAGATGGTTTCTTCCCAAATTCTGGCTCCCGGAGGCCAAGGGCCCTCAGAGAGCATGGCAAGGAGGCCGGCGCCAGGCCGGGGCCGGACCCTGCCGGACTGCCTTCCCCAGAGCTTCACTCACTAGCAGTTTTACGCTGGGCAAGTCCCCAAACCTTCCAAGCCTCAGTCCGCGCATCTGTGAAGTGGGGGCACTGCTGTCAGCCTCCGGCCTCCATAAAGGGGCAGCGAGAGGCTGGTGTGGAGCCCCGGGCGCAGGCAGGGCGTCCCGAAGAATCAGGCGCGTTTGGTGTCCCGTCGCCAGAACCAAGCTACAAGATGCCCAGATTTAACCCCGACCCTTGCCCTTCTGTCCTGCCATCTCCCCACCGCCTCCACCTGAGGACACACCTGTGGCCATTGTCAGCTGGGGGAGGGACCCGCCGGTGTAGATGGAGGTGTGAGGCCTCTCTCCTGAAATGGCTTCCTGCCCGCCAGCTGCCAGGGGTTAGAGTCCTGGACCAGAGCTCTAAGCCCGGCCGGCAGGGACTCACCTCTCCCGGGCTGTGGTCATTAGATGCACTTGCATGTTATGAAATGACATAGAAATAGGAAAGCGCTCTGGGCCGCCCAATAAGACACTCATTTCCTTGGGATAAGTAGCCTTGAAACCTTATCAGTCATTTATGCCTTGGCATGATCCGATCGACGAGCTATGATCAGACTGATTGATTAAGATAGGATTGATTGATTAGCTATGATTAGACTGATTGATTAGCTATAATCTGATTGATTAGCTCTGTTTTGGGGAAGAGGAAGTCAGGGAGAGGGGGCACAAGGACCCCATCTTCCCCTCCAGGGAGCCAAAGATTTCCAGGGAGGAGGCCAGAGGCCTGATTTCCCCGGGGGTGACATGAAGCCTGGCTGGTCTCCTGAGGACATGGGGCGGTGGGGCGTCCCAGAGGGAGCACTGGCCTGGAGGAAGGCCTTGAGCTGCAGTCAAGTCGGCCACAAACCCTTGAGTAGGACGCGTGGCATGCACAGGGACCCCCGAGGGCCTGGCGATTCTGCTGTGGGCTCTGTGACGGCAGAGCCTGTGCCTCGCAGTACTGGCTGCTGCCCCCGGAGCACGCGGGGCACACCGTGGGTGCTCAGCAGATGTTTTCTGAGTGACCGCATGGAGCCGGGGGAGGAGGCGCGGGTACCTGGGAGAGCCATCCCGGCACAGATTCTATAGCAGAGTGTTTCCTGGTGGTGCTGCAGGCCCCTCGGGATGTAGGTCTGGGCCTCCCTGGGGTTCACGCAGCTCTTACGGCTTCTGTGCTGCCAAGTTGCTTACGCAGAGGGCTCTGTTTTCTGAGGGGCGTCACGTGCGCTCCGTCATGTGCATTTAGTCCACCCTGCGTTTTGCCCAGGTCCCTAGTCCAGCCCCTCAGGGGGAGCTGCCAGCTCTCTCCTTTACCAAGGAAGCCCCTTTAGACTTGCAAATGAAAAGCATCTGAAACTGGTATCCAACTTGGCTCCACTCTCCTACCTATAAACAGGCCTAATCCGTGAGTTCTCAGAATGTTCTGGAAGAGGAATGTGCTTGGGGCTGGCTTTGGCATGCAGACATTTCCATGGAGAGGCCGGTAAGTGCCAGGCTCTGGCACTTACCCTGGAAATGCAAGCTGGCCCCGCTGGCTGGGTCAGCTCGGGTGCTGTCTGTGAACCGGACGGAGGCTCCGGGCTCCTCGCTCAGCCCCCACACATCCTTGACCCAGAGACCTGCCCCCGGCTCTGGCACTCAAGGCTGTTGACTGGCCACCCCCAGTAGTCTGGACCCTGGGATGCCTTGTGGCCCCTGGGCCAGCTCTGCCAGGGGTCTCTGGTTTGGGAAGCCCCTCCCTCAGCCCTGCCCCCTTGCAGGAACCTCTATGGCTGAGGTATCAGTGTCCCTCCCGCGCGCGGGCTGCTTGATAAGATTCAATCCACAGCGAGGAGGGCAGCCTTCTCTCAAGATGGGGGAGACTCTTACAGCTGAGTAGCTGAGAAGTTTGGCAACTGCCAAGGTCATCGAGGTCCCCCTGGACCCCGGTCTTGTATCTGGAAAACACTTGCAGAGGAAATGGGCCGGCCCGTGTGCGTCTGGGACTGGGGAGTCTGCTGATCACAAGCGTGGTCATCACTGTATTCTTGGGGCCTGTGTAATTCTCAGTAAACCTGGACGGCTTCCCTTCTTGGGGAGGGGACGCGTTTTATATATGAAGCATGGAGGAAGGAGGAGGCCACAGGGCCAGGGGTGCCGAGGGGGGACGCCCTGCTGAGAGGTTGGCTTTGGGGGGCTCCAATACTGAGAGCATCTCCCCCGAAGGCCCAAGTGAGGGTCGTGGTCATGTCAGGACACTCAAGTCAGGGTGACTTCCCTTTCTTTTCTCCTGCGTTTTCCTTGATATTGGGTCATCTTTCAGTGAGCGTAGCCAAGGGAACAGGTGACACGCTGTGAGACCAGGTTAGTGGGAGAGCCGCGTCCGCATGTGTGGGTTTTACGCTGTCCCTCCTGACACTGCATTTTGGAAGAATCTGGCCCAGTGCTCCGGCATTGCTGCCTGTTAGCCCCCTGATGCCTCTGGGGGAATATCCATCCAATGGCCTTGCCGGGCCTGTGGTGGCCGGTGGAGGCCTGGGGCCAAAGGTGGACACATCCCTATGCCCAGCGCTTCTAGTTGGTTCTTGAGTCCCTCCCTCCCTCCCTCCTTCCCTCGCCAGACCCTGGAGGGGCACCCATGGAGCCCCACACGTGAGTCAGGACCATGGGGAAAGCCCCACGCAAACTCACCTCCCCCAGGCAGACCCCCACCCGCTCCCTGAAGTAGCAAGAAGAACTTCCGTTGAGACAGGAACCCCAAAGTGATGGGGCAGGATGGGGGACAGAGGGCCCTTGAGGGGCGGAGGGGCTAGGGGGCGGGTGCCACCAGGCCTGGCAGCCACCGCATCCGGAAGGAAAGCGAGAGCAGGTTTCCCACCTACCTCCCCCAGAACCTTCCAGCAAAGCCCTAGCCGATGGAAGGCCATCATCCAAGCTGACAAAGCCCGGAGGTTACAATGTCTTCAGGAGTGAGGTGTGGCAGCCGGAGGGAAGTTCTGCAGGCACTCAGGCTGCGAAACCAGCTCCCCGCTTGGCAGACGCAAGAGCATCTCACAACCGAAGTTCGCAGGGCCCGGCCGATGGTAGCTGGCTGGCTCCGTGTGGCAGGCGGCCGAGGGCCTAAGGGGACCAGCGTTGTTGGTCAATTCGCCTCCTGTGGCCTGGGCCCGGGCAGGGGCTGCCGCCCGGCCGCCCAGAAGCTGGGGTGGAGGCGCCCTCTATCGCCTGCTCCGAGGACGTCTTTCCCCAAAGCATGCCCGCCTGGCAGCCCCGAGAGCCTTTGCAAACCGACATCAACGCCTCGGTGTCCCCAACGGAATCTGCCTTTTGGGAACATTTGAAATAACGAGTCAAGCGTTTCCAGCTCCCGTCTGACATTTAATATAAACCATGTGGTTCTTGAAGCATGAGTATTTTTTAAAGCATTTAAGTGGCAGTATTTACCTGGAGAGGGAGGGAGAGAGAGGCAAGTGGACGTTCTCCTATGGAGTCAGTTCTTGTAGAAAAGCGATTGAAGACAGGGCTAAAATGCTGAGTTGTTTCCCGGTGGCCTGGAATTCTGTCTAGATCAAAAGCATTTCAGAAATCTCCAGAAACAACAGAGATTGGGGGCATGCCCCCCGCCCCCGGGGCGAGCTTTCCCCTGCACTGTCTCAGTTAAGCCTTTGGGCGTGGGGCCGGGGTCCTGGGGCTCATCCAGTGGTGGCCCGCAGCTGGGCTGGAGTAGAGCAGATGGCTCTGGGCTCCGCAGGCGTTTCCCCCGTGGGGCTGCAAAGCCCATCCCTACGGTTTTCCTTCCCATGTGCCAGCTTGAGGAGAAAACTTTTCCTCCCAGGTTCAAAACTGCCTTTGTGTGTTCAAGCATCATATTTAATCAGCATCTTTAAATGCTTTACGGAGGAGTTTTTTTTTTTTTTTTTTTTTTTGATTTCTAAAATGTCAGGTTTCCACCTGGGGGCAGATGTATGATTTTTTTTTTTCCTCCCTGGCAATTTGTTTATCGTTCTAGTGACTCACCGCAGGGACAGTTTTGCCCTGGAGCGTCGGTCTGGTTTTCCTGACTGGGCAAGTGGATGCTGGCGAGACCTACACGTGGGTCTCGCCAGGCAGACCAGCCATGTGGGCAGCGTGGGGGCCCCAAGGGCTCGGGACGGGGGGGCCAGGTGCCAGAGCAGAATTCACACAGAGCACTCCTCCCGAGGGGTGGGTGGTGCCGAGGTCCCCCACCAGCAGGACGGTGTGGGAGGAACATGTTGGACAGGGGCCGAGGGAGAGGGAAGCATCGAGGTACCAAACCGACGTGGCGCTCCTTGTAACAACAAGCCTTTCCTGAAACTCTACAGAAGTGCATTAGATGGGTTCTGCAGAGCCGTTGCTGGAGGCCTTCCAGCTTCCAAGCATGTCATGATGTCGTTGACGAGTCCTGCATTTGTGGTCACCTCTAAGCAGCTCGAACCTCCTTTTAAAACTGCGGATCCTGCTAACCTCCCGGCGCACCAGGATGAGGGCCTGGGCTGACGGAACAGCAGCACCTCTCAACCCAAAGTGTTTAGATTTCTAACAGCACTGGAAACGTTTCCAGGCGCGTGGGATCAGTGTTGCTGGCTAAGATTTTACGAGTCCCATGCTCAGGAATTAATTTATGGAGGACGGACGCCGCCGTGCTGCACCCCGGAGGGGCGGCGGGGTTGAGTGAAGTACGGTGCTTGTCATCCAGGTCTTCGTGGGCGAGTCGGTCCCTTTCCCCCTCTGGTGACAAGCAAGTGGGAAAAGCACCTTGTTCTTCGCACAGCGTGGGTTCCACAGAGAGCCCCTCCCCCTGAGAGAATAGGGGTGGGGTCTTGATACAGACAAGAGGTCTGTAGACAGACTTTGTGGTCTTTTGATGGGAAATCAGATGGTTCCTCCTGTGCCGGCAGGGAGGATTGCAAATCTGGGCAGTCAGCTCTCTGTGTGGCTCCTCCAGAGGGCCTTTCTTCTAGAGAACTTCAGAGGTCTCAGTGATCCTGGGGCAATGCAGCCGCAGAAATGCAGCGTCCTGCCCAGGGCCAGGGGCAAAGCAGGGAAAGGACCAGAGCCGAGCTTGGCACGTGCAATCCAGTCTGCAGCTGCTGAAGGAAGTTTCTAGGTTCAGTGCACCCAGAGGGCACGTGTACCTCACCATGCTGGCCCATCCCTCACCATGAGCCCCAGGGTGACATGCTCCTGGACAGATCTTGACGGTTGGCAGGCAGATGCTGGCAGGTTCCTCCAGCCAGCGCAGTCCTTGAGCACAGAGCCGGAAGCCTGGCGGTACCAGAGTGCCTTGGACGGTGCAGGAGGGAGGCAAGCTGGCATTCTGCGGCCCCCACAAATTCTGGGCCAGCCCAGAGTGTTTCCTGGGGAGATGCTCCCAGCTCCAGAGGAACTTCTCCCCACGGCCCTTGGTGACGTTTTCTGAGCCCACCGGGCAAACTCTGGGGGCCCGGGGTGGGTGTGGGGTGTGTGAACTGCAGCCATCTAGCAAAGTCTGGCTCGGGGCACCCTGTCCCTCTGGCCCCAGCCCCACGGCGGGCAAGTGCCTGTCCCCTCCAGCTGGCCACCTGCACATTTTTCTTACCTCTCCAGGTGTTTCTGGGAATGCAACTCTGCCCTCCTGCCTGTACTCCATTGTTCCACAGGCTCTCTTTTAGGTCATTTTACATTTTCACCTGATCCCTGTAATTCTGCAAAACACTCCCAGGCCACAAAGAGACCCTGCTACAGCTGGCATCTCATTCCCACTCATAAAACTCAGAAGGAAATTTCCCCTGCTCTGGCACTGGCCCTGGACGAGGGCGGGTCTCGGGCTGCTGAGACAGGACCGACACCCGTGCCCGGGCCATCTCCTCCACACACACCCCAACGTGGTGGATGTGGTCACAGCCTGCCGAGCCCGGTGAGCACGACCTCCTTCCGCAGTGCTCCTGGGGCAGCGGCACGTCGTTGTGTGAGGGTGCGCTCGTTCCCTTTGGCAAAGACGGGGTGCCCCCCACAGACACTGGGGAAGGGGTGCCTGCCCGCCAAGTGCAAAGACAGGTGTGCTTCCAGCAGGAAAAGGTCGGACCCCACTGCAGGCAGACGGGAGTTTTCTCTGTGCCGACTCAGGAGCCTAGTCAAAGATCCGAGCAGAAAGCCCCCGCGGCGTGACACCACAGAAAATAAATACCAGAGGAACATTTGAAGAGCTCAATAAATTGATCATATTCCAGTGAACCCTCACCTCGTAACGATGGGACCATTTAAATGCTAATGTCATTTTTTAAAAAGTCAATTACAGGAGTTTTGATGGAATGGAGTCAGCATTCTCCGCCTAGCCTCTGTGACTGCGGGCTCCCTCTCCCAGGCCCTGGGCCCTGGAGCGTTGGCCGGCTCCCCTGCAAGGAATACCCCTCTCCGTGGGCCCAGGAATGGAGTCAAGTGGAAACAGAAACCAAAAATACCCCAAGTTGTGTGGGTCACAGAAACACGTGTTGATCAAGCGAGCGGCATTGGTGGATCTAGGGCAGCTGCTGCAGTCAGCCCTGCAGAGGACACAACCTCACCCCACCCCATGGAAGGGATGGGGGCAGGTGATCCACAAGCCTTCTGGAACGTTCCGGAGATGGGTGCCTGGTTTCCCATCAACCCCTGCTGTGCTCCCCTCCCTCCTCTTGGTGGGCTTCCTCACCACTCTGGGTGAGGAGCCCTCTGGGTTCCCGAATGGATTGACTGGCTCCCGTGTGGCCGGGAACGGAGGGAGTGGGGGTGCCAGGCCACCCCGAGGGAACGACGCTCAGGGCCCTGGGCCCCCATCTGAGGACTCTCAGTGTTGCATCTGCCGCCAGGGCCTGGGGGCTCTCGAGAGCATGCTCACACCTCTGCACCTTCAGTTCCTCCGCCAGCGATGCCTGTGACGGCTGCCTGATCTGTTTCCATATCGGCGGCCGTCTGTGTGTGCTGGACACATAACTGTCTAACGGCCTTGCTCCAGAGGAGGAAACAGAGGCACAGGGGCTGCCCGGCTCTCACGCTAGTGAGTGGAAATTGCTGGAACTCAAAGCCAGTCTGCCCAGGGCTATGGGAGCCACACAGGCGGGAGGGGCTGCCTGGAAGGTTTTGGGTGTCCAGTCTGGTAGCCACGACAACCTGAGTCCCTGGGGAGCCAGCTGGTCTTAGGCTCCAGGAGGACGTGATGAACTGTCCAGCCTGGGGGGCTTGGCCATTGAGGGCTGACCTGGGACTCTCACGCCCCCAGGCCAGCGCTTGGGCAGAGTGAGCAGAGACCTGGGGGTCAGCTCTGAGCTGATCAGCTCAGAGCAGGTCACTGGACACCCTACGTGGCCCAGGCTCCAGGGCAGGCCATTACGTCCTCCAGGGCAGGCCAGTACTGCAGGCAGTACACGTTAAACACGCTGTGTCCTGCGCACTGTGGGTGTGTGGGTGGGGGTCAGCTGGAGAATCTGCAGGTTAACGAGCCCCCCAGGGTCCTGACGCCACCCCACAGTCTGAGGCCCAGCTGCGATGATGAAGACTGTAGGCAGACGGACCCCGAGGACACCTGGCTCAGCCACTCAGCCCTCGGGCCTCATTTTAGGCATCTGTAGGATGGGTCACATACCACGTGGCAGTTAGAGCAGCTAAGGCATGTGCATGTGGCCAGGCAAGTGCCGACAGATGCTGTTCACAGATTCACAGGTGGGTGCCCACGGCGTGCTTCCACCTTCGACCTGGACCCCCGGCCGCCACCTGTCTCTGTTTGGTGCTTTCTGAACTGGCCCTGCCTTCCTCCCACACCGGGGCCCATGCTGCTCTGGGGCTGGGAGCTGGGTGTGAAGGATGCATGTCCCAGCACCACAATCAGCGTCCTGAAGATGCCGATGGGGCACTGGGCTCCTGAGCTTCACCCCTACAACTCCTGTGCAGGGCTCCCCGAGAGGGTGGGGTTCTATTTGGGAATAGAAACGGGAACGAATAAATAAAAGATCAAGCCTGCCAGCCCTGCACGGCTCTGAGCTCCCTACAGCATTAGCCCCATCTTTCTCACAGTGGCCCAATGAGGGAGGGGCCCTCGGCATCCCCATTTCATAGATGAAGAAACCGAGGCACAGAGAGGCTAGAACTTGCCCGGGTTCCCACAGAGCCAGTCCAAACCGCGGCCTTCCCAAAGCTGATGCTGTCATCAGTCCCTCCTGCCCTTCACATCATTTCTGAGCCCAAACCCGACTGAGTCTGGCAGCCCTCCATGATGGGGACAGAGGGGCATACTTGGGACAGCCCTGGGGTGACCCTCACTAGAGAAGGCGTGTGGCTCCCACCCCTTCCCCTGAGTGCTGTCCTTTCCAATGACAAACCGCTGAGCCTGAGTCTGCTCAGTGCTGGCTGAACGGAACCCCATCCCCACCGCCACGGGGAGGAATCGGGCCCCAACAGGACTCGCCGCAGAGGAAGAAACTCAAGACGGGGGCCGAGGATCGCAAAATATTGCAAAATTTTCCGAGCCAGGCCCTATTAGATCCCTGAAATGGGATACGCAACCTGAACTTGGCCACATAATACGGCTCTGTCTGCAACGGGACGGGAGCGCCGGGGACCCGAGCTGTCTTTCAAAGAGCGATAGTTACGGAAATTAGTGATGCAGAAATCCATCCCCATCATTCATCAGGGGCCTTATTAACTGTCCTCCGATGTGATAGGAGTGGCCCGGCCTCCTGACTTCAGGGGCCTGGGAGAGGCGGTCCTCATCCTTGCTGTGAGGAGAGGTGTGGGAGGAATCCCCCGGAAGCGCCAGCCGCACCATCTCCCAGGGCCCCTGCAGTGCAGGCAGCAAGGTCGTATTATGAGGATTAGAAGTCATGAGGCGGGGCATGGACGAGAGTGTCTGCACAGAGCGTGACCCACGCAGCATCATCAGGGCAGTTATAACACAGCGCCCCAGAGGGGAGGACAGCCCCGGGGGAAATCGCCCCAGTAGTGAGGGGATCCCCTCGCAAGGGCAAACTGAAGGCCACAGGGAGCCCTGGAGAGGCCAAGTCACCCTCACCTGGATGCAATGCCGACCCACCGCTGACCCCACCTCCCTGAACCTCAGTGTCTTCATCTGCATCGTGGGTATCCTGATGCAGGTAAAAGGTGATAGGAAAGGCCCCTGACCCTTGGAGGATACCCCATCCACACCATCCGCTTTGTTATTGTTCCAGCAGCAGGCACACCTGGGGGCCGACCCCGGGGTCCACAGGCCACTCCCCCTTGCCCCATCTCCTCATGCAGACTGCCCACTGGCCAGCGTGGGACAGGACCTCCCCAGCCTCATACTGCCTATTAATGGAATGAGTGCCCATTTTAAAAAGTTCTAATACTGAAAGCGCCAAATAAGTGCCATGTGTGTGAAGGTCGAGGCTACAGTCCTCGGCGTCGCCTGGGAACATGTGAGAAGTGCAGATTCTTGGGGTCCAGCCCAGACCCGCTGAGTGGAGCCCTGGAGGGTGGCCAGCACGCTGCTAACAAGCCCTGCAGTGATCTGATCCAGTGTGAGACCCACTGGGGGGGACACAGAAGACACGCCTGGTTCCAACACCTGTTCTCCGAGGTTCTCCCACTGCTGGGGATGCACCCGGGAAGCTCCTGGGGCTCCTCCTGGGCCTGTCTCCCCCACCCCCCAGTGGGCACGTTCCCACGGGGGCTCCTTCGGGGCCTGGCCCCTCCAAGATGCCCCTGTGTCCTGCCGGAGTGGGGCACCGCAGGAGCCCAGCATGGAGGCGCGTGCTCATTTCAGAAAGACGAGCTTAGAGGCCCAAGTCTTTGGGCCCAAGAGGCCTTGGAAGGACACTTGCCTTTCAAGGTCACGTTAGTGACCTTCCGCCCATGATGGATTTATTGAGGGGAAAACATGTTGAGTTATTTTGTCCAATGGCACTGCCAGAAGGAATCTTCCGTGGCCGGGCCTCAGGCCTGTTACTCAACACTCCCATTATTACACTATTACACCGCAACGCCAGACCAGAGAGAGAGAGAGTGGAGGTGATAACGCAGCGGGGAGGGCGCTCGGGCTTTCCAAATCTGTTCATTTTTAGCCCCTGTGAATCAAAGAATCATCCGACTCTGTCGGGCTTTGATCCTCCTCCTCTGCCGCGGTGTCTCCACCTACAGAGAAACAGACGGCATGGAGAGATAAACGGCACTTGAGCGGATCGCACTCGCCTGGGCTGCACTGCTATCTGCTTCCCCGAGTGTTGAAAAGAGCTCTCTTGGCAAGTAGTGCACACGTAACCTTCGCCCTTGACCGCACTGTCTGGTGGCAGATAAAAAGTTGGCGGTGTTGAGAAGGTAAAAGGAAGGGAAAAACAATCTGCCCGCTCCCCTAGAAGAAAGACGAGGCTGGACGGCGTGGGAAGGCTGCCGGGCTTCCTGCAGGGCTGGGGAGACCCCAGGAGACAGGAATTGGGGGATTGGTGCAGAGGGAAACATGGGAGCCAGGCTGCACATCCCCCACCAAAACATAAGTTGGGGGGTCAGGAAACAAACCCCACAGCCAAGAGATGAAAAAATGCACCCGAGAGTATCTTCAGAAGGGCCTCTTTGGGTCTCCTGCAGCTGAGGGGCAATGCAGAGGAGGCATCGAGGTTTCCCGGCTCATCTTGTTTGCTTTGTCCCAGACAGAGGTGTCCAGCTCTGTTGCGTGAACTTGGACTGAGGCACAGCCTCAGTTCGACTGTCTTTCCACAGGTAATTACCAGGACAAGGGACACATCTGTGTCAAGGCTTTTACAAGAACAGTTCGCCCCGTGAGGATGGGGACCAGACCCTATTGACCCCATATCCCACTCCAGTGCCTGGCCCGTGGCTGGGGCTCAAAGGCATTTGAACAAATAGCCACCAGAAGAGAAGGGTCCTGTCCGGGGAGGGAGGAGCCCGGGGGGATGTTCACCAGAAAGCCAGGTGGCCGACTCCAGGAAGCCAGGTTCCCTCTCCACCTGAGAAGCGCAGCGTCACACCACCCGGGCCACTGGGGATGTAATTATGGTAATCAGGGCCCACATTTGCATCTCCGTCCCAAGCCCATCCGCTGTGTCGGAATGAAACCTTTGAAAATCGCCATGGACACTGGTTTTGATAATAACGTGGGTAAAGGTTGTATTGCTCTCTGAGCGGCCATTCATCCATCTGTGAGCAGGACAAGGTAGTAATAGGAAGGAGCCGATCGCCAGGGGCAAAGTTGGAATGCAAACTCATCAGAGGCAGCGAACTGGGGTGTCGCGCTGTTAAATAGAATTCCATTATTGTTTCATAAATAGAGAGATTGAAGTGCCCAGGCCAGGAACTGATGATCATAGGGGATTGCGTTTTAGCTAAACTCGCAACTAGTATTTGTTTTGAGTAAGTGGTTGTCTGGGCTAATAGTAGGGTATTTCATTGTGAAGGGCTTGTTGAACGGGATTTATGGAAGAAGCCTGCACGGCTGTTTGTGCAGGATGCTCGGCGGTCGCTGGGAGATGGGGAGTTGGTGCCGACGTTGCTCCATCTCTAGTGGTTTCTCACCGTCTCCTGGTTAATGTCACCCCTTGAAAATGCCACATCGCATTCCGGCCCCTGCAGATGCTGCACTATCTGAAGGGCGCAGCCCACAGCACAAGCGCAGCTCCGAGTAGGTGCTCAAAAAGTGTGTGTGCGCAAGTGTGCGTGTCAGAGTGTGCATGAGTGTGAGCGTGCGAGAGATTGTGTGTGTGCGCACTCATGCGATGAGGTGGGGGTTTCTGGCTTCTCTACAAGAGCCTCAGCTGGGCCACCTCCCTGCTTCCCTCGGGTCCAGGTGTCCTTCCTGTGTGCCCACCTGAGGAAGGCAGCAGATAACGAGATCCAGGTAAACAGGTGAAGCGTTGTCAGGTGGAAAGAGCCTCCCTTTTGGGGTGGAGCCTGGCTCAGAGGTGTACCCAGAGTGGAGAGGGGCGTGCCCCCCTGGGCCTTCTCCACGAGGCCCCCCACAGGGCTTCTTGCACGGGGGGGAAGCTCATGACATGTTGGACCTCTCTCTCCATGCCTGTCTGTGACCAGCTGCAGTTTCAGCACCTCCCCAGGTCTCCACCCTACAACTCGGGCATTCCCTCCAGCTGGCCAGGGATCCCAGTGGACAGGGACCCCAGAAGGCCTCTGGGTTATCCCCAAATAGCCTATTAGGCCGACCAGATAGCATCCAGCCCTCTGCTCTGACATCAACTGTGTCACTGGGCTTATTCGAGGTGCTCTCCCACCTGTGGGGCCCGTCTCGAGGGACCAGCTTCTGGCTGACCCCACCAGAAGCCCTGTGTCTGGTCGTCTCTGCATTTAGGGGAGCTGCTGCTGCAGGAGGCCTGGCGAGCCCCAGCGTATACACGGAGAGGCCAGGCTGCTGCGGGTAAGACAGTTACAAGATGGCACCCAGGACAGACATCAGGACACACATCAGACAATGGGAGGGAGGGCTGGGCTGTGGGCTTAATCCCTTCTGGCCTCAGTTTCCCCTCTTTACACGGGCTAGTCTGAGAATAGGTGGGAAGGTGTCATGGTGATAAGAGAGGGCTGAAAGGATTGCTTCGGACTCCTCACATCTCCTGTCCCTCTGGACTTCCCATGATGAGCTCGTGGAAGTGACTGTCCTCTCCGGGTCCCTCGCTGACTTCTATTGCCCCCAGCTCCGACCCCCAGGAGCATCAGCGCTGTGGGGGATGGGAAGATGGCATCCTCTGATGCAGG
This sequence comes from Ceratotherium simum simum, assembly GCF_057802395.1. Lineage (NCBI taxonomy): Eukaryota > Metazoa > Chordata > Mammalia > Perissodactyla > Rhinocerotidae > Ceratotherium > Ceratotherium simum. The sequence continues at coordinate 49,018,616 of NC_141921.1, read as the reverse complement.
TGTGCTGCCCCCACTCTCATTAAAGGTAGCCGTGCACGTGTGCCAGAGGAACAAAGGGCCCCTTCACTGTCACCTCCCCAGCGGCCAGTGCGGCCCCCGCCTGTGACCAAGGAGCCGCACGGCCTCCGCTCTGTCCGCACCGTCCGGCTCCCGAGGCCGCACGCCGCAGCTCGCCCACTGCAGGCTTTGTTTAGTCTGGGTTTCTGGGCGTTGGGCTCTTTTTTTCTCCAAATTCTTCCAAAATTCTGTAGGCTGAAGACACCACTCATGCAGCCCAAGGGGAGAGTAAATAGCCCTCCTTGGTGAAGAAGTTCCTGTCTCTCCTGAGGGCGATCATGGGTCTGGAGAGCTGGGGGAACTGGAGCATGACCCCCCGCCCCCCACAGGAAGGCGCAGAGCCGGCGTCTGTGCTACCCGATCAAGCCAGAAACTCTTGGCAGGGGGGAGGGGGGCGGGGGTTCCCAAAGGCCCAGGAGCAGGAGGAGGGCTCCCCTGCGATCCTAAACTTGGGGCTCCCCCAGAGGATGAGGGAGCCTCTTCAAACCACGGGCTGAACCGTCTGCTCAGATCCTGGTCCAAGGGGCTCACTCCCTCAGATCCTGTGTCAAAACAGGGCTACGTGGTCCCAGCGGGGCCCTCCTCAGTGGGGACAGTTCTCCGCTCGGGTGACTGGCTCTGGTCGTTTCAAGGACCTTGTCTGACGCCCCCATTGAGATGCCATCCAGCCCCCCATGCAGGGACACAGGAGCCCTCCTCCTCCTGGAAGGATGTGCTCCCAGTCGCTGTGGGCCCAGAGGCGGCCTTCCCATTAAGCTGGGCAGAGTGGGGTCAACCTCCCCTTCACCCAACAGATTCTTGTTCGTCTTCTGCTCTGCAGAACTCTGGGCTCCGGGAGGAAGCGGAAGGAATGCATTCTGGCAACAGCCTTGCCTTCGAGGAATCTGTGATAGAGGCAGTAAAGGCCGGCGGGAGGGACACGTGAAAGGTGACTTAGCACCTCATCCTCTTAGTTCACGCCCCACCGTGCCACCACCACCGGGAGGAAAGGGGCCGGGAGCGGCTTCCAGCAGAGGCGGGCCTGCCGTGGGGCCCATGGGCAGGGAAGGGGCAGGTGTTCCTGGTGGCGGGTTGGGGAGAAGGGCCAGAATATTGAAAGCTATGGGCTGGGAAAGAGGGTCAGCTTTTTTTCAAAAAGAATCCTTTCATGAATCCCTCGTGTACTGTTTTTAAGCATAAGAAAAGGACAGAACATTTGGGTGGGTCAGATTTGGGACTGACAACACAACCGCCCTCAAGTTCACATCTTTCATCCCCCCTCGCCGCCGGTCCACCCTCCGCCCAGGGCCATGCTGCCCAGGAGCAGCCTGCTTTCCCTCTCCCCTGCTGGCCGCTTGGTCCGTTCAGATCTCTCGCCCTGTGTGGGTGCTGGGGTCTGCGGGACTTGTCCAGCAACATTTGTGGCACCCTCTCAGCGCCTGGAACAGTGTCCTGGGCCCAGGGAGCCTCTGTCCACATCTGTGCGGGGTTTGAGGGTGCAGGGTGGTGTGAGAAAGGATCAGGGTCGGGGACGATGCTCCTGGCATCAAACCGAAGCCAGCGTGCGTGCAGCAGACGCCTGTCCTTAGCACCACGGCCTGGGAGGGCGGCAGGGGAACAGAGGGGAGCCTGAGAAAGGCTGCCTCCAGGTAGGAAGGGAGCGGAGAACGTGGCTCAGGAGACCAGACTAGGAGGAAATCCAGAGTCCAACCCTCCAGGAGGGAACAAGGCCCTGAGGGAACCACAGCCAAACTGCTCCGAAGCACCGCCAGCGACCTGCACATCTCAACCGGCACAGGGCGGCTGCAGGGACGTGAGGAGGGGAGATGCCGGGGGGGCTGCGTTAGGGGAGGTTTGTGCAGCCAAACATCTGGGGCTTGGGAATGAGTGTAGACTGATTGAGCATCTGTGTCCCTTAAATAAGTGGATTTGAATCAGCTGTTGATCTGACACTGAGCTACAGAAGATGTTTCCCTCTGCAAACCCTCTCGTGTCTGAGTCCTGCTCGCGTGGTTCTGAGCCTCCTGCACCCTTTCTGCCTCCTTGTGGGCATGACCCCTAAAGAGAGGCCAAAGCCCAGGCATGTCTGCAATGGTGTACATGGTCTAGAGCCGCCCTGTCCTGTGCAGTAGCCACAAACCAAATGTGGCCACTGCACTGTGCACTGTGACTGGTACAACTGAGGCACTGAGGTTTTCATTCGATTTCGTTTGAATTATCTTTAGTTTAAATGGCACCCCAGTGGACAGGGCAGCCCAGCATTACCGGTCTTTGTTTCCTAATAGCATTTCTCAGGCCGTGGCCTGGCTGTATGGCTTCCGTGTCCCAGTTCACGCCAGAAGCTCCTTCCAGGCCGAGCTCCAGAGAGGATGCTGAGGCCGACCACGGAGGGCTCCTCCGGGCGAGATGCATTTCCACGAGAGACTCTCGTTCTCACCATGCTGCCGTTCTATCGACTGGGGTCTGGGGACCTGCCTGGAACCCGGGACCCCGGTTCTGGGGCTTGTGTAGAAAGGGGCACAGGAATCCCGTGGACATGCTAGCTCTGGAGCTGTTGGAGCCACAGAGGCACTGGGTGCTGCTCTGGTTACATTTGGGCCAAAAATTGGTCTTTCTCTTTTCGCTTTGCTGCAAGCCTCTCCCCGAGCTTCAAGGTGTCTGTCCCTAACGGAGTTCTCTGACCACGAAGATGAGGTGCGTGTCCTCTTTCCAGTCCAGCCAGGGCCACCTAGGGGTGAGAGAGCCAGACGCTGTCCTCACAAAGTCATGCTCCGGCACCCACCACCACCGCCGAGGCATGGACTCTGCCATGGGGAGAATATCATGTTGTGGCTACTCATGTTTCAGATCCTTTCATCCTTTTCTAGTTTTGTGAATGCGTTTCCTCTTCCAGCAATGACTGGGTCGCTGGTGTCTGTGGAATGACCGTGTAATTGTGGCACATGGATTGTTGGGTGAGGTTAGGATGCCCCACGTCTAATTTTGCCAAGGTCTGTGCATGATCTCCAGTTTCTATTTCTGTTATTATTGGTCTTTTCTGTCTTGTGAGCCCCCCCACTATGCGTGTGAAATACCTTAGTCCATCTGTTGAGCAAGAGATGGGTAGCTTCCCTCAGTGGCTTAAGTCTCCTCCCCAGACCTCTGTCATTCCTTCAGCTCTGCACATGAGGACTGTGCCCCAAGTGGAGGAAATCCCACTTACGGCGGTATCTGTTCGCCTTCTGCACTTATCACCTACAACTGTGACTGCCTGTTCCTTGTCTCCAGCCCCCTTCCACTGAGCGAGTTTCTCAGGGACAAGGCTATAGCCGTTGACCCCAGACCCTGACCCCCATCAGGGTTCAAGGAATACCTGCCAATGAATGAACACGTAAGAAAGGAATGAATGTTTTTGAGGTTGGGGACGTGCTTCAGAGGCAAAGGGAAGTTTGGTTTCCATCACTGTAAGTGGCCCCTTGATCACCAAGCCCTCCACTGTCTCTGTGTTTTCAAAGGACGACATCTCGGTGACCATGTGCTTAGCCCAATGCAGGATGCAGCTCATGGTGGCAGGGTTCCTCTAAGCCTCAACCATGGACTGTGGCCAAGGCCTACAAAATTTAGAGCTGGTTGGGATGGGCGTGTCTGCCAATCGGCAGACGGACAGGAGGCCTGGCCAGAGAACAGGCTCAGCTCTTCTTCTGGTGGGTTATTACTTACCCCAAGCAAAGCCACTGTCCCAAACTGGCCTGGTGTCCAGGGCTCTCCAGACATTCACATTCACACCTGAAGCACACTCCTTGTTTCCAGGCTGCCTTCTTAGCCTGCCACCCAAGCATCCTTGAGACCTGTTCCAGCTATCACCAATGCAATGCATTTCCCACCTGCAGAGTCGAGGCCTTGGAGGAGCCCGTGGGATTCTGCAGAAATGCCTCTCGACTTCTCCAGGTGGCAGCACATCTGGCATGCTGGGCCACTGGGTGCACACGGGTGTAGCTCAGGCCAAATTTGGAGAACCCGTCAGCCAAAGGAGAACACGAATTGTTCCCATTTGTATACGTACAGTCAATTCTCATTATTCATGGTAGTCGATTTCTGTAAAGTCACCCCAGACACTGGATTAGTGAACACTGACCCCCTGTTCCTAGGGGACAGAGCAGGCTAGGTTCCTGCCAGCCTCGGGTCACATTTTCATCAACTGATCAATGCACAGCCCTGTTTCATGTGTGTTTCTATTTAAGGACACCTTATTTAATATGTACTGTTCACTCATTAGCACTGAACTCATGACACCAGCACTGTAACTCGTGCCTGAACAAGCTCATCTGACAGGTGCTTCCTCCATGAGGCATGTCACAGCCTCCCTGTGCTTAGGACAGGAGACAGCATTTCTGCACTAGGCTGGGGCCATTTTAAACAGAGAAATCACCAACAAAACCCACAAAAATGCAAAACCATGGCACTAAATAGATGATGAAAAGGACACTTGGTTACAGTCCGAGACTGAAACAGGAAGGCTGAGCATTGCCCCCTCAGCCTCCGCTGGAAGCGGGAATGACGGAGACGGCAGTGTGTTCCCCCGGGTCTGCTCAGGAGTGATGGCGAGTGCACCGCGATTGTTGACTGTGGTTACAAACATGTTTTAGCAAGTAGGTGACTTCGAAAATATGGAATCTGTGAATAATGAGGATCAGCTGTATATAAAATTATATATAAATATGAGCTTTATTGAGATATAATTCACGCACCATCAACTTTACCCTTTTGTAGTGCACACTGTGGTGGTTTTCATTCACAAAGTGGTGCAACCATTGCCGCCATCTAAAGTTAGAACATTTCGTCACCCCAAAAGAAACCCCATCCCCCTTGCAGTCCGTCCCCATCCCCCATCCCACCAGCCCCTGGAAACCACTAGTCCACTTTCTCTCTCTATGAATTTTGTCTGCTCTGGACATTTCATGTAAGTGGAGTCATACAATAGGTGGCATTTAATGTCTGGCTCCTTCCACTGAGCATCGTGTTTTTGAGGTTTGTCTGCACGTAGCGGGTGTCAGAGCTTCATTCCTTGTTAAGGCTGAATAATATTCCACTGTGGGGATACATCACGTTTGTTTATCCATTCATCTGATGATGGACATTTGGGTTGTTTCTGCATTTTGGTGACTGTGAATAGTGCTGCTAAGAATGTTTGTGTACGAGCTTTTGTGTGGACCTGTGTCCTCATCCCTCTCGGGGTCCACCCAGGAGTGGGATTGCTGGGTCGCATGGCGACTCTGTGTTTACCTTTCTGAGGAGCTGCTGCTCCATGTTACACCCCCGCCGGCAGTGCCCGAGGGTCCATCTTCCCCTCATCCTTGCTGACATGGCATCGTCTGCCGTTTGGACCGGAGCCTCCGGGGGGTGTGACGTGCACCTCACGTGTGAGCCATGTTTTGAGAGGCAGCACCAGGAGTGCAGGAGGAGACCAGCCTTGGGAAGCTTGGGAACAGCGAGGCTGGAGCCCAGCCAGACTCAGTGGGGTGGTCACATCCGTGTGAGCGACGCTGCCTCTGAAATCACAGCCAGAAAAGAAGGCAGTCTTCCCTGGAACTTTCTCTGCACAGGTCCTAGTCTGTTGAAACCAAATGTGTCACCCAAGACAAATGCCCATTCCATTCTGCGCAAAGACAGCCTTGTCATCCTCAGCACTGCAGAGCCGCCGGCCTCACCTGACTCTCTGAGTGGCGGTGCAAGATGGAGCCCATGACTGGCGACACCTCGGGTGGTCTTCTGTGAGCATTTACCACAGCGTGAATGAGCCAGTACCTTAGGGAGCTGGTCTGATGGCGCCCAACCAACACTTGCTGTCCCCTTCCCTCCTCCAGCTGTCCAACGAGGCCCCAAATTCTCTACAGAGGGCGGGGGTGGCCTCAGAGCACAGGGTCACCCCCAGGCGTCCTTCTCTTCAGCCACTGCACCATGGCTGTCAGGCGAACCTGGAGAGGCAACTGTGGCCTGAGTAGGACGGGGCCACCTCTGCTGTCTGACCCACAGAGTGGACTGTAATTGAGAAGAGTTGTCCAGGCCCAGTGTCACTGGAGGGTAAAGAAACACGCGCCACAGACGCCATAGGCCGGACAGAGCGCACATGAGGGGAGGCGCCTGAGTGCCAAGCGGCAGTGAAGCATTTGGGTCCTTTTGTGCGAGAACACTTCTATTAACATTCATGAAGGGCCCACTCCAGAAGGGGTTCCCACGGACACTTTAGAATAGCAAGATTCCAGCAGCAGGGCTGCAGTGGCCACTGGAAACCGTGTGCAGACTGCGCGCACCAGCCAGGCCCCAGGGGAGGAGGAGCTGCGCCTCTGCGGGAGGAGGGAGCCCGGCCTGCCCTCTCCGCACTGCCGCCGCCTGGTTGCTGGTTTCAAACGTCCAGGGCCTGATGGGTGCACCCTCCAGCTACATGATTATGTATGAGTACATTTTCCCTTTTTCTCTCTTTACTGCTTGCTTCCTCGTGGCCTCTTACGTGCAGTTAATGATTTTGGCTGAAGTTCATTACTCAGTACGATCCTTTGGTGTGGCCGAGTGTCATGGCAGCAAAGCAGTGTGACGCACCGGTCCCAGAGCCCACAGTCAGGGCAGAACGCGTGGCCGGAAAGCAGTGCCTCAACTATGCAGAACACAGGTGACCAGAGACCGCACCTATGGGAGCAGAGCTAAGATCCCACACGGGAGGAGAAAACCCTCCCCGGTAAGAAAATGCACGTGCCAGGCCGGGGTTGTGTTTTTCTCCATTCGTTTATTCGTTCTTTCATTGACTTGACAATGTGCTGCTCACCGGTCTCTGCCAGGCACTGGGTTAAGCGCGGGAAGGTTCCCTCTAGATCCTTTTCAAGTTCACGTGTGGATGCAGAGCCGGGCACAGGTCACCAATGACTGAGAAACGTGTCGGAGTCCCGGGATAGAGGCGTCCTGGCTCCTTCACCTCCGGGAAGGGCCTCACTCAGAGCTGGTTTCCCTCCAGGTTGCAAACACTTCTGACCAGTGTGGTTTTCGGGGGTCTGCACCTCCAGCTAGTCGAGAACAGAAGGGAAGCACTTGCCACAGTCAGGCTACAGCGAGAGCAAGAGCCACCGTCCATCCCAACAACAGGGAGACCCCAAACTGCAAGCAAGCCGATTCTAGAGACCACTGGGGCGTGGAGGAGTGGGGCAGCTCAGTGTCATGGTGTAGAATAATTGAAGTTATAATGATGGCCACACAGCAAGTGCTTTTCTTATTTAAGAAGGCCAGGACATTTGACAAGATACAACATCCATTTATGATAAAAACTCTCAACAAAATGGGAATAGAAGGAAAGTACCTCAACATAATAAAGGCTATTTATGACAAACCCACAGCCAACATCATACTCAACGGGGAAAGACTGAAAGCCATTCCTCTGAGAACAGGAATGAGGCAGGGCTGCCCACTCTCACCACTCCTGTTCAACAGAGTACTGGAGGTTTTGGCCAGAGCAATTAGGCAATAAAAAGGAATAAAATGAATCCAAATAGGTAATGAAGAAGTGAAACTCTCGCTATTTGAAGATGACATGATTTTATATAAAGAAAACCCTAAAGAATCCATTGGAAAACTATTAGAAATAATCAACAACTATAGCAAAGTTGCAGGGTACAAAATCAATCTACAAAAATCAGTTGCATTTCTGTATGCTAATAATGAACTAACAGAAAGAGAACTCAAAAAGATAATACCATTTACAATTGCCTCAAAAAGAATAAAATACCTAGGAATAAATATTACCAAGGAGGTGAATGACCTATACAATGAGAACTACAAGACATTATTGAAAGAAATCGATGATGACATAAAGAAATGGAAAGATATCCCATGCACGTGGATTGGAAGAATAAACATAGTTAAAATGTCTATATTACCTAAAGCAATCTACAGATTCAATGCAATCCCAATCAGAATCCCAATGACATTCTTCACGGAAAGAGAAAAAAGAATACTAAAATTTATATGGGGCAACAAAAGACCCCGAATAGCTAAAGCAATCCTAAGAAAAAAGAACAAAGCAGGAGGCATCACAATCCCTGACTTCAAAACATACTACAAAGCAATAGTAATCAAAACAGCATGGTACTGGTACAAAAACAGACACACAGATCAATGGAACAGAATTGAAAGCCCAGAAATAAAACCACACCTATACGGACAGCTAATTTTCGACAAAGGTGCTAAGAACATACAATGGAGAAAGGAAAGTCTCTTCAATAAATGGTGTTGGGAAAACTGGACAGCCACATGCAAAAGAATGAAAGTGGACCATCTGCTATTGCCATTCACAAAAATTAACTCAAAATGGATCAAAGACCTGAAGGTGAGACCTGAAACTATAAAACTCATAGAAGAAAATATAGGCAACACACTATTTGACATTGGTCATAAAGGAATCTTTTCAGATGACATGCCTACCCAGACTAGGGAAACTAAAGAAAAAATAAACAAGTGGGACTTTATCAGATTAAAGAGCTTCTGTAAGACAAACGAAACCAGAATCAAGATGAACAGACAACCCACAAGCTGGGAGAGAATATTTGCAAAACAGACATCTGACAAGGGGTTGATCTCCATAATATATAAAGAACTCACACAACTGAACAACAACAAAAAAACCCGATTCAAAAAATGGGCAGAGGAAATGAACAGACAGTTCTCCAAAGAAGATATACAGATGCCCAATAGGCACATGAAAAGATGTTCAACATCACTAATCATCAGGGAAATGCAAATCAAAACAACACTAAGATACCACCTCACGCCCGTTAGAATGGCTATAATCACCAAGACAAAAAACAACAAATGTTGGAGAGGATGTGGAGAAACAGAAACCCTCATACACAGCTGATGGGAATGCAAACTGGTGCAGCCTCTATGGAAAATGGTATGGAGATTCCTCAAAGAATTAAAAATAGAGATGCCCTATGATCCAGCCATCCCACTACTGGGAATCTATCCAACGAACCTGAAATCAACAATCCAAAGAGACTTATGCACGCCTATGTTCACTGCAGCATTATTCACCATAGCCAAGAAGTGGAAGCAACCTAAGTGTTCCTCAACTGACGATTGGATTAAGAAAATGTGGTATATATATACAATGGAATACTATTCAGCCATAAAAAAGACAAAATTGTCCCATTTGCAACAACATGGATGGGCCTGGAGGGTATTATGTTAAGTGAAATAAGCCAGAAGGAGAAAGACAAACACTGTATGATCTCACTCATATGTGGAATATAAACCAACACATGGACAGAGAAAACTGGATTGTGGTTACCAGGGGCAATGGGGGGGGGGGGTGGGGGGTGGGCACAAGGGGTGAAGGGAGTCATATATATGGTGGTGGACAAACAAAAATGTACAACCCAAAATTTCACAGTGTTAAAAACTATTAAAACATCAATTGAAAAAAAAAAAAAAAAGAAGGCCAGGAAACAGGGCCCATGTTTTAGAAATTTTCCATATAGAAGAACTGAGGGGTTGAAAGGAATACAGCTTCTCTTACTGGAAAACCTCATGGTCCAGAACGACTCCAGCACCAATGGGTCTGGAAGGCTGAACTTTCTCGAAACACAGACAGACACAGCCACATGGAGACATACGATGTCGTAGACGGAGACCACTCTGTCAAAATCCACCGTGCAGCTCTTTCCTGCACTCAGGGGTAGGATGTTCTGGAAAAGTTTTAATTATTCCACAGAAAAATATGAATTCTGAAAAACTTTTGCACTATGCAATAACTGCATTTTTTAAAATAGCTTTATTGAGATATAATTCACATACCAAACATTTCACCCAATTAAAATGCACCATTTTGGGGAATGCTGTCTTGGGTTGGCATCACTCACCTTGCACAACCATCCTTGCACAATCATCCTTGCACAATCGCCCTTGCTCTGTGTTCTGCTGGGTGATCTTCTCCAAGGGTGGGTCACCTGCAAAAGCCCCCAGTGGAGGGGAAATCAGGGCATCACGTGGCCTCCCTCACAGCCTCTAGGGGCTCAAACCTCACCGACCTGATCCCCGCTCACCTGGGGTCCTGGGGGCCACGTTGCAGGGTCCTGTGTGCCTTTCCCTGAGCGTCGGGCAGTGCGGCCCACCCCGTGGCATTTTTCCTCCTCCAGCCCAACGCTGCTCATTCAGGATGGCACGCCACTATGTGTGGCCTCGTAGGTCGACCAACTGTCCCAGTTTGCCCAGTTTCTCCCAGTTTTAGCACTGAAAGTCCCACGTCCCAGGAAACCCCTCTGTCTCCTGCAAACCAGGCCAGTTGGTCACCCTACAGGTTGGCAGCATCCACAGACTGGGCCCTGGTGGCTGCAGGGACCCTGGTCCCCCACCTCCTGCTGGTTCCTCCTGCTCCCCCACCAGGAGATCAGTAACCGGGAGCACGAGTGTCTGTTGAGGGCGGGGGCAATTTCCCATCCTAGGATGGGCCCATCCCCGGGAGCCTGGACATTCTCTATGGGTTTAATTTTCCTTGGGAAATACCTAGCAACCCCCCATCCCCAATTCCCCAAATCCTGTCTGTACCATCTCCAGCCCCTCACTCGTCCCCATCCCAGGTTTTCATTCCAAGAATGGACAGAAACCGAGGATACCAGGCCTTCTGCCCTCCTCCCTCTCTGCCTCCTCAGTGCCTGGTTCCCATTCTGGAAGGCCTTCTACTTCCCCTTCCTGTGGACAGGAACTCCCCGGGCATACTCTCCCCTGTCCACAGTGCATCGGCCCTCTGCATCCTGGGAGAAATGATGGTAGCAGGGTCAGTGGGGGGAAACCTGATTCTGACCATTGGAAAATATCCCTTGTGCACTGATGTGAAATTCTGCTCGGGGTGCAAGACCCAAGTCCGACACCTCCCTCCCATCACGGTGCAGGACGGGACCTGGCCCCTGGGTTCCCGGATGTGGGGAGGGTTGCATGGCTTCCTAGAGCCTTCGTCCCAGCTCCGCCGCCTCGGGCAACTTTCTTGACTTCTCTGGGCTTCGTTCCTCATCTATAAAATATTGTAGAGACGTAGTGAGAACTAAGAGTAAAAAGACAGAGCTAGCAACCGTGCTGGCATGGAAAAGGTGCTCAGCGAATGTAAGCCACAACTCTTATTATTGTTCTGATTAGACTTACCGTGTCCCTCCAGGGCCAGGGGGCCTTGTGCACGGGGTCAGCCCTCAGACCTGTTTGCTACGACTCTGGAGGCTGAGGCCACCCTGCCTCAGAGTGGAGGGCTTCTGGAAGCATGCTCTTCCCCGCAGAGCCCGCCACAGTCGGGGGCAGGGTAGGGAGAGGGTCCAGGGGGAGGAAGGAGTGGAGGCCACGGCAGAGCAGCAGGGGCTGAGGGGAGCCTCTTGTGCCACGGCCCCTCTGAGCGACTGCACAACACACAGCACCACGTTCCAACCACAGATTCTGGGAAAGCCCCAGAGCAGCCCCAGATCCACGCAGGGGTCGGAGTGAGCCTGACCCTCCGCCAGAGGAGCCCCAGCCCCCCACCTCACCTAGAGTGTGTGTGCACGTGAGTGCATCACATGGAGTTTATTTTAATCATTGTCCACATGGCAGGCACATTTTAAAATACAAAGCCAGCGTACAGTCACATGTGCATGTCTGTGTTTGTTTGAGACTTTATAGCAGAGCACAGTGCTTGGACACTCAGGCAGCAGGACCACAGGCTGGGGCTCTGACCCTGCCCCTGCCATGCCCAGCTGAGAGCCCTGGGCTGGGTCATACCCTCTGTGCCTCAGTTCCCTCCTCTGTGAATTGGGCGTCATAATGGATGCTACCTCAACAGTGGTGCTGGGGGGCTAATTGAGATAATACATGCAAAGCCTCCTCTGATGTGAACCCGAAGGCAGGAAGCCTGCAGTGAGCAAGAGCATCTTCTCATCCCTCAGCCTTCGGAGTTCAGTGTCCCCACCACCCATGTCCCGAAGAAGACCCGGGCCCCCAGCCGCACTCCCCCATACCCTCTCCTCGGCTCAGTAAGGCGACATCAGCCTGGTGGAGCAGGGGCGCCCACCCTCCTCCTCCTGGCTCTGACCCCAGGGGCCTCTGAGCTGCCGAGGGGCCCCAGCCAAGCCCAGCCTGGAGTGAGGTCAGGCTCCTGAGGGATAGAGCCATGAACCAGTTGGGGTACGTGGTCGCCAAGATCCATGGCTGCCCCTCCTCCACAGGCCGGGCCAGCAAGCCCTTCTCACCTGAGGGGACCTGGTCATGACCCACCCCCACCTCAGACTCCCCAGGCCCCTCGTCACCGCCCTGCCTCCTTCCCTCCTCTGTCCCACTCCCTCTTTCTCTTCAGTTATTTTGGCGGCTTTGCAGAGCCTCAGAGGAGGTGGCCCCAGGGAGGAGTGTCCCTGTGGGTGCATGTGTGTGCACGTGTGTGCACGTGCGTGTGCGAGCACCAGTGTGAGTTGTCGTTGGTGGTGGGGTGAAGACAGTCCTCAGCTGGACCTGGCCCAAGATCCCGCAGGTCAGGGTGCCCATCGTGTGTGGGTGAGGGCATCGAGGCGGGGAAGGGGTTAACCTGCACAGGCGGGCGCTGAGTCCTGTGCGAGACCGGCCATCACTTTCCACTAATGAAAACCAGACCCTCCTACAACAATCACGGCAGTGTTAGCACCGCTCCCAGGACGCATCTTTGTTGTTTCTCCCAAAAAGTAGGCTCGGCACGTCTACCTCTGCTGCCTCACTTTCTTTCGCTTTTGGAAACGGACAGGAGGAGCCAAGTCCAGAGAGAGGGATTCTTTATTTCTTGCCCAAATGGCCTGGAGACTTGCCACCTCCACGGTGCCCGCCTCACTGCACCCTGTGTCACCGCTCCAAGGCACGATCCTGGCTCCGGAGAACCTTCCAGGCCACGGAGCCCCGGGCCCAATGGGCAGGTCTCAGGGAAGTCAGAGGTGCAGCAGAAGAAACAGAAGAAATTATCAAGGGTCACTTACCGGCCAAGGACCAGGCCAAGCATGGTACAGATTTGTGTTCATGTAACCCTCACTCTGACCTTCTAACTGATGGGGAAACTGAGGCACAGAGCTGTCCAGAAGCTCGCCCAGGTGGCACAGCCAGGAAGGGCAAGAGCAGAAGTCCAGGTCTGCCCACCCCCAAGCAGCCCCACGGCTGGTCTCTCCCCCCCGGAGAATGACCCTGATTGCATCCCACCTGGGCAGGGAAGCTTGGGTTGGACATCTTTCTACAAAGCCTCCGGATCTCAGAGAGTCCTGCCTGGCAGACAGAACCAGAAGGACAACAACTTCACTGCCCCTGCCTCTTGGGTCTAGAGAGGCTGCAAAGCCACCAGTGACTGCACAGTGCCTCCCCAGATTCACAGGTCAGCTCCTGGCCAGCAATGCCCAGGCCTCAGAGGCTGACCACAGGTTCAGATCCTGTCTTGTCCGTCCCTGGAAAGATGCCTTGGGCTCTGATCCCAACTTCTGTCTCCCCTGGTGTGAATCGGGACAATAGTCAGGACCCTGGTGTGTCAGGTTTGAATGAGATCGTGCGAGAAAGAGCCATCCCCAGCCTGGTCCATGTCAGGCACTCAGCAGGTGGCAGCCTGACACCCATGGGGCTATTCTCTGCTTATTCCCACGCTCAGCCTGTGCCAGAACCTATGGTCAGTGTGGGGACCGAGAGGAAGCGGTCCCTGTGCTCAGGAGCCCACAGCCTGGCCGGGTTGGGGAGCAGCAGTTTTGTCCCTGATTAGGTAGTGTGCTGAGCAATAGGACAGGCCCGTAGGACCCCATGGGACAAGAGGCTGCTGCCCCATCCTTCTCCAAACCTGATCCTGGAGGCTGGCCACTACCCTTGCCAACTGCTCCCCAGAAGCCCCGCTTCCCCCAGCCTTGCCGTGTCTGACATCAGCATCACCCCCTTGGTGGAAAGCATCTGAGCCTCTCCAGGGGTCTGGGGCTGACAGATCTGGGCCACCAAATGGCCAAGTTCAGGAACGGGCTTTCAGAAGCAGACCCTCCATTCTTCACGAAGCCCACCGACGGTCAAGCTGCTCCGCTCTGAAGCCCGGAATTTCAAACTTACACGAATATTCCAGTGCTTCTCAAGCATGTTCCAAATAGACGTTTATGTTGGCCGAGGCAGTATTTTCCTTTTATTGCTGTTATGAGATTCAACATTTTTCCAGAAATAACTTCTGAAAAGTGCGCCTGGATTTTGAACACGTGTGATCCTGACATACAAGGAGAGAGGCTTTTCAAAACACACACACACACACACACACACACACACGTGTGTACCAGCCCGCACGCTGAGCGCACCTAGGGCATGCATCTTCAAAAGCGCTGTGTGCGTCTGTCAGCAGAAGGGCCTTCAGGAGGGTCTGAGTCTTCGTGTTCAGGAGCCACGTTTGCATGTTACAGTGCAGGCGTGGGCTCGTGGCCGTGTTCCACGTGGCGTCTCCTGAGTGAGCCAGGAGACCTGAGACGCTCTGCCCTGTCATAAATACCCTTCTGAGTGAGTGGATGATGAAGAGGATGTGGTTTCTGCCTCCTCACCCACGGCCTTCTGCCCACGAAGTGAGAGCCACAGTTGAAAAGGAATTTAACTGCTCGCTGTCTTCAAAACACTCACCGAGATCCTCTCTGCCCTCTGGAACCGCCAGAGTGGGCTCCACGTTCTTCACTGTAACGATTAGTCATCACTGAAGCCGTGAGTCAGAAAGGGAGAGCGCAGCGTCCAAGCACGGCCTCTGAGCTGAATTTACCAGAAAGCTTTGTGAGGAGAGAGCCTGGCTGCTTGTGGAATTTTGACTAGCTCCTGGTGGGTCGGAGAACGGAGGAGCAGAGTCTTGGTGGATTACAATGCCATGCCCTGACGCTGGCTCTGCTGGTCCCACTCCCGCCCAGTGTCCAGGTGGGAGAAAGGAAGTGGAAAGAAAAATTAAAATGGAAATGGAAACTTTTTTCCAAAATTAGAAATCGTCCCTTTTGGCCTGCTGTGCCATTGTCATCGAGAGTCGCGGCGAAGCCCCTCACCCCGGCCTCGGGAGGCTGCATGAGCCCCTCCCCGCATGCCCCACTCTGAGGCTGGAATCCCTTCCCAGGGGCTTCTGAGCGCTGCAATCTGCTGACCCCAGGCAAACCTCGGGCTCCCTCCTGCACTAGCGAGTCTGGGATTTGCGAATGTGCGAAGGTATTAGCTGCCAGTTATAACTGGAACGCAGCCTAGGGGCCTCGTTTCTCCAGCAGGAAAGCTTGTAATGCAGCGAATCTGGACCCGGCCCAGCATCCAGAAACAGGAAGAATTAATAGGAGTAAATGTGAGCACTGTTAGCACTCCCAGCTACGATTTATTGCCGATGTGGGGAAAACATGGGCTGGTTACAGAGTTTTGTCCATTTGAATATAAATTGTAATTAATGAGTCACCGAGTATAGGACCCCAGGAAATAAGGTCCGCCAACAGCCATTTTCAGAGACGTGTGACCGTCTCTCAGTAACACGCCCTCCCTCCCTACAGGAGGCTGCGGGTCGTGAAACAGATGCAGCCACCCCATCATCACTTAAATCTAAAGAAAGAAAGCCTGGGTCTCGGGGTTGCCCGGGAAGTTGTGGGCGCAGAGGTTCTCGGGAGAATGATGAGGATGCCCTTTATGGTGGGAGGGGACCGACACTTGGGGCAGGGGACAGAGTGTCTGGGCTGTGGTTGGTGTGGGCTAGACCACTCAGCAGCACTCTTCCTGGCTCTTCTCTGCTCTGTCATGCCCAAGACTGTTTTCAAATTGGCCCTGGAGAGAAAAGAGGTAGAGACAGATTGTGTCTCTCTGCGGAGCTGAAGGGTTTGTTTGCACGTGCAGCTGATCAGATGACGGATAGAGCCCACAGGTCAGAGAACGTGAGGACCAGGACCGAGGGAGCGTCTGGACCCCACCAGCCTGGCGAAGTCCCCCAACCAGCCCAGGCCCGGTTATCTCGCTCCCCTACGGGAGCAAACTTTGTCTGCCAGCTCTCCTCTCTCTCTCTGTTAATGAAGGAAGGTTGGGGTTTTTGTGTTGTTGTTTTTTCCCCTAATCGCCTTCGCCCACGGAGCCAGTTTGTTCTCAGCAAAGGTTCCCCCCCCCCTTTCTCCTGAGCTCTTTGATCTTCTAGTTTGGGTTCAGTTGCTTCGTTTTTTGCAATTACCAGCCGGGAGGGAGGATGCCCCTGACCTGCAGCCACAGTCTGGCAGGCAGATGGGACAGGAAACGGGAGTTTATTTCAGCCTTCGCCCCTATTCATCTTGGATAGATTACAACAGTAGCAGCTCCAAATGTCTTCATAGCCCGTTTATGATAAAGCGATGGTAACATCACACGAGAAGAGAAATGTGCAGATTAGCGATATCCGGGGAAAGATGGATTGACTGAGTGCATGGGACTGCTCGAGCAAACCCCCTCCCTCCCCCTGCTCTCAGGAAAGCCCCCTCTGCGGGTGGATGGGAACCCCAACAGAGCACCAGGGACACTTGCTGCAGCCTCTCTCTCCCTCCCTCAGTCTCTCTTCATCTCTCTCTCTCTCCCGACCTCTCTCCCTCCTTCCTTCTCTCCCTCCCTCTCCCTGCATTCTTTGCCTTTCCACGTTTTTGAAAGTCTGCAGGGCAACTCTGCAGCAGCCCAAATAAATCAAGCTGCCCTGGTTACTTTGCAGCAGGCTGGGGGATTTATATTTGAGTTTCAGGAAGAGGGGCAAATCCATCACCCTGGAAGGCTGCATCTATGGATTGTAAAGTTTGCTTGAATTATCATGGGGTGGGGGTTGCGGTGGAAGGGGAGTTTGGAAGAAAACCAAGGAGGACTGGCTAAGGAAGAGCTTCTAGCTGAAGGACATGGGCGCATTCATAAGCCATCAATAAGAACCATTAAGACCGGCGCTTTCTCTTTGTTCTTTCTAAGAGGAAACACTTAACAAGTTGTTGTTCTTTGTTGTACTTTTTTAATGAGCCAAGAGAACGTTGCCGCTGTCCCCGCCGTGCAGCCTGGAGAGGAGGGGCCACAAGCTTTGTCTTTTGCATTTTTCATCTTTTTCCTTTACATGAAAACTGACAAGAAATCCCCCCATGAAGGAAAGCCGATCTGCCCAGGCTGGTTTCAAAGAGCTCCAACGCAGAGCATCCCCAGCGACTTCATTTCTAATCATGTTTTTACTTTCCCCGTCCACCAATCGGAGGCCCCCCAGGTCACTCTGGTTTCCATTGATTAGAGCCTGGCTGGCTCCGAGGTGAGGGCCGGGATGAGTGGGGGCGGGGGAGTGATGCGTCCTGCGAGTGGTGGTGGCCCTGCCTCGAGAAGTATCTGAGGATTTGAATGACATCTCAGGGGACAGTATCAGGCTTCCAAATTCCTTTCATCCATCAGATGAGAGAACAAGCCGTGGCTTTCAGACGGACAGGGGCTGGGGCTTTCTCTGGGAGTAAATGGGCTCAGGCCACACAGATAAAGAGCTTCTCCTGTTCCCTTTAAACCGTCTCAGGCAGGAGTCATCTGTCACTGACTGGGGCAGGTGGGGGCGGGGAGAGACCTTTCAGCTCTGATTAAAGTAGCAAGTTCAGGGCCATAGTGGAGCTTTCGAAAGGCTTTCCAGCCCTTTTCCAGCTTTACTTATGGGTCTACCCCACACCACAGGGAGGGGGGCCACTGGCCTTGCATTCCAAAGGAAACCTTCCATTTCCAAGGAGGGTCTAGCCTGAAAGAGCTCCAGGTCCCTCTGGTCCCAATTGCACACCCGTCCAGCTTCCAGGGAAGAACGGGTGCTTATTAAATACCAACAATAGACATCAAGTGCTGGGAAGAACCCATGAAGGTGAGGAACTGGAAAGAGAGAATTGACAGTGTAGCCGGGAAGCAGGGACACAGTGTAGCCGGGTTGGAGGGACACAGTGTAGCCGGGATGGAGGGATACGGGATGGAGGGATACAGTGCGGTGGGATGCAGGGACACAGTGAGGCGGGAAGTAGGGACACTGTGTGGCGGGATGGAGGGACACAGTGTAGCTGGGAAGCAAGGACACAGTGCGGTGGAATGCAGGGACACAGTGTGGTTGCGATGCAGGGACACAGTGCAGCGAGAAGCAGGGACACAGTGCGGCAGGAAGTAAGGACACAGTGCGGCAGGAAGCAGGGATACAGTGTAGCCAGGAAGCAGGGACATAGTGCGGCGGGATACAGGGACACAGGGTAGCCAGGAAATAGGGACACAGTGCAGCAGGATGCAGGGACACAGCACGGTGGGATGCAAAGACACAGTGTGGCAGGATGCAGGGACACAGTGTAGCCAGGAAGCAGGGACACAGTGTGGCAGGATGCAGGGACACGGTATAGCTGGGATACAGGGACACAGGGCGGTGGGAAGTAGGGACACAGTGTGGTGGGAAGTAGTGACATATGTAATGACCCAGACACAGGCACGAGGATCTCCACAGCCTGGTGCACAGAAAACAGTGGATAAACCTTCACTCGTGATCTCTTATGGTTTGACAGTGTAACCAATTGGAGGACCATCTCTTTGGCCACTTAGTGCAAGGGATGTTTGCCTCCTCCACTGCCTGCTTTTATGACATAAGCAGGTGTCCCAGGGGACATCTGGGCACTTACCTGGGGAGTGATAGGGATGAGATGAGGAGAAGAACAATGCTAGTGAGACCCTCGTTGCCTCTGTGGGGGATCCCAGATGATGAGGATGGACAACCAGATGTATGTTCTCTCTGGGCGCCCATTTCTAGTTGCTGGCTCCATTTCTAAGCTGGATGAGGGCCTGGGTGGACAGGGTCCTGGGGTTAAGGTGCAGGGCCAGGGACAGTCTCCAGGGCTGGGTGTCCCTTGGTCCTTACAGCCTCTTGCTTCCGTCTAGATCTGAGTTCCCCTTCAGGACTGGCCTTCCTGCAGGGAAACCGTGGGGAAGTGGACCCCTCCTGCTCTCAGCTCCTCACCAGGACCTCTGACCGGCCCTGGCGTCCAGCCCCAGCTACTCAGGGGAAGCCCTCTAAGGGCAGGCCCAGTGGAGAGAGCGTCACTGGCCCCAAGCCTGCCCACACACCCCAGCCTCCTCCTCCGGACACTCCCAGCGCCGTGAGGGATGCACATTGCTTATAGGATTATTTCCTTTTAATAAAGACCCAAAAAAGTTTCCAAAGGCAAAATGACAGGCTGGTTAACTCTATATCCCAACTCCAAAAAGATGCATTTTCCTCTTTGTAATGCACTAGTTAGTGGTTACTGGCACATTACATTAACTAATTTGAGATCGAATTATCAAATTTGCTCATTGCTGCTAGCGCTAATTTGAAACCTTACAATAAAGAAGGGTTTGAGAGGCACATGAAAGGATGCCACCCACGGCGGCTCCGAGGCCCGTCCCCGGAGCATCACAGCGAGGCTCGCAAAGGGTTCGGGGTAATTGCAGTCATGAGCCGGAGTTGATTGAAGAAAATTATACCCCAGTTTTTTACTACAAGTTTTTTTTTGTGTGGCTTTTCTTAAATTATGCGGTGAAATTCAATTACAAGGGAAGACACGTATAGGACTTTTAATAACTATATTAAGAGCATCTATCGAGCTCCTTTCTGCTCCATCTTTTCGGGTTGTTAACCTACAGCTTTCTCAAACTTGTTCCTGTTCTTGAGAAGTTTGGGTGTTGTGTTTTGTTTTGTTTTTTTTAAGAAAATTATCTGGTTCAAATTCACTTTTTTCCATGTCATTTTTCTTCTTATTCTTCTACAATTTAAACCAGAAGATGTGGGAAAGGAGGCTTCGACACATCCTATATATATGTGTGTGTGTTTATACACATACACACACATAAGTATAATTTCTTTTTCAGCCTGGGTTCTTTGCTCCATCCTTGCCAGACAAACTGTCTTGGCCTTGAACTTCCCTGTAGGGTGAGGAATCTCAAGAACCACATTTCCCAATTGCAAGTAACAAAAGTAAATTTATAAATTCCAAGCATCATCTGGATATTTAAGTCATGCCAAAAAGCAAGAGAGGGTGTGTTTTTCCCCTCGCTTATTGAAAGATTTGTAACAATAAAAAGTAATCAGAACGCCGAGGGAGCTGCACCACTGCCAGCGCTCTACCCACTTGCCTCGGAAAAATGCAACTGTGAGTGAAAAATAAAGGCCCCTGAGCTCTGTAATTAATTCATTTACATTTTTAATGCCGCAAATGGCTACAAACATGGCGTGACATTTGAAGCGACACCCGGGAATTCCGACCCAGTGAGTCCTGCTTGCCTGTCTGTCGGGGAAGCTGGGAGGAGAAAGCTCCTTCAGAACCCGGGGAGCAAAAGCACTTTGAGGAGGCGTCTAGCAAGAACGGGGACTGCCGTGGTCAAGGGTCCAGCGGGCTCCAAAGGCTACCACCCTGTCCTCCCTACCGCCCAGCAGGAGTCGGGGAGCGGGGCGGAGGACAGCTGGGAGGAGGTTCGGATGTGTGCTCAGTCAGTCTGGAGTATGGGGTCCTCCTCCTCTCTCTGAAAGTCGAGGGAGAGATTCGGAGCTGGCAGTAAGGCTCAAGGTTTGAAGGGCGAGTCACAGATGGTCTCCGTTCTCTTCTGACATGCCTGGGCCCTTATTCCAAACAGTCCAGCCTTCTCCACCTTGGGACCGCTGCCTTTGGAGCAGGAGAGGTGTGATGCGGAGTGATGGGGGCCACAGATGTTTCCAGCAGAGCTGAGGGAAAAGCCTGAAGCTATCGAACCAGGCAGGGGAAGAGTGTGGGGCAGATGAGGAGAGAAGCCCTTCCAGGGTGGGGTGGAACTCGGCATCTTGCTGGCTGGCCCCTGGCTCCAGGGACAGAGAGATGGTGGGGAGGGCTCTGAGCACTTGTCTCATCTCCCACCTCACTGCCCAGTTGGGGAAACTGAGGCCCAGGGGTAATACTGACTTCCCCAGCTTGGGGCCAGAGCCGAGGCTCAGCCTAGTTCTGCAGGCTCCCGGTCTGGGGGTCTTTTCTCTGTGCCACTCCTGCCCACCAACATGACACTAGAAATCATTGTTCATGGGCAGGTACATGCTTCTCCCACGACTTTCAACTGCTTCTCCACAGAGCTTTGGTTGTCTTCTGCCCACACCTGTGGGAAGACAGGCAGGACCAGCTAAGTTAGAATCATGGGCCTCCCAGCCTCCGGGCAGCACAGCTGGGTGCCCCAGGGCAGCCATCACCCCAGTCAGCAAGACAGTGGCCACGCATGGCGGGTGAGTATGAAGGGAAAGAGTAGCAAGGCTGTCCTTTAGAGGAAGGTGCTTAGGGCTCACTGCCACGACGGCCACGTACAGCCTCTTGAGAGACCTACTTCCTTTTTCCTGGATGCAGAGCTATGCAAAGTGTACACCCGCGCCCTCTACTGTGAGTTAGCTGTACTGCAGCACCATAATAAAATGCACAAGTGTGCCAAATGAAAAGAAACATAAACTGGGCCAAGACAGGAAGATAACTTGCTGTCTGTTAGGGACCAGACCCTACAGCTCCCTGGAAATTTGAGTGTGAGGCATTGGCCTCTGCATGGTCCAACTCAAAGGTAGATGGGGCTCTGTGTGTGTGTGCCTGTGTGTGCACATGTGGTTGGGTGTGCTCACTCATATGGGATGAGTGTATATGTATGTGTTGGGGGTGTGTGTCTGTGTGTGAAGTGGGTGTGAACGTGGGGGTGTGTCTCTGGAAAGGCCGAGGGCTGGACTGCCTGCAGGGTAGCCGCAGGAAGCAGGTGGGTGCAGGGCCTGTGGGCCGCGGCACACTAGCGTTCTGGAGACCGGGCTCGTGTTCCAGGTGGCCCAGGTCACTGTTATTATCATCTCAGGGCACAAAGTCTGCGTCTGTCCACTTTGACCCTGAGCGGACAAGAGAGAAGGGATCGGTAACGGGGACCTGCCCATCTCAGGAAACACCGCTGCCCTTCCTGCTGGCGCCATCTTCCTGGGTACCGCGCAAAGGTCCTCCTGAGATAAGACAAAGCTCTTTGATCTTCATCGATCCCTGCAGAGGCTTCTCCCCAAGCCGAGGTGACTCAGAGGCCCTGTCCATCCCCCCAGGGAAGAGCTTCTGAGCTACACCTGCTCGGTCACGGCTCCAGCCAGGCCCTCTGAGACGACGTGGGCGCGGCCAGGCCCTGGGGAGTGCCACAGGTTCTGGAGGACATTGTGCACACCTCCCTGCGTCCTTCGTCTGCTACCCTGGCCAGGCAGTGCCCTGCCATGCACCCGGGGGAGACTGCCACCTGCTCCTCCCCAGGGTACACTTAGTCACAGCACGGAGAGGGACGCAGGCCAGACACACTGTGCTCTGCCCTCGTTTCACACCATAGGGGACAGCTTGGGGGCCGTGTGTGCAAACCACAGGGTTGTCCCAAAGGAAGAGAATTCAGGGAAATCAGAAGAGGGAAGGGTGTGGGGGTGGAAGTGCATAGAACTGTCCCTCCACGTACCTGCAACCAGGCCGATGTGAGCAGGGGTTCAAGGGGACTGCGTGTGTGTGTGCATGCGTGTGTGTGCATGGAGTAGTGTGTGTGAGTGGGATGGGCTGGGTGTGATTTGGTGTATGGTTTTCTGTAAAGGCCCCATGCTCGCCCAGCTGCCTCCAGAGCTCAGAGACCGAGAGAAAGCAGAGCCTGGAATAAACGGTCTGTTGATTGACTCAAGTTACATCATTTTCTTCCCCTCAAGAGCCTATAAATCTCACGCTTCTTGTAAAAACAGAACTTAAAAACAATTGAGACTCTTGGGCAGACCTGGCTCCAGCCCTGTGGCCTGTGGACAGTGCCAGGGGGCCCTTGCCATTTTGTGGTTGGGCCCATACGCCACAGGCAGGCACCCCGTGGCCACCAGCCCTGCAGACCCGGGTCCTGGGACAATACTTCTTCTCCAGACACCACCTTTTGATGGTGCGGAGTGTCTTGTTACCCGGAAATTGGTCCATTAGGGTCCTCCATTTTCCTCCACACTGCGGGGAAACTGCTGCCCCTCCTGGTTCCCTGGAGAGAAATGAAAGACAATTCCATCTTATTTGTAAAGTGGGGATTTACGGCATTCTGGACTTTCTACTTTCTGCCTGTGGTTCACTTAACTGGCACTCCTGCCTCTCCATCTTTTCTGAGAAATAAATCTTGTTCCAGGCGCGCGTGGTGGGACCGACGGGCCCGTGGGTGCTGAGCGCAGGGCCCTGGGCTGGTGCGTGGGGGGCAATGTGTCATCGCTGGGCAGCCACCAGCTCTTGGGAAATTTTACCGTCACTCAACTCTCTGGCTCCCCAGAGCGGCCAGCAGGGAGGGCCTCAGGTGTCGGCTTCGGGGTGTCCTCGCATCGCACAGGGACAGGTCCGTGGTTGTCTGTGGCTTCTCGTCAGGGTGCCTGTGTGTTTGGTAGGGGAAATGCAATGCTGTCATCATCTTTTGAAATTTGGGTTTCCCTGAAGGTCTTGGGACTTAGCACTCAGCAGCGTGAGGGCCCCTCCACCAGCAGCCCTGTCCCTCGCTGTTATCGGTTGCAACAAACTGTGAGGTTGGGCACAGCAAGACATCTGCCATCCCCAAGGCAACTTTGTAAGCGGGACCACCTGGGCTAGGAAGAACTCGGAAAAAATTAGAATGCTCATGCTGGGCGGCCGGCTGGCAGTGTTACCCGAGTTTTGACCTTCGTGCCGCGCGTGCAGCCAGAGCTGGGGGCGTAAATTGCCAGGTGCGCTGACAGAAGCAGCACCTGCCCTGCCCTTCTGGAAGGCACCTCCCTCCCGCTCCCAGGAGCAGGCTGCTGTCTTGGGGCCCCCAGGGTGGCCGGGGAGATGGATCTGCTGAGGGAGAAGGGAGTTCGTGGAGACCAGAGAGGACCCCACCAGCCACTGGCGGACGCCTGTGAGCCGCAGGCGGGGAATCCCCAGCCCTGCCGCGGAGGCTGGAAACCAAACATGCAGAGTCATAAAAGCACCGTCGAGGGCGCGGCCGTTCCCCGGGCAGCCGTACTTTCCAGAAGGCCTGATTGCTCTTAATCCAGAGCAGTAAAACTGCAAGGCCCCATATCCCAGAACCTCATCAACAAAGAGGGCTTTTCCCCGAGTATTTACAACTTCTGGCGTGGCGGCAACAGCGTGATCGCTTATGTAATGATGTCAGAGGCCTTTTCCGCCCGAAAGCCTCCAACGGTCCTCTGCCCTGCATTCCACGTCTGCCTGGGCAGCTGTGGGGCCACAGGCGGGCCGGGCACAGGACACTCCAGGAGCAGCTTCTTCCCCAGAAACAGAAAGGAAAGGGCTCGCTGGGGGAGTGGGGAGGGGTCGCCATCTCGCCTGTCTTGAGTCAGAGGCCCAAACCGGGGGCTGGCTGCGGGTAGAGGGGCTGGCCACTCCTGGACACTCGGCCAGAGAAGTGAGCCTGGTGTGGACTTAGTGCGGACAGGATGGGTCATGGTGGCCCCAGGACCCCATCAGTCCTCCCCAGCCACTTTACAAAGGGAGTCCAGGGCAGGACTCCCACAGCGCGCCTGGGGGAACTAGAAACCCCAAGGAAGGGGACTTGCTCTGCAGGGCTGCCCCCACCCCATCCAGCTCACTCTCCTCTCTGAGGCCACTACTGCCACGTCCTCCCATGCCACGCCTGCCATCCTGGCCCCTCACCATCACTTTTCTAAACTCTCATAACGACCTGCAAACAATCTCCCCATACGCACTCCACGTTGCTGCTGGGTTAGGCTAGGTCGTAAGACACAAATCTGACAGGTCACTCATTCATTCATTCCCTGCGGAAAGACTCTGTGGTCCTCATCACCTAGGACGAAAGCCAGACAGCCTCACAGGCCACTCCCAGGGCGCTGCCCTCTCCACTGGGCACGCGGCCCCCACCTGAGCACCGAGGCCCCAGCGCCAGCCCTCAGACACAGTGCAGAAGGGAGGCAGGGTCTGAATCCACCAGATTTAAGACCCGAGCAGAGTTGTCCCCCTGTAATCTGTTGTCACCCCTCGCCTCCCCTCGGTTCTCAACGTGGTGAGTGATCAGGTCTGGACGCAGCACGTTGCGAGCCTGCAGGTAGCACGTGTGACATTCATCTTGGTGTGACGCTCATCTCGGTGTGACGCCAAGCCCAGGCCTGGCAGTCAGCTGTGCCCTGGGCCCAGGCCCTGGATGACGCTGGAAAAAGTGCCACTGTCCCCAGAGAAGAATGCACAAGAGAGTCTGGGCAGAGCCCCCGGCTCCCTGGTAGGGGCATACTTCCCTCCCCTCCCTAGAACCCTGGCCTCCAAATGCCCCACACACACAGAGGTGAGCCACCGCTCCTGGGAGGGCTGCTCCTGGGCTGGGCCACCCCACCACCCCCCAGAGCTAGCTCAGCTCCACTCCAGGTCCAGCCAGCCTCTTCTTCTCTTTATGTTCTGACTTAAGGAAACACTTCCCTTGAAGCGGTTACCCAAAACCCCAGACCCTCTCCGTTGGGCACAGGCAGTATCTCTCAGGAAATCTCTCACGGCCTGAGGGCTGCAAATCCCACTTTGCAATGAATAGCCCCACAGAGCAGGACGAGGCAAGAGGCAAGTAAGAGGATACCTGGCCTTGAGGTGGCCCCTGGCTCTCAGGATGTGATCAGACCACAGGGGCACAGCTGTGGGCCGGCTCTGGCCTGTGGGGTCCGCACTCTCCTTGGGAGACAAAAGCAGAGGATGCTCCTCTGGGGGAAGACAGTGTTCCTGTGTGGAGGTGGAGGGCCCGACTGTGCTCTCAGAGTAAAGGACACACACGTCCTGCTGGGCAGTCCCTGCCACGCCCCTGACCATGGACGGGAGTGGGTTTCCCAGCAGGGGTGCCTGGGGGATGGCTCTCAGGGACCGCCTTAGTGTCCGGGGGCTGCCATAACAGAGTACCACAAACCGGGTGACTTAAAACTACACATTTATTCTCACAGTTCTGGAAGCCGGAAGTCTGAGATCAAAGTGTGGCTGGGGCTCGTTCCCTCTGGGAGCTCTAAGGGAGAATCCGTTCCCCGGCCTCTCTCCCAGCTCCTGGTGCTGGCGGCCGTTTCTGGTGTTTCTGGGCTTGTAGACACATCATCGCGACGTCAGCTCCTTTGTCACGTGGACTTCTCCCTGTGTGTCTTCACGTGGTCTTCTCATAAGGACACCAGTCATTGGATTTAGGGCCCACTTTAACACGTTATGACCTCATCTTAACTAATCACATCTGCAAAGACCCTATTGCAAATAAGGTCACACTCTACGGCTCTGGCTGGATGTGAATTTTAGGAGGATGCTGTTGAACCCACTTCAGGGACCACGGTGAGCTCTAGGGAAGGGTGGACGCTGCCAGAGTTGGCCCTGGGATCTCTGCCTTGGCCCAGAGGCCAGTCAACCAAGGGTGATGTCCAAGGGTCACCCCTCCCCTCCTCTTTGTGCAGCCGCCACACACTGAACTCCAGGAACTGCTGTCACCACCCTCACCCCCAAATCCTAACCTCCAACACGTGTGCAGCCCCCACCCCGGGCTAACCAGGGGAGCAGGACGAAGAGGTCCCTCTCTGCCTGGAACCAGAGCCCAGGGCTGAGGGAAGGGGACTCGGCAGGCCGCAGGGATGGCCGGGCGTGGCCACCTGTCCCGGCACCAGACGCGCAACGACTTTCAGGTCACTGACAACTGTCTCTCCCAGAGCATCCTCCCATGCCTCCCGCTGGCTGCCCTGTGGGCCTGATAGCAGGGGGAGGCCACTTTGTTTTGGGGCTGGGGACCCAGAAGGGGGTCTCCTCCTCCCACCAGGCCACGCTTGGCCTCGCTAGAATTAATGTCTCCTCGGTCTCAGAGAGAAAATTGCTCCCTGAGCCCCCAGGCTGCTGTGGTCTGCACAGACAACCTGCCCCAGGACGAGAGGGCCACACACATGGGGCTGGGAGCCGGGCCTGGACGGGCTGGGGGCCGCAAAGACCCCCCAGAGACCACGGGAAGGCCCCAGCCTGAGGGTGCGGCAGGCAGGCCCTGAGAGTCTCTTCAAAACGAATATTTGGAATTTGAAATCTGTTGTGTCTACGCCCTTCTTGTTCTTTCTGAAATGTCACGCGGCAAGGAGTCGCCTCAGAGCTACCTCCCGTAGACTCAAGAGATTTCCGGGATAAAATAGTCCAAATCTAGGTGTCGCTTTGCCCCACTCAGACTCCGCATTTGAGATCTTTGCTGAAGGAGGAGGCGACGCGTAGGGCTGGTTAGAGAGGCTCTTTCCCAGGAGAAACCTGGAGTTGTGCGGGGCAGAAGTTCCGACTGAGAGCCTCCACCCGGGCCCCTCTGCCACCTGTCTGCCTCCCTGTCTCCATGGATGGTCGTCCCCTTTGTCCCTTCACCCATCCCTCCCGAATCGTGCACCCAGGAGTCATCTTTCAACGCCCCCGTCCACACAGTCGGGACAAACAAATGCGGCGGGTCCTGGGCAGGAATTCTGTTTATCCCAACAATAAGTTATTTGACCCGGGCGCTGATCCGGTTACTGATAGCGAGCGTATCAGCTCTCCGCCGGCTTCCCCTGCGCAGGGCTGCCGCTGGCAGACATCTGGGGCTGAAGCGGGGCCTCTGGGAGGCAGCGTCACAGAGGCCGGGAGGGCACATGGGGGGCCCGGTGGTGACGCCCAGGTCCCCAGATATGCCGCCTGGAAGGAGGGACAGCGAGAGGGTCAGGGTAGCCCCACGTGGGGTCTCAGAGCTTCTCAGCAGACCTTCCCAGGCGGCCGCTCACAGCGCCCGGTCCCGGCAGCAGGTGCTCCCATCCCGCTTCACCAGTGGGGAGTTGGAGGCCCAGGGCGCCCAGGGCTCGGGGTCTCCTAGCCCGCTGAGCAGAAACACCATTTCATGGGAGAAAACAAGCTGGAAGTGCTAGGGTATCTCAGCCAGGGGCTGAGGGGGCTGTCTCGGCGCCTGAGCTGTTGACGCTGTCTGGGTCCACATCTCACCCCTTGGGGGGCTAGGCTTCTAGGCACAGGGGTCCCAGGAGGTTTGGCCCCCACTAAGCTAAGCGGTGAGCTGGCAGGCCTAGAGGAGCTCCCAGAAGCCCCCCAAGCCCCCAGCCCACAGCTGCTGTGGCCGTGGGACGCAGAGTGTTTTCTTGCCAGGGTTTCTCAGTCTCGAAATTGCTGATATATGGGGTCAGATCTTCTGTCGTGGGGGGCTGTCCTGTGCAAGGTAGGATGTTTACAGCATCCCTGGCCTCTACCCACCAGATGGCCGTGACAACCAGAACTGTTCCAGACACTGCCAAGTGTCCCCAGGGGAGCAAAATCGCCCCTGGCTGGGGGGCCCCGGGCTGAGATGGTGGGCCTGCCATGTCGGCCCTGCCTTTCTCGGGGGGCCGGTGGCATACCCAGAGTTTTCCTCACTCCCCGGCGGCTGGGGATCTTGGAAGGCAAGCTGGAAACATGCAGAGACTCTCCAGTTCAGAGGGCTGCAGGCTGTGGGGTCCCACCCGGTGCAACGAAACACAGGGGACGCCCATGTCACCAGGGCCCTGCCCCACAGTACAGCTCCTCCCCTGGGGCAAAGAAGGTCCCAGGCAGAGACGCTTTCATGCTGGGAAGTGAGTTTTATCAGATCCTAGGAAGAGTGCTTCCGGCACCCACCCCCCATCCCCCTCCCCACCCCACCCAGAGAACCAGGCTTAGTTAGGCATTGGGGGCGGGCAAGGACACTGGCACACCCAGAACCGGTTCACATGCTGGCTGTGCAGCTGGGTGGGGTCTTGGGTGTGTGGTCTGACCCTCTGTGCCTCAGTTTCGCTACTGTAAAAAGGTGAGAAGCTCAGAGCTTATCCCCCATCTTCATGTTTGACCCACCGAAGCAGTGGAGTAAGGCGCAGGGTGAGTGCCGTGTTGGCAGGCTCCCCACCCTGCCAGCCCCTCCCCTTTCTCCAGGGTCCTGAAGGGAACCTTCTCCCTGTGCCCATTTTCTGACGGGAAAATGAGGAAGAGTTTGCAGTGCCCCCCGCCCCCCCACATCAGCTGGTTCTCCCCACAGAGAGCCTGCCAGGCCATCCACCCTAGGCACCAAAATGCATTCCCTTAAGGAATGTGTGGGTGCAGCCTTGGGTGCAGCCAACGCAGGCGGGACCCCAGACTGGATGTGGGTGGTCTGCCCTGGGAGGGAACCGGGGTACACTCTGGGCCTCAGGCTCTAAGGAGCCCACACTGCACAGCTCAGGAAGCTGCTCCTTGGTTCCTTCTCAGCCAGGGGCCCCAT
This sequence comes from Ceratotherium simum simum, assembly GCF_057802395.1. NCBI lineage: Eukaryota > Metazoa > Chordata > Mammalia > Perissodactyla > Rhinocerotidae > Ceratotherium > Ceratotherium simum. The sequence goes on along the minus strand of NC_141921.1, from coordinate 48,989,381 downwards.
TCTGGAACCCATGGCATTCCCAGTGGCGGGGTGCCCACAGCAGTGCTGGCAGCTCATGGTGGGGGGCCAGTTTGGGGGCTGGACTCCAGCAGTTCTGTGGGAGAGGTGGGAGCTTGCAGGTCTATACAGAAGGCGGGCGAGCCACAGTCATAGCAGTGGGGCCGTCCTGGGCTCAGGGCTCTAGGGTGGGAGCCCGATGTGCTGTGAGTCTGAGAGCAAGAAGCTTTCCCCTCACTTCTTCATGTAAAGATGTGAGCAACAGAGCAAGACCCCTCTGACCTCCCAACCCTGCTCCCCTCGGCCCCCACTGCATCCCCTGTCTGGATTTGGACATCCAGTTTTGTAAGAATGGAGTCACTGGGCGCCCTGGGTGGTGAGCTGGGAGGGCCAGGACCTTGGCTGGCTTGTGGAGGCTGCACCTTCACGCGGGGCCTGGCAGGGAGCAGAGGGGCTCACCACTGACCTTAGGCTTAGTGTGGCCCAGGTGCTGGACACACTGTGTAGAATCGTCCTGACCTCAATGTAAAATAAAGGCAGGAGTGAGTGAGGGGCCGCGGGTTCACAAGGAGGTGGCCCCGCAGGTTCCCTGTCTGCCAGATGCTGCTAAGACCTGTGGAGGCTGGGGAGGCTCCGGGCAGGCCGGCCACCCAGCCGAGCCCAGCCCAGCCCGCCCAGGAGTCTTAAAGAAGCACGGAGGGCAAAGCAGGGCTCCCTCTGGGTCAGCCCTGAGGGAGGACAGGTGCTCATCAGCCCAGGCGAGCCCTTGCCCCGTCCAGCTGCCAGGCTCAGTGGGTTGGGAGTGATTCTGGCTGTAGGAAGAGAAGCATCCACGGGAAGAGGGGCGGCTTTGTCTGTGTCGGTGCCAGAGAGGCACATCCTAGGTGAATGTCGGCCGTTCTTACTGCTCTGACTCTGAGCCCTTCGTGCCCCCGCCCCACGCCCTACTTGGCGGGTGCTCATTAGGGTTTGACTTGCCCTGCGTTGAGTCCCTCCCTCTCAGAAGAAAGGCGCCCAGGCGCTGAGCTTGGGAAGTAGAGGAGTTCCCCGCAGGAGGACGGTTTGGGACTCACTGTCCCTTTAAGAATGCAAACCCGTCTGGCTGCCAGCATCTCTGATTCCCATGACAAGTGATGATGGGAGAGTCTATCCGGAGAACAACAGCTAGAATTCTCAGCCAAGAGGGGTTAAGGAGGCCTTTGAGACTTCTGGCCACCCACTTCACCTTGGACTTGTCAAGTCACACTGCAGCGTTAACTCTTGTCTGGCCAGAGCTGCAGGCCGCAAAGCTCGGGGTCTGCAGACTTCGGTCCCCTTGAGCTCGATGATGGTGACCTTGAGCAGAGAGCACACGTTCCACCTTGCAGACACCCTGGTCTTCTCCTCGCTCAGTCCCTTCTCCCCTCATCTCTTCCTCTCATCCACCTCTTGCTCCAGAGCACCCCCCAATCCCCAGCCCGAATTTCCTGTAACTAAAATGTGTAGCTTCCTCCAGCCACCCTCATGGTGGGTCATTGTCCTGATCCTGGGGCCTCGGATATGGCCTTGGCCCCCAGCTAGCCCCAGCTCCAAACCCCAAGTCAGAGCCACTTTTCCTGCCGTCCATAGCGGATCAGAGAAAGTGTCAGCTGGAGGCACTAGGCAATCAGAGTCCAATCAGAGAAAACAGACCCCTGGTGAGGCTGGTGTTGAGAGAAGCACATGAGGAAGAGTCAGACCCGCAAGACGCTCAGATCCTCAGCCAGAACGGGGTGCCCCCTTTGCTTCCTTGGCTGAAGCAGGCACCCCCTCCTCTCCCTGCTCCCCGGCCCCACAGCCAGAGACTTTCTCACCTGCTGCTCTGGGGCAGAAATTGGAGCCGGCCTCGTGTGCCTGCCCGGGGTGAGGGGATGCGGAGATAAGAGCTGGCCCTTTGTGCTGGGAGCTGGGCTTTCAGCTCTCAGGAAGTGGGCCTGAATGCAGGAGAACAGCAGCCCCATTCCATCAGATAAGGGAGGACGTCAGCGTCCTCCTCTGGCAGGCCCCACCACCCACCAGGGCTCCAGGGCCTGGAGGGGGGCTGCCAGCAAACTCAGCCGCAGAGGGGCTCCTGCCCACCTGCCTGGAATGGGCCCAGCGTGGGGACCCTTCCCCTGGCAGGGGCTTTCTCGCTGCCCTGGCCTCCACGCCCCTTACCTGGTGGGCTTTGGCCCTGTGAATTACAGGAGGCCACTAGGCAACACCTCTGGTTGCCCTTCCCCCTTGCAGGCCGGAGGGGTCACATTCTGAAGGCGCCCAGAATCTGAGGAAGAGGCTGCCTCTCCCCCACAGGACGAGGCTGGGCAGAGGACGAGGCTGACGGGGCTGTGCTGACAACCCCCTTTACCCCAGGGTCTGTGGATTAATATGCATGGCTGCTTCTTCCAAGGACATGGCCTATCAGTAGATCCCCCAAATTGGAGACCCCGCCCACAGAGGTGCTTAGAACACCTTCATTGAACGAATGAATGAATGAACAAATGGTGGCTGTTCTAGGCTCTATTTCCAGGCTAAGCAACTACTGAAAAGATGACACAACTGGGGAGGGAGGTTCGGGGAGGGGCTTCTCTGGGTCAGTTCTTTAAGAAGGAAGCCAAATTCTGGAGGAAAAACACATTTGTCCAAATCTCCTAATTAGCGGCCGAGCAGGATCCTGGTGACCAAGACGCCGACAGCCCCTCCGCTGGGAACGGGCAGAGCCGGCCTTTCTCTCTGTTGCCCAGCACCCCGAGCCGAGGCGTTGGCAAGAGGCTGAGGAGCCGTCACCCCCGGTCCCCTGTCCTGGGCTCTCAGTGGCTCTGTTCTGGGCTAATTGGCCCCTCATTAGCAGTCTCCCTTCCTCGGGTGGCAGAGCGGTGAGCTGTCGCCCCGGCTTCCCTTTCGGCTGCTCTGTGCACAGCCCTGGAGGGACTCTGGGACTCCATGCTTGGGGTCTTTTTACTTGACACAGATGTCCCCAAGTTTCAAAGGATGAGGGAGCAGTGGCCCCCATGCTTGGGCGGTGGTTCAACGACACCCTTGAAAAAGAAAGCCTGGCCCTGGGTCTGGGCAGGCACCCCCTTGGGCTCCCCCCCGCCAGTGCCCTGTCCCAGGCAGACCCACCTGCTCAGGAGCACCAGCCCTGCCCTCTGTCCAGCCTTGGCAGACCCTGCCCCCACCGGCTCAGCCCATCGTCGCGCTCAGTCTGCTGCTGTCTGATGGAATATGCCAGAATATGCTTGTGCTCTTTCCCAACGTGTAACCTGATTGGGGAGGTGTGTGCACTTGGAAATTGTAATTAGATTCGGCCTCACATTGTGTACTAGTTCCCAAGAAAATCGTCTATTAATTGATTCCAATTACTCTTAATTGTTTCTCATACATTTCAATTAGGCGGCCCTGTTGTTACAGGCGGGGGCTCTGGGTCAGACAAGCAATCATCGTACCTCTAATGGCGGGGACTCGGCGGGAGCCCCACTGAGGGGCACGGGCTGGCGGACACAACCAGGGCCAGTCCTGGGCTCCTGCACTCGGCGGGGAGCACAGGGACCCATCCTTCCCCACGGGGGCCGGGGGCCACCTGCCTCCACCTCAGGCCAGGCAGGGAGGGGCCTGGGTCCTCCCGGTGCCTCCTTATCCTGGGAGGGCAGTGACTTCACCCAAGGAAAATGGGCCCCAGGGGCTTGTCAGGGCCCCTCATGCCCTGCCTGGGTGGCCCAGTGGCGTGAAGTGCCCACGGGGATCTGGAGAAAGACGGCCAAGAGGATCCGGTCCTGAGCTTCAGTGAGGCTCCGCTGGGTTTTTTTTTTGTTTTTTCTTTTCTAAATAAGTCTTGAGAATCAAGGATTGATTTTTTTTATTGTGGCAAAACATATAACATAAATTTACCATTTTAACCATTTAAAAATATACCGTTCAATGCCGTTTAGCACACCCACAATGTTGTGCAACCGTCACTACTCTCTAGTTCTGGAATATTTTCATCACCCTAAAATGAAACCCTGTGCCCATTAGCCGCCCCCCTCCGCCTCTCCAGCCCCTGGCACTCACTAACCCACTTTCTCTCTCTGTGGATTTCCCTATTCTGGACACTTCATACAAATGGAATCACACAGTACACAGACTGCGTGTCTGGCTTCCTTTCACGTAGCGTCGAGTTTTCGAGGCTCGTCTTTGTTGTGCACGTGCCAGTAGTGTGTTCCTTTCTATGGCTGAGTCATATTCCATTGTGTGGGTGGACCTCATTTTCTTTATCCATTCATCTGTTGATGGACATTTGGGTTGTTTCCACCTTCTGGTTGTTGTGGATAGTGCTGCTGTGAGCATTTGTGCTCTGCTTTCTGTTTGAACACCTGTTTTCAGTTCTTTTGGGTGTATATCTAGGAGTAGAATTGCTGGATCGCGTGGTCTACCTACTAGTCTTATTGTGACAGAGTGTAAGCAATTTGGTGGCAGAGGTGGTGGGACGGAGGGCTAAGGTGTCCTGGGGAAGTGGGTGCTTGTCCCTCTTGGGGAGGCTGGGAGACCCTCGGGGTGGGGATGGGGCTGGAGCAGATGAGGCAGGAGCATGAGGGACCCCCCTCAGCGGGGCAGAGGTCTGGCTGGGGAAACCCGGGGCTCTGTGTGCTCACTGCATGAGCGGAGGGCCAGCTCCCCACAGCGGGAGGGCTCACGGGGCCAGGGCCACTGCCTGGATGAGGAACTCGGGATCCCAGGGCTGCTTCTGAGCTCATGGACCCCAGAACCCAGACTCCGGAGCATTTCCTAACTTCTCCAGCTCGTTTCTGGATTGTGGGAATGGGGTCCCAGACCAGACCGGAGGATTCAGGAGGAGACACCTGCCCTGGAATGCGCAGAGGAGGCCTCCCCTCCCCGGGGTAAAGTGCCTTCCTCTAAGGCTTCTGGAATCTTCTCTCTGCCAAAAGCTGTGGTGGTCCAGGTCGCAGACATGGAATCTAACTGACTTGGCGCACATTTTATTTATAAGCTGTATGATCGGGGCTGGTCCTTGATCCCCTGAGTGTCTGCTTCCTCCCCTGTCGAATGGAGACAGGCTCCCAAAGCAACCCTACCCCTGAGGACGGGGGTCTGTGCGGCCCCACGCCCAACACCATGTGAACCTCAGGAAACAGCAAAGACAGAGCAAACACATGGAGCATGGCGTGGCCCGGAAGCTTCCCAGGTGAAGAGCCACAGGGCAGGACCCCAGCCCAGGATCTTCCCATTGGGAAGGACACAAGGCCCAGGAGAGATGCTAAGGGCAATGAGTAAGCTGGAAACCCAGCCTCCCGTTCTCTGAAGGGTGCCCCAGATGTCACGTGGGTCATTTCCAAAGTCGAGCGTGGCCGGGGCCAGGTCCTCTAGTTCTGGTCACTATGATGTCTCAGAGGTTCCCAGCATCACCATCAAATATTGGCCCATTGGACCTCAGCTTACTGGAGCCACTTGTCAACTCCCATCATTGAGAAAGAAAGCAGGACACAGAACGAGCCCTAGAGGCTGAGGCCACCAGGCTCCAGCCCTGGGGAAGATGGCCAAGAACTGCCCAGGAGAGCCCACCTGGAGACCACCTGGGCTCAGTTCCCCGGATGCCTTCATCATCAGCCTCGGCCACCTCCAGCTTCACCCGACTTCTCCAAACTCTGCTTTCCATTCTGCCCATTGACAGTGATCCCAGAGCAATCGCCAGGAAGTAAGCTGATTGCTTCTCACGTTCAGCTGATGCTCAGAACCAGGCGCATTTACAGTTGGGGAAACAAGTCTTCCAAGGTTATCCGTGGGATCAACAATGATCTGCACTCGCTGCTGACTCCTTCCGTCCCCTGACCCTGTAAGACAGTGCCTGCACCAGCAGCAAGACATCATCCTGTGTGCTCAGGGCCAGAGACCCCAGCCACGCCAAGACACGGGCACAGCCAGAGGGGGAGAGCCAGGTGGTCGCCCAGAGAGGACTACAGACTGGCTCCAAGGTCCCGGCCCCCACCTGGAAGGAGACCCAGATCGTGAAGTCCTGGGTGTTCTGTGTGGAGGCCGCGTTCCCGGAGCAAGGCATCTTGCTGCAAAGGGAGGCGGCAGGCAGATGGCTTCGCAGGGCCAGATCCCTGCAGGAGGAAGCACGCCTTGCAGGCAGCCCTTTCACAGACCTTCCGCTTGGGAAAGTGAATGAAAGGACGTTATTGACTGAGGGTGAGAGCAGCGTGGAAATATCAGGCCAGTCAGGCCCTCGGAGGACCCGAAAAGCCCCTCCCGCATGACATCCAGAGAGAGCCGTTCTTTGCCCAGTCACAACTAGCATGGCGCATGCCCGAAAGTGCGCTTAACAAGACCTTAAGCGGGGAAAAATTTGTGTGTTTTAACTTTAGACTGGCCAAGCCAAACAAATAAATAGGACTTCAAACAAGCAGAGCGGGTCGGAGGACATCTGAAATCTAACCTCTGGCTGAGGTTTAAAAAAACACACCCTTGGACATAAACCTGCAAATAAACTTTCCAAAGAAAAACATCTACTTCTCTCAAAAACCACCCTAATTCTGTGTTCCGTGCCGCGTCCTGGTGGAAAGTGCCAGCCTGGCACACGTGAGGAGAGTCGGCACAGCAAGGCCACTAACGGGTCCACCTGCCCGCTCCTCACCGAGTGCCCCACCAGCCCCCAGCCCAGTTCACAGGGCTCGCGGGGGGCCACGGGGTCCAGGCCACTGCGTGCTCGGGGTCGGGGAGGCTTGGGCTGGTCCCTGCTGACCCGGGCCCGGCTGGAATTCCAGATTCAGATCCCATCGGGCAGCCAACAGAGGAGGCTGTGATGTCTCTATCGACGGATACCCCCAAGTGTTACTAAACCAATTATGTGTCAGCCTAGTGCCGGCAGCTGTGCTCTCGAGGATTGTGGAGGAGGGGGAGAATGTGGGGTCTGACCGCTGGGCTGAGCCACTGCACGTGGGCTTCAGACATGCCCAGATCATGGGGTGTGTGTGTGCGTGTGTGCGCGTGTGTGTACGTCCCGCTGTGGAAGTCTCACTCTGGAGAAAGGAGAGGCAGGGAGTGCGTGGGGTGGGTGTGTGCATGTATGAGCATGTGTGCACATCCCGCTATGAAAGTCTCACTCGGGAGAAAGGAGAGGCAGGGAGTGCGTGTGGTGGGTGTGTTGCTCCCCGACGTTCGAGCACTCCAAATGCTTCAGTTGCTGCTGCTCTCAGCTGACAGCTTCCCTTCTTTTGGGGAGAACAGTCCTCATTTGAGTTCTTAGGAAGACCCTGATTTCTGAAGCTGCAGTCTTGGGGGGTTAAGCAAGCCCCCAGGACCGCACTGGGTCCCCAAGTCACCGCCTGCAGTGTTGTTATCTCTGCGTGCAGGGATCTCTTTGCTTGAGGAGCCACCAGAGGGGGGCTACGTGCCAGCGTGGGATGAAAGGCTGCTTTGTGGGGTCCACTGCCTGCGGGGCTGGGGCCTGGGCACTGCTGGGCCAGCGCGGCAGAGGCCATGGGCACACCCCATACAGCACTGGCAGCTCTGAGCTGGTGGACTCCCCCTTTGCATGATTTGGGGCAGTTTTCCCTTGGCTCTCTCTGCTTGGGGACACCAGGTGGCACAGGAGGCCAAGTTTCTGGCTGATCTGCATTTCCTCTCCCTTCTCACCCGGTGATGCAGAGCCCAACACCCCAAGCTTTGGTGCTGGAAAGAAAGAAGGCAGGGAAGGCGATAAAATACACACACAGGCCCACATGCAGACACAGACACATGTGCACATGCACACACCAGACACATATGCACACACATGCGCACACACATGCATATGTACACAGACACATGCATGCATGCACTGACACACACACCCATGCACACACAGACACATACACATGCATACACAAGACGTGTGCATGCACATGCACACATAAACACACATGTGTATGCACATGCAGAAACCCACAGGCACACACAGATCTGCATGTATGTACACACACACAGACCCACAGGCACACACAGACCCACACATATGTGTGCACACGGACCCACAGGCACACACAGACCCGCACATGTGTGCACACACACGGACCCACAGGCACACACAGACTCGCATGTATGTACACACAGAGACCCACACATATGTGCACACACACGGACCCACAGGCACACACAGACCTGCACGTATGTGCACACACACAGACCCACAGGCTCACACAGACTCACACGTATGTGCACACACACCGATCCACAGGCACACAGAGACCCGCACGCACACACAGACCCGCACGTATGTGCACACACACAGACCTATGAGCACACACAGACGCATACATATGTGCACACACACACAGACCATACACAACCTCCAGCTCTCTGACCATCCAGCTGCAGTAGTCATTTTTTTCAATCTCATCCTTCTAGAGAAAAACAAACAAACCAAATTCTTCTGAGGGGGGCTGCAAGTGTCCTTACCAGGCATTTCCAAGGGAGACTCCATCTGGGGAGAGAAGGAGTTCTGACAAAAAGGGAGGAAAAGAGAACAAGCCCCCGCCCCCACCACGACACAAGGGCTTCCATGTGCCACCAGAAGCTCCGTGCCCTTTGGATGAGAGGTGCCCTCAGAGTCGGGATGCTCCCCTCCCTCGTCGGGGAAGGGGAAGAGAGGCCCCATGGACGCCCAGCCTTTGGGCTTATCACGAACACACTGTCGGACCAGGATGCTCCATTCACCCCCAGTTATCTGAGCAACGAACCAAGAAGCAAGAACCTAAGAGGCCGCACCCCACCCGACTTCCTGATTTCAGAGGCTCCTTTCCAAGTGAGGGGCCAGCAACGCTGCCCGTCTGTCTGTCTGCCCAGGGCAGACAGTCGATGAGTATCTGCCCGGGTTTGGCTCTGGTGCTGATAATCCAGTCTCTGCGCTGGGACGGGCTGCTCGGCTCGCTGGGGAAACATCTGGAACCCAGGGGCTCGTAGCCCCATGCCCTCCTGGGGCTCCAGACGCAACTGGGAGGGAAGGTCTCTGAGCGTGGACAGAGCAAGGTCCCTCTCTGGGCAGGACGCACCACCGCACACGTGCCCCATTTTCCTGACGCCGAGCCAGGAGCTGGGGAGTCTGGAGCCGACCAGGGCAGACAGAGCCCACGAGGGTCGGCGGCAGAGGGAGTGCTGTCCGATGGCAGCTGCTGAACCACTTCTGTCCCTCTGGAGGGGCTGTGCTGAACTCCCCAAACCGCAGGGAGCAGGACAGACCTGGGGAGATTTGCGGCTTCCCGGCCGGGAACGGGGAGCTTCTGAACCGTTCACGCTGCTCTGCCCCTCCCAGGTCCTGCCTTCCAGGTGCTCAGAGGCGTCCCCTGATCTTTCGCCTCCTGGAGCAGTTTCCTGGCCACGCTGTCCTCCAGCACTGAGATGCAAACCACCCTTTGTGGACACGGCCCCCGAGGGAAACAGCTTTTCCAGGGGCAGGAAGTGTCCCACCCGTCTTGGCATCCCTGGCCCCTGCCTGGACCCAGGCACAGGCAGGCCTTGGTACATCGTGGAATCATGAATGGATGGACGGATGGATGAGTGATGACAATGCCGGTGGTCAGCGGGGCCCTGGAAAGGGCTCAGAGCACAGTGCAGAGGGCGTCTGCCTCCACCTGGTGAATCCACAAGGGCTCCCTGGAGGAGGCACTGCGTGGGCTGGGACTTAGACAACAAGGCTTCTTCCTCAGCAAAAGGACACAGGCAAGAAAGCTGGATGGGCGTGGGAGGGGGCTTCAGAGAGACCATCACGGTGGTCTCATGATACCCCACCACCTCTGGTGACAGTGAAGGTGACACCTCACCACCTGCCCCTAAAGAGGGGAGGCCCAGGCACAAGAAATGTGTGAGATGGGGCTGATTCCCCCTCACCTCCCCAGCATGTTCCCCTAACTGCCAGAACCAAGAGAGAGCTGTCCACTCCTGGGAAAGAACAACCCCACCCGGCCAGGGGGCTGGTGCTGGGAGCAGACGTCCCTTGTTCACGGGGAAGATGTGGTTCTCCTGGGCAGCAGGCTGAAGGTGGAAAAACTGTGAAAGAGGCAGGCGTTGGGACCTCCCACTGGGGCTGCCGGGGACCCCCTGGAATCTGCCCTCCAGTGTCCTCACGGTCGAGCACGATCCCCGTTTTCTTCTGGTAAAGAGGCCTTGGGGGAGTTCCGGGTCTGGGGCTTCCCCCGGCCCTCTGCTGTGCCAGCCGAGTTCTTCCCAGAGTCTTGCCCACGCTGCCCGATCCCCGCTTCCTCTTGTTTCTCCTGGCTGTGGACATTCCCTCCAGGATGTCCTGGCTCCCCTTGTCCCAGAGCATCCAAGAAACTCCCACACAGACTCGGATACCCCCAACCCCCTGGGGCAAGTCCCCCAAGCTTCCACCTGCGCCTCGGAAGGCCAGCAGAAGTGGGGTGTGGGTCGTTGCCTCTCCTTCCCTTCGCCTCCCTCCCGAAACAGTTTGGGGAGAGACAGTAAGGTAATGAGGCACAGGCGTTCACCTGACGAACATCTCAGGAGGGGCAGCAAAATGCCGACAAATGCCAAACTCCTGCTTCTGGAGAGCCAGCGTCACGGATCAGTGCGCCCGGGGTGCCTGGAATGTTCCCGGGGAAAATAAAACAATTATTTTTGACAACTTGCATCAATACCATCTACATTTCTCCCCTGCACCGTGCCCCCCCCCCCCCCCCACTGCACGGCCATCCCGTCCATGCTCGTCTGTGTCTTCAGGAAACAGAGCCAGCGAGCTCAATAAGCCAATTGTTAGCTCCATCGATCTTATTTGGGGGCCTGAAAATTCAGCAGACAGCACAGTGTTAAATTATTAACTAAATGTTTCCACTCGCTGGGGACATGCTTCTGTAAAGACCATCTAGATGAACAATGGCCTCTTTATGAAATTAGCAGCCAAAGGAATCGGTGGGACAGGGAGCAGAAGTCACGCGGTGGCCGGAGGAAGCCACTCCCGTGCCTCCGGACGGGGGCAGAGGAGCAAAACTGAGCACTTTGGGGTGTGCTTCCGGAGAACACCCTCTGGTGGAGTTTACAGATACGACCGTCTTACCCTCAGCCAGGTTTCCACCCACCTGGTATGGGAGGACACGGAGGCAGTGACAGGAACTCACTCATCTCCTCGCCCAGCAGGGGCCCCTCCCTCGGGGAGCTTCCAGTCCGTTGGGGGAGGCAGATGGTGCAAGCTGACAGCTGAGCTGCATACCGGTAAACGTCCCCTAAAGTGAGTGACCTGGGACGTCCAGCAGCCTCCACCAGTGTATCAGGCCAGCCTGGCCAGTGTGGCCCACCATGAGGAGCAGACAAAAATGAGGAAGCCGGGATGTCAGAAAACACACACACTTTCTCAATCCAAAGATCAAAAATATCATAATTCAAAACTAGCACAAGGCCCACTTCAGGCCACGGTTTAAGGTGAGTTTTTCAGGCTGCTTTGCTCAGTGAACAGGAGGCAGCTAGAGAAGCACATCTGCTGGCCTCTGAGGGCAGCTCTGTGCTGGCACGGCTCCCCCAGGCTGCTGACACTGTCCCCTCCAAACCCCAGAAATAACCTGGGGATCCACAGTCCACACTGGGTCCTCACGGGAGTTCTTGAGTGTTTCCGAAGTGTTTACCCACTCCTGAAAAACATCGAGTTCTGTGTGGGAAGTTCCAGGAGAGACAAATGAACAACCAGGTACCTGGGAAGCCGTCGGGGTGGATGAGAGCGGCCAGGCCACTCACTAAATCAGCAGCACTTCCCACCACATCTGCTCTTTGCCCACAGGGCAGGCAGCTTGCTAGATGAAGTGTCCACAGCTTGTGAACATGCTGAAAATTCTGTAAACGCTGAGTGAGCCTCCAGCCCACTTTATACAACAAGCAGCAAGAGCTAACAAGGGTTGAGCATTTTCTTCTGTGCCACCCCTGTTCTAGATGTTTACCTGGGTATCTCACTCAGCTGTCACAGCAATCCACATGGTTAACTCAGTCCCCATTTTACAAATCAGAGACCTGAGGCCCTGGGAGGGTCTAGGACTCACACAGTCTCCCATCTAGCCAGGGGCGGGGCTGAGACTCAAACTCAGGCAACCTGGCCTCAGCGCCTCTGCGTGGATGATCCACGATGGAGATGATAAACTGCACACATCGTGAGTGTACACCGGGAGGACTTTTGATGTAACCACCACCTGGAGCAAGATAGAGGGTATTTCCATCCCTCCTGCCCTGTCCAGTCAGTACTCCCCAAAGGCTGATGGGCACCAACCTTTCTGATTTCTACCACCTTAGATGAGTTTACTAATCTAAGGACTTTGAACTCCATACAAAGAGACTCATACAGTCTGTAGTCTTGTAGCTTCTTCTGCTCAGCACCATGATGTTTGAGATTCTTCCATGCTGGTGCATTTGTCAGTAGCTCATTCTCTGTTATCACAGAGTAGTATCTCATGGTATGAATATATCACAGGTTGTTTATCCATTGTCTTGTGGATGAGCATTTTGGGTTGTTTCCAGATTTGGGCTATTATGAATATAGTTGCTGTGACATTCACGTACAAGCCTTTTTGTGGACCTAAGTTTTCATCTGTCTTGTGTAAGTTATCTAGGAGTAAAATTGTTGGGCCATAGGGTAAATATATATCTAAATTTATAAGACATCGCCAAGTTGTCTTCCAAAGTGATAAACTATTTTGTGTTCTACCAACAATGGCTGAGTGTTCCACTTGCTCAGTCCTCGCTGATATTTAGTGTTGTCAATCTTTTAAATTTTAACCATTTTAGTGGGTATGAAATAGTATCTCATTGTGGTTTCAGTGTGCATTTTCCTGATGAGTAATATGCTGAGCATATTTTCATGTCATGTGTTTATTAGCCTTGGGTGTAACTGTGTAATTGCTTTTGTAAGATGTTTGTTCAAGTCTTTTGTCCACTTTTTTGATTGGATTGTTTGTCTTTTTCATTGATTGATTTTTAGATCTTTATATATTCTGGATACCAGCCCTTAGTCATTTATATGTATTGCAAACATTTTCTCCCAGTTTTTGGCTTCCCTTTGTACTTCCTTTTCGGTTAGTGGATTTTGTGTGTGTGTGTGTTTGTGTTTAGTCCTTTTTCAGCCACTTTTTTCCAAATTTTTTTTCTGTTCCATTTCCTATGTCCTCTCTCCTTCTGGGACTCCAATTATACATACATCAAATATTGTCCCACTGGTCACTGTGGCTCTGTTCTTTTTGTTTCAATATTTTTTCTGTTATTTAGGTTGGACCATTTCTGTGGTTCTGTCTTCAAGTTCACTTACCCTTTCTTCTGCCATTTCCAACTTGTTATTAAAAGCCTATCCAGGGACTTGTTCACGTCATGCATTGTACTTTTCAGTTCTAGAATTCTGTTTGGTTCTTTATTACATTTCCCGTTTCTCTGGTGGCTTTTCCTATCTGTGCATTCCTTATGATTACCTTTTCCTTTAAGTCTTTGGACATGTTTACAATAGCTGCTTTAAAGTTTTTGTCTGTCAATTCCAACATCTGGGTCATATCAGAGTTGGTTTGTCTTGACTAATTTTTCCTTTGACTATGAGTCACATTTTCCTGTGTCTTTGTACGTTTAGTAATCTTTTTTTATTTTACTCTATTGGACATTGTATATGATACATTGGAGAAACTCTAGATTCTGTGATCTTCTTTTGAACGGTGCTGGTTTTTGTTGTGGCAGACCTTTCAGTCACTAGCTGCTCACCTTGAGCTCACCTGGCAGAAGCTTGACCACACGCTTGGTTAGTGTGTATCTGTTTCAGTTTTGCTCTTAGTCTCAGGATGTAGGCTTTGCTCTTAAGGCATAGCCCTTCTAAGCGTTTAATGGAAAACCAGAGATGTTCATGACGCCCCTCTAAGTTGATGGGACTCAAATTCCAGATTGTCTTTCCCCTGCTGTGGTGGGCAGCAGCTGAAACCTTTGCTCAGCTCTCTTTCACCAGGCTCCTTGCCATCTCCCCCATGCCTGGACAATGCAGGAGTAAGCCTGAGATTTTGGAAGGGAGGGTCAGATACACACTGGGGATCACCTATCTGTGGCCCCTTCCTCTCCAGGATTTCCTCCCTCAATTTACAGCTGCTCTGGCAGCCTCCAACCCCATCCTGTGACACCTCAATCTGATAAGACTGCAGGTTTCTGCTGGAGTTCTAGCTGCCCCATGCCAAGTGGATGGTGGCCTCAAGGGAGAAGCCAGATAATTGTGGACTTCGCCAGAACAGTTCCTTCTTTCAGTGGTCGAATCCCTTCAGTTTCTATCTGCTTTTAGTCACTTTCTAATGCCTTCAATTTATATATATATATTTTGTCCAGAGTGTATAATTGTTATCTGCAGGAGGGTGAGTCCAACACAAGCCTTCTACCATTGCTAGCACAGGAACCTCCAGATGACCTCATTCTGTCATCCTTGCTGCAGCCCCGGGAAGTGCTAGCGTGAACATCCCTCCCATTTTACAGCTGGCAATGATGAGGTTCAGTCTGGTTAAGTACCTCACCTGAGGACACTCGTCTGGTAGGAAGGGCCTTGGGTCTTGGATCCCAACAGGCTGATTGCAAACCCCATGTTCTTCCAGCTGTTGGTCCTCAATGTGTCAGATGGGCACAGCAGGACCCCCAGTCCCGGCCACACCTCAGATCTTCCCTGCTGCCTTCCGTAGCTCAGCTGTTCTCGGCAGCCTTTTCGCTCCACCTAGAGCTGCTCAGTGCCCCCACACTGGGCTCCCGGGAGCCGACAAGAGCCCCACTGAGGCCATGTGGATGTGGGCCAGAGTCTCCACCACACAGGGGCAGTCTGAGGGGCTGCTGTGAGCATGAATATAAAAGGGGGCATTGAGGGGCGGGCTCCAAGGAGACTCGTTCTCCATCGGGGCCCCACAATGTGGGCTTTGTGAGGCCTGGCAGGGCTGAGCTGAGCGGGAACTTTCCTCTTTCTCCTAGGGAGAGATTATTTAATTTAAAAATAATTGAACGTGGAAAATGTTGGGTATGGAAACTGTTTATCAGGTTTCCTTCTTTGTTCCTCTCGTTGGCTCTGCCCCGTGGTGGTGAGCGGCGGTGCCCTCCCGGGCACGTCAGGGAGGTGTCTGTGCTTTGACTTCTGCACCAAGCTGGCAAGGGGCTTCGGGTTTTCCAGCAACGAGCTACAGGCCAGTGATGTGGCTGTTGTGGAAGAGGGGGCTGCGGAGAGGCAGGGGTCTTGGGCGGAACGCCAGGCCTGCCTGGCTGGAGGTGGCGTCCATCTGAATGCACGATTCGGACATTTGGGAAGTGCTGCTATTCCCCCAGTGTGCCCGGCTGGGTTCTCCATCATTCCTCTTCGGGTGCCCCGTGCTCCCCCAGGGCACCTGAGGCTTCCACACGACCCACTCCCACCTCCATTCTGTCCTGGGGTGTCCTTTCCCTTACTGGTCTCCCCAGAGTCCTGGGGGCTGTGCAAAAACCACCTCCTCCTTCAAATCTATCTTGATCACCAGCTGGGTCCACTCCCTTCGTCCTCTGAGCATGCTCGAAATGGTGTCCACTGCCCTTCTGGATGCACACACCCATGCCTCTTCTTGACCCGACTGTACCAAGGCCAGGGGTCACTTCTGGCGCCCCACATAGCACTCACTCTGCTTTGAGGCGTGGGTTGGTGGCTCTGTGAGGGAAGGGCTACCTCAGACGCACGCCCGTCCTTGGTGTCTGGCCAGTGCCCGGCACATATCTGTGGACTGGCTGAACACACTGAACTTTTGATCAATCAGTTGAATTGGCCCTGGAGCAAGTTCTGAGATTGTTTTCATGTGGCTCTGCCATCCCCCTCCCTGAGTGTCGTGTTTTCATCTGAGACAGCCCGTGACATCTGTCTCAGGGGTTTGCGCTGCAACCTGATCCTTCCTTGAAAGTGCTCAGCACTGGCATGGGGGCTGACCCAGCCTCGGGAAAGCCAGGGAAACAGCTCACAGCGAGGCTGTGAGGACCTCAGAAGATGCTCAGATGATCCATGTTCCAAGTCTTGTTCCAGAGGGGTGGAAGGAGTCCAAGACAGTGTGTGGCCCCGGGAAAGCAGGAAGGGATTGCAGACTGCGCATCCCAGGTCTCTCGCCCTAGAATTATGACCTTACATGAGGCTCTGCACCAGGCAGACATGCAGAGAGGCACCAGGGCAGCCAGGAGTTGAAAGGGACCTCAGCCCCTTTTCCAGACGGGAAACCAGATCAAGGCAGGGAGAGGCAGGCCGAAGCTCGGAGCCTCTGCACCTTCTGGCAGAGATCCCTAGCATCAGCCCTGGAAGGAGTCCAGAGCTCCCTGGACCTGGCCAGGGGGCTGACTCAGGTCCCACTGATAAGAGGGGTCCGTGTGCTTCTGGAAAGTCCGCCCTCCCCTTTGCACCCAGGGCAGGGCTCTGCATACAGTGGGTACTCAACAAGTGCCTGTGGAATGAACTCAGGAGGCGGCCAGAGGCCAGCTGGGGCGGCAGCAGCAGCGAGTAGCTACGGCCATCTCCCCCTGCTGGACAGGGTCAGTTCGTGCAGGAGCTTGGGACAGCATGAGCCTGAGTCACGAGGAGGGCTCACTGACCATTTTGGTGTGTGGGTCGATGCCTCTCAGACTTCTGGGGTGTGCCCATGGTGGACAGGCCGGTCCTCGGCTAAAGAACAGGCCAAAGCTTGGGGCCCCGGGGAGAGCAAGCTACAGCCCACTCCAACCCCAACCTGGCCCTGGTCTCCACCCCAAATTCCCCAGCAATTTCCCAGTGCGCACTGGCCCCTGAGGGCCCTGAAGCAGAGGGACAGCCACCTGGTCCTGCACAGCAGCCCCTGTGCGCATCCCCAGGACTGGTGCCGGGCCCTGGGGCCCCCTGAGGATCCGGACCTTGGGCTGTGTATTTCAGTGGCTCGTCCTGCCTGGGCCAGAACCGAGCTGAGGTCAGGCTGCTCAGGCTCAGGCAGGACTGCTGGGCAGAGAGAACCTATCTGGTGGCAGGAAGCAGAAATTTGCCCAGAGCACAGAAAGGGTGGGAGTGGAGCTCAGAGAGGGCAGGAGTGGCCCCCAGCCCCAGCACCAGCCCAGTGGTCCAGGTCGCCTCTAAGTCCCCCGGCCCCCAGGCGTTTCTATACTGATTTCAGCGGTGAGGATGAGGCCGGCTGGCTGGCCCAGGATCTCCGGGTGCTGCTTGGCCCCCACTGCCTTCAAACACTGGGCCTGGGCCCTGAGCTTTCTGGAGCAACCATTTGCTGGCTGGTTGGGTCCCTTTTTAGTATTCATGTGGAGACCCAGGGAGAAGCAAAAAAGCGGAGAGAGGCGAGCAGGAGGGACAGCTATTCAGCGCTACCCCTGAAATCGCGGGCCAAGGGCAGGGGGACAAAAAGCCGTCTGCATCAGAGCAGTGGGCACGGCTTCTGCCACCCACAGAGGCGGCCTGAGTGTGCCGGGCTGTGCGGAGGGGCAGCGAGCTTCTGCAACCCTCTCCTCTGCAGGGTTGCCCCAGTCCTTGAACTCAAGAAGCCCCTCTGGGGAGGTGACCTTGAAAGTCCGGTGCCCCCGAGCCACATATGGGGCTCCTGACACCAGCCACTAGGTTCTTCACAGGGACAGTTGATCTCCCCGCCCTCCGGGGGCCCAGGCTGCGGTGAGCAGCGGGAGGGGGCGCAGCTTTGGTGGGGTGGTGGGGGCCGGGCACCGTGTGCAAAATGGTGGCAGGAGAGGCCTGGGGCTTCGCGTGCATGATCACTGTCACGGTTATTGAGTTCTAGGAGCCAGAAGTCAATGCAGTTCTGCCCAATTCTGTCAGCAACAGATGGCCGTCCACTGGCCCTGGCCTACCCCTGCCTGTGTCAGCGGCCGAGGGCTGGGCTGTCTGGACACAGCATTCCCAGACCCTCCTCTCTGGCTCCCGGCGAGGGTGCCCACCCCGAGGGAGATAAGATAGAGTTGGTGTCGGGGAGGAGGTGCAGACGGGGCCGCCCCGGCACGCTGTGAGTGATAAAAGGGGCTTCAGAAAGGTGCTGACGTGGCCACCGTGCTTAATGAGGTCATCGCCCAGGCTGCTGCCCCTGATAACCCAGGGGTCAGGCGCCCAGCAAGTGGCGGCCGCGGGAAGCGGGGCCGTATGTCGCCACCCGTTGGTGCCCAGCACCCGCTCATTTCAGGTAGTCATCCTGAGCCCAGCGGGCGTCCCTGTCCTGGGACAGGCAAGGGGACAACCCCGGCCAGTGTGCTGGAGGAGAGGGCAGCAGAACACAGAACAGCTGTCGGCCAGGGGGGCTCAGGCGTCCCTCACAGTCAGCTCAGGCTGCGCCTTCTCCTCCCTCCCAGGTCAAGGGTCAGCTTCCGTGTCCCTGGGGGTCTTTGAAGCTCCGTGGCTGAGCTGTCCTGCCAGATTTCCTCTGTTCGGACTGCTCGAGAAGCCTGGGCAGGCCCAGGGCTCTGTGGCCAGGGTCCGGCTTGGTGAGCATGCGAGTGTGAAGCTCTGGCCCGGGCGACATGTATGTTAGTGCAAAGATACAGTGCCCAGGGGCCAGCATGGCCCCCCAGGATGCCAGCAGCCCAGGCTATCCCAGGGCCTCTCACACTGGGGCCATGGATGGGGTGAGCCTCTGCCGGGAGAAGGGACGGGCAAGGGAAGCAGGAGGGAGCCTGCTCCTCCCAGGTGGGTGTTGGGCATAGCTTGGTTTCATCGAGGGCCTCAGAGTGGCAAGCAAGGCCCATGTCACAGGCAGCTTCCTGGAAGGCACCTGGTCTTGGGTGTCCGGGGGGCCTCCTCCAACGTGAAAGCAGAGCCAAGCAGCCCAGGCACTCAGCTCCCTCGCCAGGCGTGAGCTCTGTGTCTGTGAGGAATCTTCCCCATGCACCACCCAATGTTTTCGTCTTTCTGGGCTTCAGACACATTTTTGTGCCCAGGTGGGTGGCGCTCGGCCAGTCCCACCCCTTCTGGGGCACACGGGCCCCGTCCTTGCAGAGCCCACTCTGAGGAGGTGTCAGGGCTCACTTCAGCTCTTTTTACTCTGGAGCCTGGGAGAAAAACAAATCAGAAAACCATTTCCAAAAATAGCCAGCAGAGAGTGGGAACTGTCTGTGCTGCTGTGCGTTTGCATGGCCCTCCTGGGGTTGGGGGGGGCACAGGCTGGTCCTCTGGGGATGATGGAGCTGGCAGGAGCTGTCTCCCAGACCCAGACCCGGCCCCCAGTGGGACCTGTGTCCTGGGAGTGGTCATTGGCTTGCTAGGCCAGGCATGGCATTGCAAGGGGCGTGTCCATGGGCTTGGGGGTGTCTGAACAGAGTGCCTGTGTCCACCAGGGCCCACCCAGGCCCTGACCAGCGCCTGCTTGCATCCGGCCACCCTTGTCCACCAGGCCATGGGCAGACACAGGGAACTCCAGACAGGGCTTGGCACAGGGTGGCCCTCCTGGCCATTCAAGTGGAAAAGACCTTACTCACGGCAGGTGTTCTGAAGACCCACCTAGAGATTTCTGACTTGGGACACACGTTGGCATGGGCTGTGTCTAGGCCCACTCGGGGTCCCAGGAGCCCTGCAGAACCTGTCTCTAAGGAACTCGAGAGAGAGTGATGCCAGGTGTGGGTGGTAGGGCTCTCTGAGGGGGTGGTCTTCACTCCGCAAGGGCACCCCGCCCCTCACCGGTCTGGAGGTTAGGCTGTGGAGGCCCCAAGAGCTTGGTGAGGTCCATGGCCACTGGCTCCTCCTCCCCTCTGGATGGTGACAAGAGAGTAGCATGCAGGACCACAGCCAAGGAGCACCTCGACCTCTGTTCAGATAGGCCAGGGTGATTTTTTTTTATGTGAAAATTCAGAGGAATGACTCTCTGTCTCTCTCTCTGTGTGTCTGTCTCTCTTTCTCTGTCTGTCTCTCTGTCTTTGTCTCTCTGTCTCTGTCTCTGTCTCCCTCTCTCACCATCGCCCCCCTCCACTCTCCAGCCCACTTTGTGGGGTTCTGGACCCCGTGGGAACTCAGGCACTTACTCTGCCAGAGCAGGAGGGCCCCGTGGGGCTGTGACTTGGTATTGAGCCTCCTGGGGTGAGGAGGGGCAGATGTGCCGGCATCGGCCTTGCCTGGTCCTCCTACCCAGACCCTGAGGACCCCCTCAAAGAGCAGGATGACCACACGTTTTACATCCAAAGGGGACACTCTTGGGAGGGGTGTGTGTGGCCGTCCTCGGGGGGCACCCAGTGAGTTGGGGTGCATCCACCTCCTGTGAGGCCCCCTCCGTTGCAGTGCTGGGGCTCAGGCTGTACCACGGCTCACCAGCCTCTTCATTCTGCTCCCAGCCCAACGCTGCCCGCCCCTCACAGCTTCCCCGTCATGGGGCTGTGGTCTCTGGCCATGGCTGCAGTCTTTAATCGTTTTTCTCCCAAATGCCCCCAGAGTCTCTTTCCCCTTCACTGCCTCGCCCGCCTCCCCGGCTGCTGGCTGCGCATGGGGGGGCCGGGATTCCGGTAGCATTTCCGCCCTCTCCGCTCTATCACTTTATTTGTTCTCTTTTCCTCTCCCTTTCTTCTCCCTCCATGGGCCCAGCCTCTGTGATTAAGCCTCAAGGTCTCCTGCTGCTTTTAATAGGCCTGCGGGCTTGACCATCTGATGAGAACCGCGCGGCACAGCTTGTCCCGAATGCTTGCGCTGGAATCTCCTAATGCACAGTATTAATCATCACTGTCAAGCCATTCAGGCCCTAAATACATCCACCCAGTATAAAATTATACTAAACAGAAAAAAAAGGCTGTGATTGGCCGCATATTGAAAACAGACATTAGACAGCCCCCGCCCCCACCTCGCCCCCCCCCACAGTTTCAGGGCCCCCCCAGGGCCTCTGCCCAGTTTAAGGAACAATAGACAGCTCAGGGTGTAGGTCGGGCCACATTTGGTACTCATAAAAGTTCCGTGTCGTGTGCAAAAGTGATGCGAGGCGGGGAGGGAGGGCGTCCTCTGCCATGGGGCTTGGGTGCAAGCACAGGGCGCTCTTCCGGGAGCCCACCCTGTGGGCATGTCCCCAAGAGTGGCCAGGGGCTCGATGGGGGACCCGTGCAGGGCCAGCTGTTTCCGGGCAGCGCCCCGAAATGGGACCAGAGCAAGGTCCCGGCTACGGCGGTGAGGCGGGAAAAGCGGCCACCACACCCCGAGAGCTCGAAACTGGCCCCCAGCCAGACTCCTGTGCCCCCAGGAGTCGCCCTTGTGGCTGGGATCTGCCTGCTTCCCTCCGTTCCCCAGCCGTCACTCTTCCGCTTGGAGTCTATCATAAAAGTTAACCGGCTGTGAAATGCGTGTTGCGTGGGGTGTGCTAAAAGTTTACGGCGGATAATCTGCCCATGATCTGCCTACAGCAGGTGGTCGCCGCTCACCTGCACGGCAGTGTCCAGGATCCTGCAGCAGCTGGCCCAGCCTTGCCACACAGCGGGGAGGGGAGGGCCCAGGGCACCTGGCCCTGGATTCCTGTGGTGAGGCTGTCCAGTGGCCCCCTGCATTTGTCCTGGGGGTCCTCCAAAAATGCCATTTTCGAGGATGGTACCCACTGGTCAGCCACTCAGACTCCACTGTGTTGAGTTGACCACGGGCTAAGGTCCTAATCCACGGTGGTGACCTGGACCCCTTCGGTGGAACCCTCCACTCAGTAAAGCTTTTCACCCTCCATCATCATTTCATACATTATCATGGCCCATGTGCTCTGCAGAGAGAACTAGACAATTCAAGCTCAGGGTGGTGGGAGTTTTGGGATGGCCAGACATCCAGAGAGCAGCCGAGCTGGTGGCCCTTGAGGCCAGGCCTCCCGCCTCCAGTGACCACCTGCTTCTGTGCTGCCCGGGCCTATGGACTCCCCCCCACTGCCCAGGTCATCCTGGCTCCCAGCTGCACCAACTGCATTCTCAGGAGCAGCCACGAGCAGCTCTGCAAGCCCAGAGGGGTCTTTCTAGAGGCCAAGAGGGGGCTTGGGGACCTACCTGCAGATGGGGCCCTGAGAGAAGGGGAAGCCGTGGTGAGTTCCAGTCTCTCGATGGTTCTCCTGCGACACCCGTGCTCATGGAACTGGTTCCTAGTCAAGGCGCCTGTCTCCCCAGAATGCAGCAGTGAAACACCTTAAATGCCTAAAAATCAATTAAAAATTAGTTGACTAGGTGTTCTGAACTACCTGATATTGGAGGGACTCTGAAGAATAAAGAACCTTCACGTGGCCTTGGCACAGGATTCCCCGCTGCACTCCTTGGCTGGCGGGAGCCCAGGGCCACCTTCCCCGTGCCTGCGTGTGGAGCGTCCCTGGAGTGGGCAGAGGTTGGCTGTGGCTGGGGTGTCTGCGGAAGGGACCATTTAAGTTGGGCAGGAGAGCAATTTCCTTTCCTCTTTGAACTTGCTGAGTAAACGCCGGCTCCATAGCTATTGCAGAGCGAGCCAGGCCCAGGACACCTGAAACCATGACCCGCCTCCCAGCCAGTCCTGTCCAGGACAGAGAAGGCAGGAGGCCGCGTGTCTGACACCCAGACGGGCAGAGACAAGAAGGGATGTCTCAGCAGCGCAGGCCGTGCATGCAAAGCGTGGCAGGCTCAGAGAGGGGAGCGCCGTGTGTGCCCGGCGAGGTGGGGAGAAGCAGGCCTGGCCTGCACCATGAAGGTCTGCACGGTCTACAGGCCAGAGGGCATTCCAGAGCCTGGGGAAGCGTGATTGGGATGGGCAGGCTAGAGGAGAGGTGGCTTTGCCGGGAGCATCACAGGAGCAAAGCCCAGGTGCAGTGGGACCAGACTTCAAGAGGCCTTGGAGGCCCGATGGGGAGGTTGGAGCGAGGGCCACAGAGCACCCAGACCTGCCAGTATGCTAGGGTCTGGTGGAGCTCTGGGCTTTGCAAATGCGTCTGGGGCGAGAGGTGCTGCAGCAGAGAGGGGCTGAGGTTGGAGGGGGTGCAGGTGGGAGACCACCAGGCGCTGGGTTCAAAGCGAAGGGGTAATGGCCACAGGTGGGGCTTTCCTCTGACCCCCTTCCTCTCCTCAGCCAGTTCTGCCCCTTGTCTCATCCCACAGTCCTCCGGTTGGATTAACAGAGCCCGACTCACCCCCACACACCTTATTTTTCTATTTCTTCAGCAGATTGGGGAGCAGCTGGGCCTCAGTTTCCCTGTCTAGCAAACTAGGGTTGAACTAAACAGTTCGGCAGAGCTTTCCGAGGGTGTGCATGATGGCTACGTGTGCACCGAGGTCTGAGTGCTGGAGCTCTGAGCAGCCCCCTCCCCTATCCCACAGGACAGAGAGATACTACGTTCTCTGTGCCCAGGCTGGGAAGAAGGCGGGGAGCGCCGGATGAAGGGGGCCCTGGGGGAGAGGATGTCATGCCCTTGCTCATGGATGCCTCCCGGGAAATAGGTTTCAGAGGCTTTCCCGACAGCAGCTCTTGCTTAAAGGGGGATGGTTTGGACGGACCCTGATTTGGGAGGGTCTGTGTCAATGAAAATAAGGGAAGCATTCGCCCCACGACAGACGTGCGGGGCACTGCGCTGAGCTCGCTACACGCATTCACTCCTGTAACCCTCACAACCTGCAGCAAGTGGGGACGCTCACCACCTCTTGGACCACGCAGATGAGAGGCCAGAGCAGGAGGTGGGTAAGCCGCTGCCCTGGTGAGACAGAGCTGGACGGGGTGCCCAGGGTCGCCTCCTGGCCTCCGGGCCACCTGCCTGCTCACGCCACCTGCTGTCTCTGGAAATCAGGGCGCCCTGCCGATCCCAGACACTGTCCTCCCCCAAACACCCCCCGCCGTGAGATCCGAGATGGATGTGGGCGAAGACACTCAGCACCAGCTCCTCCGGGCACCTCCCGACAAGAACAATTGGCCTGTCGGTGACAAGGTGACAGCTGCCACCTACGCCTTGAATCGAGTGCAATTTTAAGGGCCCAAGACTCTTCCACATTCTTCTGGAAACCGTGCCGTTTGCTTTTCCCATGACTCCCATGACGGCGTTAGCAAAACTTCCCTAATCTTAAGCAAACAATCTCCTTGCCCACTTCAGTGTGCGGCATGCAGATGGATCGCTGCCCCGGCGAGCACGCCTGCCATGTCTGGTATTAGTGGAATTGTTCCAAAGCCCCCAGCCCCTCTCCGCCGAGCCATCGTCTCTCCCCCGAGAAGCTGAAGGTGAGAGAGCCCCGGGGCCAGAGGGAGAGCTCCGGGCAGACGTGAACTGCTGTCTGCTGTATGACGTGTGGCCACCGTCTGATCAGCGTTCACCCCGATTCCCCCTCCGAGGAGACGGGAAGGAGGAGGCAGTGTTTGAAATCCTCATTCCCCGGCAGGGCAGCGTTGTCAGGGAGAAATCCAGAGGAAGAATGCCCCTGCCCCTGCTTCCCCTTGTTCACAAGCATTGAGAAATAAAAGCAGCAGCACAGCCAGCCCTCTGAACATTGGCCACCTGTGTGGTCTTGGTTAAGCCTCGGGCAGCCCCCCGAGGGAAGCACGGCTGTTACACCCATTTTACAGATGAGCAAGCCGAGGGCAAGGCAAGTGAAGTCACGTGGGCGGGTCAGGCAGCTGGAACTGGTGGAGCCAGGAGATAGAGGGGCACTGCCATAACTGCAGGACAGAGCCAGCATTGTTCCCTGTGCCCAGACACAGAGCTGGGCTCCTGGAAGCTAGGCCACCCCCTGCTGAGAAAGTCCCCAAACCGCAGGGACACTCACGGAACAGGCGATGCTGGCCATTCTCTGTCCAGGCTGCTGGGACGCTGGGTCTCCGGACAGGTGGGGTGGCTTCATTTCTCATTCCACGGACCTTGGAGCAAGCACACCGGCCAGCGCCTTGCCCCAGTGCAGAGCCGCCTGCCAGACCCTGAGTGGGAACCCCAGGGCCCCTGACCCCTGCCCAGCGAGAGCCACCAGGATCCTCAGCCAGGCAGGGACAAGGCTGTTGTACTCCGTGAACAGCCCTGGCCTAGGAGGACGCCTGGAGGGCTGATCATGTTGTGTGCCCCACCATCGGAGTGCTCCCCTCGGGCCGTGAACAGGGGGATCTCTTGGTCAGGCCTGGCTGGGAGCCACCTTGGAGAAAGAGGGCACCTGCCTGCCTGGAAGTGGTGTTCTTTCTGCGTCTGGAGCCCGGCTCCACTCCAACTGCACTTTCTGAATGAATGAAACGCTTTCTTCAAAGGGCCCGCGACGCTGCGGGCGCCTGGTGGGGGGGTCATCTCTTCCTAAGGCCCAGCCAGCCCATGCTGAGCTGGAGAAGCTTCCTCTCCTCCCGGGTCCCCAGCACCAGCCATGGAAACGTGATGCTAGAGGATGCAACCAGACTGAGAAAACCCCCCGAGGTGCTTGGGTGGATCCCCTCCACGTGGCTCACGTGCAGAGTTCTCCAGAGCCTGGGGCCTCTGCCTAGCCCTCCTTCTCCCTCCCCTGGATTGGGGAAGCGCTGTTTTCCCTTCGGGCCGCATGGCCAGAGCCATTGGGAGAAGTGCAGATGGCTTTCAAGGGGACATCTCCCCCAGACCCCATTCCTACGATTAACCCCCTTCTCTGCCAACCCACTCACACATTCCCGGAGGTCTGGCAGCCATGGCAGCAGGGGCCTTCTGCCTCGAAAGCAATGACCTTAGACCAGTGGTTCCCAACCACGGGCCCCTCTGCCTTCCAGGGGACACTGGCAATATATGGAGACGTTTTTGGCTGTCACCACGGGGAGAGAGTGGGTAGAGTCCACGGACACCACTCAGCACCCTACAGTGCCCAGGACGGCCCCCCACAGCAGACAGCGGTCTGGACCCAAATGTCCACAGTGAAGTGGAAAAGCCCTGTCCGGGGCTGTGGTCTTAATAGAATGAAACCATGACATGTATTAACGCTGCTGCAGGAATGTGTCGGATGGGTGAACCTCCTCATGCTCTTAAGCTGCTGCCACCACTGGGTGCACGGCAGTGCCCACTGGCCCTTGCGCACTGTGTGTGTTCCCACCTGTGCATGTGTGTCCATCCTCAGAGCCAGGACAGCGGTGGGGCTGGCCAAGACCCCCTCGCCTGGGTCAGCATGGACAACACAGACGCAGTGCAGCCAGCCATTTTCCACCCAAGATTGTCCGTGTCCCCATACGCAGATAAAAGTCACCATAAAACTCCTGTTTCCACCTCTCACAGGCTCAGCCTCCAGGAGCTTAGCTAAGCAGATCCTGAAAGGGGTTTCTGTAGACACAGACCTTCACCTGCCCTAAGGGCGCTAGGGGTGAGCCCTGGGCAAAGTGGCAGCCAGGGAGGAGGGAGGCAGAAGACCCCGGCAGCCATAGGAAATCGCCTGCCACCCACCTCCACTGCTGCCGCCCTCCGGATGCCCAGCCCTGGCTTCACAGAGCCTGGGATGAGGGCAGAATGGAGCCCTGGGCTCTCCCACCGAGCCTGGGAAGAAGCAGGGAGAGATGCCCCCGCCACCTCCAACCCTCGCTTAAAGGCCTCAAACATCTAAAAGAGTGACAACAGGACGATGACCTTCCTGGGGCCGAAAACCAGATGTGGCGACCAGAAACAAACATCCCTGCACTTGTACAAGTAGTACTGGAGATAATCCGAGTGAACAATAGGAAATTATGTTTGATTTCCACCTTATTCCGAGTCTCTGCACAGTCACCGCATGCAATGATTCATGCCAAGAGAGGAGGTGAGCTCACCCCTAATTCAAACCATTTTGAGGGAAATGGACGCTCCTCGGTGCAGCGAGGAGAATAGAAAATTGTGGAGACTTGAACAATGGCCAACACCCCTGTGGAAAGTCAGAGGGAGCACATTAGTGCCGCCGCTGCTAATATTGCCATCTAGGGTCGTCTTTCAGCTGACTGACTTGCAGCCTCCGTTTGCCCACTGGAGTCTTTAAATATACATATTTTTTAAAACCTCAGAATCGTTTCCTAAGTGCAGAAAATCGGGGGCACAAATTAAACCCGTGCCACATGGCGGAGGCTGGCCAGCCCTCCTGGGGAGGGTGACTCCCTCTCTCCTGGGATGACATGAAAACAGACACCCTCCTGGCCTTCTCTCTCAAGGCTGTGAGGCTCTCTGCTCCATCCAGGGCTCGCGGGGAGGGTTCCTGGAAGAGGCACAAACAGCCAGACCCACGCGGCCCGTCAGAAGCAACGCTGCAGCGGCAGCCTTCCCAATGCGGGGCCTGTCCGCGCCATCTGCAAGAAATCTCTATTTGCAGTTACTTTGGAGTTCAAATTTCACCCTCCACTCCACCTGTCATCGTTGTTTATCCTCGTCAGCCTGCACAGCTCCTTCTCTTTGGGCCTTCTTTTAAAGGGTCTTTAGAAAATTGTTGGCAATCTTAACCTCTTTCCCCCTGGAAAAAAAAAGAAAACGTGTCCTCTGTGTGACTGGAGAGAGGATCAGCAGCCAGAGCTCAGAAGCCTGGAAAATGAGCCCCCGTTAAAAGCAACACCCTTGCTAAAAGTGATGTTTATTTAGAAGCTGGCATCAGACGGGGCTTCAGATGTGTGTGATGTGTAAGGTCTCTCAGAAAACGGATGCTGTGAGCATGTGCTTTTGTCTGGGCTTGGACGGGAAACTCGGGACACGTGGAGACAGGCTCCTCTGAAGGCACAGACGGCTCTTCAGAGGCGGCTGCCCCCCGCCCGCCCCTTAGGACGGGTCCCTTCAGCGGCTGACGGCCAGGGAGAAGTAACAGGCAAACATAATTAACTCCATGCATTCCCCTGAGCAGGGCCAGCGTCCCTTGTCCCTAATTGTCACATATTTGAAAGCTCTGGTAAATGAATCAAACACTTCTTTTATCTCGTCATCCGGGACCCGGCACTTTAATGACGACCATGTGTGCAGAGCTCGCGTGTGAGGGACCAGGGACTTCAGTCCAGGGAGGTGTTTGCCGCTGCAACACAGGAGTGGTTGGCAGGACTTCAGGCAAGAGAGGCCAGTCACCTCTGGAAGCGGCGGATTCTTCTAGAGCCTGTGCTGCTCTTTGTTCTTGGATGAAAGTTTGGGCTCTGCTGGGATAGAGGCCTTCGTGCTCTGTGATGGGCATGTGTGCCTCCAGTGGGTCGCAGGTCCCTGATCGGGAATGGAGACCAAGAACGGTGCAGGTGGCTTGCGTCATCTCCTTGTCCTTTGGGCACCCGGACTATGGATGAGCCCCTAGCAGAGGCAGGTCAAGCGTGAGGGTGGGCTCTGGTATGAGAGGCCCGAGAGGGTGCCCAGGCTGCGTGGCCTACTCGCCGCCCTCACCTCTAGAGAGTCTGCTCACCGAGGAGGAGGGAGGGCTGGCTTTCTGAGCTAGACGCCATTCTGGAGTCCTCGCTGGGTTCTACGGGAAGGGAGGGAGACCTCAGCGGACCTGCCAGGGCAGGGGCCGCGATGGGAGGAGAGACAGCCCTGGGGTGAGGACAGGAGCCGCTGAGCTGTCCTGCCCCAGCGCCCCGCCCCTCCTAGGTCCCACTGGGATCAAGCGATTCCATTTTTCCGAAGTGGAACATCCCTGAAAAGTCACAAAACGGTGCCAGATGTGCGGGTGCTGTGCTGCTGCAGGAAGGAGGGGTTTTCTGTCCCCTTGGTGTTCTCCAGCAGAACCTCTTCTGTGTGGCTGAGCAAAGACACTGACTTAACAATCACTGCAGTGTCTGCGAAACAGTGTCCCACTGAGCAGCATGAAAAGCCTGTTTGAAGTGGGGGACGGTCTTAAGAGACAGCGTTCCTCGTCCCACGTTGCGGCTCTGGCGGGCGGATGGCCGGGGCCGTGGACCCTCGTTCGGAGGCCTCTGCCTTTGAACCACGAGTCTGCTTTAACTGTCTCGGCCTGTGGGGGCTCCTTCCCCATGACCCCACTTCAGCCCGCCTGCCTCACCTGCACCCCAGCACCCAACAGGAGCTGGAGACGGGGGTCTCTGTGGACCATGAAGCCACAGGAAGCCATGTGGGATCCAGAGGCAACACCTCAGTGTTAATAACCAAGAACCTTCTCCAATGTTCCAGGCAGCTGGGGAACCCCTGCTTCCACCATGCAGAACAGCCCCCCGCTAGGTTGTGTGTGGTCCACGATAATCATCGTTTTGTTAAGGAAAGAAAAAAGCTAAAAAAGAGAGAGAGATTTGTCAAACACAAATAACAGCCACGTTATTTGTCTACGGTGCAGCCCAAATTTCACCTGGCTATAACCCTGCAGTTCATTTTGGGGGAAACACCTGCCAAACCCCTACTTTCCCGAAGGGAAGAGCAAGGAAGGAATGCACTGGACTTTGGGAGGAGGCCCCAAACCGGCCAAGGTGAAGAGTGGGATCGAAGGAGATTCTGCCAGTCAGTGGGAAATGACAGGGCCGAAGTGGCCACAGCCCAGAGCAGGCTTCTGCTGGCGGCCAGCCAGCCCCTAGACATCCATCTGGAAGGCGAAGGAAGGCGCCCGCTCTTGACTCAGTCCCACCCCCGGGCAGACTTTCCTCCTTGGAGTGTGGAGCGGCCTCATTTTGACTCTGGAGCCCCCGTCCTTCCTCTTCCAGCGAATGCCCCAATCACCTCCAGCATTTGTTGTGCACATTCCAAACCGAAACTCCGTAACCAGAAGGGACATATGGCTCGTCCACCCTGTGCCGGGACGCCCCCAGGAGTCCTTCCCCTGAGAACCGAGAGGATGGAAGAAGAGAGACACAGGCATGCATCAGCACAAGCCCTGGATCCTGCAAGGAGAGGGAAGGAATTGAAGAGAAGACGTGCTGTGTGCAGTGGTCAGAGAGGCCCCCTGGAGGGAGGAGATGGCCACTGGCAGGGGCTGGCAGGTCACAAGAAGACCAGCCCAGGGGTTACTTGTGGAAATGCGACTAAAGACACAGCCTCCATTTGGAGTGGGGAGGACATTGAGAGCTTGATTCAAAAATAGATATGGATATGGATATGGATATACATATACATATACATATGGATATGGGCATGGATATAGATATAGATATGGATATGGATATAGATATAGATATAGATATGGATATGGATATAGATATAGATATGGATATGGATACAGATATAGATATAGATATGGATATGGGCATGGATATAGATATAGATATAGATATGGATATGGATATAGATATAGATATGGATATGGATATAGATATAGATATGGATATGGATACAGATATAGATATAGATATGGATATGGGCATGGATATAGATATGGATATAGATATAGATATATAGATATAGATAGATATAGGTATAGATATAGATATGGATGTAGATATAGATAGATATCTTTCTAAGGAACAAGAGTGTGTCTCTTCAGAACTCTTTGGAAAGCAGGGATTCAAAGATCCCACAACTCGTATCCTCATTATTTCGGGGCCACTGAAGGGCCCCGTCGTGGCTGCTCCCCCAGGAGTAGAGAGAGGAACCCCAGAGTCTGAGAGGTTACTGTCCCCATCCCATCAGTGACTTCGGTAGGGGGGCATCTTTCTGTCCCAGCAAATCCAAGTTGGTGTGGTGAGAGACGACCTCCCCTGGGGACCCCTGAGCCTCGCTGGGTCGGGTGCCAAAGGCAGGTGCCGCAGACCTCCAGCCCAGGGCACGAGGCTGCATCCTCTCCTGACAACATCAGTGTCGGAGGGGCTGCCCACCCCACAGGCTGGTGTCTCAGTAATTGCTATCTGTCCATTGTCGTTGTTCTTTGACAACTGGTTTAACTGCCAGTGTGAAATGGACATGCCCACATTGTCCTTAATTAAACTTTCTGCGGGAAGACGTTCATTTCTGGGGAATTCTTCTGCTGTGGAGGGACTCCCTGGGTTGACGGCCCAGGAGCACTCCCAGCCCAGGAATCCAGGCGAGCACGGAGTGGCTGTGACTCGAGTGTCCTCCCAGGCCTCACATGAGGCTGCTTCGCCCACGGTGCAGCGGTCTGTGATCCAGCCTGGATTTCATAAGTATAAAATTGGTAATATCCTCACCTTGCCCCCAAAAAAGGCCTCCTTCCAAACAAGCCCCACGCCGGCCTCCGTGCACAGCTCAGTCACCCTCCAAGGCATGGCCGTGAAGCTGCCACCGGACCATCGTCTTCCAGCACGACTACAGCCACCCGAGGAGATGTGCAGGAAGCTGGAAGTTGGGACCAAAATCCTTTTGAAGAAGAGAAGGGGTCCTATCCCCAGTACAAACCGCTCAACCGGAAGCAGATGCCTCCAGATTAGGTACCAGAGGGGCCCATGCCTCCTCTTGAGTCTGCCCTGGAGGTCTTTAGAAATGTGAGTGAGTTCCTTTATCTTTTCTGTGGGGCGGGGCGTGTGGCCTGGAGCATAGAAACTCCCAGGGGAATTCAAAGTGCTGCCCCCCGCCCCTGCTCCCACCAGCTTGCAACATGGGTTCAGTTCTCTGAGAGGTTCAGGTGGGCTTCTGGAAGGGCGTAGGGGTCAGACCCAGCCCAAACCCACCCCCTTCTCGCCGTGGCGTGGGAGTTCACACGCCTAAGCAGCTTTTCCTCCCGGTGTGAGGTCTGGGGTGTGGGTGCTTTAATGGCTCTTCCAGGGCTCTTGATTTGCCAAATAGCCCTGCATGGCAGCCTTCGCAGAGCTCACCCTGACCTTGTAACTGAGGAACGCAAACGCATCTGAAGATGAGCTGCAGCCCCTTGAGGCGCCCGGAGTTAGCACACAGGGTTAGAGCTCCGCCGTCTGATAAGCCCCGACAGGGGCTCCTTTTCCATTTCAGCCCCGGTAGTGGAGCCATCTACATCTAGAATGTCCACCACCCGGGCCACCCTTCCCTGCCCTCCTCACCCCGGCAACAGCCTAGAAATGACCTTGTGCTCCTGCACGTGGCCCCCTGGTGCCAGGGCAAAATTAAACCAGGCTAACAGCAACATAGTTATTCGCTGCCCAGGCAATTACTTCCTTCCCCCACCCAGCTGCCCAGGGGGACAGGTGGGCCTTATGGAAACCAGAGCCGGAGCACAGTTTTAATTATCGTGGTCCGGCCGGGAGGACCAGAAGCCTGACATATGGGCCCACTCCCCGAGCCCCGAGAAAGGCACTTTTATTGCTTCTTAAAGAAGGCAGAGTGTTTTAGGGCGGCCTGATCCTTTACGAGCACTGTTCTTCCCACATCTGTGTGTGCTGCCGTCTGAACCCACACAGAGCATGCCCAGCGCAGGGCTGCAGGTGGAGATAAAAGGGAGGAAACATGCAGGGGGTCCCCAGAATACATCGAGTTTGTCTCAGTGGGGAAGTGACTCAGTGGGTGAGGCCACAGGGGCGAGGAGGGGTCTCCTGGGAGCAACCCGGAATCAGAGGGCTGTGGGTTCAGTGTGGTCCGTTCAGACACATGTGAGTTGAGTTGCAGGGTCCCCCGGGCTCAGCAATGACCCCAGGACCTGGGATGGGGGCTCCCCTTCTCCCCTGCATGCTCGGCCCATCGCAGAGCCACAAACACCTCCAAGCGCCTACTGTGCGCACCCCTGAGGGTCACAGGTGGATCAGATGCAGTCCCACCCCTGAGTAGGGGCACAAACGCAGAGCAGGCGACCCTCTCGGGGGTCAGGGAGAGGAAAGTGGGTGTGCGGCTCTGCTTGTGAAGGAAGGAGGGGACTTCCTGGCCGATACAAGTGCCCCTCCTGTCTCTTCCTCCTCGGCGTTTGGGGCAGAGCGCCCACACCCCAAAGCCCCCTCCCTCCACCTTGCTCAGCCACATGAGGAGGGGCTCTGGGCTGGTGGCGTCCCTGAGGTCAGGCCAGGAGAAGAAACACTGGGGGCTCTGTGCCGGGCAGCCGCCGGCCCCAAATGTCAGCCCTCATGTCAGCCACAGGCCAGAGGTGTCAGGGCCAGTGCCGCCGCTGCACACACAAGTCATAAATACCCCTAAGTGGCTGCTGTCACTAGGCCACGGCCTCCTTTCCATTCTGCACAACCCAAGGTGATTAATGAGAATTATCATTAACGCTAATCAGAGCCGTTTGGAGGAGGCCGGGGTGGAAGGAAATGCCCTTTGTGGGCTGCGGGGACCACTCTGAGAGGTGTCGGTTGCATGTGTGTGCATGCTTGGGGGAGCACACATGCACACACACGTGCACACATGTGCACACACAATGCACTCCATGCACACAAGTGCACACGCATGCACCCATGTGCACACACAGGACAAGGCTTTGAGGCTGCCTAGCAGCAGAGGGTCTGGGCAGATGGGGAGGAGCCGAAGCTAAGAGGTAACCCCTGCCCTGTTGTGAAAGGCAGGCTCCAATGAGGCCACTCACTGCCCGGGCGTGCCGACAGCTGGAGAACACAGGCCTCGCACAGCCCAGCCCGGCTGGAATGAATTCTCTCCCACCGCCACCAAGCGAGCTCATGACTTAACATGCTTGGCAGTTACTCGCAGGCTGGACAGGCTTGGCCAAAATTAGAACCGATGCAGGGAGGATGGGGGCCGTGGCCGATGCTTGATGCAGGGTTAGGTAGAAGGTACCCATCTCCTCCTTCCCTCAGCACCCAGCCTTAACCACTGCACTCAGCCCTCGGGTGCCCACTCCCAGCCTACTATGCCGGGGACGCCTCTTTCCCGCCTGTCTCCGAGGAAGTGGAAGACCGAGATGCGCAGCGGGCTTCCCTGCCCTCTGCATCCTCGCTCGGGGGGCCCAGTGTGGCTTAAAGATACAAAGTGTCCTTTTATTGGAAATATCAGTTCAGAAAGGGGCGAGTAGTAAGCTGAGAATATTTGGATAAACTTGACAGCCCTTAGGACTGAAAAAGACCTTTTGTTCCCTCCGAGAAAAAGGCTGTCGCACCACCCTGGGCTGGCTGGAGCCGGTCCAGACAAAACTGAGGTCGGAGCAGAAAAATGATTAGGGCGTCTCGTGGAAGATCTTTCCTCTAGGTCAGACACTCATTATTATTTATTTTATTTTTTTATTAGAATGTGTGGTTAACATCCTATTGCATAATACCAGGCTGGAACCGTGTCTTCCAACACCGAGTCTGGTCTACCCCAGTCTGCCAGCACACAAAGGGAACCTTGTGGCGTTTGCGGGGTGCGGGGGGCTCTGCCAGCGTGTTTTATTTTGCTCTGCTTTGTTTTCGAGGTGTCGACCAGTTAAAGAAGGGGCACGCATCTTCTGGTGTTGGCACTCTGACAAGCACAGGGTCCCTGCAGCTTGGGGACCTGGCTGTCACGGGGAGGGGGTCACCTCTCGTTTCCAATAACAGCATGTCGTGTGTGTGGATCGAACGGCAGGCGTGACTTGGGAGGGGTCTCGTCCAGCAGAGAGGAAGGTTGAAGGCAAGCTCTTTGCTTTGTGGGGTGGATGGGGACCTCTCAAGAAGCTACCTTTTGGCTGACCCTCAAGCCCAACGCGTCAGCAGCAAATGGCTTTTCGAGAGACACTGGGACATGCCGGGGCTGGCAGCGCTGATACCTCCCTGAAACAGCTGGGCCCAAATGTCTATTGTCCAGAAACATGCGTGCAACCAAATTTCACGGACATGTCTCAACTTACCGGGTCCCCAAAGAGACGAGTTGCTCTCTAAGATTCCTGCGAAAGGGCAGCACTTAAGAAGCCTCGAGATGAAAATCTCAAACCTAATTTGAATCTTCTTCCACCCAAACATCTGAAAAGGAAAGGAGCTCGTCTGATGCAGGTCACTGGAGGGGAAACTGAGCCGATGTCAACTGAGAGGTGACTTGGCAAAGCTAGGGGATGTTTTCACTCGGAGTTACACTCCACCCCCCACCCCAAAGTCTAATTACCATCTGCAAGTGAGCTGTTCACTGAGACATTCTGGGGTTTGAGTTCCACGCAAATCCAGACATTTCTCCACCAGCCTCTGCAGAAAATCGCGGATGGTGGATTTCTCATCAGTCGTCATGTCAGTACCCCTTGGCATGCTCGTGGGATGCAGACCACAGCTTTGAGAAGCTGCCGCTGTGGTGAGTCCTGCCTCTGTGCTGTGGAGCTGCAGTGACAGTGGCCCCGGGCAAAGCAAGCGCTGGCCCTAAGGGTGCATCTCCACCTGCCACGGCCTCCGCTCTGCCCCTCCCCAAAGCACAGCAAGCCAGAGGCCAGGACCTAGGACCCTGCAGCCTTCCAGAGACCGCTCCACGTGCCGGCTCTTGGCTGCCAGGCATCCCGAGGACCTTTGTCCAGGACTCCAAGCAGAAGCCTTCCACACAGCCCTGACATGATCAACCCCCGAGTCCCTGGTCAGGGCCAGCCTCTGAGACTCTGAAGAAACACATTGACTCCATCTCCGCCCCCTGGTGAGTTACGTCAGGTGACTGCCTGAAACTCCCCCCAAATCATGCCTGTTTGCAAATATGAGTCTAGAGGAAAGTGCAGAAACAGCTGAGAAATGCCATCGGGCTACAGTATGGAGCCCACCCAGCTAGAGATTCACTTTCAAAGACACCTCGTCTTTGTATTGCACCAGCAAAACCCCAAGTTCCCGAGGCTGCGCTCCACCTGTGTGTGTCAGACACCCTGTGGCTCTGAGATGCACCTCGGGACTTGAAGGAGATCATGCTTTCAGAGAGAATTTCTGCTTCCACTATAGGATGCGTATGTAAAATACTGAAAAAGTGGAAGCAGTCGTGTGTTTTAAATAATTACTTCTGAATTTAGTTTTCATAATTTATAGTTGATATGACAAAGAGTTACTGGATTGGGAAGTGAGGGTACTTATTTTAAATGTTTTGGCTCTGTTATATTTTTCATTATGTTTTTTAAAAATTAAATTGGATATTAAATAGGAAAAAAACCTTGTCTTCAAAACAAGGCCCTTCGGAAAGAATCAAAGTGATTATTTTTACTTAAGAATAATTTTAAAATAGTCATCATTTAGAAAGGAAGACTAAACAAAAATAATTTAAAGTAAAAGTAAAGTAATATATGTTTAGAGAGTGAGAGGAAATAAAGGGTTTGGGGGACATTATGCATCAACATACCTAAGGGCTGAATCTCCTCACAGAGGCAGAGAACCTTCTAGAAAAGAGCCTATGCCCCAACAGAGGGCAGGAGCTGTGTGCCACTAGGGAAACCACTAGCTCGGTGGACATTCCTGACCTTCGAGGGCTCACTGGGGACCCACAGGTCAGCCAGAGCTTCCCAGACCTTGCTGTGTGGGGTTGGGTGCCAGCGCTGGTGGGCAGTCCCTGAGTGGGATGGCTCTGGTGGAGTCTCCAGGACATAATTCCCACCTCAGGAGCCACACCAAAGACCAGGTGTCCAACGCCTCCATCTGGAGGAGGTTTGGAGGTCTCGGCCACTGGAGAGGGATCCACAATCAAGCCATGGGTGGCTGCCACCAAAGGAAACTCATCCATACCCATAGGTGTTCTGAACATCTGTGGAGGAGCCAGAGACCCAGAAAGCCCAAAGTCCAATGAGACCACTAACCGCCCCTCCTCCAAGAGACAGTGCTCCCAGCCACACCCACCCCGAGGAGGGAAGGAACCGTCTTTGCATGCACACAGCCACTCTCTTGAGAGAGCTCCAATCCAGTCCCCTGGGGAAGTGTCCCTACTGGACAGCGGACGAGTGAGCCGCCCTAAACCACGCTGCACTGCTTTAAGTAAGCAGGCAGGGTATTGTCTTTCATTCACATCCTGACAACACCAACAGAAGCAGATCTGCCGGAATAAGTCATACGTGCAGCTCCCTCGAGGAAAGAAAGCAAATGTGTCCTCCCATCCTTTGCCTTTCTTCAAATGAAAAAAATATAATAGCAGAATCCACAAAGAAAGATCCCGATTAAAGTGTTCCGAGGCTGTTAAACACCCCCATTTAAATTCTGGGTAATCGGCTGCATTGTGCTGCCCTGGGAGAGGCTGTGGGGTTGGTGGGTGCAGCGCTGAACCATTTGTGTCATAGAAATGCTTGTGATTAGATTTTTAATAAACCGTTTTGATTCTATTTCCTGGGCTTGAATAGATGTTTGAACTTGGCTGGTGTGGACTTGAAAGGGATCCAGGCAATATCATTGTGGGGGACACACTTATAATTCCTTTAATATATTTCGTCAAAGGTGACTGGCTATAGGAACTGGCTGGAACACGGGGAAAGAGGGAGAGCTGTTGAATTTAATTGGTTCCATTTGTCATTCAAGACTGGCTTTGCCGCACCTCTGTCTATGAATCATTTCCAAACTTGCTGATCTGACCCAGCGTGCCCACAGCTTGGGAAGGAAGCTGGCTTTGGGTGCCCAGGGAGACGCCTCAGGCTGAGCTCTTATCTGAGGGCAGGCCTGGTGTGCGGCTCACGGTCCATCGCCTAGGACCTGGATGGCCTCTGGCCAGGATGATGGCGCCTGAGAACCGGAGAATCTAGAAGGAGCCCACGTGAACAAGAAACCCAGCATTGCCCTGTCTCTTACTCACGCCACGTCTGATGTGCTGGGAGGGTTGGTGCAAGAGAAAAGATGGGCCCATTGGGTGACAGTTACAGGACCCTGGGGCTCGTCCCCATGCACCCAACTAGATGACGGCTGACCTCTGGGTCCCCCTGGGAGAAACAGAAATTCTAGGAAGTAGAATCATTACAATGAACTGTTTGGAGGAAAAGCACGCCTCCTCTCTCTAGAAAGCCAAAACAAAGGCTCAGGCCCAGGCCAGCATTTTTATGGACGCACACCTGGGGCTGCTGGAGGAAGGAGCCAGAGTTGGCTATTTGCAGGGCATCCAAAGACAACACCGCCTGCACCAGGAGCCCTTTGCCAATGACCATTTTTGTATGTCAACGAGCTGCACGAAGTGCTCACTACGGGGGTTGGCAAGGTATTTGCTTAGAATTGGCCAGTTGAGATTTGAGCTATTTGCAGGAGCTGATCTCAAAACATGAAGCCTGATACGGAAGGCGATGAGTCATGGAGCTTCTTTAGACCGACATGTCCCCTGGAGAAGGAAGAAGGATGGGCTCGGAGAGACTGAGTCAGTGGCAGAGAAGGTGCTAAATATAACCTGGCTGGATCCATCCTGCCACCTGCCAGAGTTTCACTGAACACCTGCTGTGTGCCGGGTCTCACAGTGCTGAGATGGATAAGCCAGCGTGGCCACTGCTGGGAAACAGGATGCTGTCACACTGACCTAGGGGAAAATTACACTGTAACACTGAACACAGGACAACAACACTGCAACATTGGACCCAGGAGAAGCAGAGCCACTAGAAGGAGGGTTTGTACTTCCTTCGGCAGAACCCATGGAAGAATGAGAAGGAAAAGGGTCCAGAATGTGACAAGGGGAGATGAGAAAAGAAAGACCTATTGGGCAAAGGCCTACAGAAGACTTGGGGAGAGCCTCTGTTGTCTTGAGGCACCCTAGTTCATTTATTTGTCCCTCAAACATTCACTGAGCACCCACTGTCTGCCTCACTATGGGAATCAGCCAGATGAAATCTTCAAATCCCATGTCATCTAGAGGAAGAGGAAGAAATTATGTGGATAAGACAGTCAACGGCCTACTGTAGTCCTTACTGTGATGGGGCAGGGGCTGTAAAATCCCATCAGAGGGGCCTACCCTGATGTGTGAGATCAAGTCATGCCTCCTGGGAGAGGAGTCCCTGTGTTCTGCCACCTTTACAACTCTTGGCAGGATGTTCCCTTAAATCTCACCTTGGGAAGTGGAGGAAGCCAGAAGTATCTGGGCCTGTTGGGAGGACTCTGCACCTCGTCCATCCATCCATCTACTCATCCATCCATCCATCCATCCATCCCTCCATCCATCCATCCCTCCATCCATCCATCCCTCCATCCATCCGTCCATTCATCCATCCCTCCATCCATCCATCCATTCATCCATCCATCCACTCATCCATCCATCCACCCATCCATCCACCCACCACCCATCCATCCATCCATCCATCCATCCATCCATCCATCCATCCACTCATCCATCCATCCGTCCAGCCAGCCAGCCAGCCAGCCAGCCATCCACTCATCCATCCATCCATCCATCCATCCACTCATCCATCCATCCACCCACCCACCCATCCATCCATCCACCCACCCACCCATCCATCCATCTACCACTCATCCATCCATCCATCCGTCCATCCACCCATCCATCCATCCTTCCATTCGCAGAGACATTCCGTGAGCCCCGAGTGAACACTACTCCTTGGTGAGGTTCTAGAAGCTTCAGTTGCTCTTGGCCAGCATCCTCAAGTAGAGAAGAGATGAGAAGGGCAGGACCAGCCAGGATGCATGGCACTGGTCCCCACAGATCATGAAGGGGTGAGATGGGCAGCCAGTGCCCAGTGTCCGCCTGGTCTGCCCCTTTCTGGCTGTGCAACATTGGGCCAGTTATTCACCTCTGGGTGCCTCCATTTCCTCAGCTACAAATGTGGCTACAATGCTGGCTGCCCCTCAGGGAGATGTGAGCCTCTAGTGACTCTAACGACAGTAGTGAGACTTAGCAGCGACCAGCAGCTGGAGCAGCAGTCATCGCAGCATCAGCAGTCTGTAGGGTGGTGGTGGCCACAGGGACTTGCCTTGTCCTGACCAAGGGTGTGGTGGCGAGAGCCCTGGGGGACAGGCTCCAGGGCCACGGCTCTGCACATCGCTGACTGCTCCAGAGAAGAGGATGTCCAGAGAACAGGAAGGGGTGAGAAGTCCAGAGCCTCTCTCAGCCCGGTGTCCAGTTCTCTGAGAGGTGCGTCTGGACGTCTCTCCCGGATGCAGCCTGCGTTGGTCTTTGTCCGAAGTGGTGGGGACGTCCGAGAGCACCTGTGGGTGAGGAGGCCCTGGGCCTCTGAGTGGCGCCTACCGAGGTCGTGGGCTGGAGGGTGCAGAAGTGCCAGCCAAAGGGGACAGAGCGGGGTGAGGAGGCCCTGTGGGTCCTTGGTGGGCGCCTCTGCCTGGAATTTGGCTTCCCCACTTGGGGCTTTTGTCCCGCAAAGAGGAAGTCTAGGCCGCTGCCCCGGGCCCCGGGGAGCGTGCCAGCGGGTTTTAGAAGCCCCTGCCCCCCAGTTTGCAGCGGTTTAGCCATTGTGGGAATTCCTCTTGCACCTGTGTGGGGGGTGCCCCGTTCACAAGCTCTGCAGTTTGTTACCGTCTATGTGGCCGGAGAAAGGTTATGAATGTGACGCCCCGGGGCGCCTCGCGTCAGCTCGACAGAGGAACCGCTTCCTGTGGGCAGAGCCGGGCTCCCACCTCACCCTGGCCAAGGACCTGCCACGAGCCTCTGGTTTGGGTTGTTGGGCTTTTTTTTTTTTCCAATCTTTTTCATGATCAAAAAACAAAACAAAAGTTTCTCACTTCAGAATGTCACAGCTGAGGCTGTGGTCGTGAGCAGCCCTAGGTTCAGAGGCTTCTGCTCTGGGCCCAACTTCAGATCAAATTGGGGCTTGAAAAGGTGCTGGGTTGCTGGCGTTGAACCACATCAGCGCGAGGAGCAGGGCAGGCCTGAGGCCAGCTGTGGGGCCGGGAGGGGCCCGGGAGGGGCCCGGGAGGAACCCACAAGCTAGGGGGACTGCACAAGCCAGGCCAGGATCTGGGGGCTTCTCCACGCCGATAGCCTTTACCTGTCCCAACTGTCCCATGTTGGCACGTCGGTGGCTTTCACAATTCTGCCCCTACCTGAGCATCAAACTCTCCAGGTGGCCTCCGGGTCCCAATGTCAGCGGCAGGACCGAAGGTGGATGTTTCCACCCCACAGGGAGCAGAACCCCCATGAGGCTGGGGTGTTAGCTGGGAGCCCCGGCGGGACCGTGCTTCTGCACACAGGCACCCACAAGACCGGTCCCCGTCCCCCCACTGCGGTGCCAGGCATTTACACCCAGATTAATTAATTAGATTACAGCTGGATCACGTGAGGTCAGAAACCTCTGCAGCGATCCGCTCTGGCAAGTAGCCACCCATGCAGCACCAGCCGTCTCCCGGGCGGTTGGGTGGAAGGGAGGCCCTAGGTCCGTGGTTGCTTGCTTTGCTCGGCAGGTTCAGGGCCAGCCTGAAATCCCTGCTTTGACCCTGTGGTCCACACAGCAGCTGAAACCCGGTCTTGGCTTGTGAGAGATGCCGCAGAAAGGCCACAGAGTGGGTCGGGTCCACCTGGTTGATGGTTCCGCTCACTTCCGGCGGCCATCCCGCAGGCAGGACAGGTAGAAGCACCCGCGGCTTTCCTCGGGGTGGGTGCGGTGGGGGCTCAGGACTCGGCCCCACCGGGTGTGAAGAATCCACTCCCTCCTACAGTGAGAGAGACGGGCAGGATTTCAGCAGGAAGGAGCCCAGCCAGCTGCCAACGCAGCTGTCCCCTGGGGGACATAAGGCCAGTCCTGGGATGTCCCCCATCCAGATCGTTCTCAGCAAGAGGGCGGAGCAGGGCCCAGGCCCCAGCTGCCCCAGGAGCTGGTGTCAACAAGTCACCCTGCTTGCTCTTACTTGGAACTCTCAGTGGAGTTGGACCCACTCTGGTGACCTGGGCTTGACGAGGAGAACATGACTGTGTGCTGTCACCGTTGACTGGGGCCGGCCCGCCGGGTGACACACGGGCCTCCTCTGGGGGGATGTGGGATACTGTTAGCGCCGGGCACGTGTCAGGAGCTCCGGGGCCGGACGCTGGGGCCCCAGATGTCTCCAGGGAGGGACTGGGGGTGTCTTATTATTGCTGCTACCTCGACGTCCCCCGCTGTGAAAGAGCTCTGCCCCCCTCCTCACAGCAAGACCCTCTCCACCCTGCTCCCAACCAGCCAGCAAGCCAGGCAGCCACACACAGGGCACTCACCTTCGAGGAGAACTTCCCTTTTGACCGTAATGCAGGACACCTTTAAAGAGGGTGCGTCCATAAACGGGGGTCCCTATGACAGAAATTCAGTTTACAAACGACGTCTCCAGGGAAACGACTTATACTCTCATCTGCTCCCAGCGATTACGTCTGAAGACGGAGCCTCTGGGCATGGTTGTCCTCTGGGCGTGGTTGTCCTCTGGGCATGGCTGCAGCAGCCCGCCACCCCACAGAGGGATGGTCCACAGACTCCCCGCCATCGGCTCCTGGCTCAGCAAGCTGTCCCTGGATCTGTGAGAAGGGTCCCCTCCTACTGGGGCCGAGGCCAGGCCCTGGGCTCTCTGCAGTGACTGGGGGCTTGCTCTTTGGGGCACCCCAAGAAACTCCAGGGAGCCACACACACAGGTGGGCAGAGGGGGTCTTAAAGGGAGGCACACAGGATGGATCCTGTTTGCTGCGTCCCCTCTCCCACTCACTGCCAAGGCTGGTTTGTCCCTTTAGGGGCCCCGGGGCACCCACTGCAGATTCGCCACAGGCCAGGAGTCTGTACTTCCTGCCCACCCAGAAGACCCAGGAGAGGGCCTGCTGTGAGCAGCACCCTCACTGGCACATTTCTGAAGAGCGGATGAGCAGGTGCAGCCAGCCAGGGAAGCAGCTGCGCCCACAGATAGGTATGGCCACATATCCCCGGGGCCAGAAGTATGTCCCCGCAGCATGCACACACTTGAGTGCTCTCGGGTGTGGGCACAGGGCTCCATTCTGGATGTCTTCAACAAGCTACCAAGGACAAATCAACATTCCTCACAGTTCACCTCGCGTGCATGGAGCCATGGGCCTCCACGCAGCCAGAAAGCAGGAAAGAGGTTTTCTAGTTCCAAAGGAGAAACTGAGGCAGAACCCCGGACAGCCCCCGTGTTATCAAACTGACCATTGTGCAATTTCAGGGCCAGAAAGGCACCTGTGGTTCAGAGAGCCCAGCCTCCTTTCAGACCACCCTAGAGGGTGGTGGTGGCCACCAAGCCCTCCTTGAATTCCCTCAGTGATGGAGCGCTCACCCCTTTGCGAGGCTCCTCACCCACCTCGTGGGCTGCCTGTAGAGATAGCTCAGCTGCTGGGCCTAAGATTTCAAAAGACCTCTCCATTGCCGACACCCTCTCGTTGCCCGTCACCCTGAGGGGTTTCTGTGTCTGAGTGAGTCTGTATTCCATTCATTTATTTCCTTGTAGACTTAGGAGCACTAGTTTGAGTCACCAATTTGCCTGTTTATTTCTGATGGGTCCGGGCTACAGCCCCTGGCCAATGAGAGAAGGTGCAGACTTGCCGTGTGGACAAGACGCACGCTTGGGAAGAAGCCCAGCCCCCAACACCCCACTCAGGCCCAGAGTTCGGGGACACTTCTGGAGTGAAGGTGTGTTCGGGTCCCAGTGGGGCTGGTGACCTGGGTCCTGCAACAGGCAGCATGGACAGCCTGCACGGCCTGGGTCTGCCTCCCGTCTTGTCCCCTGTGTGATGTGGACGAGATCGGGACCCAGAGAGGGCTCAGGACTCACGACGTCAACC
Source organism: Ceratotherium simum simum (assembly GCF_057802395.1). Classification (NCBI taxonomy): domain Eukaryota; kingdom Metazoa; phylum Chordata; class Mammalia; order Perissodactyla; family Rhinocerotidae; genus Ceratotherium; species Ceratotherium simum. The sequence continues at coordinate 48,946,197 of NC_141921.1, read as the reverse complement.
CGAAACTCTCTGCTTTGCCGCTGTCTTACCCTCCTGTTTTCTGCAAAGTGCGCAGACGCTGCTGGAAGAGTTGTCCCCCCTCGTGTGCAGCCCCCACCCCAGGAGGCAAAGAAAGAAAGGGAGAGTCAAGTAAGAATCAGATGGAAAGGGAGGAGGGGACGGAGAGGGAGTTAGAGCTAAGAGGAAACCCCGGCCGGCGGGGAGCAGAGCTCCGTCGTCTGGGCCCCGGGGGGGTGGGGCATCCCCAGAGCGCCGCAGCACCCGAGGGTCTGGGTGCTTTGTGGGAGATGGTCTGTGAACCCCAGGAAGCTCCGTGGCACCTGGGTGTCTGAGTATTTTGGGGAGAGAGGGTCTAAGAACCCTGAGAGTTCAAGTGGCGTTTGGATGTCTGAATAATTTCTGGTCCATGGCTTTCATCAGACCTTCGAAGATATCTGTGGCCCCAAAACACTCTAGGGTGTGGTTTCTGGGGTCGGGCTCTAAGCCGAGAGGCTCTGCCTGTTGCTGACACAGAACAAATCCTCCAGGCGCGGACTTGGGGCATCTGCCTTGCTGTGGCATCAGAGTCTCCCCTGTCGGGCACCCGGCTTCCTCTTGTAGCATCCTCATCGTGGGCTGTGCACTTGGGTTGCTGAGACCAACAGACTCTCGCCCTTACCCCCGGAACACACACATCTCTGCCCTGACTGTCCAATGGAAACCAAGATCATCTGGGGCTCCTAGGAGCCCCCAGCCAGCTTCTTCCAGACACAAGCCCCAGAAAACACTGGCTCTCTCTATCCCTTTCTCTTCATGAGCTAGGAGACAGGCTGGCCTCCATCTTGGAGGACCAGCTCCATGACTTACCCAGTAGCCCCCTCCCACCCTACCTCCCTCTCTCCTCTCTTTACTCTCTCTCCCCCTCTTTTGCTCCCCTCCCCCTTTCCCTGCTCCCTCCTTCCCTCCCCCCTTTCCCTCTGTCTCCCACCTCCCTCTCAGCTGGAGCAGGTAGGGCTCCAGGGCTGTGACCCACCTGCCAGGACTCCTGTCTGCTTGGCAGCAGTGTGACCCTGTCACGCCAGCCACATTTCTCCCTAGTGTTTGGTCATATCACCACTGAGCCCCATAATGAGAGTCAGGTCGGGGGATTTATGAGCTTGTCCAGGCTCCGTGTCCGCACCCGGACAGAGGTGTTTCCAGAATGCCTTTCGCCCACCTCCTTCCATCACAAGAATAGACTTTCTGTTTCAGCTCCTCATGGCTGCCATAAATCGTAACCATGGTGTGTGCATGTGCGTGTGCCTACGGAAAGAAGAGACCCACACAGCTTTGTGGCCAGGGCCCGTGGCTCCCAGTCAGCTCGTGGGTCCTTAAAGAAGGGGTCAGAGTGAGGAGGCCCCCACACCGGGTTCCCGCCCATTGTCGTACGTGGACGCCATACCCGGGCTTCGGGGGGAGTGGCATTATAGCACAAGTCTCGGGCTGAGAGGGAGACTCTGGGGCCGCCTCTTCCTGCTTGCTCGGAGTCCATTAGGCGAGCCGACGACAGATGCCTGGCGGGCCCGCCTGCGCACACCCCGGACGGGCCGGTGGCTGGCCGTGCCCATTAACGTGAGCGAACCAGCCCAGCAGAGAGCCCACAAATTAGAAGTGCAGGAAACCTCAAATGATGTGCAAAAAAAATTGTCAAGGTTAAGAGAATTTTTCCATCCCTTTGCTTTATAACTCAGCGTTTCTGATGGGGGTGATTTACGAGCTGGAGGAGCTGGCGGGGGGACGAGGGGCAGGGAGGCCCGTGAGGCCGAGTGGGGGAGAGTGGGCAGGAGGGCAGCTTCCTCTGGAGGCTCTGGGATTCCCGAGGCTCAGCTCCAAACAGCCCGGAGCCGGCTTTGGAGCAGGATCAGGCAGGGGAGTGGATTTCAGGTCTGAGAGAGCCTCAGCCTCGCGGCCATGCAGCCTCTGGGCCACTGCCTGCTGAAGTCAGCCTGGAGGAGGTGCCCGGGCTGGGCCACCCTCTTCCTTCCTTCCCTCGCTCCCTCCCTCGCTCGTGCCCTGAGCAGAGCCGCACAACCCGCACAGCCCAGAGTGGGCGCTTTGCAGGTCACTCATTCCTCCTCCGTGCACTTCTAACTATATTGGTCTCCTGGGGCCCGGACTCTGAGCCACAGACCAAACCAGGCCTCAGGCCCTGCTGAGTTGGGAGGCAATGACCTTGACCTGACCTTACGGGACACTCCAGAAGGGGGATGGAGATGGACCTGTGACCGCCCAGGCCTGTTTTCTGGATTCCAGAGCACACAGAATCCCGTGCGTGATTCTTGGAGCAGACACGGAGGCCCTCTGGTCCTTGACCTGGCTCCGGACTGTGGACAGCGAGCAGGGCGGCAGCTGACGGCACAGCTCGAGAGTGGGGCAGCCTGGGCTGGGAGCACCCCTGCTCCTGGGCCCTCCATCTCTTGCCCTGTAAAATGGGGCAATAACAGCAGCTGCCTCGGTCATGAGTAAGGGGCCACACTGGCACAAAGAGACCTGAGTCCACGCGGGCTCGTGGTGTGAGTTCTCAAGGCCCAAGCTCCGCCACTGCAGAGGTCCCGGGAGGAGGGCAGAGAGCTGAAAGGAAAGGAGGCAAGAAGGAGGCAATTATCTGCAGCCTGTTTCTCCCTTTCTGGAGTCAGAAACGGCACAGGCTGGTCCACGCCCCAAACAAGAAGCCAGGCCGGCAGCGTCCTGCCCACCTGGCCAGAAGCCCGGACCCGTGGCCGCCCCTGCGAGCACCTCCCTGCTCTGAAACAGAAAAGCAGCAGCTTCCGAGCCTCCGGCCCCCTGCTCCATCATTCAGGTGGGCCCGAGTGGGCCCGGGGGGGGCCCCTGTTGCCTGACCATGACAACAGACACAGGCACCTCTCCCAGTGCATCTGTTGCTAGTTCAGGGCCCCACAACCAGGGCTGCTTCTGCCTTCCCCGGAGGTGAGGGTCAGCAGTTCCCCTGACATGTCTCAGAGGTGGAGCTTGAGTCTCTTTGAAAGGAAGGAGTTAACGGAGACCTGCATCCCCCCAGAAAGCCGGCCAGGGTGCCCACCAGGAGAACGTCTCCTCTGACCTTTCGGGGCCACCAGGAAGTAACTCCCACCCTAGGACCATCCACATGGTCGGGAGCTGGGTGACCAGGCTTCCGGGTCAAGGAGGAGGGATATTTCCCAGGAGTGACCAGGAAGGAGAGGCTGCTGGTCAGAGAGTGGGAGCAGAGCTGGAGCCAGACAGGAAGTCACCGAGGATTTGCGGCCTCCGAGCCCTAGGCCCTGTACCCCAAGGGGACAGGGACAGGCAAGAGGCCCAGTCTAGTGTCTCCTGTGGGTGAGCACCCAGCCATGTCCGTGTTCAGACACGCTTGAGAGAACTGGGATGTTTACCCTGGCACACGGGCCGTGCTCACACACCTGCAGGCCCGTCGTGTGGAAAAGAGAGAGGCTTGTTCTGCGAGGACCAAGAGGCGAAGTTACCGGAAGGCAGGGTCTTCTCATCCAAAAGCGATTCCTCATGATGCAACAGGATCAACGGTAGACCAGGCTGTCTGGGAGCACGCCGTGGGGGTCCCTGGGCCTGCAGGTGTGCCAGCAGAAGTGTGGACTTGCTCACGATGTTAAGGAAGGGCTCGGGTGTGAGGTTGGGTGGGATGAGCCTGGAACCTTCCGGCTGTCCTGCGATGACACAGGATCCACAGGAGTGAGAGGGCAGCAGGCTGTCACTGCATTCAGCCTCTTGTGCTTCTCTTCACCTCCCTCCAGAACAAGTCCTTTGAGAACCTAAAAGGTCAAGCATGCTCTCTGGGGTGACAGAGAGAAAGGGGACGGCAGAGGACCACCCCAGCAGGTGCACAGAGCCCCCCTCACTGTGGAAGACAGAGAGCGCCTTGGGAAGTGAGTCTACGAGGCAAAATGCAGAGTCCAGCCCCCCAGAGAATCTGCCTCAGGGACTCGGCCTGGGACCCCACAGCCGCGTTTGAAACCCGCATCCCAGGACCACCCGGGGAAGTGTGAGGAGGGGAGACAGGAGGGCGGGCTCTGGAAGATGGTGGCGAAGACCAGCTCAGATGGGCGATGCCCGTGAGCAGGAGGGAAGCCGGGTGGCTCATGGGGCAGGTCAGGGTCCTACAGGGGCCTCGGGGCCATTTCTTCATGGGGCTGATTTGTCATTTCCCGAAATACAACTGACTGACTGCCCCCTATGGCCCCGCGAGTGGCACCCCAGCACACACACACGCACCCACGCGTGCACACTCTCATACACACACATATATGAGCAAACTGGATGGAGGGGAGCTTCCAAGCACTTAAAACAGTGGTTGGTTAGTTAGTTAGTTAATTAGATGGATTCTTCTTCCAGGGATTTCTTGAGGAGACAGGCCTCAAGCCTGTCAAGGTGAGGCAACACCCTTGAGTCAACAACTAGCCCCCAGAAGAAGCTGGTGGGGGGAGGGGGGAATGGTTGTATGGCTCACAGCATCGTTTACCATCTTCACCAGTCCCAGACTGGGCCATGGTGGGGGTTGGTGATGGAGAGAGACCCAGAGAGACTGGCAAACAGACAGAGACACCAGAGTGCCCCCCCGCCGGCACCCATCTGTGCAGATGCCATGAGGTGGGGACCACAGGGAGCTCAGGACCCCACCCGTGGCATGGGGTGGGGTCCGTCAGTCTTGGCTGGCCAGGCCCTCTTCCTCCCTGTGACAGAGGAAGGCGGTGGGGCTGCCTCATCGAGTCAAAGTGCCACTAACCACAGGGTTTGCTTGGTGGGTTTTTTCAGTGGGTTTCCTGCAGTTGGGGTGAGAGGAGAGGGGGCATGAGAGGTTAGTGCCTGGGGAGGGGGCACGTGGCCACACTCCCACGTGGGCCTGTGCTCCTCCCCCCACCAGCCAGCCCAGTGGCCCCCTGGTTCCAGCACAGAGCAGTCCCAGCCCCCTTCTCCCCTGGCATCCTGAGGGTCTGGGCACGAGTGGCTGAGGGCTGGAAGACTGGGACAGAGAGCTTCTCTGCTGCCACAGTGTCCCTCCCTCCCGTGCCTCATCTCCATCCTGCCTGGGCCCATGGGTCTCTCTTCTCTTTCAGAATTAGGCCCATTTGGTTAAGGTCCCCCCAAACTGAAGAATTCTCCGAACGGAGGCCCCTCGGCTCATGGCCCCTTTCCAGATCAGCCTCTGGAGGTGTCAGCAAAGCTGAGCCCCAGTGTATCCACTCAGGGACTTGTCATTTATAGGAGGGGCTGCCAGGGGTTCCAGGAGGGGTTTCAGGGTGCGACAGGGTGTGAACGTGCAGATGGACTAGAGGCAGGTTCTGTGCATCCCGCAGCAAAGCAGCTGCCCCTGAAACCTCCGTTTCCTCGCTGACTCAGAGGCCGGTGGGGCCCTCAGCCAATTAAAAAGTGTCCCAGGGTGGCCCGCCTGGTGGCGTAGCAGTTAAGTGCGCGTGCTCCGCTTCGGCGGCCCGGGGTTTGCAGGTTTGGATCCCAGGAGCACACCAACGCACTGCTTGGCAAGCCATGCTGTGGTGGTGTCCCATATAAAGTGGAGGAAGATGGGCACAGATGTTAGCCCAGGGCCAGTCTTCCTCAGCAAAAAGGGGAGGAATGGCAACAGATATTAGCTCAGGGCTGATCTTCCTCACACACACACACAAAAAGTGTCCATGGGGGGCCTGCCTGGTGGCGTAGTGGTTAAGTTTGGCTCACTCCGCTTTGGCGGCGTGGGTTCGAGGTTTCGGATCCCAGGTACGGACCTACACCACTCGTCAGCCATGCTGCAGTTGCAACCCACATGCAAAGTAGAGGAAGATCGGCACAGATGTTAGCTCAGGGGCAATGTTCCTTAAGCAAAAAAAAAAAAAAAGTTGTCCATAGAGCACCTGGGTGTTTACAAAGCGTCCTGATTCTCTAGCCAGAAGGGGGCTTCTCCAGGCCCCAAGGGGACAGCCTCCTTCCCTTGTCCTTACTGTTCATAACAGGGCACTCAGGAGACCCTCCAGGGAATAGAAGCCATGGTGCCCTGACCTCAGTGGGTCCTTCTGACACTCTGCTTCCATTACTCCTGCTCCCCAGGACATACCTACCCACCAAGACACACCTGCCCACCTGGATACACCTGCCCACCTGGACACACCTGCTCACCTAGATACACCTGCCCACCTAGATACACCTGCCCACCTGGACATACCTGTTCACCTGGACACACCTACTCACCTAGACACCCCCGCCCACCAAGGCACCTTGCCCACCTGGACATCCTGCCCACCTGGACACCCTGCCCACCTGGACACCCCTTCCTACTTGCAGGACCTCAGTGTGGTGGTGGCCTCAGCCCCTCCCTCCCTCCCCCCTACCGTCTCAGTGCTGGGGCTGGGCTGCCTAGGAAGCTCGCCCAAGATGCTACCGGCTTCCACAGCTCTGGATTCAGACCCCGAAGCAGGCACCCACGCGCAGAGCAGGTGGGAGGATGGGAGGGACCCGCCTACAGCTTCCCCCTCAGGGTCCAGCAGGTCTAGGGGAGTCCCTCTCTCAGCAGGGGACAGCAGTCAGGTGTCCTCATAAACAACTACTCAGAGGTGCACACCCTGAGAAGCTCCGGCTTCTGTGAGTCAGGGTGCTCAGAACACGAGAGCAACAACAAAGTCACTAACACCACTCAAGAGCCGCGTGGCCTCTGAGGGTGCTGAGAGGCTGGGCGTCGGCATGCTTCCGAGGGTCAAAAGGAAAGTTTCCACTTTTAAGAAAATTAAATGTTTTCTTACTTTCAGGGTGATGTGCACGCTGGGGTGAATGTGCACGCACACACACGCACACACATGCTCGCACATGCATGCACATGCGCGCACACTCGCACCCAGGCTTGTATGCAGCCACACACCCCAACAACACCTTTACCTTCAAGAACGTTTTTCTCCAGCCCAGCACCCCAACTCTCCTTAGCAGAGAGGGCTCTGTTCTGAGACACAGGTGGCCTCTGCTTTCTCACATGTGGGACGGCTTTGCTGGGGAGTTTTTGCAACGCTGGTGGCCCTTTTTATTGCCGGGCCAGGGCCGTGATCCACTCGGTGAGAAGAGAAAGGGCCGTCATCCTGCCTCCACCTCCCCACTGGGCTCCAGGGGGCTCCTGGGTGTGGGCAGGCTAGGGGGGCCAAGGGCCCCCTGGTGCCCAGTGGGTGGGCTGGGGTCCAGACACTGACTTGCCTTCCTGCTCTGAGCCCAGGCAGCTGGGTTTCTCGTTGGGCGAGTGCAGAGAGCGCTGACCAGCACACAGGATGTCTCTGACGCTTCTCGGTTTTCTTTCCTGCTGGGCAGATCTCCGAAGACCTGGGCAGCGAGAAGTTCTGCGTGGATGCTAATCAGGCAGGGGCTGGCAGCTGGCTCAAGTACATCCGTGTAGCATGCTCCTGCGATGACCAGAACCTCACCATGTGTCAGATCAACGAGCAGGTAGGTCCGGGACTGGCACACAGGGGACTTCTGCCCTTGGAGTTGTCCTGGGGGCCTTGGCACCAAGATGGATGGGAGTGGGGGTGCCGAGGTGAAGGGTCAGCTGCGTCTCTGCCGAGTGCTTTGCCAAGCCTGGTCCTGCACTGGGGGCGGCTATTTGACACTTGGCCAACACTGAGTTTCCGGGAGCTCAGTGACACCCCATGAATGCTCCATTGAAGCCTGCGGTCAGCAGCCTCGCCCAAGGCTGACTGGGCTTGAGAGCCGAAAGATGATAGTTTGCGTGAAGAAAGGCAGCCGGAGCGGGCAGGATCCGAAACTACAGGGGTCCACATTCCCTACAAATACCCTCCATGAGAGAAGCGGAGGGCTGGACCCAGCTGCTTGAGAATTGTGTTTGAGTGACTCTGTTTAACCCAGCTCTCCAGAAGGGTCAGCGCTGGCTATCTGGAAGGCTGAAATGCAGCCCCAGCTGCCCAGAGCCCCCCCAGAATCGCTGTGGCAGCCTGGCCAGCCTGCAGAGGTGACTGGCCTTGTTTTGGCACAAAATCTTGGCCCCGCAGGGGGAGCCAACTAATATTTTTCCTGGGCTGTGTGGTCCTGACTTCGGCCTCAGGCCTCACCAGGGCCAAGGATAACCTTCGCTTCTGCTGCCAGCCCCCGGGGGCCAAGGACCCCGTGCGGCCTGCCTGATCCTCGCTCACCGCAGCGCATCCGTGCCACCCCAGGGATGCAGGCATCGCTGGCTCTCAGTCCTCGTGGCAGATGTCCAGACTCATGAGCTGATCAGGATAGGAGATGCTGTGCGGAGTTTCTATCCACCAAGAAGGCAACGTGTCCCCAGTGCTGGGAGCTCTCAGTCGATGTCTTTAGTTACAAGTTTGCAAGTGGCCCCCCAAGACTCTTCACGCTCTGGAGCCAGGCTCCTGGGGCCACGTTTTCACTCTGTGTTCACAGAGCACTGGGTTCCTGGGGAGCCCGGAGAGCACGGCCCCTTCCATCAGAGCAGTTTGCTTTTGCCTGTAATATCTTGGGGTTACACATGAGATTTCATTTGCAAAAAGGATTCCATTGCTTTCAAAAATGTTTGCTGAGACCACATAACAAAGGGTACATTCTCACGTCGGTGTGCAAACCATTAACATCGGCTCGAGGCTCTTGACTTGAGGGAAATAGTTTTGCATTAAGAAACGCAGAGAGCGCACACCAGGGAGGTCCCCAGGACCCCCGTCAGCTGCCGGGCGGCTCTCCCTCATCTGCTCCATCTGCTTCTCGGCCGTGGGGCAGCCTGGATCGAGCAGTTCTCCCTGGACACAAGCTGGTGCTGGAGGCCGTGAAGCTCGAATCCACCTCTGCTACCGGAACGTGTACAGCTGATAGTCAGAACCCAAAATTTGGAAAATAACTTGTCTTTCTGATTGCCAAAAATATTGCAGAAATAAAGGGAAAGGAATGATCATAAAAATTAGGAGAGAACTTTAAAAGAAAAAAAGCTTTCCTTCTTCCAGATGAGAGTGAAACGTGAGCAAAGGAGAACTGGATTTAAAGCACAGACAGACGGTCTTTGCATCGCACTTTCTTTGCGGAGAGCGGGTGTCCCTGGTTGTGGGTCTGGAAGCCGAGGGGCAGTAGAAGGAATGCCGTGGGGCAGGGCCCAGGACTGCACTTTTGTGAGACGCGGGATAGAATAACGAAGGATCCAGATTTTTTATTTAAGAAATAAATGTCCGTTAGACTGTGTGAACCAAATTTAAGCAGTAAAGTAGGTATCTTTATGGAACGAGCTTTAAAAAAGCAAATGAGATGTATAATCTTCTCAAAGAGAAGCCTGTCTTCCAGCATCTTTGTTTTATTATTAAAATTTCAGGGAAGCTTTTATTTCAGCTCCACACGGAGTCCAAATGGAAGTGAATGTTTTGCAGCAAACTGTCTTTCCATCGTCAGGACCAGGGGACAGAAATACTTTCTGCTGAGATGGAAGAATAATCCTTAACTCTCACTGACTCCCTTTCATTTAACCCACTTCCACCGCCCGACGCTGACCCGTTCCAAAGCTCCGTCCTATCGTCTGAACTGTACCTGGCTGTTACTTAAACCCAACGTGACATCAAAATTCCTTCAGACTCCTCCTCACCTGATGGACATTTCTCCCCAACACGGCCTCCTCGGGGGATTAATTATCCCCACCTTAGTTCACAACTCCGGGGGAGCTTGGGATGTGCATTTGAGCGAATGCGGCACCAAATGCCCCAAAGCAGGGAAATTCCTCTGCCTGGGGCCTGTCAACCCCTCAGCCCTCCGAGGAGACGGGAGCCCTGCGCCCACGGCGCGTGATTGCTGTTGTTACAGACCCGCTGAGGTTCCAGCCAACATCCCTGCTAAGGCGCCCCTCCAAACTTAAATCAGCTGTGTGGCTGTGGCCTCCAAAATGCCTGGGAAAGCAGGAGCCAGCGAGAGGCGGCTGGCTGGTGGGCACCTGGAGGGGAGGTGCTGGCAAAGTCATCAGGCACCTAGCTTCTCCTCCTAAAATCGCAACATTGCATTTCAGATATCAAAGGAAAATGAGCAATTTTCCTTTGAAAAATAATACTCATAATTTTCAACAGTAATAATAATATGAAAAACTGCTCTTAGTTACTCATAGACTCTCAATATTTGTTGGTTGAATGAAGGGACTTTTAGAAATGCCTTTTTGAATGGGATATAATATATTTCAAGCTATTTTTTAAACAGTCTCCCAAAAACTGACTTGCTCTCTCTCAGTGTGAAGGGCACACAGCCTCAGCGGAAAATATTTCCGTTCCCGGTTCTGACCGCTGGAAACGCGGGTTGCTGCAAAGCCACCGACATGACCCTATGTGGAGTTGGAATAAAAGCTTCCCTGAAATGTTAATACTACAACAAAGATATCTGAAGACAGGCTCCTCTTTGAGAAGGAAACATTACACACTATTAATGGGGTTTCTCAGATTTCCATAATCCCAAGAGTTTCTACCAGGATTTCCTGGCACTTATGGATACCCCCCACACACACACACACAAACACACAAACACACTTAAGGGAACAATTTCCCTTTTTCTCTCTCCGCCGCACCCACTCACGCACACCTCCTCCCAGCCCAGCACGGACACAGAGGGGAAGGAATCCAGATTGAAGATCTGAGACCCATAAAACAGTTTTGGGTTTGCCAGATGGGATTCAGTAGGGAAGTCATTTAAGTCAGAAAAGCACTAATGTTGTCTTGAAGTTCAAGACACACGACCTTAGCCCCACTTTTCAGAGGACAGAGGAGACTGGGCAGGAGAGAGTCTCAGGGCCCTAAAGAGGAAGTTCCTGAAGCCGCGGCCCCCACGAGTGGCAGGTGAGGGGCAGTTCTGAACAGCCTGGCCTCCTAGACGGTCCTGTGTCTTTGGAGAGACCCACACGTCGTTGGAGGTTGGAGGTCGGGGGGCCGTCATCAACCTCAGCCCGGCACGGCCTGTGCTGGTGGCCTGCCTCGTGCGTTCAGACGGGTCCTGGAAACGGGCGCAGCCCACGCACCCCGGGCAGCCCTGAGCAGCGAGCGGCTCTCCAGCTCACGTCTTGGACCCACGGGGAACCCAGAGGCTGGCAGCATAGCACCCACAGGGACTCTTCTGTCCATCTGGCCAGGCCTCCTCCTCCCCGGAGCCAGACCCCTGGCCACGTGTCCTGCTCCCAGCCTCACCCGGCGTGCCCTGGGACAGGCGAAGGCTGGCGCGTGTGCTCCTATGTGGTGATTTGGGGCAGGGGAAGATGGATGTGAGAAAAAGTGAACCCCGGGGCTTGAAAGAATTCAACAAGTGTCCAGAAAGTTCCCCAGAGAACTCCGGCAGTGTGCTGCCTCCTGGCCGTGGAGATGCAGTCACGGAGGCCCCAACACCCCTCCTTCCCAGACAGCGGCAGCCTCCAGTTCCACGTGAACTGGGCTGTCTTGTCCACGGACTGTGTCGCACCTATGGCATGGGAACGCAGGGCAGTGCTCACGGCCCTGTCTCCAGGCTCTCAGCTTTGCCACGAGACCCCCTGTTGGTGCCCCGTGGCTCTGAGGGTTTTCTGCCCCAGCAGAGCTCGGGGAGGGGTGACCAGCCTGTCACTTTGCCCTGCACCTCTGGCGCCTGCCTCAGTTCTCCCCCTGTGGCTCCAGATAGGGGATCCCAGGGCAACAGAGGCCACGAGGGGCCATCAATTTCCTTCTGGCCCAGACCCCATTCCCTAAAAAAAGATGACTGTGGTTTGCTACTAGCCTAGAGCCCACAGACACTCTTGAGTCAACACAGGCTTTAGAGCGACCCGGCTGCTAGAATAAAACATCCACAGCAGACTGCTAGGGACCAAGTCTTTCTCTGGGATTTGGGGGGTGGTCTATCACGGCCGTAGAGCTCAGCATGCACAGAGGGCAGGGCAGAGCCCACAGGGGCCTCAGCTCACTTTGGGTAGCAGGACTCCTCCCCTGGCCCTCCTTGCCTCTCTTCTCACTCCACCAGCCTCCAACTCCTGCTTTTCCTTTTGGGAAATTCAAGACGCTCAGATCACCCCTGGGTGGTACTTTCTCCTGCAGTTATGAGCAAATGCGTTGGTTTGAAATGTTTCGTAAGACACAGACAGAGTCTGTTCCTGGATTTGTTTTAATGTTAAGAAAGAAAATAAGAGCTTGGAGATCAAGTGCCCATGGGGGGAAGCAGGGGCGGGAATCGGCCTGTTCACGGCGCAGCTCTTTCTCTTGGTCCCACGTCCCTCAACAGGGTGAGGATGTTGGTGGCAGGATGTCACATGGCCGGTGAGGCTGAGGATGGTGTGACATGGTGCTGGAGTCACACATCTTGGGGAGCATGACTCGGAGGCTCCAGACCACACCCCCCCCACCCCCTACCCCGCGCACCTCGGAGAGACTGCGAGGCCCACGCTGCCCTCCACGGCTGGCCGGGCATCAGGAAAACCCGCACCACCAGCACATTCCACCAGCAGAGTGAGGGGCTCAGCCTGAGCCAAGGGCTGGCCTCCCCAAAGTGGAAGCAGACAAAGGCTGATCTCCTTGGCCGAGCATGTTAAGCAAAGGCATTTCATGAGCAGATCAGCCGACTGATAACCACGCAGCGCCTTGTCGAGGAAGCCAATGCTTGTTCCTAATGAAAACCCGGTGCTTCCCGGGCCCAAGGCGGCCCGCCGGCGGAGGGCGGAGGGCGGAGGGCGTGTTCCTTTTGCTTTCCTTTCCTGGGCCCAACGTGGACCCCTCTGTCCATTAGGGCTGCGATCTGCCAGATCTGTCGGGGCTCGGACTTTAAACAAAGGGCACAGACATCCACCATCCTGCTCTGCCGCGTCGCTGGCGACGGTTCCTTATTCCCTCTGCTTTTATTCCTCACAAGCTTTTAAATTAAAAATTGTAAATGAATTGGCCAGTTTAAATGGTAGCTTCCAATTAGATACAATTTTCCCTTGGGAAGTGAGAAGGGCAGGGGACTCGTTTTAGCATTTCTTAACCAGTTTACAAAAGACTTAAAAATATATCCAATTTGTTTTGAGTCAGAAAGCTCTGTCGCATTTTACAGTGCCCTCTTGGGAGCAAACTGACCCTTTTTTTGGCAAAAAAGAAAATATAAATTCAACCACACCGTCACAACACTGGCCACAATCATTTGTCAAAATTTATATTCTTTTCCTTCTTAATCAAATGGGACACTTTATTAGAAGAAGCTGTTTAAGAATGATGAAGACGATTTAACTGTGACCAATAATTTATATTTGTATATATATGTATAAATAATATCCAGATCCAAACCGTACAACTAAGAAAGAGATAAGTGTATAGAATTTTTTTTTTTAATTTGAACTGCTGGGAAGGTGACAGAATCTATAGCAGCAAAATGGAAGGATTTAGGCACAAGTTGCTTCAGCCACGCACGGGAAGAGAGGAACGGGGAAAATCCCAGACGTGCCAAGCCTTCTCCTCTCTCAGCCAGAGGGAGGAATTGCCTGCATGTCCCTGGAGCCTGCGGATGGTGCTGACCCCAGAACCGCTGTCCCTTGCTCCTGCTCAGCTCTGAAAAAGCAGACAGCCAGAGCAGGCCAGAGGAAGGTTCCCGCAGTGCAGCCACGGACAAGGGCAGAGAGAAATAAAGACCTCTGCCCGGATCCTCAGCAGCTCCACGCTGTCCCTGCTGGATCCTGGAGCATCATGTAGGTTGTTTTTTAAACTCCAAATGCACAAGCCCTCACCCAGCCTCGGGGCTCCAGTGTCCACAACCTGTCCCAGAGAAAGAGGGCCCACAGTGTGGGGAGAGCAAACAATGAAGATGCACAGTGACGCTTCCCAAGTCCTTGAAGCAATGAGGCAGCACTGGGACCCACCTAGCCTCTTCGGGGATCTCCAAGAGACAAAAAATGCCCAGGGATAACCCTCAGACCAACATCCTTTCTCAGAAGGACAGGCAAGAGGCAGACCGGGCCACTGGGCGAACTTGCTTTTCAGCAACGATCTCAGAGAAATTCAAATTCCCCTCGAAGTGCACTTGTCTTTTGTGAAAAGCCCATCGCACACCATACCAGAAGCCTTCACAAATTCAAGCACAATTGAATTTGAAATCCAGGACGGAGAGAGAGCGATTTTTTTAAAGATCAGCACACTGAAAGATACTTCACCTATTTTACTCACATACTCCTTTCAAGTTTCTCAAACTGGTCAAACGGGGGAAAAAAGTAGTCCGGTTCAGCTGATCACTTCCGAATTTTTGAGAAAACCATTTGTTCCAGGGAGTGGGGAGCCATGGCTGCAGCCTGTGCTCCATCCATGGGCCTTCAGTCTGCAATCTAGTCTTTTCTACCCAGGGTAACTGGGATGGAGTTTTTCATCTGTTAAAAATTCTAAGATTAAGTAGGAATGAAAATTGTGGAACTTACATCTTCATATTCCAAAATAGTATCTTTCCTTGTGAATTGATTTGATATTTAAAACAAAAAAAACCGTAAGGAACCCTAAGGAGACAGTTTCCAAAACTGACAGCCATTATAAATTTGAAATATTTCTATCTTAAAGAATGTTGTTGGGGGAAAAAATAATGATGTTCATTTTTATAAAAGTCTTGGTCTAAATGAACATAGCCTGTGCTAAATCCAGCTTTTCTCAGGCAATTTCTCTGCCCTTTGTTGAGAACGTGGCCACTGGTTTGTCCCGGGGCTCCTTCATCTTCACACAGAGGCAGGGAGCGCCTCTGTGTGTCTCGAGAGCAGTAAATTCAGCTGCTGTTGTGGCTGCTCCTCACCCTCAGATCCCGAAACCAGAGAGAAAATTCCAGCCCAGCCCTGCCGGCACACAACCCAAGGCCTGGGACAGGGTTTGAATACTGCAGGGGACGCAGTGGTTCAGAGGGAGGTGTAAGGACTTAGATGCTGTCACTTAAGTCAATGCCTGATCTCGGCTCCTTTCCTGCAGCTCAGCCTGGGGAGGAAAGGGCGTCAGAGACCAGCGTTTCTTTTTCCTTGAGGAACAGACTTCTTTCTCCCCTCTTGTGAAAACTCCAGGCTCAGCCTATCCATGATGCCAACTTGGCCTTCGGGTCTGAATATGATCGACTTAGGGGCACACAATGAAAGGAAGGTTATAAACCGACTTCAGGAATGTTTAAGGGGCTGCAATAATAATTTATTACAGGCTCGAACGGAAGGGGCCCGGCTGGGTACAGTAAATGCGCGGTTTGTACCGCCCCCGGCCTCAGCTCCCACCAAAGCCCGGCCTTTGTCCCGGGAAGTCGCCCGACCCCGCGGACCAGGAACCGCGGCTTTCTCAGCGCGCGGCCGGCTGATAAGCCTTTGTGCCATTGGAAACAGGCCTGAAAACGCGGCCGCTGCCGTGTGGACCAGGGCCGGCCCGGCGGACCTCCGCGCCTTGGCAGATGCGGGGCCGGCCGAGTTTGGAAAGTCTTAGCCGCTGCCCGTTCACCTCCTGGCCCCCTCCTCCAGGTGGAGGCAAGTCGGGCACACCCCCCGGCCCCGCCCGGGGCCCTGCGATTAGCACTAATAGCGATTAATGCCGTCTGCGGCTCAAAGTCCAGAGGGCCACGGCTGCCGGCCGCCGCCCAACTGTCCTGCGCTCGCGCCCCCGCCAGGTGCCCGGGGCGGCCGTCCTGTGGGTCCCGGGCCGGGCCGGGTAGGGGGCGCCCGGGGCGGCCGTCCTGTGGGTCCCGGGGCGGGGGCGCCCGCTGCGCCCAAAACTGCTCCCCGCGGCCCAGCGTGCTAGACCCTCCCGCGGCGGCCCCGGGGGCTGCGTCCGCGCCGGCAGGGAGGGTACCCCCGGAGGCCAGGAGGCCTCCGAGGGCGTCGGAGGAGGAATCCGGCAGCCCTTGGAGCGGGGTGGGGTGTGGATAGTCCCAGGAGGTCGGGCAGCCCTCGAAGCTGGGGGGATAGGGGGGAGGGCGGGGCGGCCTCGCAGTGCGGTGAGGGTTCCAGGAGGTCCGGCGGCCCTTGGAGGGGGTTGGAGGAGGGCGTCCGGCAGCCCTAGGAGCCGGGGTGGCGGGTCCCGGAGACCCGGAGGTGGGGCAGGAGGAGGAGGGGGGCGGGCCGCGCCCAGTCCCCGCCAGTCCGGCCGGAGAGAGAGCCCAGCAACCTGGCCCGCGGGAGGACGCGGCCGCCCCGGAGCCGCGCGCCGAGCTGGGGACGCCAGGTCAGAGCGCGCCGCCGGCCTCGCGCGTCCGGGCCTCGCAGGGCGGGGCGGGGGCGCGGGGCGCAGCCGGGGAGGGACGCCGCGGGCGGGTCCACATTGCCCTCTAACGGGGACCCGCAGAAGCCGCCGCCGCTCCGGCCGCCGGACCCTCATCTCCACGGTCGGACCCTTCCTTCCCCGGCCTGCGCGCAGGGAGGCTGCGGCCCCGGGGGCGCTCGTGGCGCGTGGCCGGCACTAAGCATGCGCTTGCTGGATGCATTCGCTCACTGCCCAGATGAAAGTGCGATTGTCCTCGCTTATTAATAACCCCTGACTCACTGCCCCGGACCGCTCCGGGGTCATCCGGGCTTTGTGGGAGCGTCGGATGCACTTTGGGTCCGGTTTTAAAGCACAGTGGCTCCTCTGATATTTTAAAACAATTATTCAGCCACTGTGTAAGTTTTTAGATAAAATGATGCACAACTTGGATCTTAATAACAATTGGCTTAATTATAGAAGTTAATATGGTCCAGTTTCTATTCTCCATTTTAAAATCTAGTCATCATTTTAGCAATGTACCTGAGAATAATTGCCAAATAATGTACCTGAGAATAATTGCCAAATAAAATTACTACTGAGGACGGAGAACAGGAACTTTACACGTTCGTTAATAAGATCTAGGTGCATGTGCTCATTTTTCTACTGTGTGCAATTCCTCTGTTGGGGTGTCCTGGGAATAACATCCAAGTGGGCATTGGGGACAGTGTCGCTTTTTGCATCCTTTTGAGAGTTCATTGGTGTCCTTCAGAGTTAGTCGGGACTGGCAGTTTGTGAGGGAGTGCACAACTGGACGGGGCCTGGGGAGGAGGAGAAAGCTCGGCCTTCCAGATGTTTCCGGTGGGGCGAGGGGGGCGGGCAAGCCGAGTGCCCAGCTCAGGCTCTGGGCGTCTGAACCATGTCCAGCTGCTGCTGGGAAGCCTGGCCTGACACCTAACCACTAGGCCCTCCATGCAGAGGATGACGCTGGAGGACGACGCTGGAGGACCATGGAGTGGGAATAGCCTGGAGAAGCCTCAGCCCCCGGGGTCTCTCAGGGGAGATGGATTTGACTTGGGTCTTCCTCTGGCCTCCCAGCCAGTCCTCTGGCCAGGCCTTCAAGCTCCTGAAAGCTCCTTGGTTACTATTATCTGAATAGAGATCCAAACACCCATGTGCCAGGGTGGTGAGCCGTGGATTGCCTGAGAGAAATGCACCCCACTGTCTGACCTTTCTGGATTTAAGATGCAGGTGTCAGCCGTGCTCATGTGAGGAGTGGGCACCCCCCACCCAGGGGAGAATACAGAGGGCTCCAGAGCAGGATCTGGCAAAAGAGAGGAAGGCCCTGGTTCTCCCCCGAAGTCGTCCAGGCCTTTGGAGCCTGTGCCCTGGGCTCCATCCCAGATGGCCCCTGCGACACTGCCCTTCCGAGTTGCTGGAGTTTTCCAGATCTTGGCCACCACCCCCAATGCAGACAGTCCTTTTTCAGGAGACATGTTGGCTCAGAGTACTGAGGCTGGATATTCCAAATTTACCTCCCCTAGACCTCAGAGCTTGCTCCAGGCTGCAGAACCCACCCTGAGCCCCACCCCCCTTCTCCCTGTTTTCAGGGGTTTCCCCATCTCAGACCCCTAACTACCGCTGGGCACCAAGTCTGCTGCAGGCACACACTCCCCTTGCGGATGCCGTCCACGCTCATGTGAGACTCACAGCCTGGTGTCCTGGCCCCTGGGGCCTCTCTCTGAGTTCACGGCCACTTTCATACATATGCACATTTCACCCTCAATCCCCTCTAGACCCCAAGCCCCCATGCCCCATAACGGCAAGGGGTGTCTTATATACACATCAACAAAAGGAACCTGAGAACCAACCCAGGCCCCGCTCCAGGTGAAAAGAGCCATTCTCCCTAATGCATCCTGCTCGGACACGCCCTGCTTGGAAACTTTGCGGCTAATCCTCACTGATTTAATTTTGTGCCCCCTTTACCAGTATCCAAAAGCTGGATAAAACAAATTTAAAAGGGACTCTAATCCTTTTGAGTGTATCCTGCAAAGTTCCAGAGGGGAACCTCTTAGCAGCAATTAGAAGACACGTCAAGCGGCTGATGGGCCTGCCTCCCTGATGAGCAACACCAACAGTGTGCGGGCTGGGTGTGCACGACGTGGCTTTCAGAGCAACAAGGACAACAATGCTCACCTTTTCTTTCTGCTTTCTCCAACCTAGATTTATTATAAAGTCATTAAGGACATTGAGCCAGGAGAAGAGCTGCTGGTGCATGTGAAGGAAGGCGCCTACTCACTGGGAACGGTGCCCCCCAGTCTGGATGGTAAGCCCCCACCCGCAGGAGCAGCCGCATGATGGGGCCAGGCATCCCCGAGCTGCTGCCCACAGCCCTGCCCAAACCCCGGGCGGGCAGAACCAGCGTCCTCTTAACAACTTCTCAACCTAAGCCCTTCTCTTTCTCCTTCCTTGGGTTATATGAGCCACCCCCTGAATTCAAATTAGAACTTCAGACAATATGGGTGAATAGGTATCGTGTTGCATTGTATCTTTGCACTGGTAGAGTCCTGGGGGATTTTTTTTAACTGTATTATTATCAGTAGCAGCAGCATCTTTTGCTCTTCCCAGTACTGAAAAAAAAAAAAAAAAACAGTTTTGTGGCTTTGAAACATTCGCCCCCCCGAGAGCTCTGTGCCACGGGAATTTCAGTTTCGTTCACAAGAGGGCCAAGATAGCATACACGTGTTCGAAAGTCGTGCCCATCTGTAGTTAAAAGCCACAAGCCCAGGGGCCAGCCCGGTGGCGCAAGCGGTTGGGTGCACGCGCTCCGCTGCGGCGGCCCAGGGTTCGCCGGTTCTGACCCCGGGCGCGCACCAATGCACCGCTTGTCAAGCCATGCTGTGGCAGCGTCCCATATGAAGTAGAGGAAGATGGGCACGGATGTTAGCCCAGGGCCAGTCTTCCTCAGCAAAAAAGAGGAGGACTGGCATCGGATGTTAGCTCAGGGCTGGTCTTCCTCACACACACACAAAAAAGCTGCAAGCCCAAGAGAAATGTTAAGGGAAAATTTATTTGGTGAGAGGGAAAAATTGGGGCTGGGTGGGTCTCACAGCGGTGTTGGGAGCATCTGAGCCTTCCATCAGGCCTTCGGGAAGCGCTCTCGATGCCATTCCCTCTGGATCCATCCCGATATTTGTCCAGTAGACACCTTCCCTTCCTCATGCGTCCACACCCCAGTCCATCTCAGAGGATGCTGGAGAACATTCCAGTCTTAAATAGGCTCAGATTCCTGAAATACAGGTTTCTTTTCCTTCATCCACGTTGTGAAGCAATGTGCCCGTTCACCTCGGGATTCTGGAACAGATTTTAGTGGCAGAGGAAAGTCGGTCGAGGAATGTTGCATTGGCAACGGGGGACTGGTCCTTTAACTGCCTTCGTGCCGCTGATGAGCAGACGGCGTCTTTGAACGAGACCCACAGGAGACAGAAAAGCAGTCTCTCCTCCTAGCTGTCTCCAGAGGCTCATGCTGGAGAAAGGGAGGCGGCTGGTTTTTCCTTTCCTGTCTTCCTTTCCCTCCCCTCCAAACACACGGAGGAGTAATGATTAACCCCGCTAACTGCAGGTTTCTCTAAGGAACCACTGTAGTGTCATGGCACGGAAGTGGCATTGGCTGCCCATGGAGCTGGGCGTTAGAGTTAGCAGGAAGCCTCCGAGAGCCGGCGCAGACATCTCGGCCTTAATTTACCCTTTTAATCCCCGGGCGTGGCCCAGCATTTAGGGTCCTCCCACAATTCATGTCCCTGAGTCTTCCAAAGGCAATCGCCACAGAAGAACGTTTTTATGAGCTGGATCCTATCCATACTCTCCTCTCAAGTTTGGTTTTAATTAGGCCGTCGAGAAAAGAAAAATAAATGACTGAGATCTGGGTAGCAGGAGATGGTCTCATTTTCCTTAAAATAATTGTTGAAAAGACCTATGAATCTTAGACAACACACGAGAACTCGGAAAGATAAACCCACTCAGCTCGTGGAGCATACTCGGCGAGGGCGTTTCATTTCTATAATGAGATTTCTTTCTTCCAAAACGTTTTAAAAACCTTGATTCCGATTCCCCCTCCGACCCCCGATCTTAAGTAACCTGGGTCTACATTTTCCTAGTAATGTATCCAACGTTTGTGGGCTAATTGCTTTCCACACACAATAGTCCAACAGCAAATGTTTGACTTCCATGCTCTTTGCTGTCAAGATCACTCTTCTGCCCCCCCAACAGCCGCCCCCCAAGTTGAACTCTGAATCACACAGAAAGAAAATGCAAAAATGTTCCTCACTAAGATAATTATCATAAAAAATCTTTTATCCCAGCCCCAGCTGAATGCAGCGGCCCCTTATCACGGCAGGAATTTGGAGTGGGCTCTCGAGTGCTCTGGAGCCTCCAGTCTGGTAGATTAGCATGTAGATGCCACATAATTGTGTCCCCCTCGGTTCTCTGAAGCCATTAGGCACTGATTTATTTTCCTGTTACGTTCCTGCTCTGCCGTGAAAAGTTGCTGATGGAACTTCAGATAGACGAGCAAGGTGCAGATTTGACAGACAAGACGTCAGCTGCCGCAGCGTTGGTTTAGTTTGGTTTGGGTAGAAGGTAGGGCTTCTGCCCCAGCCCACGGCCCCCCGCGCACCCCCACCAGATTTCGATGAAGAGAGTTCAGTTTTGAATCACAATTTTTCGTCTCGTTGGGGGCAGGGGCCTGTGCCAGGAACAACATTCAGGTGTCGTGGAAGAAACCAGGCCCTGCTTTGCCAGCTCGCTGGGGAGACAGAGCCCCGGCCCTGCACCTCTGGCGCTGGAACCCCTCTTTCCAAGCTGCAGCTTTGTAAAAAAACGCAATTCCAGTGTTCCAGCAAGTGCTTCAGAGCAGAGGGAAGCCACTTTCAGACTCATTAGTTCCAGTGACTTTTTATTTTGTTTTTACTCTTTCAATGGAGAGGGGAACGAGTCCTCTTTCAGGAGAACTTCTTGCTCTTAGGAGAAAATAAAGCAAATCATTTCCATTCAGATATGCTTTTCTTTTGAGAAAGGCTCAAAATGATTAACTTTTCCCCTCTCCAAAAAAGGTCAAGAGGATGCAGTGTATTGTGTATAAAGCATATGAGACAGACAAATAGTATAGTATAATATAATATAATGTAATATAGTATAATATAATATTATATAATATAATACAATACACTATAACGTAATATAACCAGGCTATAACATACTCTTTCAGTATTTCTTTACAATGGAATTGCTTGTGCTGGGAAATGAAAACCACATGTGCTGTGCGCATCCTTCTGCCCCCGTCCACAGCCCCAGGTGTGTATTCAATGCCAGCCTTACCTGCCTGGAAGACCGCTGGAACACCTGTCCACAGCCCAGCAGGAGTGGGCAAGGCTTAGACATGTCCTCTCCCCAGCTCTGTCCTTCAATCGGGGCAAACTTGGGTCCATGGTGGGATGGGGGACGGAGGAGGACAACGACATTTGTCTCCGCGGGTGGTTCCATTGCCTCCAGGGCACCCTCGAATGCCGTCAGAATGAGAACCAAGCTGAATTTTCATTCTGAATCCAAATTCCACGATCCAAAACTGGAAGAATCAGTGGGTCGGTGTTGTTAGATGAATGGGGTTGGCATTTTTTCTTGTCTTTGTTTTCATATTTCGAGTTCTGTGGTTGTTCTTAGTTGGGTCCAGAAAGACTCAAGTACAAATTGCATTTCCAGCTTAATCATGATGCTGGTGGGAGGGCTCCATCTCAGCTCATTCCAGCCCAGGAGGTCAGAATAAACCGGCAAGAGCAGTTTGGTGGGGTCTGTGCATCCAGCTCTGCTCTGACGTGGGGCTCTTGGTCCCCAGATATAAAGGAAATCCACACCACTCACGGTGCGTTCCTCATACCCTCGGTGGGCAGTTGGGACTCTGCCGTCGGCTTCCCGGGCACCCCGCAGTGCAAAGGCTCCGGTTCCACAGCTCTGCTACTTCCTCTGAGTGCTCTGGGCAGGTTATTCAGTCTCTCCCAGCCTCAGTTTACCAGTTACTAAGAGGGCATAAAAATAGTCCTTCATGTGCGCGTGAATTGCCGTGAGGCTTAGATGCGTCAATACTGTAAAGTTCTTAGGACAGTGCCAGCCATGTAGAAGCTCCCCAAACCTTGGGTGTTAATGTGGTTAGTCACATTATTTTCACAGTTGACATTTTTCCTGAAAAGATTTGCGTGCTCCGATGCTGTGTTAAAGACAGCGCTTTGCAGACTTGCAGGCTGGTTATTCTGGAACGTGCATCCTCCTTGCCCATCCCCCCCCACCCCATGGATTGTGTTTGGGGTTCCACCCTGCCACCGGAGGACCGGCCCAGTGCCTGGATGGGTTTTGTTTTAGAACCTTCTCTGACTCTGCTCTCCAGTTGGCCTTGGGCCCCATCACTCCCGTTCCTTCTGCCCAGCTGCTCTGCCTGTCAGCGGGAATGCCAGGGTCCTGCTGGTGATTGTGTGTGCAAACATTTGCTTAAGGGTCACTGGTGCGGCCCTCCCTGTCTCTTCCATTCTGGGTTCCCAGGTGCGTGTGGACCGGCCGGCCTTACTGCCTCCCTTCAGTCCGTTTTGCAGCTCAGCGTGTGTCTGGGCTGGAGATGTTTGGGGTAGAGCCTTCCAAGTCCCCGAGGCCCAAGCTAAGGCCCCTGCACCCACTGCGGCGGCCCCAGAGCAGGACTGGGTGATGTAACTTGACTCCTCAGACTGAGTGAGAGCTGCTTTTTCCCTTCCTGTTCTTGTTTCTCTCCAAACAAACACTTTCTTGACAGCAAGCTCACGTCAGTGAGCGGGCCAGGACTCCCGGCCTCAGGCTGCGTCTGCCCAGCACTGGAGCCCACCTGGCCTGCCCCAGATGCACGCGTCGCCAGGCAAAGACGTGAACAAAAGTCACATTTGGTGATTTGGTGCTTGTGAATCTGAGGCTATCAGCCAGTGCCCAGGGGGCTCGGCCAAGAGCATCTCAGAGCCAGCTCCTGCAGAAATGTCCCCTTAGGTGTTGGGGCCTCTGGGTGCCCACCAGTGGGGATGTCCAGGTGTGGCCAGACACGGGGAGCAGTGCCTCCACTCTTAGGCTCAGGGAAGCTTCCGGTCACAGGGAGGTGGCCCTCCCTCTCCCCAACCCTCCCCCCTAACCCACACCGCCCAGGCTGCAGAGCTGCCTGTCCTCTCTTTAGCACTCAGAAACATTTACCATGGTCTCTCTGACACAAGGATGGCCAGGAGGCAGCCCCCCTCCTCGCCCCCCCATCTCCCCCACCTTCTTCCTGCCCATCTCCCCCACCTCGTTAGGGTCAGATCCTATCGGTCAGCATTCAGCCCGAAGTTATTAAGGCCCTGCTTAGTGCTGAGCCAAGGGTCCTTGTGCATGTGCACACACATACACATGCACTAGAACACGCATTCACACATGCACACAGTCACACATTCACACTCAAAACACACAGTCACAAGTGCACACAAAGACACACATCCACACTCACACACCCTCACTCTTGCACACAAATGCATGCATACCCCCCACACATTCACACAAACACACACTAACACATGCACACAAGTACAATCACATAACACATGCACATTCACACACAAATACATGCACACATATTCACACATACACAACTGCATGCACATTTACACAGACACAAATGCACACAAGTGCATATTCACACACACATGTGCATGCATTCACACATAGACATATACACACACAAACACATGCACACTCAACACCTACACATGGTCACGAACATGCATACTTAACGTGCACACGTGTGCATGGAACATACATGTTCACACGTGCAAAGTAAGCACACACATAACGTGCACAAATGTACACGTGCCGAAACACCCGGGCACACTTGCACACACATGCGTGCAAGTATGAAGATATGCAAACACTAATTTTCACACATGTAGCCACATATGGATGCACACTCATGCATGTGCACCATGCACATGGATACATACGCACACCAACACAAATATGAGTGTAGATGCACAACTATGCCTACATATTCACATGAGGATGCACAGGCACAGGTGCAGATAGTCTTGGATCTTCACACCCATGCACGAGAAGCACGTGTGCGTTCACATGTTCACTCACAAGCACACACGTGCACACCGTTCAATTCATTTGTGCAAGAGCTTTTAGTGCATGTGTTCTCTCCAGACCTGAGTGGGACCCGGGGTCCTCCTTGGGCAGGGAGGGGGACACCCACTCTGGGGAAAAGCTGTTGTCAGGCAGCTGCCAGTGGGGGCGGTCTACGGAAAGGCCTGGAGGTCGTCCCCCGGGAAATTTACAGCCCCAGGCTGATTGTTTGGTTTGGCACAGTGGTCAGGATGCCGCCTCGTAAACTTAATAATAGCTGCCCCCCTTTTAATTTGTTTGACCTTGATGACAATAATTTATGATATGCATTAGAGCTCTGTCGTCTTTTTTCTCCTAATTCATAAACAAAGCACTTGGCCTGGCTTCCTTCTCTGCTCCTGAGCCAGGGCCTTCTCAAGCCCACAATGGCCTCCTGAGACACAGGGAGGGGGCTCAGTGTTTCTTATGATGCAGACCTGGGTCTCTGTGGTCTCCACGCCCTCTGGGCAGCCACTCCTAGGTCGGGGATGAGGGCAGGAAAGAAGCAGGAGCAGGAACAGCCAGTGTGGGAGGCAGGCCCCAGGGTGTCCCTCCACCCCCCTTGCAGGCCCTGGGCCCTGGGGCAGGTTTCAGCCTCGCCCACCCGCCTCCCATCCTCTCTCTCTTGCAGAGGAGCCCACATTCCGCTGCGACATGTGTGATGAGCTCTTCCAGTCCAAGCTGGACCTGCGGCGTCATAAGAAGTATGCGTGCAGCTCGGTGGGGGCCGCGCTCTACCAGGGCCTGGGCGAGGAGCTCAAGCCGGAGGGCGTGGGCAGCGGGGGCGACGACGGGCAGGCCCACGAGTGCAAGGACTGCGAGCGGATGTTCCCAAACAAGTACAGGTGCTGCCCCTCCCCTCCTCCTCCTCCCCGTCCCTTCCCCCTCTCCAGGAGCCAGTGGGCAACAGCAGGGCCAGCAGCCCTGGGAGCACAGAGAGACCCCTGAGAAGGGCAGAGGTCAACCCTGGTCCCTCAGCCCTGATCACACTGAAGGCAGAGGGTTCCAGGGACAGGTGGAGACCAGGGTCCCCTCTAGTGCAGCACACCTCAGGGGCAGGTACCCCAGCCCACTCGTCTGGCACTGGGGACAGAGTAGGCCCATGAGCTGGCAGTTGGAAGCCACATAGGAAGCTCTGACAGTGAAGGCCAGGCCCCGCTCAGAGCCCCCGACTCAGGGCAAGTCCACGAGTTGCCCGGTTGAGACACTGCTGGCGCCGCTGTTCTGTACAGTCAGGGCTGAGTTGTGGAGACAGACTAGAAGGAAGTCAAGAAATGCAGGCCAGACCCCGAGATGCGCAGGGGTCAAGCCCCGCGGCTACTTTTGCAGTAAGGTCCAACACCAGGATGGGGGACAGCAATATCCCGCTACCCAGGGATTTGTGGAGTGGCCTGATCCTCTGGACACATGCATAACTCCTTCTCAGACAGTTGACAGGAGCGGAAAGGGACACCCAGGAGTCCCCTCATCCCTCCACCCCAGGCACCAGCCTCCGCTCCCCACGGGAGACTTCACAGACGTGGACACAGAGTGGCAGGCCAGCTGCGTGACAGCCGGACATGGTCAGCCTAGAGCAGGCCCAAGCTGCCCCCCCTGCCCCGAGGCCAGGCAGGAGTTAGCCCCTGAGAGCTGGGGTCCTGGGGCTCGGTGGGAACCCCTGGGCTTCGTGGGGGAGAAGCCAGGACATGCGGTCCCAGTGCTCCAGGGAACCGTGACCTCGCCTCCAGCGTGGGCCCCTCCTCCTGCCTTCGAGAATGTCCTCCAGGACAGCCCTGCAAAGTCAGAATAAAACCCCATCAGGTCGCTAACTGGCTATGGGATTGCGGGGAACTGACGCCGATCCCCCCACGGCCTCCCTGGGGACGGGAAATCCTCCACCCTGAACAGATGACGGAGAAAATAAGCTTTTGGGCAAATCCCAACTGAGGCCCTTGGCGGTAAAGCGCTGCTCAAGAGGGTCCGTGTTTTCTTTACATAAACACATAAATCACAATTAACAACAGGGAAAAAGATACAATCTGTGCTGCTCAGGAACCAAGCGTTTCTGATCTAATGGATGGCTGGGCCCCGTAATTAACGGGCCGTGATGTATTACTGCTCAGCTCATGAAGATTAACGGTCATACCTGGGACAGAAGGAGAAGTGGGGTGTCCCCCGAGAGGAGGGGATTAGGAGCTGCTCGTTCATCCAAGTGCCGCGGCCCCTCCAGGGCAGCTGTACCCTCCCCACCCTATCACATCTCATTTGGAGACCCACTCGTCCACCCCAGCCTACCTCCTGCATGTGTGCGTGGCGGGCAGGCTCTCAGCCTGGCCAGGGGATGGCCTTGGGTTTCCCGGGCCTCACCCCCACTCTGGGGTTCATGGCAATATTGGAAGATTCCAGACCCCTTTTTTCTTAGGCCCAAGGTTAGCTTCAAGGTTAAGATTATCTTGAAGAGCAGCTGGGAAGTGTGAGTTGGGGTCCCACCCTGCCTCTGGATGCCTGAGGGGTGGTCTTGGATGAGGGCCTGAGCTCTGTCCAGGCACCAGCTTCTTCCCCATGTGATGTAGGAAGGCCGTCTCTGCCCCTCCATCCCGTTGACCTGTCCAGAGAGGAAGTGGACAGACACGCTACCAAGACTTGCTCTGATCCCTGAGCAAGGAGTGTCAGGGACTCCAGGGGCTGCTGAGAACAGGCCGTGATGGGTTTAGGGCCTCCTTCCCCAGGCAGCAGGCCCTGAGTGACCCCCGGCCTCTGTGCACAGCTTGGAGCAGCACATGATCGTCCACACAGAGGAGCGAGAATACAAGTGTGACCAGTGTCCCAAGGCCTTCAACTGGAAGTCCAACCTCATCCGCCACCAGATGTCCCACGACAGCGGCAAGCGCTTCGAATGTGAAAACTGCGTGAAGGTAACTAGCGTGTGCGCTGCCCGCCCCCAAATGCTCGCCTGCCGTGGGCACCCTGCCCCGCCCCTGCCATCAAAATCCAGAGGAAGGGTGGAGAGCACGTGAGATGCCCCGAAGTCATTGGGGTCCTTCCGTTTATGGGGAAGAGAGGGAGTGTGCTGGGTCATGCAGAGGGAAGAAGGCGTGAGCAAGACCAGACCCAGGTCCTCTCCAGGGAGGGCTCCTTTCCCCTGCCTCCACCGACGTGCAAGGAGAGGCAGGGGGGTGAGCCTCACCTGTCATGGCACTTTAGCGTAAAAACGCTTTCTGAGTTCCTGCCTTGAGCATCCTCACAGCTACCGTTCTCTCGGGGACTGTTACTGAGGAGACAGAGTCTGGGGGAGGCTGGATGGCTCCCCTAAGGCCGTCCAGTGAGTCACTGCTCCAGCAGAGAGCCATTAGGCCAGGCTCAGTGCAGGGGGCGGAGCAGCGAGCGAGATCCCCATCCAGCGGCCAGAACCACGCCAACAGGGGAGCGAGCAGGCGGGGCGAGAGCCCACGGTGTCCCTCTCCCCAGGTGTTCACGGACCCCAGCAACCTGCAGCGGCACATCCGCTCCCAGCACGTGGGCGCGCGGGCCCACGCCTGCCCCGACTGCGGGAAGACCTTCGCCACGTCCTCGGGCCTCAAGCAACACAAGCACATCCACAGCACCGTCAAGCCTTTCATATGTAAGTCGCCCCGGCTGGGCCGCAACTCCCCAGGCTCTCCCCAGCTCCCGGGACCCCGCCTGTTCCAAAAGCACGGCGCCAGCTGCCGACACCTCTGCCGCACGACGCCCAGGCCTGGACGCTCTCCTGGTGCCGCCTCTTCTTCGCTTTGCGCCCTCGCATTTATGGTTGGGATCTCTTGCTCTGGCCTCACTTTCCCCTCCTCCCCTCCTTGGTTCCTCCCCTGTGCTTATCCCTCCAGTGGCAGATGGTGGGTGGTGGGCAGTACACAAGGACCTGCAGGAGCCAGCAGCCTGCCCTCCCCGCTCCCCCTCCTCTCCCCTGCACTTGTCTGCCCAACCTGAGCTCCAGGAGGGGTGACAAGCCCAGCGCTGTTCACCCTCACAGCAACTTTTGGGGAGCCGGGCTGAGCACCCAGCACTGGCCATACATAACTGGGCCCCTGTCCCCATGGAGCTCCTCCTCTCCTCCAGTGGAGGAGACAGAGGCTAAGCCGGATAAACAATAACAGCACATGGAACAAGCCACAGCCTAGGGGGCAGGAGGCTCTCCAGGTGCCGGGGGGCAGCCCAGGTGGGCGCCGCTCCTGTGAGTACAATGTGAGGCCAGGATGGCCTGTCAGCTGAGAGGTGTTCTAGCAGAGACCCGGAGGACGTGTGGGAGTGAGCCAAGGGGGCCCTGCGGAGGAGGCTCCGGGCAAGGGGCTTCCAGCACAGAGGCCTTGAGGCCAGGATCTGTTTAGGGAGTGAGGGAGGGAGAGTAATAGGAGAGGGGTCAGAGGTCACAAGGCCCAAGTCCCGGGGACCTTGTGGGCCAGTGCAGAGGCATGAGTCCAATTCTCAGTGGGTTTGGAAGCCACTGAAGGTTCCTCTCTGCCTAGTATTGTACTGAGCCATCATTTCACGCAAATTGTGTGGAGTCATCATTTTAGACCAGCCTTGCGCTGAGTCATCATTTACACGAGATTGTGCTAAGTCGTCATGTCACACAAATTGTCTTGAGTCATTTCACACCAGCATTGCGCTGAGCCATCATTTCACACACATTATCTCATGGCATCCTTACAAAACCCTACAGAGCGGGGCTGCACTGTCTCCAGCTGACAGAGAGGGAAACTGAGGTTTCAAGACAAGTGACCAGGTGCTCGATGCCTTGCTGCAGAGCCCTGATTCTAGCTCAAGGGGCCTGGCCCCTGACCCCAGGCCTTGAACTGGAACCTCTCAGGCTCCATCCTGTCAGTGCAAGAAGGGGTAACTCTGCGAATTTGGGGACCAGGGTCAGGGTGTCTTTGCCAATGTGGAGGTTGTTCCAGTGCTGGACAAAGAGGCCATGATAACTGGTTGGTCAGGCCTTTGTTGGGTAGCTGGGGCTGTGCCCCTCTCCTGCCCGCTGCCCCCAGCCCAAGCTTCTGACTGTCCTGCTAGAGTGGACTCAGACCCTAGCCTACCTGAGTCACTCACTCCCCCAGCCGAGGAAGCAAAGCCCTGCCTGTTGACCCCTCCTCTAGTGTGGTCTTTCCCCCACCTCCTTCCCCTGCAGCCCTGGAAAGAGAGCATCTGAGCAGTGGTGTGAGCAGCGCCACCGCTCTGCAGGTGTGGGGGAGCAAGGCCCCCTCCCTTTGAGAGGGGCCGGGGAGAGGCGAGCTGCATGGGAGTGGGGCTAGGGGCCGTGACTTTGCGACTGGAGGTGCGCAGTGTCCTACTTTCCGTGCGTGAGTGTCCCAGCGAATCCCACTGTGGGAGGGGTGCGTCTGAGTGCACCAGGCGGCAGCTCCGAGTGTTTAAGCTTAGACAGGAAAAGTGTGCCTGGCTCAACAGTTGCCACCTTTCTGGGCTTGCAAACAAGCTTTGTGCAGTCTCGTTGGGTTGTATTAACCACGTAAGTTCCAGGAGCCACAGCGCTCTGGAAGGGTCCGAGCCCACTGTTCCCACTGCCTGCACGGCCTCCCCACGTGGATGGGGGAGCACGGGGCACCCTGGCTGGGCCCTGCAGGGGGTCAGCAGCTCTCTGTCTCTTGTCCGCGCTCCATGCTCAACTTGGTGCCTTGGCTTTTGGCTAAGGGGTAAAGCCAGGGAGAAAGCCCCACGGTTGGCCAGGTTGCATGTATGAACATTTCATTCAGAGAGGGTGGCACAAATTCTAGAAATCAGAAGTGAAATACGACCTTGCACATCCTCCGGACCACGGCAGAGTGTCCCTCGGCCCACGGGAGGGGGCTGTGGTTAGGCCTGGAAAGGAAGCTCTGCACGTAAGGGAGACGAGGGCACCGACGTGGCACTTCCAAGAGAAGAACAGTCGCTTACAGGCACGCAGGCTGTGGCGGGGCAGTTGCCAGTGTGCACAGACTCCACGTCCACCCCTGGGTGGCATGTGGGCGCACACCCACAGCACCCACGGATCAGCACCAAAGCCCTGGCTGGAAGCCCCTGAGCCCCCTCCTCACCGACCACTCAGACAGATGATGTTACCTCCCAGTGATGTCCCTTGCACCAGGGAGGTCAAGTGTGTGCCAGGTGTGTGTGCATGTGAGAGAGGGGTAGGGTACCTGGGCACACAGGCAGACAGTCCAGTGGGCACTTTCCAGAAAAGAACCTTCTCCAGAGTGAGTGTGTGTGTCCGTGTGTTTGCGGATGTGCATCCACACACGCCCTATGAGGAAAAGAAACTGCTGACTGAGACAAGTACTGGCCAGGGCCCCTCTGCATCCTGGCAGGGCCTGGTCCCCACGTCCAGTTTGCTGTGGGCAGCCCGGGCCTTTCTCAGCCCCTGCAGGCAGCCACCTCCCTTTGCCAGCTTTTAGCCAGCTGTTGGCCGTCCTAGGTCCAGGACCTGCCTCTCTGGGGACCTCAGTCTCCCAGAGGCCCCTCTGTAGCCCCAGTGTTTCTGCAGGACGCCTCATCAAGTGAGCGGATGGATGGGAACGGAGGGTCCCCGGCTCCCTGTGCCCTGGCATGGCCGCTGGCCCAGGAGGCCCCTCCTAGGAGCTGCCTGGGGTGAGGGCCTGCTGAAGGCCAGTTTCCAAGGTCAGGATGGCAGCAACCGCTAACACGGCACGGACAAAGCCGTGCTGGCAGCCTGCAGAGCCTGAGGGTGTTTACAGACCGTGCCCGGGGAGCAGCGCTTCTGCGTCCGTGCCTCCTGAAGAGGGCAGATGCAGTTAAACCAGGTGGCGCTCTTCTCCCCACAGCCTGGAGGACGTCCCGCCATGCCAGACGACCAGGAAGGCAGAGCCGCTAATGTAAATAGATAGTGTGATTAAAGAACACGACAATCTCAGGGCCAAAGCGCTCAGCTAGAAGAGCGTGACATCAGGCAGTTGAGGATTTGTGGTGAGCAGGAGACTCGTTGAAATCATTGTTGCCACTGGGGCTGCAGTTAGGAAACAGATTGTCCTGCAGAGAGAGAGACACGCAGGGTGTGCGTGTGTGCGCGCGCATGTGTGTTCCTCAGTTTTTGGTTAGAAAAACAAGAGGAGAAAAAAAGCTGGCGATTTGTTGACACTCCACTCACAGGCCATTGGGAAAATGGCGAGATGGAGTCTCCTGGGCCTCTGGGTCCTGGTGTTCGGCTCCGGCTAGCACTGCCCTCTCCTGTTAAGAGCAGAGCCTGCTGCTGCCTCTTCATCCCAATTTGGGAAGGTTTCACTTTTCTCAAACGTGGAACCAGCCCCTCTCCGCACAGCCCTACATAGGGCTTGCCTCCCATCCCCACCTTCAGGCCACCCCCAAACGGTGACCATGCACCTCCAGGAGCCGTGTTCCCAAAGCCCAGACTCTCCAACTAAGAAACCCCGAGTGGGGGCCAGCCCGGTGGCGCAAGCGGTTGGGTGCGCGCGCTCCGCTGCGGCGGCCCAGGGTTCGCCGTTCAGATCCCAGGCGCGCACCGACACACTGCTTGGCAGGCCATGCTGTGGTGGCGTCCCGTGTAAAGTGGAGGAAGATGGGCACAGATGTTGGCCCAGGGCCAGTCTTCCTCAGCAAAAAAAGAGGAGGATTGGCAGACGTTAGCTCAGGGCTGATCTCCTCACACAAAAAAAAAAAAAAAGAAAAGAACCCCCGAGTGGGCTGGTCACCCCTGAGGCCTCCCTCTCCGGGTATGGGTTGCAGGGCCTAGGACAGAGGCGAGGGAGGGAGCGGGGAGCGTTTTAAACTTTAGAAAGCAGGAGACCTAGTCTGGGGGGTTGGTGTTTTTCTCTGTCCCCTGCTGGAACAGCGTCACTGAAGACGGCAGGGAGGTAGGGCAGGAGTCCCAGGCGAGCTGATGCAGCGGCACACACGGCTGCATGCCAGGGCTTTGCCCAACCCTCGGAGCGATTTCAGAAGACCTTGGCCCCCACGTTGCAAACTCTCATGGGAGAGGGGGGCACAAACTACAGCACCTCATTTTCCAACAGAGAAGGTTGAGGTGCCGTGAGATCTGTCCAAGCGGACCCAGAGACCCCAGGGAAGGCACAGATGGTCCTTGCCAGTCTGTACTGGTCACCAGAGGGCAGCCCCAGGGTGGGGCGCACACACACACATGCACAGGCACACACATACAGATGTGCACACATACACACACTTGTGCACACATGCACCAACAACATGCACACACATACACATACATATGCACACATGTATGTCCAGACACAAGTACGGGCACACATGCATATATCCCTACATGTACACATGCAAGCACATGTGTGCACGCACATATACACACATGCATGCACAGTGTGCATGAAACACATACATGCATGTGCACATGTATTGCATACACATGCATGCAGCCACACGTGTGTGCCCACAGACACACATGCATGCATGCCCACATACGCACGTGCACGCACGTATACAGACACACATGCATGCACATGTGCTCACATGAACACATACCCCACATACACACTTGCATGTACACACACACACACACACGTGTGCTCACATACACAAGCACAGGCTACTCCAATCACTGGGACCAGAAGCGCCCCTTGTCCTGCTCCCCTGAAACCGCAGAGTTTCCCGTAATTTCATATCGTATTTGTCTTTGCTTTCTGCTGATGTTTTAGGTGAGGTCTGCCACAAATCCTACACGCAGTTCTCCAACCTGTGCCGGCACAAGCGGATGCACGCTGACTGCCGCACACAGATCAAGTGCAGGGACTGCGGGCAGATGTTCAGCACTACCTCCTCCCTCAACAAGCACCGGCGCTTCTGCGAGGGCAAGAACCATTACACACCGGGCAGCCTCTTTGCCCCGGGCCTGCCCTTGACCCCCAGCGCCATGATGGACAAGGCCAAGCCCCCCCCCAACCTCAACCACGCTAGCCTGGGCTTCAATGAGTACTTCCCCTCCAGGCCACATCCCGGGAGCCTGCCCTTCTCCGCGGCCCCCCCGGCCTTCCCCGCGCTCACCCCGGGCTTCCCGGGCATCTTCCCTCCGTCCCTGTACCCCCGGCCGCCTCTGCTACCTCCCACGCCGCTGCTCAAGAGCCCCCTGAACCACGCCCAGGATGCCAAGCTCCCCAGCCCCCTGGGAAACCCAGCCCTGCCCCTCGTCTCCGCCGTCGGCAACAGCGGCCAGGGGGCCACGGCGGCCACGGGGCCGGAGGAGAAGTTCGAGAGCCGCCTGGAGGACTCGTACGCCGAGAAGCTGAAGACCCGGAGCAGCGACATGTCAGACGGCAGCGACTTCGAGGACGTCAACACCACGACCGGGACCGACCTGGACACGACCACGGGGACAGGTTCGGACCTGGACAGCGACGTGGACAGCGACCGCGACAAGGCCAAGGGCAAGGCGGCCGAGGGCAAGCCTGAGTCTGGGGGTGGCGCCGCGCCCCCGGGGGCCCCGAACAGCGTGGGCGAAGTGCCCGTCTTCTACTCCCAGCACTCCTTCTTCCCGCCGCCCGATGAGCAGCTGCTGACCGCGTCAGGCGCCGCGGGTGACTCCATCAAGGCCATCGCCTCCATCGCCGAGAAGTACTTTGGCCCCGGCTTCATGGGCATGCAGGAGAAGAAGCTGGGCGCGCTGCCCTACCACTCAGTCTTCCCCTTCCAGCTCCTGCCCAATTTCCCCCACTCCCTCTACCCCTTCACGGACCGCACCCTCGCCCACAACTTGCTGGTCAAGGCCGAGCCAAAGTCACCCCAGGACGCCCTCAAGGTGGGCGGCCCCAGCGCCGAGTCCCCCTTCGACCTCACCACCAAACCAAAAGAGGCCAAGCCCATCCTGCCTGTGCCCAAGGTGCCCCCGGCCCCCGCGTCCGGCGAGGAGCAGCCGCTGGACCTGAGCATCGGCAGCCGCGTCCGAGCCAGCCAGAACGGAGGGGGTCGGGAGCCCCGCAAGAACCACATCTACGGCGAGCGCAAGCTGGGGGCAGGCGAGGGGCTGCCCAAGGTGTGCCCGGCACAGCTGCCCCAGCAGCCCTCGCTGCACTACGCCAAGCCGTCGCCCTTTTTCATGGACCCCATCTACAGGTATTAACATGCCCTGCCCTCACCTGCCCTCCCAAAGGGGCCGACCCAGCTGGAGAGCTGGGCAGGTCAGCGTGAGGGAGGTGATGCTCTCTTGTGCTCCCCCAAGATTCATCCCTTTGCCTTTGCTGACCTCACGGGGGCGCCTGAGCTCTTGGGGGTCCCTGCTGCTCCAGAGGGCATGCCTGGCTTGGCGCATTCCTAGGGTGGGCACTTGGGAGGCTGTGGTAGGGCCTCCCAGACACACACACTTCCCCTTCGCTGACAGCCACTAGGCTACCCCCTGCCATGCCTTGAGCCCCTCCGGAGCCTCCACTCAGACCCACCCCAGAGGCCTTCCCACTGTCTCCCACTGTCTTCTCTGGACCAGCTCTGCCTCCCACACATCTCAGATCCTTGCTCTTTCCTCTGAGCATCTCTCCACTTCCCAGCGTCTCCGCTTCCCTGTGGCTGCTCTTGTGGCCCCCACCATCCCCCAGAGCCACAGCTGGGGGTTTCTGCTGGCCCAAGGGAAATCGGAGAAGGAGCCACTGGTCCCCAGAGCGGGGGAGGAGGAAGGAAGGAGGAAATTTTGGAGGTTTGCAAACAATCAATATCCCACCTCTGCTAGCCCTTCTGGGAAGGGGTGATGTAATCCCCCTCCCCAGTTTCTGGGCAGGCTCTGATCAAGTGGGCTGCTTAGGTGGGAGGGGTCAGACCCCGCCAGCACCATGTGTCCCCGGGGTGCTGGGCAAGCTGCGCCCTGAGGAAAGTGCTGTCTGTGCACGTGGGTGGGCTTGGGAGGGGTCCTGGAGGTGCCGGCAAACCAGCACAGGCTGTTGTAGCTGATACGGGCCTCCGCATCCATGTGAGAGAGGCCCTGTGCGCACGCGTGTGCACGCATGCACTGGCTTGTGGAGAGCCCAGGAGCATGTGGCCACCTTGAGGTCCTGAGCGCCTGCTGTTCCCTGGCATGGGGGTGGGCACGTGGCTGAGGAGATCACACCTGCTGAGGTCCATGTGGGAGAAAATGATGTCAAGCCAGGCAGAGCTGCCAGCCGAGGGGGAGACGGGCTGGCCTCCCGCTCTGCCCACCAGACCAGCACACCCACACGGGCCCCCGCTCTCCATGCTCCACGCCCGTGGCCCTAGCCGGACTGTGTCTGCAGCCCGTCCTGTTTCCTGCCCTGTCCTGAGGTCAGCACCACGGGAAACGTGAAAAATGCCCTGTTTAGGTATTTCTTTACAAACACACCATCTGTAGATGGTCTGACAACGTGGACTGGAGGCTCGGCAGAGAGGGGATCGCTTTCATCTGTCGAAGGCAGCTCCTCGACTTTCTGGGTCAAATGTGGCCGTCAAAAGGCCCAGGAAGCACTTGCTGGTTAGCATAAGAATCTCCAGGAGCCCAGGCGAGGCCAGGAGACAGCTGGGATGTGAGAGAGGAGGCGTCCATGGGACGTGCGGCCCTTGTGCAGAGGATGCGAGGGGGTGATTGGAGACCAAGGGACAAAACCTTCTGGTCAGGCCCCCAGAGTTGGAACCAGTAGGCATGCGAGGCTCTCAGTTAACCTTCTCCTGCTCCCCCCAGCCTCCTCCAGCCCCCTCCTCTCCTCCTCGTCCTCCCCATCCCAGCTCTCCTTCTGGCCCTTGTCTGCCCCTCTGCACTTCACTCTCCAGGCATCCCTCCCTCAGCCCCTCTTGTCCCCATTCTTGGCCTGGTTTAGGGCTTGGGCCTTTTCCTGGAATTTTGGGGAGCAGGGAAGTGGGATTGGGCCTCAGGGCCCCCCACCGTCTGAGCTCCTCTGAGACCCAGCATTCCTGGGCTCTTGCCCTGGGGGTTTAGGGTCCAGCACCTGCTGGAGGGGCTGCCTGGGCCCCACCTTTGCACGCAGACACTAGCAGACACCCCAGTGTGGGTGAGCTCCACACGGTCTGCCTGCTACCCCAACACAATCAAGGTAGACAAACGCACGTGGTGGAGGTTTCTCCCCAAGTGAGCGTGGGCAAATGAACTGCCCGTGAACAGGCTGTGCCCCGGGGCTGGGGGACAGGGTCCCCGTTGGCTCCTGGGTGGTCCTGAGGGTGACTCTAGCAAAACTCCCCACAGGCCATTCCCCGTGGGTGACCCTGAACGTGTACCCACAGTCCTCCATCCCCCTAACACTGCCCAGTCAGCTGCCCTGACTCTCCAGCCCCTCTCACCTCCCTCCCCATCACATGGCTGCTGTGTCTGCAGGATGGGCTGGTGACGTAAGCCAAGCACCTTGGAGACCCCATGCTCACTGGGAGTCACTAGGGTCAGCTGGCCTTGGTCGCTTGGGAGCCAGCCTGGTGGAACTGCCACGTGACACAGAAAAAGGCAGAAGAGATGGAGCCAAACCTGGCCCTCCTCCTCCCACAAGGGTCCCCCTCCTCTCGGCCCAGCCCACCAACCCTGCAGTGTCTCTGAATCCGACACAGTCCCACTTTGAACGGGGCCTCGGTGGAGGCCTGCAGAGTGAGGTCCCTCCAGGCTGATTTCCCACACAGGGATATGGCCTCTCCCAGAGCCACACGTGTGGTCCTTTATTTTATTCCTCCGGGAGGGAATCTTCCCACAGCTCGTTGTGCAGCCCCCCCCTTCTCCCTCCTGGACCAGGCTCATGGTCTCCGTGGGGTGACCTGCAGCCTCGCCCTGTAGGGGAGGCTCCTACCTCTGGCCCTCCGGGGTGGCAGTGCTGTCCCCCTGCGGCCATACCCTGTCCTGCTCCAGTCAGTGCCCCAGCTGGTCCACTGGAGGCTAGAGTGAGATGAGCATGGAGCCCAGCAAGGCCCGGGCACAAAGGGAACGGGAGCATCCAGCTCAGGACTGGTTCAGAGGGGCTGTTTCTGTGTGCGGAGAGGCACAGTGTCCCCAAAGCGCCGGAGACGCTGCGAAACAGGCTCACAAATCACGCTTTGTAAATCTCAGCCCCCATGGGGAGACTGAGGCAGGCGTTGCTGGGAAACGGTGAGAGGAGGAATCGCTGGGTGCCACCCACCCACCTCCTCTGCTTGTTTTGTGATGAACAGAATTGTCACTGGCATTGGGGGAAGGTTCTAGAACTGTCATCTCAGCAGCCATCACGAGTTTTTAGGCAGAGCCTGCCTGGCTGCTATGGGAGGCCCTGGTGACTTCCCCAGGACAGAAACTTCTTGGTCACTCGACTGGTCAGCCCAGTCGGCAAAGGGCTAGGAGAGACAGGGAAGGCGGGGTGTAGGCGACAGCCTCCCGTGTGCTTCACGTTCTGCTGCAGGCCAGCCAGGACCCTGACAAGGTCAACCCCTCAAGGGCTGACGGGCCTGTTGGCAGAGGCTGATGTGCTCAGGGCCTTCAGAGAAGATTCTGGACTCCAGCATTAAGCATTCATCACGTGCATGGGTGCCAGCAGCTGCAGTGGTGGGGGCGACGTGCAGGGACTCGAAGGGGTCCAGAAGTGGGTGTGGTGATGGGGGGCACATGAGAGAAGCAGAGCGAGAGTGTCAGGCGCGGGCAGCGGGCTGGGAGGGTCCCGTAGGCGAGCAGGTGGGCCGGGTCACGGATGTCGCCACGGCCCTCTGGTGAGACGTGGTAATCGGGGAGCCACGGAAGCTGGACCACCGTGGCGAGGTCCTCACGCCTTGTGACCAGTGGTGCTCGGGAGGGCGTCGGGGGGGGCGGGGGCACAGCCCCTCCCGGCCTGGCGCTGGCTGCTCGGTGGGGTACGTAACCCTCTGTGCTGCTGTCCAGCAGGGTGGAGAAGCGGAAGGTGACAGGCCCCGTGGGCGTCCTGAAGGAGAGGTACCTGCGGCCATCCCCGCTGCTCTTACACCCCCAGGTAAGACCCGGGGGGCCGGGGCCAGGTGAGGGCTCCTCTCGGGACCCCCATTCTGAGGCCCTCTGTCCGGGGCTGCCCCAGGCTGTACACGGCTCTTTGAGGGGTGGGAACCCCAAGGTTCCACCCAAACCAAGCCACGCTCCCAAGGGGGGCCATGTGCACGGTGGCCCCTTGGCACTCCGGGCCGTAGCTTCCCGGTCCAGGAGGGCTCTCTCCCTGCCGACCCCATGGGTGCCTGTGAGGCTGGAGAGGATGAGAAGGGCCAGGGGAGGTGAGGAAGGAGGGGGGTCCTCGGTAGGGGCAGCCCCGTGGGTCCCTCGGAGGCAGCGAGGACCCTGGCTCAGGGAAGGCTCACTCAGCCACAGCTCCAGCTCTAGGAGGGGGAACGAGCCTCGTCGGGGCGGGGGACAGAGAGGGATGGAGTGAATCCAAGAAATTTGAATGTAAGGGGAATAGACTCGGGACACAGCCCCGAGGTGTGGACATGAGCAGGCTTTTCTGGGGTGCGCTGGCCTTGAGAGAGCTCACGAGAAAAGACCAGGAGAGGAACAGGCTGAGTGACGAGGGGGACAAAGCGAGCAGGAGGAGGTGGGGGGCAGGAGAGAAGCAGAGGGACCTACATTGAGGGCGGAGGGTCCCAAGAGGTGGGAGGCTGGCGGGGCGCCCTCCCCTGGGCCACAGAAGGTGGCAAGGCCGTCCACCAAGACTAGAGTCGGGGTCTGGGGAAGAGAATGCAGACCCCACCAAGCCTACAGGCGCTTGGTCTGCCCCTCCGGCCACCTCCTCCCAGGGATGGGCACAGAGGGGCGGCAGAAGCCAGGGTGAGCAGCAGGGCCCAGCAGAGTCTCCCCCATTCCCTGCCCCGTGTGCCCACGTGTGGTCACTGCCCTGGGGCCCAGCCCCTTCCCCAGAGCCACAGGCCGCTGCCCCCTCCCCCAGGGTCCTGGAGCTGAGCTGTGGGGCGGGCCTGAACCCAGACTCCAAACTGGACCATTGTTCTCTTTCTCCGCGATTCCCGCCTTGGACAAACACCCCAGTTTGTGAAACCCACTCCCTGCCCAGGTTCACAGCTAAACTTAGCGCCTCCCATTGTTTCGTGGGGGCCTCGGAGTTTGGTGAATAACTTCCCTCGATTTTCCTCGGGACGGGCTGGAAAAAGCTGACAAGCCGTCCAGGCGCATCCTGTGTTTGTGTTTGTGGGGGAGCTCCGCAGGCCGGGAATATCTGATCGGGCGGAGCAGGCCAAGCAGCCTGGACTGGCGGGCGGCCTCCGTGAGACCCACCCTGGCCTGAGGAAGAGAGGCCCGGTGGGAGGGCCGGCCGCCCATGGTCCCTCCTGCCTGCTCCCCTGGGCCCTGCCACCCCTGCTGCCTGCCCTGTGGGCCCAGAGCCAGGTGGTGGGGGTCAGAGATGACCAGTAAGTTACCTAGTTAAATGGTCCAGGGTCAGGCCATCACTGAGGCAGAAAGCACTGATAACTGATGCTCTCTACAAAGTACGGGGTCACTGCTGTAGAAGATGTCGGCCTGCGCTGGTCAGGTGCCAGGCAGGACATTGTCAAGGCCTTCCACTTCTGAGGCCCAACATGCAGGTGTGCAGCCCCCGGGGTTCAGGGTGAGGCAGTGCTGCCCAGCCACAGCCCCTCACCACCCCTGGGGGTCCTAGGAGTCTGAGGTGGTGGAGAGTTCCAGGGCCTTCCAAGGCTATGGCTAAAGCTGAGACCTGCAGGCAGATGGGCATCGGTCTGTGCATGTGGGGTGCCATCATCCAGGCGTAGAGGGGGCGGTGAGGGGCTGGACAGCGGCCGGGGGGCAAGACAATTTCCATCTGTCCATCAGCAGAGATGGGGAGGGCAGCTCACAGTGGGAAGCATCCGGTGTCTGAGGACGGAGTGTGCCTACCCCATAGGGATGGCCAAGCTAAAAGCCCTGCCACCTGGGCCCAGCTGGCTGGGGGCCAAGGTGGCAGCCCAGGGTCACAGGGAGGCCTCGGCCATTTTCTATTCGTTAACCTCTTTCTGGGTGTTTTTATTGCAACCAGTTGGTTGTTCCCCAAATTGCAAAATATCTCCACCACTGATGTGCTGTGGCCTCCGAGTAGCGTTGGTGAAGAGCCCTCTGTCCCCACCAGCAGTCCTCTGATTGGGTACCTGGAGAACAGGGCCCCACAGAGGTGAGGGCCTGGCACTGGATGGGGTGGAGGAGCAGGGCTCGCTAGAAGACCCCTGGCAGTGAGACACATGGTTTAGTTCACTGGTGGCCGAGGTTTTGCAGTAAATGAGCAAGGATCCTCCTCCGAGTAGTTGGCATTAGCATTGCTCAGAGACAGCGAGTACTGAGTGAGGGGCCCTGGTGTGGTGCAGCCGGCCACTCCTCCGCCTCCCTCACCTCGCCCACTCACACCCGTTCTTCAGATGCTGGCTGCCAGGGGTCCACCATGGTACCATGGCCAGTTTCTCCCAGTGATCAAAGCACTTGGAGAAACACAAGCTCTTCCTCCCGTCTCCATCTCCATTCCCACCCTGCCCTGCCCTCCTCCTCCCTCCTGCTCCCCACACCACCATCCGCTCCTCTGGGGTCTCCCAGGTGAAATGCACTCCTGTAAATATTTGTTTAGCAAAGGTATATGGAGAGCCTGCTGAGGGCTGAGCCCAGCTGGGCCCTGGGGACACCGGCCCCACCTTCGAGGGACTTAGTGACTCCTGCCAAGACCCAGGCTTGCTCCTGGAATTCCCTTTGTTAATCATAAACCCTGAGGGGCTCTGGGCATAATGAAAGCTCTTCCTGTGCAGGCCCGCCCCAGCCTCCCACAGGGCCCAGTGCACAGCAGGCACTCTTGGGGCAGCCCACCTCCATGGGGGGAAGGAGAGCAGGGGAAGTGCTCCTGAGACCTGTGCAGCTCCGTCAGCCCCGTTCCCCCTCCAGTCCCCAAGCCCCAAGGCCTTGAGGGGAGGCACAGTCTGGGATTCTGGTCAGAACTCTGCCCACCAGGGGGAGATGACCAATGCCATGCTCCCTTCTCCTCCCCAAGCAAGTCCTTGGCATCTCCAAGAAGCAGAGAGGTGGCTTCTTTTGTCCATCAGATGTCCTGTGCCATGTAACATTGGCATTATCATTTTAAACATTCGGTTAGTGGGATCCAGTCTTGGGCTATTTTAGTACTTGGCCTGCAATTATGGCCTACTGCCTCTAGGTGGTGGTGGTGCCCCAGGCCAGTGGTCCATGTTTTAATCTGAGATTCAGGTAGCTATCTTCATATTTCAAGACTCAAAAAAAAAATCTGGATAAAATTCTGTCTTTAACCCAAACTAGCCAACCAGTTCTGGCCAGGGGTCAAGCCAGTGGGGCACTGCTGGCTCATTTCCAAATAAGGAGATGTGTGACCACTCATGTCCACCAAACCAGGCAGTGAGGCTGGCTGGTGACGGTCAGTTCCACCTCCCACAGCCTAGACACTACACCATAAGCAGGGCTCCAGGGAAGGACGAGAGCAGGGCTGGCCGCAGAAAGTGAAAGAATCTAGCCCAGTGGCCAAGATGATGCCAGGAGACCACTGGTTCCAATGACGGCCTGAGGGCCCGCATGGCCTTGTCCTGGCTTGGTCAACTGATGTGCTCAGTTGTCGAGGACCCCCATATGCCCGTGGGGGTGGGTCGGTGCTCCTCAAGAGAGATGATGGCTCAGGGGAGTCCCGCAGCCTCTCCCGCTCTCATACCAACAGATGTCAGCCATCGAGACCATGACAGAGAAGCTGGAGAGCTTCGCGGCCATGAAGGCAGATTCGGGCAGCTCCCTGCAGCCCCTCCCCCACCACCCCTTCAACTTCCGGTCCCCGCCCCCGACGCTCTCCGACCCCATCCTCAGGAAGGGCAAGGAGCGATACACGTGCAGGTGAGATGTGGCCAGCCTCTGGGAGCTGGTGGGGCGGCCCTGTTAAGGTGGCCACAGGTGCCGCACTGCAGCCTGTGAACCTTTGCATTCAGGAAAAAGCTCTCAGTCACAGTCAAAGTACAGCGTAGTAGCAAGAAACAGTCCGTTACCCACTTGAGGTCATTCCCCGGAAATATGCATGTGTGGGTGACCTCCCCCTGCCCCCACTGAGCTGTGTTCATGTGAGTGCAAGAAAGTGCAACCTTGGTCTAGCCAGTCGGTATTCGGAAGGCCTGAGGCCCAAGTGTACTGGTCAATGTTTAACCACAGCTCTGGGAGGGAGCAGAAAACCTAGCACTGGGAAGACAGGTGCCGTGTCTGTCCCCAGCTGTGTGGGCCTGTCCAGGCCAGTCCGAGCTAGCTCAGCCACCGTTGGGCATTAGGGCTGAGATATGGCTTGGTCGGGGGTCACGGCCTGAGCGGGCCGGAGTAGGCCGGTCAGGCTTCTCTGTGAAACTCAGCTGGGCCCCAGGGCTGAAGGAGTGACTGAAATCCAGGATGCTGCCACCTGGCCACCTGCCTCCCAGTTGTGTGACCTCAGGCCCTAGACGCCAAGTTGGAGGAACCACTCCCAAGTCTACGGCAGCATGCCTAACAGTGTCCCCACCCCCTCCACCCCAGGTACTGTGGCAAGATCTTCCCCCGATCGGCAAACCTCACGAGACACCTGAGGACACACACCGGGGAGCAGCCATACAGGTAGGAGCCAGCTGGGTTTGGGTTGGGAGAGGCAGGCTCCTGGTGGGACCATCCCCCGTCCCACCCACAGGAAGGGCAATGGCTGGGAGCCAGCATGCTTGCGTCAGGTCGTTCCTGGGGCCCCTCCCTCCTGGCTCCGCAGCCATCCTGCGTCCTGGGATGTTGCAAAGACTAGGCAGGAGGTGCCCAGCGGGCTTCCGGAAGGCCCCTGCCTGCTCACAGAGGAGAATCACCGGGAGCAGTTCTCCCTCCTACTGCTGGGGTGTCAGCTGGGGCAGGGGGCTCAGAGGAGGGTCAGCCAGAAGCCAGGAGCCCAGGGATGGTCTGTTGGAGAAGCCGCAGCTTCACCGCCACCCAGTCCAACTCTTTTCCTCTTATGATGGCCATGGAGGACCTAACCCCAGGCGGTGGACCAGGGTGGGCACCTAAGACAGGAGGGCTTGTCTCAGAGGAAAAGGAGCTCCGTGCAAGTGCGCGTCCCAGCCCAGGCTTGGGGGCCCCTGAGGGATTCGCTTGGGTCCCTTTGACTGCCCTGGATGGAAACCATGTGTCTGCTCCCCACCTCCCTCAGTGCTTGGGCTGCTGCCTGCAGAGAGGCAGCCACACAGCACGTTGTGGGTGTGAGAGCCATTGCCTTTCTTGTTCACAACAAGTAGGGGCATCATCCACGTTTCAAAGACGTGGACCCCAAGGCTCAGAGGCACCCCATGACTTGCCCGAGGTCCGAGCCCATGGCTTAGCATTCTGGCTCCAGGAGAAGCAGTACCAGTTCCCTTGGTCCCTGGGGCCTTCATCAGGCAGGAAAAGAGCTGAGGGTGACACCCTGGCTTTCAGGGACCCCACCCAGGGAGGGGCCTGGGAGTCAGCATTTTAAACAAGACCCCGGGGGATGGTGACTCTGGGGCAAAATGCTGGTTCAGATGCCAAGACGTCAACCTGGGGTGTGTCTGGTGAACAGCAGCCGTGGGGAATAAGGAGTTTGGCATGGTTTTAAGTTGGCAGCATAAGATTCCTGTACTCTGGCCACACCGAGCTTGGGGTCACCAACTGGCTCTGGAGATTAGGTGTATGTATAAGCAGGTGTGTCCCCCAATCCTTGGGGAAGGCGGCCACCTGGGACCCTGCACGTGTTGTGGTCCCCACACATGCCCTACTCCGAGACATAGCAGGCATCCTTGACCGCCACAGGGTCACATCCTGTCCTGGCTGGACAATGACGGCTCATACCACTTTACCAGTTGTCTGGTCGGTGACCCCAGCCTCTCCCCAACACACAGGCCCCTCTCTTCCCCCTAAAAAAGTGACTTATATGTTAACAAAGGCTAACAACAGAAAAATTGATTTGGTCTGGTCCACTCCCCGAAAACGAGCTGTGTGTTTGTCCTGTAACAAGACTCGACTTCTGGACCATGTTGCATGTAAGGGCCCCCAGAGAGTTGGACCGTGTTTATAGAGAATTTAATTATCATTGATTTCTTTTGCTCTCTCCAATCTGTGAGTTTCATCTTGTGGAACAATAATTGCTTTGAAAGTTTGTGTTGCAAATCCTGACTTTCTCTGGCTCAGGGTGGCCCTGTGATGAGGAGTTTGGGGTATATGACTTTCCTTCTGACATCACTAGGGGCTCTGGGCTCACCCTGATCATTGGAAGGATTTAGGTTGAAAGAGGAAAATACGCATACCTGTCCACAGACACCCACGAGCTGGGCACGGGCCCCCCGGAGGAGAAGGAGCCCCTGCCCCAGCTAGGCTGATTAAAACTGCCTGCTGCCCCCTGCCTCGGGTGAGCTCTGCCCTGGGCCAGTGCCCTCATGTACGTGGACAGAGGCTGGGCTGACGCAGGCCCCGCGCAGGCAGGAGGGAGCAGGGCTTTTCAGGGCTGCCCAGAGTGACCGACAGTCAAACCAGAGGACTCTGGAACACTCTTCCTTTTTAAGTTCTCGCTTCAGATCATCTAAAATCACTTGGAATGTGTTTCAAAGTGCTG
This sequence comes from Ceratotherium simum simum, assembly GCF_057802395.1. NCBI lineage: Eukaryota > Metazoa > Chordata > Mammalia > Perissodactyla > Rhinocerotidae > Ceratotherium > Ceratotherium simum. The sequence continues at coordinate 48,901,376 of NC_141921.1, read as the reverse complement.
ACGTGGGAAAGAAAGACCCCGTAGTGAGACTGGTACATTTCTTGGAGGGACGGTCAAACCTCCTGCCCGGCCCGCCCGGCCAGCGAGCCGTCCTCGGCTGACAGCTTCTCCTGGCTTAGAGATCCTCGAGTGATGACACTTTTATTTCTTAAAGCTCTGGTGTGAAGGGCTTGTTGCAGTTTGGGTTGGAGATATATAAACGTTGAATTGGAAAGGAGGGGACCTGCTTCCTTCACCTGTCCTGGCAGCTGTGCTCGGGGATTCCCTCCAGGATGCTGCCTAGTAGGGCCTCGAGTCACACTGTGGATGCGAGCCTTCGAGGGCTGCCCTGTGGGCTCCCAGCGGGACCTGGGATCCCTGCTTTCAGGACACAGGGCTCTGGATCTGCAGTTCGTTTCCTCCTGGGCTCGCGTCCTGTGTTAACCCAAAATGCCCCAGCCAGGTCCAGTTACAGTTTCCGTCACGGGCTGTGGGGCCCATACGTGTCCTCTTTCTTGGTCAGTTTTATTTTTAGGGCTAGGTTTCAAAATCTCTTCTTCCTTTCCCTTCCCCCCTTTTACAGTTACCAAAAGGATTTCTGTCTGTGACGGCTGAGGTGGCCCCACTGGGTCCCGGGGAGGACGCTGCTGCCCGCCCAGGGGCCATTTCACCCTCTCCACCCGTGCTGTATCTCCACTGTGCCCGGCTTCCCTGGGGCTGCGGCAGATGCAGTCACAGCAAGGTCCCCTCCAGGCCCTCAGCTGCATGCCGCAGTGGCCGGCCCGCTCTAGGCTCTCTCATTCCTGCCGCGGTGCAATGGCATGTTATTCTAGACAGTGCAGCCATAAATTTCACCAGCCGCCTGTCAGCTTATTTACAACGCAAACCCCAGCTGCTCGGAGAAGCCTGCTCCCTCGCAGTCTGGGACCACTGCTCCCCTGGATGTCAGATGGACTTCTCTGTCCGGGCCATTTATTTAGATTAGAACCAGGAGAGGGCCGCACTCAGTCCAGGCCATTTATTTAGATTAGAACCAGGAGAGGGCCACACTCAGGACTCGCTGTGACCAAATCCAGTGCATGGCTCCCTCTGCAAGACACCCGGCCCCACAGAGGGTGGAGAGAGAGCCCTTCCAGGGGAACCCTGCTCTCCGTTTCTGGGAACAAGCTCCTTATCCCATCCCATTTCTTACTCAGGATTCCCATGACTCAGAGTTTATGCAGCAGCCGTTTGGTGAAATTTGTCAAAGGCCCCTGCATTTCCCAAGAAAGTGGGAACACTGTGTGTGCGAGTGTGTGCAAGTGTGTGCGAGGGCACATATAGACAGAGGGTGGGCAGACAGCTCAACCCAGTGGGAAGCCTGTTGGGTGGGCAGGAGGTGAATGCCCAGACCTGGGCTGGGGGCCAGCTTGGCCTTGCATTTGGTTCTTTCTGAGCGATCGCCCTGAAGAGCAGAATGGTAGTCTGGGAGCCTGGGACCACTGGGGGTTGGGGGGTCTGTAAGTTTAAGGATGTGTCTGCAGGGGAGTGAGACAGTGCATTCTGGGATGTAGAATTCCCCCTCTCTGGACTGCTGTGTGGGGAGTGCCGGGTCAGGGGGTGCCCGAGCATCTCTGACCTGGCCTCAGAGAGGGCTCGAGCCTGGCCCACTCCTCCTCACTGTGCAGGCCGAGAAGAACAGAACAGCCAGTGCCTGTGTAGGCTTCCAGGATGGTGGGTCCAAGTTGGGGCTCCAGACCATCACGAGGCTGCGGGAGGAGAGGCTGTGACCGAAGCCTGGAGCTCCCAGGGGCCCGAGGCAGCTCAGCCAGGCTGAGGAGGAGCAAGGCCCGACAGGCCCATCCTGGGGACCGAGGAGCAGAGGAGGCCCAGTCATTCAGGAGGAACCCAGGGACCGTGGCCCCAGGAGTCAGTGTCCAGATCACTAATAGCTCTTCTCGTGTGTTGTGGAGGAAGCCAGAGTTAGCCTGCTCAGGCAAAATTTGGAAGCTTCGGGAACTGCAGGAATGAAGCCCCAGAATCACACTATGAGAGACCTGGGGACACCTTTTAACATGCCCCTCCTTGTTCTGTGGGACCATCATCAAACTGCCCAAGTATGATCCAGCAGGCTGGGGTCAGCGGTGACTCTACGCCTCCTGGGACAGAGTCTCACGAAGCTGCCACCCTTTGTGCGGGGAAAGCTTAGCTCCTGGGCCTGGGCAGCCCGTGGGGCCTACAGCTTCCTGCCTCAGAGAGGCTCTGGGGTGCGTGGTTGGTCGATCAGGTTCCCCGGGCAGGGCCAGGTCTCTGACAGTCACAAGTTGGGCAGGCGCCACCATGCTGGGCAGGGTGGCACTGTTAAGGTCACTTTCGCACAGCCCCTGCTGGCCTGGCCCTGGGTGGGAGGCCTGGACTCCCGGAGTGTCCTCAGGCACGTCTGTATCCACGTGATTCGGTGCGCGTGACCAGCCTGCTGGGCTGGAGCTCGGCCACCAGCCCCAATCGGGGTTGGGGTGGGGCCCCCCAGAGGAATGCCAGGCTGCACACTTAGGACAGGCCCCCCCCCCAGAGGTCACCCCTCTGGATGAACATAAATCTCAAGCCCCGCCAGGACTGGCTGCACAGATGCTGTCTCCTGAAAGGCCTGACCGGCCAGGGTCCTGCTGCGCTTGCCTCTTGCCTCTCTGTGGAAGGTTGTTTTATTTCCAAAATAGGAAAATACATGAGCACATAGACAACTGTTTCAAGTGCTCACGTGCCTCTGAGCCTCAGATAAGCATCCCTGGAGGAGTTCTGAAGACCAGGTGTGTGAGAGTGTGCACACAGACACACATGCACACATATGCAAATACACTACACACGTGCACACAGCCCACAGGTGCGCACGCCTGCGTGCATGCACATGCACACACCTGCACACGTGCGCATTCAAATAAGCACACACATGTGCGTACACGTGCATGCTAGCACACATGCACTGCGTGCACGCACACCTGCACATGCCCACACACGCACACAAGTGTGCAACTGAAAACCACTGAGTCGGGGTTCCTTCTGCTGTCATCCAGCGGGTGCGCAGAGCAGGTGGGAGCGCCTGTCGGTAAGCGATCGCTGGCTTCTGCGTGGACTTCTGCCCCAGGAGGAGGCAGCATGTGTGTGTGTGCAGACCACAGTCGCAGGTGCCTTCTTGATCATCACTCTCCCCGGCCCCTGGCTCTCCCTGTTTCTGGCTTGACTGTCCTGCCCCTCGGCACATGGATGCTTTGGCCCTGGCTCTCAGTGCCCCTTCTATAAAGAGGAGAGAATAGCCCTCCCTTTCCCCGCCTCCGGGCCTCTGAGCATGGTCGTGAAGGCTGTGCCCACACAAGGGACCCACACCTAAGAGGGCAGGTGGAGGTCGGAGACGTCTTAGACTGTTTACCATGACCTTTCCTGGCAGAGAAGCACTGTGTCCTGATAACTCAGAACATGTCACAACAGTCTTCTGACAGGTGCGGCTGAAGTATCTGGAGGAAGGAGCCTCTTTTTCTAATTTTCCCAAGTGTGCGGTACAGGCTGGCATCGGGTGCCCACTGCAGAGGGGCGCAAAGATGAACTGAGCAGGCGGGGCTGGCACACCCTCCACCAAAAGGGGAGGGTGTGGTTGTTTGTGGTCTGTGTAGAGGAGGCAGCCTGACAGTGGGCAAGGCTGGGGAGCCCCCCTCGCCTTCAGGGCAATTAAGGAGCTAACGAGCATGCCCCAGGCAGCCCCTCACACCCCCAGTTAATGGATTGGCAAGCTGAGGCCCAAGGTGAGATGGGGCTTGCCCAAGGACCCACCAGGAGGGGGCCAGGACCAGGCCAGCTCTCCCCATGCCAAGGTGGGGGTCTCTGCCCTGAGGAAAATTGCAGGCAGCGGGCTCTGGGCTCCTCCTCCCAGGAAAACCAGAGCATCTTTCCATGGTGTGCGGCTGCCCCCTTGAGGCTGCCAGGAGCATGCCGCCCTCCGGCTGCGGACCGGCCAGGCCTGGGGCCTCCACGCTGGGGGGACCCAGACACCAGAGAGGAAGTGAGGCGCTGGAGGGCCCCGGGCACTGCACATCCAGGGGCACAGGCCCAGAGGGAACCCTTCCTCCAGCCCAGGGCCACATTCCAACACGACCCCGCCCACAGGCCAAGAGAGGGCGAACCCCTGCTTCTTTGGCAGTGGCTGTTTCTAGGCACAGCTTCACCATGACCAGCTCTCAAGCTGGGTGACCCAGGGGCCTCAGGGGGGTCTCTGAGAGGCCATGAGAGGGGGCAGCAGAGGCCTGGCTTCTGTCCCCACCCCCACCTCACTTGGCTCCCAGAGCCCAGTCTCTCCAGGGGACCCGCATGCGTCTGGTCCATGCGGGGCAGACCCGGGGGTCTCTGAGCCGCCTGTGTCTTCCAGGTGTAAGTACTGCGACCGCTCCTTCAGCATCTCCTCCAACCTCCAGCGGCACGTCCGGAACATTCACAACAAGGAGAAGCCGTTCAAATGTCACCTGTGCAACCGGTGCTTCGGGCAGCAGACCAACCTCGACAGACACCTAAAGAAGCACGAACACGAGCATGCTCCAGGTGGGCCCCGCCGGCGGGCAGGGGGCACCATCCCCCAGCACCACCACAGCGGGGCACGCCAGGCAGGCCCCACAGACGTGGTGGTTGAGTTCAGGAGCAGGGAAGGGAGGACTTGAAAGACGGGGAGCGACTGGGAGAGATGTGAGGTGGAGGAGGCACAGAGGAGGGAGGGAAGGGAGGGCCAGCCAAGAGTGGTCCCTCCTCTGATGCTCCCCCATCCCTACAGTGAGCCAGCACTCCGGGGTCCTCACGAACCACCTGGGGACCAGCGCCTCCTCTCCCACCTCCGAGTCAGACAACCACGCACTTTTAGACGAGAAGGAAGACTCTTACTTCTCTGAAATCAGAAACTTTATTGCCAATAGTGAGATGAACCAAGCGTCAACGCGAACAGACCAACGGTAAGAAACCCACCCATGGCCCCGGGGGTCTGGACCCCATAGCCCACCTGTGTGGCCGCATAAAGCAGGGACCTCACCCCAGCCCCCGAGCAGGTATACATTACCCCAGCCCCCGAGCGGGCACCTCACCCCAGCCCCCGAGCGGGCACCTCACCCCAGCCCCTGAGTGGGCACCCCACCCCAGCCCCCAAGCAGGTATACCTCACCCCAGCCCCTGCGCAGATACCCAACCCCAGCACCATCTCCCCAGCCACCCCTGGACAGGGACCTGGGGCCCACAGCAGAGAGTGAAGCCCACGGGCTCTGCAGCCAGTGCCCATTCCCGCCCCAGCTCTGCCACCTGGAAACTGGGGGAGCTTCAGCAAGGGGCTCCTCCTCCCTGCCTCAGTTTCCCCATCTGAGAGGGTGGTAAGAGTGGCTCCCCTGACTGATGATGCGCACGCACTCAGTGTAGCGCCTGGCACATGGTCCTAAATGGCAGCCAGCCCGGTTCGGCCTTGATGTCAACAGATGTGCGGCGCTGACTGCCAGGTGAGGCTCCCGTGCGTTCCAGGCCTCTGAACCTGTGAACAGCTTCATCTAATCTGAGGCACTAAAGGTTCCCAAACCAGAACACTGCCCCTTTAAACACACACGTGTGCACACACACATGTGTACACACACATAGGCAGAAAAATGGCAGAATTTGGATTCAATGGCATGGAGGGTGTTCTGCACAACCTGGAATCCCAAGGCTCAGGGTGCAGCATTTCCTCCGGGGCGCCCTTCTGGAGACCCCAGAAAGAGGCTCTCCTTGGCTGAAAGTGGGTGCCCAACTAGCTAGCAGAGAACCAAACACGCCCCAAACTCCAAGAGGCCTAAGAGATGCAATCTCCTAATTTTGCAAACATGAAATGAGGCCCAGAGAAGTGGCGTGCCTTGGCTTTTGGGGTGCCAACACAGCTGGGCCCTGAACCTGGAGCCAGAGCCCCAGCCTTATGCTGGCTGTGGGTGAGCTGTCGCTCTGCGACCCCCGGGGCCCGGACCCTCCCCACCCGCCTCCAGTAAGTGAGGAGGGTCCCCCACGAGACATGAGACCCGGCTCCCCAGGAGCCTGTCTGCTCCTCCAGGGCCGGCTTGTCTTCCTTGTCATTGGTGCTCCCAGGGGACAGGGTGGGGGCACTGGGAAGACCTGTCACATGGAGAGACGAATGTGGCACTTGGACCGTTTCTGGCACTGCCGAGTCCTAAATCCGTGCCCCCAGGAAGTGCTCTCACTCACCTGCTGGGCCTCAGCATCTTTCCCCCTCAGAGCTGGGTGGGCTCACAGAGGGCACAGTAAGAGAGGCTGGCCCTGGGCTGCGCCTCCCAGAGCCCCACCCTGCCCGGCAGTGGAGAGTCAATGGGAGGACAGCCCAGCCCGCTCTGCAGGGAAAAGTGCCCGTGTCCTCCGCCTCGGGCACGTGTGCGACGGTCTCTCGGGAGCCCAGCCCCTGCTCTCTGGGGACACCACGCCCGCATTCAGGCAGTGCTCTGCGGCTCTGTTCAAGAGCTGTCAGTGCTTCAAGCGAAATGTCACAGACGTGAGCACCCAGGTCCCAGGCCTTATCGAAGCCCCACAGCCAGGCCACGAGGCACGTCCTGGCTGTTAAAAACAAGCCCCTAAACTGTGGGTCCCCGTGCCCAGGGCAGAGCCAGATGAAGAACTGACAAGGATTTGTCAAGGGCATCCTCCTTGGAGCGGGCAGCTGGCCTGGGTGGGCCCAGGAGTTCCGGAAAGGCCTCCAAGCCCCAGGTGGCAGGCCCGGCTCTCAGCCACAAGGAGGGCTCTCCACGAGACCCACCAGGGAAAGGGGCTGTCCCCAGAGGGAAGAGGGGACGGCACCATCCTAGTCACTCCTCTTTGCCACAACCATGGCTTTATCCACAGCCCCCGGGGGAGGGGGCAGTAAGTGAGGCTCAGACAGAGGAGGAGGCAGGCCCCAACTCCCTCAGAAAGCACAGGGCAGAGCCGGGCCGAAAACCCAGGCCCTCAGACCGCCTGTCCTGCTGACACCTCGTCCCAGGAGCCAGGGAGCCTCACAGGAGGTGCCTCCTCATTGTTGGAAGTGGGAACCATGTCATGGTTGACACGAATCAGCCAACCTGTGTCAAGTGACGGGACATCGAAGTTCCATCTGGGGTCAGCACGATCCAGTTCTCATCAGAACCAGCTTCCTTTTCTCAACCATCACCGAGAACTCAGGGCCTGTGGGCTTCCTGGCCCCGCAGCCCCTTATGCCCCTGGGCTGAATTGTGTCCCCCCAAAATTCCTACATTGAAGTCCTAACCCCCTGGACCTCAGAATGTGACTCCACTTGGGAAGAGGGTCGTTGCAGATGTAATTAGTTAAGACAAGGTCACACTGGAGCAGGGCGGCCCATCTCCACTAGGGCTGTGTCCTTATCAAAGGGGAAATGTGGACACAGACACCCACACAGGAGAACACCATGTGAAGATGATGGCAGAGAGGGGAATGATGTGTCTACAAGCCAAGGAACTCCAAGGATGCCACCCAACCACCAGGAGCTGGGGGAGACCTGGAGCAGATTCTCCCTCACGGCCTCAGAGGGAGCCAGCCCTGGCCACACCTGGATGTCGGACCTCCAGCCCCCAGACGGGGAGAGGACAGCCTCCTGTTGTCTGAGCCCAGCTGTGGTGCTAAGTTACGGCAGCCCCAGGACACTCGCACACCCCAGACATCTGTTCCGAGTCCTGGACACTCGTCCCCATGTCCTCATTGTCTGAAGCCCACGCCAGCCTGCAGACCCCGTGCTCTGTCCCTGCTGGCTCCCCCACTGAGTGCTTCTGCCTGGTGCAGACCTCCTACCAAGGAGCAGACCCCCTGCAGGGCGGGGGCGAGGCACGAAGATGAAGAGCTCACGGTCCCTGCCCCCAAATAGAGGGGCTCATATGGAAACCACACCACACGCTCAGGTTTGATTAAAGGACAGGCAGGCCTGCACCCTGAGCATAATCCGAGTCCCAGCACCGGGCTGTCCTCATGTCACCAAGCAGGCACAGGCTCCGAGGTGCTGAGACCTGTTCACGGTCACCCAGCCGAAAGCCAGGGAGAGAGGCAGGACCCAGGTCCAGAGCCCTCGCTACTGGTGGACGGATGTGTACCCAGCAAACAGCACAGGTGAGCAGTGACAAGGGAAACATGTCTGGGTTCAGCACGTCCTGGAAGGCAGGTCAGATGTCAGCGTCTATATACTTTCTCATGCAAAGACAAGAAAGGAAGATGTGGAGGACCGAGAGCCAGGCGATCGGGGGTCTCCCAAGTCCAGTCCCTCTGCACTAGGATGAGACTTCCACACGGCTCCGCGTTTGGAGGTCGGTGATCACTCGTAGAGGACATCTCCCCAGCCTTGACGTCCAGAGCAGGACTCCTGTCACCCCTGACAGCAGTGGATAGTTCCCGGGGGCAGTGCAAGGTCCAGGAGGAGCGAGGCCTGGGGGCTTGGAACTCGGCCCCAATGTGGGCTCAGCAAGTGTGACCTTCGCCGCCCCATCCCCCTCCACCCACGTGGTAGACACCTGCCCAGGTGGTCCCCAGCTCCCCCGGGCCCAGCCCACCTGTGACACGGCTCTTAGTCGCCGACTTGCAGACAAACCAAACAAATGCCCATGGCTGTGTTTTTTCTGAAGGAAACGCGAGTGCTCTCCCTCACCCAGCATGCTTTGTTTCCTTTTAATGACAAGAACCCAGAGTGGGAGAGTCTCACCCGGCTGCAGCGACCCCAAGGGAACCAAGGTGGGGTCTGGGCTGCAGAACAGACTCCCGCCGTCTCTGAAACAAACTCGTCCTGGCCAGTTTCCCTGGCTAACAACAGCCCAGCCCTCGCTCCGCAGAACCTGGGATCCCAGACCCTCCATCTGCCAAGGGGGCCTCTCGCCCTGGGACCCCCCCAGTCCTTGTGTCCTCGAAGAAGGAGCAAGCCTCCATCAGCAAACGTCCCGGGCGCCAAGCCTCCCAGAAGGCACTTCTCATGCAGTGCCCAACCCCAGCTCCAGCGCCCAGGAGCCCCGTCCCTGCAGGCCAGCCATGGCTTCTCCCCCGTGCCCTGAACCGCTCAATGGCCCGGTGTCCACTCTGGCATAACAGAGCCCTGCAGCTGAGTGGTCCCTCCCGTCCCCTGCCACGAGTTCAGTGGGCATCCTTCCCTCCTTGAATCACTCACTCCACACCGATGGCAGCCTGGGGTTCTCGTGATCACGAAGACAGCCTCTTTTCAGAGGGGCTGGGAGAGCCATGGGGGAGGCAGTGGGGAAAGAGCCGACCAGAGCTGAGTCACCAGCATTTTGGGGTCCGCGGCCAACTCCCTCTCGTGTCATTTCAGGCCAGAAGTCCAGGACCTGGACGGCAACTCCCAATGTCCCGGCTTGGCCAGTGGGAAGCCAGAGGATGAAGAGGAGGAGGAGGAGGAGCTGGAGGAGGAGGACGACGACAGTCTGGCAGGGAAGTCCCAGGATGACACTGTGTCCCCCACGCCCGAGCCCCAGGGTGCCTACGAGGACGAGGACGAGGACCCTCCCGCCTCCCTGGCCGTGGGCTTTGACCACACCCGAAGGTGGGTGCTGGCTCCACCTGCTGGGGGGACTAGCCGGGGAGGGGCCTGAGCATCCTGAGGGTGATTCACTCTGAAATCCCCGCAGAACCCGCCAGTCTCCCAGCTGGGTCACCCTCCCTCCTAGCAGGGGCTTCCGCACGCAGGCCTGGGTGAGTCGGGGCCTGAGGAAAGGGGGTCAGGGGCCCCAGCCCACCCCCACACACATGCTCACACTCATACACACCCTCCAGGGCCCGGAAGCAGAGTGTGGGAGGGGAAGGCATTTCCCCGTGCTGAGAGGGAGCGGGTCCTTGACCCACGGCCGTCTCTGGCCCTGCAGTGGAGCCACACACTGCCCACAGGCCCAGGGCAGTGACGTCCACCTCTAGCGGGACTGTGGGCTGCAGGGGCTGAGCACCACAGTTTTGGAAGCTGTGCCTAGCGGAGCCACTTCCCCTACCTCCTGACTGCTCGCCACCTACATCTGGCCCTGGTGATGCTGCCAGCATCCCAAGATCCTCCAGGAGGCTTCAGGGATGGAATGTTTCCTCGAGCCCTTCCAGAGCTGCCCAGAGTCTTGGGAAACAAGGCCTCCCAATCTGTCCTCCGTCCCCAGAGGCCTGGGCACCCTGCCTGCTGCTTGCGATGTGTGTGCACGTACTCATCCTCTTCCACGGCCGTCCGTCTGTCAGTCTCCTGCATCTGTGTGGCGTCCGTCCAGTGTCTGTGTGTCTGTGTATCTGTCTCCCGTGCATGTGGCTTGTGGAGACGCAGTGGCGTGCATGCACTCACGGAGCCGGCTGTGGGGCATCAGAGAGGTGGCCAGAGGCCAGACCAGCTAACACCAGGCCCCTCTCCCCGGTCGTTGGTGCAGGTGTGTTGAGGAGCAGCCGAGCGGTCTGTTAGCTTTGGAGCCGGTGCCGACTTTTGGGAAGGGGCTGGATCTCCGCAGAGCAGCTGAGGAAGCGTTTGAAGTTAAAGATGTGCTTAATTCCACCTTAGATTCTGAGGCTTTAAAACAGACACTGTACAGGCAGGCTAAGAACCAGGTAGGTACCCGGCAGAGCCCGCCCCTCCCCACCTTCCCCAAGCTGGCCGGCAGGCGGCAGCTGCACCTCCTCCACCAGGGATAGCCTCGCCTCTTACTGTGGCCATCCCATGCCTTCCTGGGGGACACTCAAGAGCCACTGGCCCTCCCTTGCTCATTGCCTCAGCTAGAGAGACACCCGAATGACCGCCACTTCCCGGAAAGCAGGGGTGGGGCAGGGAGAGGCTGAGAGCAGATGTACGTGAGTTGGACCCTCCCTCGGAGCTCCTCCAGGAGCGCTGATGGACATGTGGTCACCGTCCTCTCATCTCCAGTGGGAGGTGTCCACGAGCAGGTTCCAGCCCCCGAGGCTGCGCTGGCCTCCCTCCCTCCCTCCGCGTTCCGAGCAAGAATGACTGGTAGCCCAGGGTTCCCTCTAGGGAGGCTGCCCTGTCAGGTGGAGCTGTGATGGGTCAGCGAGGGCACTAGGCTTGGTCCCAGGCATTTCTTGTCTTTGTTCCTTAGTGTACGTGGCTGTAGGACCCTGCCTCCTGCTGCTCTGTCTGGAGGGGCCAGCATCTCATTCAGCTCTCCGCAGCTCATCCCAAGTCTCAGCAAAAACTGTCTGCATGTCTGTCTTTGTCTTTTTACTAATTCTGTCCAGAGTGTTGACTTGGGTGGGATGAGTGTTGGGCTTCCCCATCACCCCTGCCCTGCTCCAAGTGGCCCCAGGTCCATCACCTCATGCCCTGTGGCTTGCTGTGGAAGGATGGCCTGTGGACTGTCAAAGCCATACTCTAGGGCAGGAAACACATCTGCCTGCAGCTCAGAAATGCTGCACATCCGTTTCCCCGAAACAGCTCTGTGCTGTCACCAGTCGTCCAAATAGGTGTCCCCCAGGTTCGCTGGTGCCTGGTGGCAGCAATGCCCGGCCCCCTGCCCCACCAGGCAGGGACCGACTCTTGCTGATGGGGGTCTTAGCAATAACTATCAGCAATTCCCAGGGCCCTCCCAAAGCACACACTTGCCTGTAGGTTTCTGCTGATCACCAGGCAGAGAAAAGCGGAGAGGGGAGATGGGGAGGTGACTGCAGCGAGGTGAAGACCCCAAAGAGGCCGAGGAAGCCCCCTGTGCACAGAGGCCCCTGGCAGGGTCCATGGTTTTTTGGAGCCCCTCTGCATGGGAGCCTGGCAGGTGCCCTCCTCCCTCCCTGCTCTCCACTCACGTCTTCCTCTTCCAGGCCCGGGGACACCTTTGCTCTCCCTGCCATCTGGATCTGGGTGAGGCTGAGCCCAGCCAGAGGGCAGTGGGAGGCCAGGACAGGGTGGGAACAGAGCCAGCCCGGATCTATAGGATCCCAACCCACACTGCTCACCTGCCTGTCCTGTGTGTGTGTGTGTGTCCTCTCCCCCGCCAGGCATATGCAATGATGCTGTCCCTCTCCGAGGATGCTCCTCTCCACACCTCCTCCCAGAGCCCTCTGGACGCTTGGTTGAACATCACGGGAGCCACAGAGTCTGGAGCCTTTAACCCCATCAACCACCTCTGACCAGCCCAGGAGGGGCTGGGGTCAGAGTCCAAGTGAGGCGGCCGAGGGGCTCCCCGACGTCCCAACAGAAATCCCAGCTTCAGAAGATGGAGGCGAGGGCCTTGGGGAGCAGGCACAGCCTGGGCCAGGGAGACCCCCTTGTCACCTGCGTCTGACCACTCCTCAGTGTCTGTCCCCTCCATGGCTCAGTTCTGACTTTTCCGATGAAAACTCAGAGCCGGGAAGTCCCTGAAGCCGTCGTCGAGTGTCACTGTCTCTAAGACTTGGTCTTGAGAACGCATTCAAGAATGGTACAGCGCACGGCCTTCCCTCGTGGAATCACCCAGTGGGCGAGGGTGGGGTTTTATCCCAAACTGAAGCCGGCGGGCCGCTTCCGGTCACCGTGTGGTGTCTTGGAAGGGAATGGACAGACACGGTGTGCTCTCAAGGGGGAGATGGCCCACACGGTTTTTATAAGGAAAATTACGAGAATAACCTTTTTGGTAATCTTATTGACGACAGAGTCTATTTAAGCATGTGGTTTTAAAAATAGACAGTATTTTTTAAAAAATCAACAAATGACTTGCAAATTGTTTTTTAAAAGTAATTTTGCATTGCTTTGAAATCTCAGCTTATTTGCAGACCCAAGCCTGCCTGAGAGCCAGCGCTGTGCTGGGTGTGTTCTTTAGTCTGTACATAATGGAGAAATTTTCTATCCCTGCCCGCATTTGTAAAGCCAAGGTGATTCTGGGTGCCCCCAAGGCAGAACCAAGGGGCGTGGGGTCTGCTCCTGTGGGCAGTTTCAAACTGTACAGAGGAATTCTTACATGTGGTGTCCTGGGCTGGCCCAAGGCTGGGACAGGGAGATGTGGCTGTCATTGTGTGACGTGATTCATGGCCCCCACCAAGACCCCCCAATTGTATGGGGAAGGTCGGAGCGGTGGCTCTGGTCCCCAGTGCAGGGGGGTGCCGGGGACCTGACGTTCCTCCCCCCACGGTCTGTGCCTCGGCCACCACGCTCTTCAGAAGGCAGGCCCTGCTGGCCACGTCTGGATCTCCAGCCTCCACCCTCACTCACCCTGGTCAGACGGTCAAAAGTAAGGAAGCAGGCATCACCGTGGCCGCCTTGGGGCACACTCCGTGGCTTCCCTGCCCCAGGCCGCCAAGCTCTCGTGTGCCAGAGACCCTGGATCCGGGACACAGCTGCCACTTCTGCTCTTTGCACAGGGTCTTGGCGGGCGGGACCCGGCTCCAGAAAGGAAGGGCGTCCAGACGCGACCTGACCTGCAGCAAAGACAGCCCAGCCCATCGGGACTGCGCCTCCTTCTGGACGGGTCTACTTCTCCACTCAGATGGGCTTTAAATTATTCCCCTAGGGGCCAATTTCAAATAATAATTTTTCCCCTAATGGAATTTACCTTAATCTGTATATAACTTGTAATTTTTTCTAATTCATTTCTTTTCTTATTTTATTTCCTCCTTAACAGTATTTTTGGCATTAGACATTCTTGTTGTGAAGAAATAATGTTAATATAAGTATCTAGTGAAGGACCAAAACCGTGTAATAAGGGTGTGTGTTGTGTGATGGATCACCAGGGAGTGGGGATTTTTAATGTGCCAAATACCCCCACGTCTCCCCAACGAATCCTGCTGTCACTGCTGCCTGTTTTCCAGACAATCATGTGTTTTTGTTAAATTTGAGTTTCAGTTGCATTTAAGACAGGTGTTCTATTTATTTCTTGTATTGTTTGGAAGAAAAAAGAAAAACAGTGTCCCAACAAGAAGAGAAAAAAATCGCCCGAGTTGCCCTTAAAAGAAAGAGTGTAAGTTAAGTACACGCAGTGGTGGTGCCACCACGTGGTGTGGATCGTGTCTCACGGTGGACGCCTCGGCGCTGGCCCAGGGCGGCAGGAAGTGTCTGAGCAGGCAGGTGCCTTAAACGCACCGCCAGCCGCTCCAGGCCAAAGACAATCGTCCGTGAAGGCGCTGGGAGGCCCAGCCTCACACTGGAGACCTGCGTGGGGAGGTCCCCGAGGGCACCACTAACCTGCGGATCCCCAGGAAAGGGCTTCACCCCTTTCTCAAACCCACACGAGGTAGGAGCAAGACTGAGAACCGCCCTGTGCACACTGAGGCCACTTACACACGTATGGAGGCAGGAAAGTCACCCCTCCGGGCAGCCAGGGAGAAGCCGCGTGCGGAAGAGCTGGCGGGCCACGTCGGTAAGGATCTGCAAACACAACCGCTCACACCTCCTCGCCAGCATCCGCGACTGCCCTGAGCCAGACCCGCCAGGCGTGGTGTTGGAATTTCCAATTTCCCTTCCATCTAACTGGGATCCCTTTGAAAGTCAACCTCAGATACAAATACCCCATTTCTGTAAACCCAAATTATATGATTTCTTCTGCTAAAGAATAAGGTGTGTGCTTTTTTTTGCGATATGACTCTCTCGGTCTAAAATCGGAAGTTTGGACTGGCAGAAATCTAAGTGTCTGTTCTTGGAGGTGGCAGAGCAGACGAGGGCCTGCCCTTCCCGTCCATCCTGGATTTCTCTGTTGACCGCCACGTTCTGCCATTTTTGGCCGATCTCCCTAAGCATTCTCTCTTCTATTTCCCTCTTTTCCCCCTATCCCCTAAGGGCCCTGGTTGCACATTTTAGTCCTATATTTTTGTCCCCCTGAAAATGACTAGAGCAAGCCCAGTTTCTCCTGAATCTTCAGCCCCTCGGGCCCAAGCACTTGGCAGGTTTGGGGGTGGGTGTCTGTCCTTGGACCCCCTGACAAAGAGAGCACTTATTTCCCATGCCTGGGGTGTCCATGAAACATTGCCTCAAAGCTCATCATCGCCCCAGACCACAGCGAGCTGCCCTCCCTGTTTCTTCTCTGCCCCAGGCTCCAGCACCTGGTGGGCAGCTCCCAGTTCACTCAGGCCCAGCATCCCGGATGCAGATGCCACCATGTGCCCAGAGACCCCCTGGGGGCCAAGGAGCCTGGGCCAGGCACGAGAATTCCAAGATCCCAGCCTCAGAGCACAGATGCAACTGGGCGGCTGGCTGGCTGACTGCTGCGTCCATGGGCAGGTGGCCAGGGTTGGGGCTGTAAACCAGGGGTCCCACTGGGCCAGGTTTGCCTGGGGCCAGGGCCCTTCAGTCCAGCCTTAACTGCCTCCCTTTTTTGGACCGTTGACACTCAGCCACAAATGGAAATTCAGAAGGAGGCCTCCTGGCCCTTCCCTCCACCGCCCCTCAGACCCCAGCCCCAAGCAGGCCAACACCCTCCCCCACTGCGCTCTCATTCCAGGACGATCGGGTAGGACACACGGGGCTGCCAACCCCTCGACCAGCCAGACCCTTCGTGAGTGGGACCCAGAGGCCCCCGGATGGAACCCGGGGGTGTGCGTTCCTGCAGCCTGCCTGGGACCCCAGGGTGTGGATCAACCCGAGAGACCACTCAGCTCGCGTGGCCTTCCTGTACCAGGCCGAGAGTGCAGCCGGTCAGTCCAGACCCTGATTGGCCCAGCACCTCCGCGGCCCCACAGCCTGGCCCTGGAATCTCTGAGGACCCTTGGCCTCCTCTGTGCTTGCTGCTTCCTCAGTGAGCATTTGCAAAGCGCTCACCTGAATACATATCACCCGTGGCAGCCTCGAAGCCTCGAAGCACTGGACTGTAGACCCTGCCCCTGCCCTGCCCGCCATTCCCCTGCCCACGTGACTGAAACCTACTGAGCTGTATTCACTGTGCTGTCCTGGGGGAGGGGCGAGGGGCAGCGCCAGGCCGGGAGAGCGCGCCCCTGCACTGCCGCCCGGGGGACGGACCGGGAGCCCAGCACCTCGCTCCCCTCCCGGCTGGGGACTCGAGGACACAGCTGCTCCTGCTCAGTGGAGGTCAGCCGGGTATCGAAGCCATGAAACTGTGTCTCTGTAGCAACGAGCGATACTGTGACTAAGACATTCTTGCGTTATTCCAAGGAGAGTTCCTTTTCTCCTCCATTCCAGTTTTTTTGCTTTATTCTTTTCTGTCACTGATTCAAATTACCACTTTTGGAAAAAATGAAAGAAAATATAATGAAAAGGCAGCTTGGGTTTCCAAATGTGCAATTCACTTGTGAACAAAGTAATTCTAGAGGTTTCTCTCCGTGTGTTTTCCATCGTCACTGTTCTCTTCAAGACAAGGGAGGCTGAGCCCTGTGTCAGGATACGTTGTTGAAAGCACACACAGGTGTACATGCACACAAGAACCCCCGACCTGTGCATCCACATCATCCTCTGGCCATTGTTACATTGCAGATTTCATTTAGTTTGTTTTTTGTTTTTTTTTTTCTTTTAGAACTGTAGAGTGTTGAAGAAGAAATCGAAAGTAAATGTCTGGTTTTCATATAATGTTTAAAAAGACCATTAGGAAGGAGGCCGGTATGTGTCCCATGTCCCCCTGATTGTAAATTGCTTCTGTTATCAGTAAACTGTGCATGACTCGTGTTTAGCAGTCATTATCGTGTCTGTTTGTGAAATTCTTATGAAGAGGAAAATTCCGTAGATGCACTTACTGAATATGTGGTTAGGGTCCACGTCCTCAGACCAGGAGTCCTGAACTGCCAACGCAAAAGACGCAGTTCTTAATCACTATGGAAGTTGCTGTGGGAGAAGACTGAAATAAAAAGACGTGAGGGCTAGGAAGTCGTTAAGAGCGATTCTGCAGATTTCATTTTGATGCTTGTGAAAAAGACAAATGTACTTGTGTAGAGAAATTTCTTTAAGATAAAGCCTAGGAGAAGCTGATTTGAGGTTAAGCTGTAGAATAGGACTGTATACCAAATGTAATCTTTCCAATGCTACAATGAATTTATACATGAGATTGATATGCAATAAATCTGTGTGCTTTTCTAAGCCTCCGTGCCCGCGAGCTTCATTGAAGGAGAACGGAGGCCTCTGGGATGGGAGAAGGGGTTCAAGAGTCAGGGCGTGGCCAGTGGCGAAGCTCACCAGCCTTGACTGAGATCCCAGGTGACAGGCCCTGGTGTAAGTGAACCATCCTCCCAACACCACCACCAGGGCTATTCCTGATTTCCAGAAAACGACAAGCTCAGGGAGGGCACCAACTACCCCGGACAGCCCTGCAGTGAGAGTGGCCTCCAGGTGTGCCCTCCTCCAGATGTGGCAGCCTCCAAGTGTGTCCACCCCCAGGCGTGGTGTCTTCCAGGTGTAGCCTCCAGGTGGTGGCCTCCAGGTGCGTCTTCCTCCAGATGCAGCAGCCCCCAAGGATGACCTCCTCTAGGCACATCCTCCTCTAGGTGTGTCAATCTCCAAGCATGGTGCCTTCCAGGTGTGGCAGCCTCCAGATGTGTCCTCCAGGTGTGGCAGCCTCCAGGTGTGTCCTCCAGGCGTGGCACCCTCCACGTGTGCCTGCTTCCAGGTGTATCCGCCCCCAGGGCCTCCCCCCTTGAACTCTTGCCCTGGGCCCCTTGGTGACACAGCGTTCCCTCGTGGAGGTGGTGGAGGAGCCCACCCTGTAAGGCCAGTCCTAAACCCACCCCTTCCTAAGGTGGACCTCCCCACCGGCCAGCCCTGCATGGCGGCTGTGCCTGCCCTACTTGCAGTGCCCCCAGCCAGGGCCTGAGCCTGCCCCACAGGTGATGGCCAGATGGCTAGATCGCCAGGGGTTGAGCAAATGCCTGGGGCTGCTGGAGAAGCAGACCTGGCTTCCCCAGGCGCCCCTCCTCCCGAGACCCAGGCATTCTTATGACGGTCCCCATCCTGCGTCTGCTTTGACTGAGGTGTGTCCAAGAGGCCTTGAATGGTTAAACCACCAAAAACCAGTGCTGCGTCCCGAATTAGGCTGTGGGGGGCTGCCCACAGGTACTTCCCCAAACCTCACCCATGAGTGTCTCCTCTCCACTTTCTGCTGACACAGAGGTTAACGAGTGTCACCCAGGAGTCCCCTAGGCCTGCACCCTCTGGGCCAGCCTTGTCTGCCACACACGAACAGCCCCCCACCACCTAGGGTCTCTGAACTTCTCCTGGACTCCTCCTTGCCACCTCCTGCTGGCACCCCCAGGGGCTGTGCCTCCCTGGCCCCCAGCTCCTCAAACACAGGGCGTGTTCAGAGGCATACCATGCCTGGAGGTGGACACACCTGGAGGGCTGCCATGCCTGGAGGTGGCATGCCTGGGAAACCCTCAACTGGCAGCTGGCTCTCTAGCTTCTCCAAGCGGGTCCTCTGAAGGAGAGCCCAGCGCCCAGGTGGCCTTTCTGTTGCCTGACACCTGCTCGTTATCCAGACCTCCGCTGCTGACGCACCTGACCACTCCCACAGGTAACTCCTTGCCTACCCGCCCCCCATACCCCACCCCCCGAAGCCCCTTGACCCCCTTACATGCCACCCATTCTCACCCACTCAGGCCACAGGAGACAGCTCCCGAATTCCCGGGACCCTCTCCAGCCTCCGGTCCTCCACGGTGGCTCCCCTGCCACCAGAGCACAGAGCTGGGGTGGGCGGTGAGCCTCCCACACCCAAAGAGACCCAGCAAGGTGTCTGTCTGCACAACCCCCGCCCAGGCCAAGATGGCATCTGGGCCTCCCCCGATGTGGGAGGAGCGGTGTCTTCACGCAGGGGAATGTCTCACTGCCCCTGAGGGCTGAGGGTACCTTCGCCTTTTCTGTTTTCTTTGTGTGGCAGGAAGAAAAGAAGATTACAGAGTCAAACAGAGAAATTGGGCAGCAATCCTCTTCTCCCGGCGGCTTTAGAATTGCATGGGGTCCAGAATCCCCCCACAGACCACCATCTCGGGCCCCCGGGACACACAGGGCCCCCTGAGCCTCTGTTCACTGAGTCAGAAACTATCCCACACACAGGGTTTGGGGTTGTGAAGAGGGAGAGGGACCTCAGTTACCTCTCTGTTTCCAAAGCTGGCTCGAAACACACTCTCCGTAGAAGGTGGGTGCACGAATGAATGAATGAATGAATGAATGGTTTGCTATAAGGGCTGTCACTTAACATGGATTCTGTGAACTCCAGTGCCTCTGAAGGGGCCTGAACACACTCCGCCAGAAGTCACGAGGTGGGGTGAGGCCTGGGGACCCCTAAACAGCAGCTCCTGGTAGCCACCAAAGGGAAGAAATGGAAGTTGATCTTGGAACAAGATCCCAGGACCCAAATCCGGGGGGCCAAGCCTTTTTATTTTCCTAACTCTATCAAGTGAAGTGCATGTCCCTGTCTAGGATTGGTCCAGGGGGCGTTTAAATATTTCCAAGTTCCTTTCCTCCCTGACGAGGCTGACAAGCAATGGAGAGATCTTAAGCCCCGATGGTCAGAGGTGGGGTTTGCCCCGGAGCTCCCGGCACAGAGACAGCTTGAAAGGCTTCTCTCTGGGAAACATATTTCCGCTCTCAGAGGACAAATGATGTGAATCACAAAACTGATGAATGGCCAGGCTTCCAAAAGTCATTCACAGCAATCGAATGACAGTACCCAGCGTGCCCATAATGGCCCTTCCTGGAGCTTGCCGTATTGGGGCTCCGGTCAAGTGCAAATCCCCCCATCTTTGTTCAGCCTGGCAACCTCTCTCCTCATTAGACCCGAGGGGAGAGGAAAATCTAAGGAATCAGAGCGCTATCTGATAATAGCCCTATTGTCAGGAGGCCCCCCGAGGAAAAGGGAACAGAGACGAACAGAATATTGCTGACAAGCGGACTTTGTCTCTGCAGCCCGGCTCCTCGCATAAAGGACTGTGGAAAAAAGCTCCATTTTGGAAACGGGGGAAAAAATCTACAGGAGAAAAATGCGTCAATGAGGAATCTGTTTTCTGGGAAAAGAGATGCTTTTGATTCCCCTTCAGATTCATTTTGGGCCAAGTGAGCCTGTCGGTTATTTGCAGAGAAGCTATTTTGAGAATTATTAACCTATTTCTCGTGGCAGCAAAAGTCTTCCAAAAATCAAGATGTGTTCTGATTTGGGGTAAAATGGCCAGACCCAGGGTAGCTTTTGGGGGGACAGAGGGACCAGAGAGAGGTGTCCAGGGGAGTAAGTTTTCCCAGGGGGATCCTGGGGTGTGAGGTGGCCGCCAGGCACGTGCCTGGATTGCAATCTCCATGAAGGACAGTGTGCCCGTGCTTACCGCGGCCGGGTGACAACTTCCACACAACTCAGGAGAGGGAAGGGGGTTCGCTCCTAGAGTTCCAGGGCAGAGGAGGATGGAATCCCAAGGGTACAAGAGGGGAAGGCTGGACGACAGCTGAGGCCCCGCAGAGGGGGTAGGGGCCACCCAAAACCCCAAGGGAAGCAGTTGGCTCTTCTATCCTGGGATCCAGCTTGTGGCTCCTGGACTCCTGAGCCCACCAGGCCACAAGGAGGTTCTGGGAAGCCTTCAAGCCCATCCAGAGCAGGAGCCAGGTTCTACACTGCAGGGAGCTGAGACCCTACATCCACACAAAGACCTCCATGCCGACATTCATGACAGCTTCATTCGTAATAGCCCCCAAGTGGAAACAACTCGAATGTCCATCCACTGGTGAGTGAGTGTAGAAACTGGAAACCAAGGAAGAGCACCGGAATGAGAGCTAGCAATGTACTCAGAGCGTCATGTAGAAGTGAGTCAGCCACCATCACTCACATTTTAATGGAGACCAAAGGCAGGCAGAGGAGAAGGGGGAGCTTTGTGGTAGAAAAGGGAAGATTCCAGTGTGTCCTGATGGGGCTGCGGGCCTGGGGAGTTGGAGGCACAAACTGGAAGCAGGCGTCCCACATGACTGGTTGGGGGCACATTTTCTCTGGCTGATCCTGAGTTGGAAGTGGGGACAAAACTCAGGGAAGCTGCAAGCAATGGATCAAGTCCTGGGCGCTCTGGGCCAATGGTTACTGTCATTGTTTGGCTTCCTGAGCTGGTTCCTGCAGATGATGGGTCAGAGGTCGGGGTTCTATTTTTGTGTAGCCATTGTCCGTATATTCGGTGTCTGAAAACAAACTGTGGCGCCTCCATAGGAGGGAATCCTACTCGTCAGTAAAGGAACAACCACTGATAGGCACCACCAAGCATGGGCTAGGGCTCTAACCACCCTGCTGAGGGCTGCGTGATCCTGATTCCACGGCATTCTGGAAAAGGCAGAAATGTAGGGATGGGGAGCAGGTCAGTGGGTGCCCAGGGATGGCGGAGGGAGAAGGGATTGACTGTAAAGGGGCATGAGGATGCTGTGTGGGGTGACAGAGGTGTTCTATATTGTGATTGTGGGTTCGCAACTATACGTTTGTTAAAAACTCAACCAATTTACACTTTAAAGGGGCGATCTTATTACATGCAAACTATACTTCAATTAACTTGATTTTTCGAAGACAGTGTGTCCCACCTACCCCCACTTGGAGGCCTGGATCCACCGTGAAGCTCAAAGTCTTGGAGGCCCTACGTGGCTTCAAGAACTTCTCACCCAGGCTGGCCAGGGTGATTCCCACTCCACTGCACTGCCCCCAAGGCCATCCAGCCTGCCCTTCCCCCAGAGCACCCAGGCTGGGACCAGCAGGTGGCAGAAGCAGAGGGGGCCCAGGGCTTAGCCAAGGGCCAGCTTGGGGGCACCCAGCCTCACCTCACCACAAGCATTTGGGGTGGGTGCTCACCCTTCACCCCACCCAGCATGGAGCTGATGAGCACAGACCTTCTGCTTGATACCATTTACAAAGAGTTTAGAAGTGCGAGGAGCAACACTGTCGACTGTTTATGGTGCTATATGTGCATAGGAAAAGAACAAAAACATGCACGAGGTGGATAAGTACCAAATTCAGGGGAGGGGTTTCCTCAGGGAAGCAAGGAGGCAGAGGTGGGAGGGGGAGGGCTGGGCGAGGGGCTTCACGCTTATCTGCAATGGTTCACAGATGCTGGAGAATCATTGAAACGCACGTTCAGGTCATCCACCAAAGAGACAGAGAGCAAGTTTTACTTCTTCCTTTCCAGAATGTCTGCCATTTCTTGCTTTTTCTTGCCTCATCGCACTGCCAGGACCCACGTGGAGTGGAAGTGTGGGAGGGGGCATCTTTGCCTTGTCCCAGAGCTGACGGGGAAAGTCATCAGCTCCTCCCCATTAGGTGTGAAGTCAGCTGTCGACGCCCGTCATCAGGATGAGGAAGTTCCTTCTGTCCCTATATTGCCGAGATTTTTGTGACTATTAAGTATTGGATTGGGTCAATGCTTTATCTTTATCAGTATCCATCTTTAAGTGAAATTAAACCACTTTATGTAAATATATGAACTTCACAATAGTATTTTTCTATTCTCTCCTCCTGTCTTGTGTGTTTTTATTATATTTTACTTCCACGTATGTTATAAACTCCATTATGCAGTCATTATTTTTGCTTTAAATTATCTATTATCTTTTTTTTTTTAAGATTTTATTTATTTATTTTTTTCCCCCCAAAGCCCCAGTAGATAGTTGTATGTCATAGCTGCACATCCTTCTAGTTGCTGTATATGGGACTCGGCCTCAGGATGGACGGAGAAGTGGTGCCTCGGTGCGCGCCCAGGATCCGAACCCGGGCCACCAGCATCAGAGCGCGCGCACTTAACCACCAAGCCACAGGGCCGGCCCATTATCTATTATCTTTTAAAGAATTTTTTAAAACACAGAAAAGTCTCTTACATTTATCCACATATTTACAATTTCCAGTGTGATCTGTTCCTTGTACAGAGAATTTCCATCTCCTATCATTTTCTTTTAGCCCAAAAACCTTCCTTTGACATTTCTTGTAGTGTAAGTCTGTTGGCAATGAATTCTCTCAGCTTTTGTCTTTTTTTTGTGTATGGTGTAAGATAGTGGTCCAGTTTCATTCTTTTGCCTGTGGCTGTCCACTTTTCCCAACACCATTTACTGAAGAGACTCTCCTTTCCCTATTGTATATTCTTGGCTCTTCTGTCAGAAATTAATTGACCATATATGCATGGTTTATTTCCAGGCTCTGTATTCTATTCCACTGATGTGTGTGTCTGTTTTTATGCCAATACCATACTGTTTTACTGGAGCTTTGCAATATAGTTTGAAATCAGGGAGCATGATGCCTCCAGCTTTGTTCTTCTTTCTCAAGATTGTTTTGGGTATTTGCGGTCTTTTGTGATTTCATACAAATTTTAGGACTTTTTGTTCTATTTCTGTGAAAAATGCCATTGGAATTTTGATAGGGATTGCACTGAAACTGTCAATTGCTTCGGGTTGTATGGACATTTTAATGATATTAATTCTTCCAATCCATGACCACAAAAGATCTTTCCATTTTTTTGGGTCTTCTTCAATTTCTTTCATTGATTTCTTATGGCTTTCAATATACAAGTCTTTCATCTCCTTGGTTAAATTTATTCCTAGATATTTTATTTGATGCAATTGTAAATGGCATTGTTTTCCTAATTTCTCTTTCTGATAGTTCATTATTAGTGGATGGAAACACAGCACATTTTTGTATATTGATTTTGTATCCTGCAACTTTACTGACTTCATTTATTACTTCTAATAGTTTTTGACGGAGTCTTTAGGTTTTCCATACATAATATCACATCATCTGCAAATAGTGACAGTTTTACTTCTTCCTTCCCAATTTGGATAACTTTTATTTCTTTTTCTTGCTGAATGGCTCTGGCTAGGACTTCCAGTACTACATTGAATAAAAGTGGAAAGAGTGGGCATTCTTGCCTTGTTCCTGATCTTAGAGGAAGGCTTTCAGCTTTTCACCATTGAATATAATGTTAGCTGTGGGCTTGTCATAGACGGTGCTTATTATGTTGAGGTACCTTCCCTCTATATCCACTTTGCTGAGTTTTTATCATAAATGGATGTTGAATTTTGTCAAATGATTTCTCTGCACCTATTGAGATGATCATACGATTTTTACCCTTCATTTTGTTAATGTGGTGTATCACATTGATTGATTTGCAGATGTTGAACCATCCTTGAATCCTTGCATCCCTGGAATAAATCCCACTTGATCATGGTGTATGATACTTTTAATGCATTGTTGAATTCAGTTTGCTAATATTTGGTTGAGGATTTTTGCATTTATGTTCATCATGGATATTGGCCCGTAATTGTAATGGCTTTTCTTGTGGCATTCTTGCCCGGTTTTGGTATCAGGGTAATATTGGGCTCATGAAATGAGTTTGGAAGAGTTCCCTCCTCTTGTACTTTTTGGATGAGTTTGAGAAGGATTGGTATTAGTTCTTCTTTGAATGTTTGGTAGAATTCACCAGTGAAGCCATCTGGTCCTGCACTTTTGTTTGCTGGAGGGTTTTTGATTACTGATTCAGTCTCCTCACTAGTAATCAGTCTTTTCAGATTTTCTATTTCATCATGATTTAGTCTTGGTAGGTTGTATGTTTCTAGGAATTTATCCATTTCTTTTAGGTTTTCCAATTTGTTGGCATATAATAGTAGTCTCTTATGATCCTTTGTATTTTTGTGGTATCAGTTTTAACACTTCCTCTTTCATTTCTTATTTTATTTGCGTCCTCTTTCTTTTTTCTTGGTGAGTCTAGCTAAAGGCTGGTCATTTCTGTTTATCTTTTCAAAGAACTAGCTCTTAGTTTCATTGAGCTTTTCTATTGTCTTTTTAGTCTCTATTTCATTTATTTCTGCTCTAACCTTTGTTATTTCCTTCCTTCAACTAACTTTGGGCTTCGTTTGTTCTTTTTGTCTAGTGCCTTGAGGTGTAAAGCTAGGTTTGAGACTTTTCTTATTTCTTGACATAGGTATTCATCACTATGAACTTCCCTCTTAGAACTGCTTTTTGCTGAATCCCATAAATTTTGGTATGTTAAATTTCCATTTTCATTTGTCTTAAGCTATTTTTTTATTTCTCTTTTGATTTCTTCTTTGACCCATTGGTTGTTGAGTAGCATGTTGTTTAATCTCTACATATTCGTGAATTTTCCAGTTTTCTTTGTGTAATTAACTTCTAGTTTCATACCATTGTGGTCAGAAAAGATGCTTGATATGATTTCAATCCTCTTAAATTCATTATGAATTGTTTTGTGGCCTAACATATGATCTATCCTGGAGAATGTTTCATGTGCATTTGAGAAGAGTGTGCATTCTGCAGTTTGGGGATGGAATGTTCTGTAAATATCTGTTAAGTCCATCTATTCTAATGTGTTGAAGGCCACTATTTCCTTACTGATTTTCTGTCTGGATGATCTATCCATTGATGTAAGTGGGGAATTAAAGTCCTCTACTGTTATTGTATTGCTGTCAATTTCTCTCTTTATGTCTGTTGATATTTGCTTTATATATTTAAGTGCTCCTATGTTGGGTGCATATTTTCAAATATCATATCCTCTTGTCGGATTGACTCCTTTATCATTATGTAACGTCTATCCTTGCCTCTCATTACAGTCCTTGTTTTAAAGTCTATTTTGTCTAAAATATAAGGGCAGCTACTCTAGCTTTCTTTTGGTTTCCATTTACATGGGATATCTTTTACTATCCTTTCATTTTCAGTTTGTGTGTGTTCTTATGTCTGAAGTGAGTCTCTTGTAGGCAGCATTAGATGGGCCTTATTTTTTTTTTTTTAATCCATTCAGCCACTCTAAGTCTTTTGATTGGAGAATTTAGTCCATTTACATTTAAAGTAATTATTGACAGGTATGTGCTTATTGCCATTTTATTAATTGTTTTCTGGCTGTTTTTGTAGTTCCTCTCTCTTCCTTGCTTCTTCTCGTGCTCTCTTTCTTCATGGTTTGATGACTTTCTTTAGTGGTATGCTTAGATTCCTTTCTCTTTGTCATCTGTGTACCTATTATAGGTTTTTGCTTTGTGGTTACCATGAAGCTCACATATAACAGCCCATATTTATAACTGTCTATCTAAAGTTGATAACAACTTAAATTTGATCCTATTCTAAAGCTCAACATTATTACTCTCCTCCCATGTTTTATGTTTTTGATGTCACATTTTATATCTTTTTATATTGTGTATCCCTTAACTAATTATTGCAATCATAGTTGTTTTTACTGCTTTTGACTTTTAACCTTCACACTAGCTTTATAAGTGATTAATCCACTACCTTTACTACATATTTATCTTTCCAGTGAGATTTATTCTTTCATATGTTTTCCCGTTACTAATTAGCACCCTTTCTTTTCATCTGAAAGAAGTCCCTTTAACATTTCTTGTAAGGCTAGTTTAGTGGTGATGAACTCCTTTAGCTTTTGCTTTTCTGGAAAACTCTCTCTCCTTCCATTCTGAGTGACAACCTTGCCAGGTAGAATATTCACGGTTGGAAGTTTTTTTTCTTTCAGCATTTGGAATATATTGTGCCACTCCCTTCTGGCCTGTAGAGTTCCTGCTGAAAAATCTGCTGATAGTCTTATGGGGGTTCCCCCATATTTAACAAGTTGTTTTTCTCTTGCTGCTTTTAAGATTCTCTCCTTGTCTTTAACTTTTGACATCTTAATTATAATGTGTCTTGGTGTGGGTCTCTTTGGATTCATCTTCTTTGGAACTTTCTCCTCTTCCTGGATCTGAATGTCTGTTTGCTTCCCCAGGTTAGGGAAGTTTTCAGCCATTATGTCTTCAACTAAGATTTTGCCCCTTTCTCTTTCTCTTCTCCTTCTGGGAGCCCTACAATGCAAATGTTAGTCTGTTTGATGTTGTCCCATATGTCCCTATCTTCACTTTTTTTCATTCTTTTTTCATGTTACTGCTCTGATTGGGAAAGGTCTACTGCCCTGTCTTCAAGTTCACTAATCCTTTCTTCTGCTTCCTCTAGTCTGCTGTTGAGCCCCTCATTGTATTTTTCATTTCAGTTATTGGATTCTTCAGCTCTGTGACTTCTATTTGGTACTTTCTTATATTTTCTATTTCTTTGTTAAAGTTCTCACTGTGTTCATCCACTCTTCTTCTCAGTTCAGTGAGCATCTTTTTGACTATTACTTTGAACTCTTTATCAGGTAAATCACCTGTCATCATTTCATTAAGGTTTTTGCTCTGAAGTTTTACCTTGTTCTTTAATTCAGAACATATTCTTCTATTTTTCATTTTGCTTGATTCTCTGTGTTGGTTTCTACACGGCAGATGAAACCACCACCTCTCCCAGTCTTCAAGGAGTGGCCTTATGTAGGAGAGGGAACAGGTCATTCTACCTCACCTCAGCTCCTGGTCGTCTCTCAAAACTCTGTGCTTGTCCAAGCAGCCTATTTTAGTTCTAACAGCTCCCAGTAGCTGAGGATGTGCCAAGCCCCGTCAGTGCCCCAAAGGGGAGGATCTCAGCACAGAGATTCCGGCTGACAAAGCCAGACCCTCAGGCCGAAGCTCCAGGACAAGCAAAGAGGTCTCCTGCACAGAAAGACTGGAGAGCGTGCTTAGTTTTATCTTAAAATGTCTTGATTTCACTTTCACTTTTGAAGGATATTTTCACTGGAAATGGACATCTTGGTTGACAGTTTTGGTTCCTTTCAGCATTTTAAAGACGTCCTTCCAGTTCTCCTCGCTTGCAGTGTTTCTGACAAGTCAGCGGTTATTCTCACCCTTCTTCTCTCAAGACGGTCTCTCTATCATTGGTTCCAGCCATTCAATGATGCTATGTCTTGGTGTGGTTTTCTTTGTATTCATGCTGCTTTGAGTTCTTTAAGGCTCTTGGATCCACGGGCTTGAGGGTTTTATCACATTTAGAAAGTTTTTGGCCATTATTTTGTTACACAAATTTTCTCCCCCTCACTCCCTTTTGGGCCTCAGATGACACACATTGTTAGACTGTTTGATATCGTCTGACAGATCAGCAAGACTCTGCTTATTTTTTCCAGTCTTTTCTCTCGTGCTTCCGTCTGGATAACTTGTATTGTCCCATCTTCAAGTTCGCTGGTCTTTTCTTCTGTAGTGTCTAATCTGTGGTTAATCCCATCCAGTCCATTTTTAAACTTCTACATGGTATATCTTTGACTTTAGAATTTTCACTTGATTCAGTATTATACTTTGTCTTTTGATTATATTCATTATACATTTCTCTTTTTGTTATGATCATGGCTTCCTTTAAATCCTTGGACGTAATTATAATAGTTGTTTAAATGCCTAATCTGCTAATTCTGTAATCTGTCATTTCTGGGTCTGTTTCTATTGACTTCTTTTTCTCCTAGTTATCAGTCACATGTCTAGTAATGTTTTACTGGGTGCTGGAGGTTATAAACGCTAAACTGTTGAGATCCTGGATTTTGCTGGCTTGCTTTTTAAGAATGTTGAGTTATGTGCAGACAAGCAGTTAACTTATGTGGAGACCAGCCTGGTCTTTGCAAGGCTTGTTTCAATGCTCTGTCAGGTCAGGCGTAAAATAGCCTTCACTCTGGGGTTAGCTTAGCCCTACACCTAAGATGTGGCCTTCTTTGGTCTCCATCAAATGCCCTGGGGGTCCACAAGACCTCTTCATTCTGAGTGGTGGTTATTCAAGTGTCTCCTGGCCCTGTGTGGACGCTGGGAGCTGTCCAGCTCACAGACCTCCCTGGTAGTCATTCTCTGCCTGGCTCCCTGGGACCTCATTCTGCATATGCACAGCATAGCATTCAGCCAAAACTCAGGTTGGCCCTAGGAGGATTTCTGGAGCTCCTTCTCTCCACCACTGTCTCCTCCTAGGGCTCTGCCAGTCCCCAGTCCCCTTAGCTCCCCAACCCCCATATCTGTCCCCTCAGTTCAGTGGGACCACCATGCTTGGCCTGGTTCTGCCTCTGGGAGGAAAGCGGGCAGTCGTGGGCTCACCTCACTTGCTCCTTCCTCCCAGGAGCCACTGTCCTCTGTTGCCTCTTGCCCAATGTTTGAAACAGCTGCTTCCTGTAGTTTTTGTTCAGTTTTCTAGTTCCTTATGGTGGGAGCTGCTTCATCACAGCCAAAATGTCTGTAACGTTTGAAATTCTCAAGTGGAGGCAGACACATGCATTTTTTTTTTTAATTCTCTACTTCTTAGGAAACCTGCAACCATCCCTAATTATTACAAGAGAGACTGGGCTTTGGGGTCTTACTGACCTGGGTTCTTATCCTTTCTAGCCCACTCACTAGCCACGTGACAACACGCAAACACTTCATTCCCTGTTTAAATGGGAATGATGACATGGATACCTTACAGAGCTTCTGTAAGAATTCACTAAGATGATGCATGAGGTCTGGCATTCAGTAGGTGCTTAATAGGAGGGAATGACCATTTGTTGTTTGAGGCACAAGGAGGAGTGACTGTGCGCTCCCTGAACGGATCCTCCTGCTCAGCAAGGCCACCCTGGTGACCAAAGAGGCAGCCAGGACCCACTTGGCACCCCAGCCCCCACACCGCCCCCTTGCCCATCTGCAGGCCCCACCCCACCCCGGGCCACCACTCACCCAGCACAGAGGAGCCTCTGTCCTCAGGCCCACTCACAGGCACTGCATCATCCAAGGTCAACGGGAGACCTTTCCCAGCTGCCCGCGGGCTGGACGGAGTGCCTGTGGGACCCTGCGGTGAGTGATAGGTCAGCCCAATGCCAGGGCTGGAGAAGAAAGGAGGATTGTGTGTCCCTCCCTCCACCCTACACATTCCCTGTGGCCCCCGGGGAGGGAGGGAGCAGGCAGTGGGCACTGCCCACTCAGCCCTGGCAGGGGAGACGGGCGTGCCTTGCAGCCTTGCTCGTCTTCGATCCTGGGCACCTGGGACCATCAGGCCAAAAGGCCGCCTGGGGGACTACTGGCCTCAGGGCACTGCCTCTCTGGGCTGCAGCCCAACTGGCTGAGCAAAAGTTAGAAGGACTTGAAGCGAGACTTCCAGGTGCACAGGACACCCTCAAGCCACAAGACAGGGGTTCCTGCAGATAATGAGCATCAGCTTCTTTATAGGAAATCCCAATAGCTGTGGGGTTGGGGGGGTCCACATCCCCTCCCCTGCTGGGAACCCTAGAGGGGAAGACCCTTCACTGAGTGAGTTCAGGGCAGGCCAAGCACATGGCTGAGCCACATCTTACCCTCCAAAGGTGAACGTCTGTGTGCGGGCTCTGACCCCGGGCTCCTGGCATGAGGAGCTAAGGCCGCCTGCAGCCTCCCACCCCAGCCCCGGCCAGGGAGCCCAGTGACAGGACAGTGATGTCACCTTTAAGACTCTTGTGCGGGAGAAGGAGGAGGGAGGACCCAGGGGGCCATGCGGCAGCCACTCTTACAGGCCCCTGCCTTTCCATTCTCAAGGCTGAAAATCTGCCCGGCTGGTGGGGAGGCCGGGACGTGCTGTGCGCCTCGGCCCTCTTCTCGGCAGGGCTCAGTGAGACCCGGCACAGAGCCACTCAGGCCTCAGGAGAGGGCATGCAGGTCACCATTCGCCTGCAGAGCATCCCATCCCTGCCCTCACGGAGTGGGCAGTCCAGCGGGAAGAGAGAAACATGGGAAATAAAGGAGCAGGGCCACATGTAGAGGGCTCTGAAGAGAAATAAGACAGGGAGAGGGCTGTGTCAGGTTCCAGGCTGCAACAAATGACCACAAACCGGGGGCGTAAAACAACAGAAATGTATTTCTCAAGGTTCTGGAGGTCCCTAAGGAGGGTGCTCCAGGGGTTTCATGAGAGGAGAGCACCCAGCTCCCAGCGGGAGGCACAGCCTGCCTGGAGGCCCAGGGCAGGTACAGAGGGGCCTGGGTGCCATCCCAAAGGGCCACCGTCTCTGTGTTGACCTGGCCCTGTGTGCCCCTGGTCCCAGCCACAGGATGTGGAGAGTTCCACAGACTCACTCCTGCTGGCAGGCGAGCGAGAGGAGGGCCGTGCGCCAGCCCCCGGTGCTTCTCACCACGCCTGTCACTTACGACTCTGGAGCTGTTCCTTCAAGCCACGACCCCGAGCACCGGCTCTGCGTCATCCTGCGTGTCATCATTAAACCCTCACTTTACAGCAGAGACAAGAGAGGACCAGACAGGCCAAGCCACTTGCTCTGGGTCACTTGCTCCCAGCCACACACTGAGCCAGCTAGAAACGGAAATGGCGCCTCAAAGCTCGTAGTTTGGTGGCAGAGCCAGACTCAGGGCGCTGGACGGGCCGAAATAGGCGCTGGACGGCCGGGGCAGGAAGGGGTGGGGTGGGGATTCACCCTGCAGTGACCAAGCTGGGTTCTGAAAGAGGGTTTTACAGGAAAGCACCCAGTGGGAGCTGGGAACCCCTGGGGAGAGCATGGGGCCTCTGTCTCCTCCAGCGACATCCGTCTCCCCATTGGACCTCTGTCCCCACACCGAGCCTTGGTCTCCCCATGGTCCAAGGTGCCCCAGGATGCCTCCAACTGCTCCCCTCCTGCAGGCCGGGTCTTGTGGGTGCAGTACCCACAATAGCCTCTGGAGGGCAGCAGCTGCCCACCTTTCCCTGGGGGCTTCCCTGAAGCCGTCTGCCCACCCAGGTGGCTGCAGGGCCCAGACCACCGCCCATAGGGGTCAGCCCTTAGCCCATACCCGACACACACACACAGATGGGACTGACAGCCATTGGGTCCATCCCTGTGTGCAGCCTGGGTCCTGCCCAGGTGGCACCTGCACGGTGTGCACTCTTCGACTCGCAGGCAGCTGGGCCCCTGCTGCAGGGCTGACGTTGGCAAAGGTGGGTGCCGACGCACAGCAGGGACTGGACAGGCCACAGGCGTGCCGGGCAGGGCTGCCCTCAAACCCCGACACCCAAGAACATGCCAAGCCAGTCCCGTGAGCCCGCAGCATCTCCTTGCTCAGCACAGGACAGAAGCTCACAGCTGCCAGCCCTGGGGAGGTGGGTGCTGGGAGAGGGCCACCCTGCACCCCGGGCTAGACTGTGCCCTGCGGGCTGGCATGCCCCTGCTCCTGCCCACTGCACCAAGGCCTGGGTTCAGCAAAGGGACCATGGTGGCCTGAAAGCTGACTCAAACACACAGCCCAGTGTGGGTGTTCAAATGGAATCACGCTGGGTGGCACTTTTGGCAATGAGCCTTTCCTGAAAAAGAGACCTGGAGGCAGGTCGGAATGGGGGCTGGCACACCCAGCACTTCTGCAGCTGAGTCCTGGGACCCCAGGTCACATGAGTGAGTGACCAAGCACTCGCTGGGCACCTGCTGTATACAGGGCCCTGAGCTCTGTGCTGTGGGACGGATACGTGTAAAGCTGCAGCAGGAACCCGCTATATGGACAGATGTGTAGTATCTAGAAGAAAGGAGGTGAACGTTCGCCCTCCTCTTGTCCTGGCATGGTACTGGGTTCTGTTCTGATGACTACATTTTGAGGGGGATTTTGGCACATTTTGAAGCATCTTTGGGGAACATGCCAGGATGACGAACGATCTGGATTCCATGTCACATCAAGAATGACTAAAGAACGTGACAACAGGGGATGATGTCATCATCTGTCTTGGGAGGGGGGGAGCTCCCCACCAGAAGTATTCAAGCAGAGGCAGGATAGCAGCTTCTTCAGTCTGGGCTGGGGGCGGGGCATCTGCTTCAGCCCTCCACCCTGCCCTCTTATCAGCTGCCAGAGGGCTCTTTCCACCAGATCCGACCACTTTGCCCCTTTGCTTGAACCCTGAGTGGCTCCTTGCTGCTCTTAGCATAAGAGATTTGACTTCCCGGCCCCCAGCTGGCAGGAGCTGGCCCAGTCACCCCACTCCCCACCCCCATCCCGCTCCCTCTGCTCCCAGCCCCACAGCCTTTCAGGCTCTCACTCTGGCCACACTCCCACCCACCTCAGGACCTTTGCACATGTGGCGACCATGCCTGAAACACTCTTCCGTTCTCTTTCACAGAGCTAACTCCTGCTCATCCTCTAGGTGTCAGGCTTAGTAGCCCTTTTTAGGGGCAGTGGTGCTGACTTACCGCACCCCCCCCCAGACACACACACATTGTGATAACCTCATATAGCGCTGTCCCCTTCATGTGTGGTGACTCCTCGGCTGTAATTTCACATTTGTCCATCTTCTGCTGCAGTGAGCTCCATGAGGACAGAGACCACGTCAGTCTTGCTTATGGCTGTATCTCCGACGCCATGCGCAGCAGTCAGCATACAGTAGGGACTCAATAGATACCCCAGAGTAAAAGAGGGAGAGTGGAAGGAGGAGGAGCTTGCTGGAGATGAACCTTGGGCCCGGCCGAAGGGCCCGGGGCATTCAGGAAGATGAGAGGCACCATGGGTCAGCTTCCCCCAGGTTATGCCACCAAAGCAAACCCGCGCCCCCCACCCCCACCCCCCACCCCGTGGCTCCGCTCCCCAGCCTTTCTCATTCTGGCGAACAGGCAGGTGGGCTTTCCCCGGGGAAGGGGAGGGGCTGCACAGGTAGAGTGCGGGCAAGGGGGTGGGCTGCACAGGGAAGTCGAGGCCACTGCCCTCGTGGAGGAGACCCCTGGGAGCCACGGGCAGTTCCTGAGCAGAGGCACGCTGTGAGCGCACTCTGATGCTGCCACCCTGGGCTGGGTGGGGCTGGGAATGGGAGGTGGTGCGTGACACGCGGCAGGTAGGATGTCGAGGGGGGCCCCCGCCTGGCAGACTGGCAGGTGGGCCCCAGCTCAGGATGGAAGCTGGCTTGCCCCAGCCCCTCCTGGAGCACAAGGGAGGCTGATTTCTGAACCCCCAGTTCACCCACCTTGGACAAGGCCTGGAAAGGCCAGGCGTGGAGTCCAGGCTCGGCCTTGTGCAGGCCAGCAAGCACCTTCCTTTCAGGCCTCAGTATCCTCGTCTGTAAAACGGGGATGATAGTAACAAACTCACCATGAAGGCGGCTGGAGTGCTCTGTGGGCTCCTGGGCTGCCCTCTAGCTCACTCTTCAAAGAATCCGGAAGGTGGAGCCGTCTCTGCAGCAGTGGAGGCCTCGCAAACAGATTCCCCCCAGGGCTGGCCACCTTCCAGGAGGGCTTCCTGGAGGAGAAGGCAGCAGAGCCGGGCGCGGAAGGAGAGATTCAGGGGCGCAGTGAGCGAAGCGGAGACACTCGCGCCACACCCGGCGAACAACGCCGGCCTGGGAGGTGGGCGGTTCCGGAGCGGCGCTGGCGGACTCCGGCCTGGACTCCGGCGGCGCGAACTCGCCCCGCCGCGGGTCACGTGGGCGCCGGCCGGCCAGGTGGGGACGGTGACGCAGGCGGCGCGGCCAGGTGCCCGGGGCGCACCCAGTCCTCCCTCCCGCCCAGAGCCGGAGCCGGAGCCGCCCGGCCGGCGCCCTGCCCACCTGGGCACCCACCTGGCGGGGCCGGAGCGCGCCGCCGCCTCCCGCGGGCCGAACAGGAAGTGGGGGGGCGGGGACAGGGAGGGACCGAGCGGCCGGGACAGAGCGGGGCCTGGAACGGCCGCCCGGCCAGGGCGCAGCCTGCAGGCTGGACCGGCCCCGCCTCGGCCGCCGCGCTCGTCGCCCCGTCCTCCGCCCCGCGGCGCAGGTGAGCCTGGGGTGGGGAACAGGTGAGCCTACGGGGGGAGAAGTGAACTTGGGGGGTGGGGTAAGCCTCGGGGAGGGGGCCGGGAATCCTGGGGGCGCTTTTCCTTCCCTTTGCGCTTCCCGCCAGCCCTGCCCCGGGGCTGCCTAGATGGGGCTGCGGGAAGGGGCGGAGCCCGCAGGCCGAGCCGGCTGGACCAGGAGCCCGGACCCCGACTCCTCCCCCGGCCCCCGGCCCCTGGCGTCCCGCCCCTGCCCGGTGCCCTCCCTAGGGCCCCGAGGGGACCCCTCGAGGGGAGGTCTTCTGCGCCGGGGCTCCCGTTTAGACGTCAGAGCTGAGACCCTCAGGAAGCCCCAGGACCGTTGAAAAGGGGAGTCAGGAGAGGGGATGAGACGACCCTTCCCACAGCTCGGGAGAGTCTGCTGCCCAAACCCGCTTTGGCCCCAAGGGCCAGGAGCCCCAAGAATGCAGAGCCCTCCCCACAACAAACCCCTCCCCCGCCGTGGTGGGCGGGGGGCGGGGGGTGGGGCAGACTCAGCGGCAGGGAGGGGTCCTGCTCTGTCTTCAGCTCAGAAGGGAGGGGGAGTGGAGGAGGGTGGGGGTCCCACTTCCCGCTGAGACGCTTGTCTTAGCCGCCCAGCCTGGTGTCTGCATCTGGGAAGCAAGGATCCCTTTGGAGATGTGGGTGGACCTCAGCTCAGCACTCGGCCTGGGGGGCCCTCTGCACCCGACCTGGAGCCGGCAGGTCCTGATTCTCCCCTCTGTGCTCCCAGTGCATAGTGCGGGGTCCCGGGTCCCCCCAGACGAGGCGGTGCATGGCACCTGCAGGCCCTAGCTGGGACTGTCGGGAGGGCCCCTGACCCTAGACACCTGTCTACCCTGACACCCTCAGGCCTCGTTCTTAGAGGTGGGGACCCCAGGTTCAAATCCCAGCTCCGTGTGAATTAAGGCAAGTCACTTAAGCCCTCTGGGCCTCAGTTTCCTCACCTGGAAAACGGGAGTCATAGGAGCGGCCACTCAGGGCGCTGACTCAGCAACAGCTGAGCTCCTTCTGGTCGCTGCCCCTACGATGCCCATGGGCCCCAGGAGGACAAGAACCTGTGAGAGGTAGGTCATAGGCACGGCCAGGCAGAGGCTGTGGGCTGTAGGCAGGGCTCTCACCAGTCTGCCGCAGCGGGAGGGCGGGGGCTTGGGGGCTTCCCGGAAGAAGTAGGTCTTAAGTCACTTGGACAGAAGTCACCTGGAGAATGAGATGGAGTGAGCCAGGCAGAGGGCCCGCCCCCTCCTGCCTGGACACCTGCGGGGAGAAACCTTTGCTGGCAGGGCTTCCCCGTCTGAGGGCTCTGGTTCCCTGGGGGTCGTCTCTGACCCTACGCGGGGGGCACCCTTCACCCTCGCGTGGAGAAACTGGGCACAGAGGTGAAGTGGCTTGCTGGGGTCCCCACCTCTGCTGCCCCTGAGGACAGCGTCGGTGGCGTGATCTCATGGGCACAGCCGCTCATGGGTGTCATCCGGGAATCTTAGTTTCGGTTTCCGATGGCTCTCAGCTGCTGGCTCCTTCTCCAGGGGCACTGAGCGCACTC